>NC_138537.1:75085755-75686899 GCF_964234715.1 Podarcis melisellensis | reverse complement strand
GGTTGAACTGCAATACACACATCAGAAATGGGATAGTCCAGCTAAAAGAAATATGAAATCGAATAAATTGCCTGCTGAACTGTGTTGGCTGCAAATGTCTCTCGCAATGAAACACTGTGTCTTAGCTTTACAGGGATGTAAATTGAGCATTTTGATAAAATCAGGTTAGGAGAGTGCCCGTGTGTGTGTGTGTGTGTGCGCGCGCGGGGGTGCACACACACAAAGAGAATTCAGCTATTGCTCCCAAAACCTTGCATTTTTTAAAGTACAAAAGTAATGCAATTCTGTTTAACGTATAAGATTATAAACCTCACAGGCAGTCTTCCTATCCTGGGGCTCATCAGATTATGGAGCAAGATAAGGAGGAAGACAAACAGGGGACAAAACTGCATGGACACTGTCATGCAGTTGAGTGCTCTATGCATGTCTGGAGCTTGTGATCAAATGGGATATATGTGCTGCACCAAGTCCTTAGGAGAAGGTGTGTTTTACAAATGTAAAAATCCCAAACTAGGAGGAGGCCAGAAACAAAAGGATGCAGTCTTTGTGTTATGAAAAGTCAGGGGTAAGTAAAGGAAACCATCTTGCTGGATAGCTCAGCTGGCTAGAGCAGGGGTCAGCAACCTTTTTCAGCCGTGGGCTGGTCCAACCTTCCTTCAGACCATGTGGTGGGCCAGCCTATATTTTGAAGAAAAAAAAAGAACGAATTCCTATGCCCCACAAATAACCCAGAGATGCATTTTAAGTAAAAGCACACATTCAACTCATGTAGAAACACACTGATTCCCTGACCGTCCGTAGGCCAGATTGAGAAGGTGATTGGCCCGCATCCGGCCCCCAGGCCTTAGGTTGCCTACCCCTGGGCTAGAGCATGGTGCTGACAACACCAAGGTTGCAGATTTGATCCCCATATGGGATAGCTGCATATTCATGCACTGCAAGTGGGTGGACTCGATGACCTGCAGGGTCCCTTCCAACTCTGTGATTCTATGATTGAAGGTAGCTTAAAATCAACTCCCAGTCAACATGGTCAGGAAAGAACGGCGTTGTAGTCCATTGTAGTATGTGGAATACACCATGCTGGCTGCCTCAAACATACATAAACTAATTTCAACATTTGCTATATCAATTTATAAAGAACATGGACTATTGGTGAAGCTGTGATGTGCGGAGCTGGACAGGAAGCTATGAGGACCTGAAGGGAATTGGACTTAGATGATCTTTGTGGTTCCTTCTAACTCTACGATGGCATCTCATAAATTCCAGACATTGTCAATTATTTTGAGAAAAAGAAAGCTTTGCAGCAGATACTACATTCTGATTTATTTTTCCTGTATAGAATACCGCTTCAGAGATACTGAACACGACTGAATCTGTTAAAAGCACATTAAGCACACTTACCATTATCTCAATTTTCTGACTCAAAATTTTCTATTAAAATTAGTGTGGTTCAAACTGAACGGAGAAATTACAGATGTGGAAGAGTGGATCATATCAAATTGCTCCTTTATTCATTGCATTACACGTTAACTGCATTAACATTAACTGGCGACCCAGTTAATGGGAAATGTATCCAAAAGAGATCTCTACTAGCTGTTCTGCAACTCCCTGAAGAAAGCCTTTAAATATGCACTGGTCGAAACACATTGGGCTGTTTTAAAAATAAAATCCTTCCCCCCCCCTGCACCATGAGACATGTCCTCTTTTAGTCTTAGGTTCAACAATGGGTGTGCTCACCCCACACTCTCTCATATACACTCATGTACAGTGGCATAGCGTGGGTTGTCAGCACCCGGGGCAAGGCAAGTAATTTGCGCCCCCTAACCCGGTAGGGGCAGAGAGCTGCGAGTGCGAGCGTGCCCCCCAGATGTTGCGCCCGGTGCGGGCGGCCCCCCTGCACCCCCCACGCTATGCCACTGCTCATGTACACACATAGGCAGACCTGTACCCAGCTCTCAACCCCGGCTGGTCAATGAGTAACCAACATTCAATATACCTCATAGCCAGATTCCTATGGCTGGTGACAAGGCAAATTCCTCACTCGATGTCCCCCAGGTAACAGATTCAAAATCTGCTGTGGACTCAGTTGCACAGGATGGAAGGAAATGATTCTATTGAAGCCCTGATGTGAGTATGGAGGATGACAGGGCTACAGTTGCCACATCTCAGTCTTCCAAAGCCTGAGGCTGACTTAGTGATGTCACAAATCATTACCTGGTGATGTCACAATTATGTGGGATGGGCCAGGGAGCATGGCCAACTGGACAAGCTGGAGATGTGAAGGCCCAGAAAAATGGAGAGGGGTGGCAATCAGACAAATGGCCTGGAGATTTATTTCATCTGAGACCTAACAGATCTACTTAGGGCGAACTGGAATTGCAAGTCCCAAATTGTGGCTTGTGTTTTAAAGCAACCAGTTGGTGGGCAGGTTCACAGTTGAGCAACAGGATGCAGAAAATTGCTGGTTACTATAAAGTTATGATCATGTGAGTGGAGAGAATGACAGGAGAGAGGAAAGAGGAAGGGGAAGGGGAAAGGGAAGATGAGGAGGCAATATATCAAGTAGAATTCAGGGATGCCCAAACTTTTTTCAAAGAGGGCCAGATATCTGAAGCAAACTTTGCACATGCCTGAAGTGGGTAATAACATTAATAGAGGCTAGGTAAACCCTGATAACAACCAATTAATCCTCATTTGCATAACCAACCTTTGATCCCTGTTTCAAAGTAAAGAAAGCCAATTTCTGTTGGTAAGCTTGGTTGGTTAGAGCCCAATGCAGTTCAGGTAAGGTGGGTTTGAACAGTCTCCACCTCCACCCTCACCAAACTTGGAAAGAGGGGTGGTATGCATAAATTTCTGCATGGAGGGATGAGTGAGCTATTAAATGGATGAAAACTTGCATTTCAAATATTGCAGATGAGTGAAAATAGGGGACATAAGCTGTCCACACTTTCTCTTGCCCCTCATAAGTTTGAAATAATTTTGAATGATTTTCTGAACTGAAAATCACTGTTACAAAAAAGAGAACAGGGGTGAATTTAATTTTCCCTCTTTAATTTTTAGTTCATATTCCTCAGAAGTCTGCTGTCTTTGTTTAAAAAATATAGTTTTGTGCCTTCCTTGGGTTTTGTTTTTTAAAAAGATGCTATTTATTCACACACAAAATGAGGTGCATCTACATACCACTTAGATATTGAAAATCCGCATGAACTTGCTATAATCCTGGATTGTTCCCATCTTTGCTTGCATATTGCCAGTTTACAGAGGTGTGGAAGATGATAACAGTTAAATGCCGGTCCTCTTGATATAGAATCCCTGTGAGGTTGAGAGGGGTATAACTACCAACTTAAGGGCCCGAGAGTAAATTATCTCTCTTACTCCTGTTCCAACTTATCAGAACTAAGAAAACATAGAAGGACTTTCTGAATCTCATTCTCGAGAATATTCTCCCTCAGTAGGTACAACCTCTTGACAATTTCTGGGCAGCGGGTTTGCGTGTGGGAAACTAGAAGAGATGTAAGGGGGTATTCTGAAGTACTGTAATAATATACTTCAATATTGTGTTGTAGGGCTTACACATCTAGCTTTACGAATCATGTTTGGCTTCTTATATCTAGTGCTATTTTGGAATAGTGGCTAAGAACACGAGCCAATTGAAATTTCATTTTGGTCATGAACTCACTAGGTGGCCTTAGGCCAATGGTTTGTAAGTGGATCTGGCAGGCGGGCCAACTGTCAATCCGCCCATCCACCCACCCGTTAATCACCTGATAACAGGATATGTAATGCTTTTTTAAAAAACAAAAATATTTTTGCTGTCTCTGTATGTTGTCTGCTTCCTCAAAGCATTTTTTTTCCAGAAGTTTGTGCATATTCCTCACACCTTTTGATGTACATTTACAAAGAAACTGCATTCTATACATCTATATATAGGGTGAGTCCTTTAAAAGAGGCCCCATGGATACAGAGTACACATGTTCCACGGCGCCTCTTTTAAAAGATTCACCCTGTACAGTGTGCACATACACACAAATGCATGCACATTTTCTATAACTTTTGTGTGCAATGAAATCTAGGTCCTTAAATGACCTGGGAAAATTGCATTGAGGTTCAGACTGCTGCCTCTTCCATCCATACACATCCATACAGAAAGAGTAGGAGAAAGATCCTCTGGTGGTTTTCCCCTAGTGATAGGACTTCCTTTCCTTAGAGGAAATCCTTGAAGGATTCCTCTCCCTTTTCCTGAACATTGCTAAAATGAATGTGTGACCTTCTGTTTACACTTTCTCTTCAGTGTTACTGATGCTGTGAGACATTTTAGCATGATGACTTGCAGCATAGTAATTGTAGTATAGTTAGCAGTCTTTTCAACAGGTTGGAGACTAAATTGATCAGCCAGAATGCCACATTAATTAATATTCATATGAATGTAAGAGTCATGTCAGGGTTTTTTTTTTTTTTTTGGTATCTCTGCTGCTTTGGTGTTGTTGTTTTTTTAAAAAAATCCAGGGTTACCTGTTTCATAGAATGACATTCAACACTATTGCTGGGTAGCAGTTTTACTTTCCAATTCCTAAACAACCATTGTCTCTTCTGCATCTTAGGTTTGGAAACAATTATTTGTTTGCTCTGATTAGCTGCTGTTTAAAAGCATCGTTGCTTCAGCACATTGTGTAGCTGTTAAATTTCCCAGATCGCCAAGGAGCTATAGATCTCAGAAAGGCGTGTACTGTGCAATACAACACAATTTCTCCTGTCTGGCTCTCTCATGATGGATTATGACTGGTGAATTAGAGGTCTGATTTATTGTGGGTTGGTGCATTGTGGGCAATGGTTCGTAGCGGCCATGATGTACCAAAAGCAGAGTTGATATAATATTTTAAAATACTGTTTTTCTCCAACTGTCTCCTTCCTGAACATCTCATTTGTATTCCTTCCACAGAGGTGACATGATTATGTTGGGATTGAATCTGCCAGGATCTTGTTTGGAGTGCTAATCATATTTGCTGGTATCTTTTCATTAGCATTTTAACCATTACTTTACATAATTTACCTTCTAAACAGTGTTGATTTTTTTTTAACATGACATTTGATGGGCTGCATTAATTGATTGAATTAATTTCACTAAAATAAAAAAAACACAGAAATGAAAGCATTAAAACAAATATGTGTAAAATGTTTACTGAACATAGATTAAAAAAATAGAACTGCAAGGGATTGGCTCACTTGTTGAGCATGTAAACCAAACATCTCAAAAGACCTTACAAAAGATGAATCATAGCTTAATAACCAGAGCAGGCTGCTGCTTCTATTTTTGCCGATCCCATATTTAGATGTATAGCAAATGAATCAAGCTATTTCTCCCTTGAGGCCTTATTTATTTATTAAACTTAATATTCCATATTTTATCCCAGAACCCCAGAGCAGGCTAGAACAACAAATACATAAAACAGTAATGAAAAATAACTTACAATCAATTTCTATTACCTGAGGAAAGTCCCACTTTTGTGACTATCCTGTGGCATGGTATTAAGCACTCTGATCTCTAATGAATAACTTTTTATTATGAATGGAATTTTGGATAAGCTTGCATTTCCAAAACAAATTATGATTCTGTTCACTTTTCAGTACTCATGTCTAAATCTGCAAAGCTTTCTGAGGTCCAAGTAAACTGGAATGCTTTCCTTTTGATCTTGTCACATTCCTGATTTATTTTATTTTTTTGTATTTTCCCTGGCTTCATAACCTTACTCATTTCCCCTCCACTAATGAAGGCACCGTGTTTAACTTCTAATGCCAGAATGATTAAAATGGATTAGCAGCTAATCACTGCTAAAGATATCCATCCCATTGAGGGAGACTGCAACAGAAAACCAGTGAATTACAGCTATCAAGAGATTCAATTCTTTTGCATGTGGCTTGAATTGGGGAAATGGGCTAGGAACATGGAAAGCTACCACCACACAACCTGTATCTAACTTAAGAGTTTTCTACATTGACTGGCAGTGTTTCAGGTAGGAATCATTTGCAGCCATACCTGGCGACACCAGCAATTGAACCTGAAAGCTTCTGCATGCAAAGCAGATGTTCTACCACTGGGGTACAGCCTGCTTTCCCAGGGTTTCTAATTGCAAAACCAATATTAATTAGCAGACCAATGTCGGGATGTTTGTGCTAACATCTACACATTCTTTATGAATGGCCACTGTTAATCATATAATTGCAACTGCCTGTGCTTTCTGCATTTCATTTCCCTCTGAGATCAGTGCTTACAATTTCAAGCTCCCCCATGTGTATTTATATCAGCAAATTTGTATGCACGAGGCCTCTAGTCTACTTTTGCCGTGATAAATTTGGCAGTTGCCCCGAGACTCTTTAGTAACAACAGCCTGTAGTCTGTGCTAGTTTTACAGGAGGGGTGCCCAGAACAAGAATCATCACCAGAGGCATATTTAGGGGAGTGAAACTGGCTTGTTCACACTGGGCGCAGAGCCTTGAGGGTGCCACAACTGTGATGTAAAATGGAAGGCAAGAGGCAAGCGGCACCAAATTTTTGTGTTTCACAGGGTGCTGCTGAAATTTGAGACTCCAAGGTCCACCACTGTCATTGCTGATAGTGAAACTACCCCCCATCACTGTGTTGACATCAAAATACCAGGAACCCCATGCTGCAAGGGGTGATGCTGGGAACAGGCTTCACTGTTTGGCCCCTGAATGACAACAGAGAAGTGGGCGATATAAAGAGTTTCCTTTTTAGAGTTTTCCAGAGTGCCAAGGGTGAAGTTCATGATAATTCCAGGCTCTAAGAAACTAGACAAAGCCATAAGCCATTGCTAACCTTCAGAGCTGTGCTATTGGTTCTAGCCTTGAAGAAAGGAACTTGGGCTTCCTCCATTATATTCCTTGTCCTGAAAAATAATGAGGATACTCGGTAAAATTTCGACCCCAGGTGGCTGAACAAGTTGATGGGGTACAAATGGTTCAAAATGGAAGCTCTGAAGGCGATCACCAAATCTATTGATCAAGGTGACTGGATGGCAACAAGAGAACTGTTGGAAGTGTATCTTCATAACCCATTCAACTGGAGCCAACTGGTATGGCAACCAATGTTACCAGCACAGAGCTCTCCCCCTCATCTCACCTCTGACCCCAGGGTTTTCACCAGTTTCTTAGTAGCCCTGATGGCTCATCACAGGACCCTGTGGGTTCAGGTTCCATTCCTGTCTTGATGACCTTCTCATCAAGGCCCTGTTGAGGGGACAGCACAGAAGAGAACTCCAGATCCCACTATCCTGGCTCAGGACACATGGATTTGAGGTGAATTTGGAAAAGTGTGAACTGAAACCCATGCGGAACATTGTCTACCTTGGGGCCCAGATTAATGCCCACTAGTTTCACATCTGTCTCATGCAGGAGTGGACATAATGTATATCCCAGTAAAGGAAGTGAAGTTATCAGAGAATTTAGACAAAGGAGATAGTGTTGGACTTTCGGAGGAAGAGAGGAGAACTAGCCCCGCTGTACATTGGGGACAACCCAGGTGGTTAAGAAAGCCCAACAGAGACTGCATCTCCTCAGAGTATTGCGGAAGAATGTCAATCAACATTTGATGATCTCTTTCTACCGGTTAACCATAGAAAGTGTACTTTCATACTGCATGGTATGCTGTTTGACATCATCTGACATGAAGTGCCTACAGAAGGTGGTGAATATAGCACAAGATATTATGGGCTGTCCCGTGAATCCGCTGGATGAAATAGTGGAAGAACGTTGCCTCAGGAGAGGCAATACCCTGGCCGGCACTTTCTTGATCTCCTGCCCTCAGGCAGAAGATATAGAAGCCTGATTAGTCACACCAACAGGGTAAAGAATAGCTTCTATCTGTGGGCTGTTAGGCTACTGAATGAAAAGATAACAACAGGGCAACTGACTTTCGGGTTTGGTGGGTGTGCATTGGTAAATGAGGGGAATTAAGACTAAGAGAGCTGAGTGGGGGTGCTCGTGTAATCTCACTGTACACAAGTTGTACAAGTGACAATAAAGTATTTCAATTCAAATTCAATGTGGACTTGATGGAACTTGTGAAGCTCAAGGACATACTTGTCTCCTGACAGGACTTTGTGAATCGGTTCCCGTTTCACACTCACCCTCCACCACACATTCCCCTACCCTTTCAATTTCTGACTGCAGAATCACACAGCCTACCCATCCTGACAGAGACAAGTCTGAGGCATTCTGGCTGGAGTAAAGTACTATTAATTCCATGCAGATTTAATTTCATGCATGGAAAGTGTAAGACCACAACATTTTGCTTTTGACTGACAAAGCAAAAGTTGTCCCACACTCCTCTCACTACCATTCTGAATTAGAGTGCCTGTTTGCTGAAATAACCATCTACAGAGGGCCGCAGTACTTCTAAGAATGACATTTCAGTATTTGAAATGCAGGCTGACTGCTACACAATTGGCTACAAATTGATGTCAGAGACAAGAGAAGAGCTCAAAAAGGATCTTTTTATGTAAGGCTGGCATTTTCCTCCATTATAATCTGCTGGCCTTTCTCTAGTAAAGGTTCCATTTGCCCATGCCTTTAACTATTCAGAGATGAAGACCAAGCTATTTTTTTGATCTTTCTTGTTGTCAGGTTGACAGAAAAGGATGAAGGAGGTAGTATGTCTTAGAACCATAGGACTTCACAATATAAAGGTGATATAAGTAATCTGCTGAGGTTTGCATGTTAAATATTAAACATATCTTTCAAATGTAGTTCAGCAAAATCAGTCTACATATACACAAGCCACTTCACAACTGTTTGTTGCACTAATACCACCACGAATTGCTCCTGAATGGAGAAGGGGACAAGGCTATGGAGAAAAGTATTTGATTCTCAGTGATGAAAACAGAAGAAATGGGGTAGGTTGAGTTTCTACTTCAATGGTATTGTGAATACATCTGTAACATTCTCCCATTGGAGTGAACTCCTGTGGGGTGGAAAGTACAACACTTAAGTATACTGCAGTCAAACCTCGGTTGTCGTATGTAATCCATTCTGGAAGCCCGTTTGGCTTCTAAAACTTTTGACAACCAAGGTGCGGCTTCCGATTGGTTGCAAGAGCTTCCTGCACTCACGCGGAAGCTGCGTCGGACGTTTGGCTTCCGAAAAACGTTTGAAGACCGGAACATTTACTTCTGGGCTTTTGGCGTTCGGGAGCCGAAAGTTCCAAAATGGAGCCATTCGGGAGGTTTGACTGTATTGTGGAAAGGCACTCCTAAGACTATGTGGCCATTACCCTCAGTGATGGGGTGTGGGATGCAAAGTGACATGGTGCATTGAGCACAAGGGTGCACTACACGCTTCCCAAGATCCTTGGAATTTAAAAGCTTTTATTTTTTTCCTCCAAAGAACACACCCAGTTTACTCAATATAATGTCAGGCATTTCATTGATAGTAAATAATGGACTCGGCTACATTGGTAAAGAAACAGCAGTTTGAATGAGCAACACCAGATGGCACCAGAGAGCAGGAAATTTTAAAAGACAATTTTCCATAGAGATTTTTTTTCCTTTTGTTATACTGTAACAATCTAATTTATGATTTATTTATAGTGGGTTTTTCCTGTGTCGAGATGTACCCAATATAGCAGGCTTCCTCAAACTTGGCCCTCCAGATGTTTTGAGACTACAATTCCTACCATCCCTGACCACTGGGTTCCCTGCTAGCTAGGAATCATGGGTGTTGTAGGCCAAAAACATCTGGAGGGCCGAGTTTGAGGAAGCCTGCAATACAGTGGTACCTCGGGTTACAGACGCTTCAGGTTACATACGCTTCAGGTTACAGACTCCACTAATCCAGAAATAGTACCTCACGTTAAGAACTTTGCTTCAGGATGAGAACAGAAATCGTGCTCCGGCGGTGCGTCGGTGGCAGGAGGCCCCATTAGCTAAAGAGAGCCAGTGTGGTGTAGTGGTTAGGAGTGGTAGACTCGTAATCTGGTGAACTGGGTTCAATTCCCTGCTCCTCCACATGCAGCTGCTGGGTGACCTTGGGCCAGTCACACTTCTCTGAAGTCTCTCAGCCCCACTCACCTCACAGAGTGTTCGTTGAGGGGGAGGAAGGGAAAGGAGATAGTTAGCCACTTTGAGACTCCTTTGGGTAGTGATAAAGCGGGATATCAAATCCATACTCTTCTTCTTCTTCTTCTTCTTCTTCTTCTTCTTCTTCTTCTTCTTCTTCTTCAAGTGGTGCTTCAGGTTAAGAACAGTTTCAGGTTAAGAACAGACCTCCGGAACAAATTAAGTACTTAACCCGAGGTACCACTGTATAGCATTTGGTGATTCCATCCCAACCTACATACTTAAATTCACATTTCAACACTGCAGAATATATTGTGCCACCTTTAAGCTGCCTTCCTCAATCTAGTGCCTTCCAGACTTTTGGGCTACATTTTCCATCAAACCCAGCCATTATAGCCAATGCTCTGGGATGATGGGAGTTATAATTCAAAACTTCTGAAGAGCTCCTGGCTGGGAAAGGCTGCCTTAAAGTCTAGCAGGTTTATTGTGGCATAAGCTTCATAGGCTAGAACCCACACTATTAAATACATCTGCTGAAGCGAGTGCCAGTCCATGAAAACGTAAATCACACACACACAAAATATTGGTCTTCAGGGACCCATATGACACTTGACTGTTTTGAGTACATGTCCTGGTGTCTAGAATTTGTCACATTTAAAAAATGGAAATTCTAATGTATGGTAAATTTGGAAAGTATAATATTTCTGATGGATATCCTGTTTACCTTTCAGTTTTTGAACATTTGTGTGCTTTTGGCTGAAGGGAATTACAAATCAAACTAACTATATATTGCAATGGGACTAAGAGACATAGCTAGATTAAAAGGGGGGAGAGAGAGAGAGATAATCGCAGAAGACATCCATCAAGTTTTCCTCACAACAATATTGAAGCTTCGGACTGAGCAAAAGTTTGTGAACAATTACTCTCTAAACCCATTATTATCACACCATGCAAAATGCAAATTTCGATCATTATGCAAATTTGCTGGTTGGTGTAATTTATGTAATTCCAAGTACTTAATGAAGTGATTTTTATTCCTGAGCAATGGTGTAGGCATTCTATTAAACTCTTCTTAATCGAGAACTTCTAGGGGAGCTGTTTTACTGGGTTTTCTTTAAAGTCCATGAAGAGTGGAAAATGTAACAATTTAATTTTATCTGATTTAGCGTGTTACTTGAAATAACTCGGTATGTAAATATTATGCAGCCCCCCCCCATGTAGTTTACATAGTGAATGTTATCGCTGGCTGATGTTGCTGTTCTGTCAATGCAGGGACTCTAATGTAGTTGTTCTTGTGTGTGAACACATGGAAGTGGACACAGGGCTTTCTCCCCCCACCTGTAACTCACTGGAACTCAGTTTTGACAGCTCTCAGGTGGGGGCCATTGCCATTCTAGGTCCAAGGTTACCAGATTTTTTTCAATGAATCCGGGGACACTTTTCAATGGAATGATAGGAATTTGTCGGGACTGATTTGTAAATCCGGGGACTGTCCCCGGGAAACGGGGACGTCTGGTAACCTTATTCTAGGAGAACAAGGGAGGCTTTCATGATGAGTGCTTTTTCTAGAAAAATACAGTGGTGCCTCGGGTTACATACGCTTCAAGTTACAGACTCTGCTAACCCAGAAATAGTACCTAAGAACTTTGCTTCAGGATTAGAACAGAAATCGTGCTCTGGCGGCACGGCAGCAGTGGGAGGCCCCATTAGCTAAAGTGGTGCTTCAGGTTAAGAACAGTTTCAGGTTAAGAACAGACCTCCGGAACAAATTAAGTACTTAACCCGAGGTACCACTGTAGCACTGAGCACACATATACATGGCACTTGCACATCCAAATTGTGCATGGAATTTCCATATTTTCTTCAGTGTGCCTGGGGAAGGAATTTCATACATGAAAGCTTTCCCTATACAGACAGTATGTCTTGAAGGACATTGTCTTAAGCAAATGAATGAAAGAAAAATACAGTCTGCAGTAGCATCATACCCCCAAACTGAACCTTCGGTTCAGGTAACAATGGTTCCTAATTCGCTCTGCACAGGAAACCCAATGGTCACCATTTTGGTTTTCCTTCATTTTCTTTTTGGGGAAGAAAACGTGCATCAGTTGTTGTAAGTCTTCCTTGCTATCTGATATTTGAAAACAATAGGGCACAGAGTTCAGTGTACACATCAGAGCCCCCAGAATTCAGCCACAGGGTTGTAAGTATACACTTCAGCCAAATAATTCATTTATACGCACCATGTTTTCTGGTTTCTCCAAATACTGCCTTGTCCTGGAGTTGATAGGATTCATAGTACAAAATCATTTGCTTTCATAATCATGAAAATGCACTGCTCTTAAGGAGATGCAGCTCATCAGTGCTATATTGTTTTCCTTTTAAAATATCCCCTTGCTTCAAAAGCGAACGGCAGTTCATAATGTCGAGAATACCTTTTCCCGACCCCCTTCATATTTTTCGGATCAGGCTCACAGTTCAAGGATGGTACAGCGGAATTATCTAAAGGAAGCTTTGATCTCCAAAAAGGTTTGCTTTTGATGATACTCTTCTTTGAGAAAATGCACAGCCATTTGCATAGCCCTTGTGATAGATGAGGCATATTTATTCATTATTTGTCTTCACAAGCATTCATCCCAACTTTGCTCTTCCAGTAAAACTTTAAAATATTCTGCACTTTTGCTCTGCTCTCATACTCGGGGGAAAAGAGGCTGATTAAATGCAAGTTGTGGTCTTGGAAAGATTTGGAATGTACATTTCCCAGGTGAGCAATATGGCTTTTTTTTGCTTCTTTTTTTACCGCTAATAGGAAGGCTTCACCTTTCTTGTGGAGAATAGTTGGGAAAATTAAGCTATAGGGTTGTTGCTATTAATTTAGACACTTCACTTTTTGTCCTTTTTGCTGCATCTGGGGGGGGGGGATGCTAAGATCATATTTCCCAATTAAGATGCACAATAGCCTTCACACAGTGGCCTGCAGATTTATGAATGACCATTAATGTCATGTAAAGACACCAGTTGTATGAAAGGCTTTCTCCACATGAGTCCTATGTGATTTGGATGACAATAGTGACCTCTTCCTGAGTTGCTGCAGTCATGGAAATCAGAGCGGCTAAGTATGGAGCCCCAGTGTGGGGGCACCATTTCATACCATGACTACCTCCACGTGATCCATGTTAGGTCATGGGTGGAAAGTTGCTCTCTGACCTTTCAGCCTTGTTCACACAGGGTCCAAAGTTGGACCCCTCCATCCTTGCTTTGTGGGGCCTACAAAATTCATCCATTGTGTGCTCAGCATTTATCTTTCTTCTGGCACAGTCGTGGAGCACAGCATGGTGAGACAGGAAGCATGGCCTAGTGTCCCTTATGCTATTTTTCTTTTCTTCCAGAGCTGTGCTGAAGCACAGTGCCAAAGCAATAGAGTGTCACACAGTTGCCTAGGCAATGGGGTCACTTTTGCTGTCTTCCAGCAACAAAGCTGTCCGATAAACTGCGGTGCAATGTGGGAAGAACAAAATGGCACTGACCGTCACGACTGGAACATTTATGAACAGCCACAAAAGAAAAGTACATTTGGTTTTTTGTTTGTTTGTTTAGCAGAGTATTTTATGGTCCCATTTCACCCTTGACTTTTGACATGGGTGCTGCTTTGGCTCAGTTTGCCACGAGGCTGTCAACAACCTTGTGTTCGTCTAAAGACAATCATAATGGAGCCACTAAGTATCTGAACTAGACCTTCCTTTTCTTCTTCCTTCTGGTTTTCTTATTTGTATTTCCATGGTGTTCCTTGCCAGAGCGTCTCCGACAGCCGTTAAGAGACTTCGCTTCTTCCATTTCCACCTGTTTGTGTCAGGGACATATGCACGCCAATATTTCAGTGCAATATTTCAGAACACTTTCTCCTTCTTAAATTATTTCTCTTTGTTGCTGTTAGGCTGCTTTCAGATGTCGCATTTATCACATGACACAGCCCTGGGAAATCACTGACTCCCTCCCCCCGCCAATGAATATATTGTTCCTACATATGCTTCAACATACCAAATAAGGCTGATCCCTACACCAAGCAAGTTAAAACTGACATTTACATAATAGACAAGGCATCAGAAGTAAGGGAGAGGCAAGAATAAATGTTCTAGAGTTCATTTTAAGAAGTGGCCAAACAAGCCCAAGCTGCATTTGTTGACATTTACCCATGTTCTTCTTGCCTCTTCCTTATTCTGTCGCTGTATATGTCAGGGACCAGCCCAGCTTATCAAAGCTCCTCTCCGGACTCACATTAAGCACCTTCCCTAGTGCCATTAAGGGCAAACTACTTAAGGGGAGCTTCCAATCATAGAATTGTAAAATTGGAAGGGAACGTGAGGATCATATAGTCCTACCTCCTGCAATGCAGGAAAATGCAACTGTCCCATGTGGGGACTGAACCTGCGACCTTGGCATTATCAGCACCATGCTCTAACCAGCTGAGCTATCCATGGTTGCAGTCCTGTTATCAGATTCAATGCCATGTATTGATGATCTCATTCTTTGCCTTTATGCAGTGAGATGGGCTCTCTGTGAGCTTAGAGGCTTTGGGGGAAAAAAAATCTTAAAGACTACTATGAGGTACTAACTAGGGCAAGATATGGTGGTCCATCTGGAAGAAGACATTAACAGTATTTTGATTTAGTGATGAGATGTTTTCCCTTTCAACTCCCCTAATTTTACAAGTTACAAGTAAGATTTGAACCAGGGACTTTTTACATGTTGCACTCCTAAGCCACAATCACTCCACCAACCCTCCTGGCTAGCAGAGCTTTTCGGCACACCTCTCGTTGATAGCATCCAGCAGCATAGAAAGATTGGAATGTTTCCAAGGATCAAGGTTAGTTTCTGTAACTAGATGCAGCTCTAAGCATGTACTTTTGGCAGAGAGCAATAATATGTGGTTGGCAATATGCTCTCCAGTTCAACAGCTTCAGTGATAGTGAGGAACTTTCAAGAGAAATGAGGTGTGGAAGTACATCTGTAGGCCATAAAGTTTAGAAATGAGTTTATTTCCTGCAACACACAGGATTGTCTTATTTCGTGATGTTTAATGCTGTGTTCTCTATGACACTGTGTGGAGTAATTTAGTAATTTTGAAAGAAAATGTAACCAATCCACGTTAAATTCTTTAATTGCAATGCTTCAGCAGTCAACCGTTTTTAGGAATCGTGTGCAGTGTTTATTCCTTTATTGTAAATTTTACACTGCATGCGTTTACATGTCTATTCAGAAGTACCGTATTTTTCGCTCTATAAGACGCACCAGACCACAAGACGCACCTAGTTTTTGGAGGAGGAAAACAAGAAAAAAACATTCTGAATCTCAGAAGCCAGAACAGCAAGAGGGATTGCTGCGCAGTGAAAGCAGCAATCCCTCTTGCTGTTCTGGCTTCTGGGATAGCTGTGCAGCCTGCGTTCGCTCCATAAGATGTACACACATTTCCCCTTACTTTTTAGGAGGGAAAAAGTGAGTCTTATAGAGCAAAAAATACAGTAAGTCCCACTGTATTCAATGGAGCTTACATCCAAGTAACTGGGTAAAGATTATGGAGCCTTAAACTGCAATCCTAAGCATATTTACTCAGAACTAAGCCCTACTGAGTTCAATAGGATTTACTCTCTGGTATGTTCATGATCATTCTCACAGTTTCCATCATCATCATTATTATTATTTATTACATCCCATCTTTTTCCCTGACAGGGACTCAAGGCAGGCTACAGCTAAAACGTCATTTCATTCCATTTATAGAGGGACAGCAAGGCTGAAAGCAGTAAATGCTGGTGAATGTAGAAGGAAATCTTCAAATAAGGAAAGGGGAAAGAGAGAAATGGAATTTAAGGGGGAAAGTGGTGATCAGAAAGAAATTTAAATACCCCTCATTTACCTGGGACTTCTCTCCCCACCCCCAAAATTGCACCCTCTTTCATCGCTTTGGAGCCAGTGCCATTATCCAGGGAGGCAAACCCAATGTTTTCTGTGAAATGCCTAGCTTTAGTTTTACCATGCATGCTTCCAAACTCTCTGAAGGTCAGGAAATTTTCTCTGAGAAACATATTAAACCAACAACAATGTTGTTTGCAATTACAGAGTGTCTATTACTGATACTGATACCCAGTGTAAACACAAGAGACATGCGGCTCTTATAATGTCACTTGGGGGAGACTTAGCTGAATCAGCGTGACCTTTTAAAAGGCTTTCCAGCCTAAGAAAATATGCACACACAGAGGGAGAATAACTCTCTTTCCTTATATTGCTTTTATAGTTGGAGTTTCCATTAGATTTAGCCAGGAAAGGTTTTTGTTTTCATAATACATGCTCTTTCCTAAATTTCACAAAGTGGACTGCCATTTAAAAAGGAGGCTGTGCCCCTGCTCACACACCACCCCCACAATTTCCCCCATTTTAATTCCCTAGAGCTGCTTCTTCCCACCCCATACAGCTACTAAACATGCTTTTCACTTTTCCACCCTTTTCTGAAGCCACCTCTCTCTTCTGCTCCAAGGCCCTACTTTTTACCCATTTTTACCTTCACTTCCATTCTCATGCCTCCCCTTCCCCATTTTGTGCACACAACCTACCCCCTTGATAATATCCCTTATCTTCCTCCTCACACACATTGCAGCTTTTGTTGTTGTTTAGTCGTTTAGTTGTGTCAGACTATTCGTGACCCCATGGACCAGAGCACGCCAGGCACTCCTGTCTCCCACTGCCTCCCACAGTTTGGTCAAACTCATGCTGGTAGCTTCGAGAACACTATCCAACCATCTCATCCTCTGTCGTCCCCTTCTCCTTGTGCCCTCCATCCTTCCCAGCATCAGGGTCTTTTCCAGGGAGTCTTCTCTTCTCATGAGGTGGCCAAAGTATTGGAGTCTCAGGTTCAGGATCTGTCCTTCCAGTGAGCACTCAGGGCTGATTTCCTTATGAATGGAGAGGTTTGATCTTCTTGCAGTCCATGGGACTCTCAAGAGTCTCCTCCAGAACACAATTCAAAAGCATCTATTCTTCGGCAATCAGCCTTCTTTATAGTCTAGCTCTCACTTCCATACATCATTACTGGGAAAACCATAGCTTTAACTATACGGACCTTTGTTGGCAAGGTGATGCTGTCTAGGTTTGTCATTGCTTTTCTCCCAAGAAGCAGCCGTCTTTTAATTTCGTGGCTGCTGTCACCATCTGCAGTGATCATGGAGCCCAAGAAAGTAAAATCTCTCACTGCCTCCATTTCTTCCCCTTCTATTTGCCAGGAGGTGATGGGCCCAGTGGCCATGATCTTTGTTTTTTTGATGTTGAGCTTCAGACCATATTTTGCGCTCTCCTCTTTCACCCTATTAAAAGGTTCTTTAATTCCTCCTCACTTTCTGCCATCAATGTTGTGTCATCTGCACATCTGAGGTTGTTGATATTTCTTCTGGCAATCTTAATTCCGGCTAGGGATTCATCCAGCCCAGCCTTTCGCATGATGAATTCTGCATATAAGTTAAATAAGCAGGGAGACAATATACAGCCTTGCCGTACTCCTTTCCCAATTTTGAACCAATCAGTTGTTCCATATACAGTTCTAACTGTAGCTTCTTGTCCCATATAGAGATTTCTCAGGGGACAGATGAGATGATCAGGCACTCCCATTTCTTTAAGAACTTGCCATAGTTTGCTGTGGTTGACACAGTCAAAGGCTTTTGCATGAAGCAGAAGTAGATGTCTTTCTGGAACTCTCTAGCTTTCTCCATAATCCAGCGCATGTTTGCAATTTCTTCTCTGGTTCCTCTGCCCCTTCGAAATCCAGCTTGCACTTCTGGGAGTTCTCGGTCCACATATTGCTTGAGTCTACCTTGTAGAATTTTAAGCATAACCTTGCTAGCATGTGAAATGAGTGCAATTGTGCACTCATTGCACAATTGCAGCTACTAAGCACTATTTTCACCTTCTGCCCAGTCATCCACTCCTATTCTGCATACCCTTTCATGTCTCAGCTTTCATCTTCACCCCATGCCTCCTGCTCTCCATTTTTGCAACTCCCTCTGTGCCCCGTTTTCACCTTCACCCCTTTTTTTCTCCAACTCTCCCTTCCACACCCCCATTTCCTAGCCTTCTCCATGTCTTCTATTCTGCAGCCCCCTTTGCACACATACCCCACGATAATGCATGTAACTGTATCTTTATGATGACTAGAATCTCAGGAGCAAGCCTGACAGTTAAGAGAAGGTTAAGGTCAGATGATGGAGGGCGTACATTTATTAGTGTGTGCTTGGTGAGTAAATTTCTGTTCTAAATTGCTACATCGAATGTGGAATTTCACGTCGAAGATAGCACCTGGTACCAGGAGTGAACTGTGTGATGGTGTGAAGGTACTATGGGATATTTGAGAGATCCACTTCCTTATTCTCTCTCACATGAGGCAGGTGAGAACTGGAAGAGGGAAATGTTTGACAACGAGAAGGGAGAAATGCTGAAAGGAAGAAAGTGGCAGTTTAAAACAATAGCAGACGTTTGAATGAAGTGTGGGTGGAGTAACACTGAGGGGGAAATGATGGTATAAAGAACAACAGAGGCTTGAGTAAAACAGGGATGGAGAGCTACCAATGAGCTGCTTTTTTATATAAAACAGCAACATCAAACAAACAAACAAACAAACAAACAAACCAGTTTAAACAAGGAGAAATAGCAGAGATTGGTTCAACAAAGAACATCCAAAAGCAAACCTTGTTTTAAACTCCACTTCTCACCCATGTTTGTCATCCCCTACTCACTCTGCGGGCCGCAGGTGGCGCTGTGGGTTAAAGCCTCAGCACCTAGGACTTGCCGATCGAAAGGTTGGCGGTTCGAATCCCTGCGGCGGGGTGCGCTCCCGCTGCTCGGTCCCAGCGCCTGCCAACCTAGCAGTTCGAAAGCACCTCCGGGTGCAAATAGATAAATAGGGACCGCTTACCAGCGGGAAGGTAAACGGCGTTTCCGTGTGCGGCTCTGGCTCGCCAGAGCAGCGATGTCACGCTGGCCACGTGACCCGGAAGTGTCTCCGGACAGCTCTGGCCCCTGGCCTCTTAAGTGAGATGGGCGCACAACCCCAGAGTCTGTCAAGACTGGCCCGTACGGCCAGGGGTACCTTTACCTTTACCTTTACCTTACTCACTCTGCAGTTTGGTCAAACTCATACTGGTAGCTTCAAGAACACTATCCAGCCATCTCGTCCTCTGTCGTCCCCTTCTCCTTGTGCCCTCCATCTTTCCCAACATCAGGGTCTTTTCCAGGGAGTCTTCTCTTCTCATGAGATGGCCAAAGTATTGGAGCCTCAGCTTCAGGATCTGTCCTTCCAGTGAGCACTCAGGGCTGATTTCCTTAAGAATGGTTTGATCTTCTTGCAGCCCATGGGACTCTCAAGAGTCTCCTCCAGCACCAGAATTCAGAAGCATCAATTCTTCAAGAGTCAGAGACGACTAAACGACTAAACAACAACAACAACAACTCACTCTGCTGAAACCTCTGTCATTATTTAAAACCACCACTCCCTCTCTCAGTTTCTTTCCATCCTTTCTTTATTCATAATAGCACTGTCATTTGAAACAGCCACTTTCTTCCTCTCGCTATTTGAGCAGCAGTCCAGAGTGGTCAATATGAGGTGGATTCTTTTTTGGGGTGCGTGTGTGTTAGGAAGGATAAGGAGCAGGATTTCTTTCTCCCTTTTGCACCTTCTGAACTTGACAGCCTATAAACAATTTATTGCATGCCATCCAGTCTGCTATAAACCAAGCCAATTCCTGCCTAAATTTGACAGATGTAATCTGACTAGTTATTCTTAGTGCAGCAGCCAATTTGTTTACTCCAACATCTGGTTTGTTGGCCATCAGTGTCTTTACTCTTGTCACGGAGGTTAAGCACCAGCTTAATTCTTTCACAAGCTATAGCCATTCAAAGGAACTCACAGTCCTTTCTGTACCTTTTAGTTGATTCTTTTAATCTTTCAGTCTCTGAGCTAATGGACGCTAACTCTACCTGTATGTCCATCTCGTACAAATTAGTTTACATCTCTGCTATTTACATGCTGCAGTTTCCTTCCACATTCTGGGAAAGTATTCTAAAAATAACCTCTCTCTGAACAATTTTCTCCAGGGCCACATAATTTGAAGACAAAAGGACTTCTTAGCTTTAAAAAGCCTCCCTCACCATGAATGTGTGTCCAAGTGAGGATAATTAATTGGTCCCCAAATGGCACCCGATTCCTAAGTCATTCCAGGAGCACTCAGCAAGGGTTGAATGTACCTATATGTGTTTTAGAACCTTATTGCCACTTACTTTAAATAGGACCCTTGGAAACTTCCTAGGACTGGAAGCATTCCCTACTGGATACAGCCAGGGCAGCCTGCTTTGGGCAGCATGATCCACAGAAGCGGCAGCTTCCAAAGAATGCATCCATTTCTGCTGCTGCTGCTGCAGTGGTGGTGATGGCATGGCATGCGTCTTGGAGGCCGGATCTGCCTCCGTAGCCCCCATCGTGACCACGTGTGGTTGCACCAGCACTATGGCGGCCTGTCTGGCATGTCAGGACATTGACGAGGTGGGTCGCAGGGATAAGGGGCAGGATGGTGCAGGTGGACTGAGCAGGCTCCAGCATCCTCCTCATTCCTCACAGCAGCAGTGCTGTGGTCTGAACCAATGAGCCTCTCGGGCTTGCCCATCAGAAGGTCGGTGGTCCGAATCCCTGTAACGGGGTGAGCTCTTGTTGCTTTGTCCCAGCTCCTGCCAACCTAGCTGTTTGAAAGCACGCCAGTGCAAGTAGATAAATAGGTACCGCTGCAGCGAGAAGGTAAATGGCATTTCCGTGCACTGCTCTGGTTTCTGTCATGGTGTTCTGTTGCGCCAGAAGCAGTTTGGTCATGCTGACCCGTAAAGCTGTCTGTGGGCAAACGCCAGCTCCCTCGGCCTGAAAGCGAGATGAGCACTGCAACACCATAGTTTCCTTTGACTGGACTTAACCATCCAGGGGTCCTTTACCTTTTTACTGGCCAGAGCTTCAGTGTGCCACCTTTGGAATTTCAAGTCTCTCCCTCACCCTCCTGGCAGCAAGACCATGTAAGGGCTTTTCCTCAAGGCGAAGCCCTTTGCTGTATATCACGTCCCACTCCCTGCAGCCTGGCAGAGGGACAAGGTTACACAAGGGTTTTCCTTGAGAAGCCCTTGCTGAATCTTCCTCCACCTTGCCCCACAGGGGGGTGGGGCACGGCAAGGGGTTTTCTTCAAGGAGAAGCTCTTGCCAAGCCTCATGCCTCACTCATCATGGGGACCACAGGGGTGTGTTTAGCCATAGGTGCCATAACTTCTCAGGCTGCCTCTGGGTACAGCATTACAATATATGTTCAGTGTTGATAGTAACTGTACCATTTCAGGTTTTTGGTCTACATGATGAAATTACCTTAGAGACTAAATCTCTTTGGACACTTTCGCCGGCAGAATTTTATCAATGATCAAAATGCTACTGCAGGAGCTTATTCTGGCACAAGCTTGTTATCAAGATGGGCTTGCTAACCAACAAGAAGGGTCTAGAAGCTAAGTCACCATGAAAGCATAACTTGATGCAGCAATGACTGCAGGCCCTTCTGATTCATGTTGCAATTGGTGGTTGTTAATTAAAATTGGTGACATTCAGTTCCTGATACATTTTAGTTTTGTCTCACATGGAATTTGCTGTGAGTTAAGGCTGCCATCTTGGAAACTGCAATTTGCTGTCCCACACAAGTGTGGCAAAACGAGCAATACATCAAGGATCTTAAAGTGATCACTCACAGAATAACTGTGAGCATCTGAGTCATAGCTGTCAACCTTCGGTTTTTTTTTGCGGGAAATTCCCTTATTCCAGCGCCGTTTCCCGCTGCTTCCCACTGGTATCCTGGATTGTTAGATATCCCGTAGACTCTCCCCAGGACAGGTGAAGATGCTGATCCCTTATTTCTGAGGCTGCTGATCCCTTATTTTCAAATCTGAAAGTTGACAGCTATGATCTGAGTGGCTTTAATTATCAAAGTTGGAATGGGAAAACGAATCGTAGAATTGTAGAGTTGGAAGGGACCATGAGGGTAATCTAGTCTAACCCCCGTGCAATGCAGGAATCTTTTCCCCAATGCAGGGCTCAAACTCACAACCCTGAGATTAAGAGCTTCATGCTCTACTGACTGAGCTATTGCAGGTGGACTGTTTTTTTAGCTATTGGAACCCCTTCTTTTTCTAAGTGGCACTTTCCATTTTCAGGGTGCAAACGACAAATAAAACAACATACTGCAATATATTTTTGCAACGTAAGTTGTGTCTAGGAGTTCTGTTTTTAAAGATAAAAAGTTTTTCCGGTTGTAGCCAGACACATCCTTTTCCACAAGTACATTTTTGAAACTGAAGTTTATTCACGTTGTATTGATAGAAAATACAGATTAACTCAGTCCATAGTACATTTTCTGTTTGTTATAGGCAGAGCTCTCAAAATATAATAGCCCATAAAGAGAATAGGCAGCTTAAGTGTGGGTACCTCTTTAACCATCTGTTTCTCAACAGAAAACATTACAGTGTGGCCTGGGTATAACTTTTGTGTTGTAATTGATTTTGCATCCTTTAAAACTGCTGAATGCACTTTTATAAAGGGCATAGTACATAATAGAACTTGCTGGTAGTAAAAAAAAATGCTTATTAGAAGAGGAAGAGCAATTTTTATGAATTCAGGGATTCTTACTCAAGGATACTTGTGGTTGTGGCAGTAAGCAGGAGCAGTCTTAAAGCACAACTTTAGATAGCAAGCATTTCATAAATGTTGAGGCAAGTAGTTTATGTGCTATAATTTATTACATTTTTCATCTGCAAGGGTGGTTTATTTTTGGGTCCCACCAAATGTTTTCTAGCTTTGATTCATGGGTTTTAAGTAATAATTTCACCCACCTCTATTCATTTTATCTGAGTATTGTTCATCTTTCTTTGATACTGTTCAGCACCACTGGTTCCTGCAGTTTGGGTGAAACACCCCCCCCCCCATCAAATAATACAGTCCAAGTAGCCAAGTCTGAATTTCAGCAGTCCAGAGTCAAACCTGAACCACAGTCCCATAGAGGTCTAGGAGCATCCAAGGCAAGATCAACAACATGGGAAGTTGAGCAGCACACACTCTCAGCTCTGCTTCCCTTTTTGCATGCTGATTGCAGCATCTGGGCTTGACGAGGCATGTGACCCTCACCTGTTCCAAGTCTACTCCAGCTGAGGAATCACTTCCACCCAGAACTAGTGAGCCCCACCTGGCCAGCTAGGGAGCTGGGCTGTGGGCCTTTGCCTGCCTCAGCCTCTTAAAGCTCCCCTCCCATTGCTCCCTACACCTCAGAGTCCCCTGTGTTTGTGGAGACGGGAACCTCTCTAGTGATGGGTCCTGCTGCTCTGGTTCCTGTGCATTGACCCTCATCCACTCGCCATCCTCTGTGACCCTGTACTTCCTTCCCCATCCCCATCTTGCCCAGGTGTGTCCCAGTCCCTGCTACACCTCTCGCTGGAATCCGCTCCTTCTTACCCATCATCCTGCCAGTTCACGACAAGGAGTAATTCCTTTTGCCTGTGCTGAAACTTCTCAGATTGTAGTATTATGAGAAAGGAAGAAGAACCTCCATCTATCCACATTCTTGCACCATGCATAATTTTATATTCCTCTATCATGCCTCACATGGCTCTCCTCCTCCCCCAACTAAGAAAGCCCTAAATCTTGTAACATCTTCACTTCAGAGAGTTGCTCCAAACCCTCGATCATTTTGCTTGCCCTTTCCACAGTTTCTGACTCTACAGCATCCTTCTTGAGATGTGGTGATCAGAACTGCCACTAGGTTTGGTTTGAGGGGCAGTCGATAGCAGAAGCCAGCAGATGTGCTCCCCCATTCACTTCTTGAGTTGAAGAGGCCTATGATGTTGTTGCAAGAGACTGGGAAAGCTTAGCGCTGATCCCTCCCCCCTCCTTTCAACATGCATTTCCAGGAAAGCACAGGACTTTTGAGGTTCTAGTGCAAGGATGCCAAACTGATAATTCTCAGGAATGGGTGGACATTGCCCTTACCGTATCTAGTGTCCTTGAAACATATTTTCATGGATTAGTAGCAGCTATGGAAGAAGGTGGGGAGACGAAAAGCTATTATATTCAGACTGGATGATTTATTACTTTGGAAATGGTGCAATTATGGCAGTGTGGAAAATTAAATGGGTGTGTTGAATGGAAATAGTTCTTCAGGGAATCCCTCTCCTGCATTGAGTTTGGTCTATGTCTGCTTGATTTTTTATGGTAATTAATTTCCTGAAATAGTTTCCTTTATGCATTTGAATATAGAATACTAAAATCCAGCAGGGGACCTGTGGTTGCCCTTTTGTGCTAAATGTGAAAGGGTTATTGTAGCCTTAAGGGTAGTTTTGATGTTGTTCTTTTCTGCTAGGCGTTTTGGGAGGTCCCTGCTTTCAGACCGTATCAGCTATTTCAGGAATGATAACAACAGATGATTCAACAACTGCCTGTAGTAGTCTTCAAATATTTCTTAATATAAATCTATGCTTTTGATGGTTAGCGGGATAAGGAATATAACTTGCTTGGCTTTTAATACTGCCCTTTTTCATTGTTTCAAAACACAAACCCACAAAATATCTTAAGAGTGGTTTTGGATATTACCCAGAAGTAGGATTGGAGAGTTGGAAGGGAACTCCAAGTTCATTTAACCCAATCCCCTGCAATGCAGAATCTTTTGCCCAACGTGGGGTTCAAACCCACGGCCCTTAGATCATAAGCCTTGTGCTCTGATGACCGAGTTAAGTGGGGTTGCCATTTTTGAAGAGCAAAAAAGAAGAAACATTTGCCAGCTTCAGCTTTTAACAATGGATCGCTATGGCAACTCTTATTTTACATACCCATGAAAAAGAGGATTTGTTCTAGAATAAGCAGACATATGGCAACCATAGGACTCAGCTAAGGAATGGTGTGTAGCTAAGGAGCATAGTGGATGCATAAGTGACTTAATGGATTTGTTCTTTGTGCTTTGAGTGAAAGTCCAAATGACAAACACTCTGGCCCCGTGAATAGACAAGTGGGCTTATACCCGCATCTGGAACTCGTACATCTTTGAGCAGGCATAGGCAAACTCTGCCCTCCAGATGTTTTGGGACTACAACTCCCATCATCCCTGACCACTGGTCCTGTTAGCTAGGGATGATGGGAGTTGTAGTCCCAAAACATCTGGAGGGCCGAGTTTGTCTATGCCTGTCTTTGAGCTAAGCCTCTTACAGATGTTTTGAGTGGTTGCCACAAATGTGTATGGGTCATTAATGGCGTGGGCTTGACCCCATTCTGCATGAGTTTGTTTCAAGTCCCTGAATGGCTTGTGGGACTTTTAAAGGAAAGCATGGAGGCTGGGGTGCAGCTTCTTGCCACAGTGCCCTCCATCCTTCCAGACAGCATAGGCGATGCTGAATTATATGGACCACGGGTCTCAGCACCATGAAGAATAATGTAACATAATATCCTGTGATCCCAAAGTCTTCAGCTAGACAAGAGGTTGCCCTGTGCATCTCTGTGTGACTAACTGTTCAGTGCTGGTCTTCCTGCCTTGCCTTTTACCAGCTGACAGACATGCCCAGAACTATTCTTTATGGTGAGACATAGGGCATAGCCACTTGCGAGAACATGTAGTCCTTTCTCTTTTAAACATAGATGTTGTTGTTGTTTAGTCGTGTCCGACTCTTTGTGACCCCATGGAGCAGAGCACGCCAGGCACTTCTGTCTTCCACTGCCTCCCGCAGTTTGGTCAAACTCATGCTGGTAGCTTCGAGAACACTATCCAACCATCTCGTCCTCTGTCGTCCCCTTCTCCTTGTGCCCTCCATCTTTCCCAACATCAGGGTCTTTTCCAGGGAGTCTTCTCTTCTCATGAGGTGGCCAAAGTATTGGAGCCTCAGCTTCAGGATCTGTCCTTCCAGTGAGCACTCAGGGCTGATTTCCTTAAGAATGGATAGGTTTGATCTTCTTGCAGTCCATGGGACTCTCAAGAGTCTACTCCAGCACCAGAATTCAAAAGTATCAATTCTTCGGCGATCAGCCTTCTTTTTCTTGGCAGGGATATTGCAGTGGCTTGCCAGTTCCTCCTCCAGGTGGATCATGTTTGGTCAAAACTCTCCACTATGACCTGTTCATCTTGGGTGCCCTGCTCGGCATAGTTCATAGCTTCTCTGAGTTATTCAAGCCCCTTCACCACGGCAAGGCAGTGATCCATGAAGGGGTTAAACATAAATAACTTACATAAAAAGTATACATTGGTTTTCTGAAATTTAGGAAACCATGCCTCAGCATTGCTTTTAAAAAGCTGGGGTGCAGAATTAAGCATTTTTAGGTTTGGTTGATTTTTTCTCTTCCATTTAAATCATTGGAAGTTTAAATTTAGCTTGATGGTGCTGATTTATTTGGCCTACCTTGAAAGTACTTTTGAGTGACTGTGGAATATAGTGCTGTTCTTTTATTACTGGAGTTGCTTTAATTCTCAGGAAATGACTGACAGTCGAAAGGATAATTTAGAATTTTTTCCCTGTGAGCCAAAGCATCCCCCCACCAAGTTTGCAATATACATTTCCATTTAAAAGTGGTTTTAAATGGAAATGTTCCAAGCAAGTTGCCATATGAAAAGCTTTGGCACTGCACTTGAAAGGCTGTAGCACCAGGCAGAAAGTTTGATTTTCTAAAGCAATTAATGGGATAATAGTCTCCAGGGGTCAATCGAGAGAAGCAAGCTTTTGCTGCCCCCACATAGAAGAAAGAACATCAGGAAATATACAAAAATATAACTTGGCAAAAGCAGTTTGCATATGTGATTGAATTTTGTGAGCACACAGTATGAGATGATAGAGCGTGAAGCTTAATTTGTACACCCTTTTTTCTGTGATCTTAGTTCCACTGCTCCTGTGAAAAAAATAGCTTTTGTAGTGAAAACGTCCATGTTGGGTCTGTGCCCCTGCCCTGTCTGGGTTGCTTTGAGAAGTATAGGAATTCCTTTGATTTTCTCAAGGACCATTGTTTTGTGAAGATAATTATCGATGCATTTGCTTCAAAGACTGTATTAAAATTGATTCTGTTAAGCTGTCCATTTGGGCTTTGGACAAGGCAATACTAACAAGCTCACAGAAGCTATGTGTGGTACATAGACACAGAGGTTTTCCTAAATATTTTATTTAGGGTGTATTTTAATAGTCTTTTGGAAGCCACTAGATGGGCGGGGTATAAATAATAATTTATTATTATTATTATTATTATTATTATTATTATTATTATTATTACCTCTTTCTGCCTTGGCTCTGAAGTGGAAGACATTCACAGCATTTTCTGCCTGGTGGTTTTCAGAAGACCATGCTAGCAGACTCTTAGTCATGTCCCTCATTTCCATTTCTGGAACAAATTTTGCTTCCAGACCTACTTTAAATTCAACGAGAGTAAGTTGTATGTGCTAAAAATACTGAAATGGTCTCCAAAAAGATGACCAGGGCATCTCTCATCATAGGCCAATAATTAGCCCCACCTGTTCATGCATTTGGTTGCAGAACTGCTCCTCAAGTCTGAGAATCAGACTTCTTGTCAAAAGAAACTTCCCCCGCCCCCGCCCCAGACCAAAATAAAACTCATGTGAGTAGTGTAATGTCAGAGCAATGAACTCGCATGAGATTGTGGCTCCTCTCCCCTGAACTGGAAAATTGCAAGTTGAGATTTTCCACTTCACAGAAGGAAAGGAAAGATTTTGAGTGAATAGGCTGTGTTGATGTTACACTGTTTATGTGGGTAGACCAGCCATGTGAGCTGTTATTTGTGGAAGTGTAGCTGACTGATTTTAGGGACAGACTTGAAGAGAATAGTCTTCATTCAGAAGCGAAAATTCAGATGTTGATACAGAAACAGGAAATGTGGCTATATTGAGAATGGCAGAACTGGACTAGTACCTACTTGCAGTTTCCTTGTTTCGTGGGGAGGAGGAGCTTATGAAGAAAATGCTCATTTTCACTCATACAAATGATATTACCCTGAACAAAAGGACATTTCCCTGAACAAAATGACATTTACCTGTCTATGGCTTCCTGAGAACCTTTCTGGTTATCTGAAGTTATCTTATTTGCATGCTGATTACAGCATCTGGGCTGAAGAAGGCATGTGGTGAAGTGTTTAGGAGGAGGAGCCAAGGCATTGTCCTTATTTCTTCTGTTTAAGTATTTGTGTTTCATTTGCCCTCTAAGACAAGAAAGTGAAAAATTTCAACCTCAAGAAACAAGGTACTAGGGTGGGCGGCAGCAGGGATTCAACAAAGTGAAAAGATGAGGTCTTTTTTCTTTTGACATTGGGGATAGGTGTTTATTCACTTACATAATAGAATTTCTCTTGGGCCCTTGTATGTGTGGAACCACAGTTAAAATCAGACGACTTAAAAACAAAATTCTCAAATAAATGCTACTCCTTTATCACCTGCTGAATCTCACCCAGTGAATGCCCAAATCAAAGAGAAAGGCTTTACTGTTCTCTCAGGGATGCTGTAGTTGCATCCTTTCTTGCAAAACCAGCATTGAGAAGAGGGTTGAACTAGATAATCTGTAATATACTTTAGATCCTATGGTTCTGTGGTTAAAAATGATCATAACTTTCTCACAGGATGGAAATAAAAAATTGCAGGGAGCCATATTGGTCTACTACAAAAATAAGTAAACAAATAAATCCAAAAGTTAGAGTAGCAATTCAATACCTTTATTATAAAGTTCAGCAACAACAAATTACAAGGAACTAACCAAACTTTTGGTTTCCTCAAAATTCTTCATCAGACTGAAAGATAAGCAGAAATGAAAAGAAATTAGAAGTAACATGAACAGATTTTGCTGGCCATTATAAAACACAGCAATGCTCCATTTTGTAATTGTTGGGACTTCTTAGTTAGTCATAATAAAGGGGATATAATACACCAGGGGCAAGTGGTATTTGGTCCCCCAGATTTTGTTGGGCTCCAACTTTTGCCAACCCTAGCCAGCATGTACAATGGTAAGGAATAATAGGAGTTGTAGCCCAGTAACATCTTCAGGGCCAAAGGTACTACATACCGGTATATAGGTTCTCCTGTACAATACTAATCACAAGATACTGTAATCAAAGGTACACCCATTGAAATACTTTTCATGCATTTTGAGGATGGTGGTGGGTTGTGGGAGGGTTGTGTTCCTTGGTCCCTTCAATGAGCCCAGAAGGCTTGCAATTAATATAATCCATGTAGCATCAGTCTAGACGTGCAGCACCAATAGCCTGTTTCATGGTCTGTACTGAGATTCAGAATGACACGTAGGGTATGTTGAAGCCTGTTAATGTGTGATGATAGTGTTAATGTCTTTTAAAGCTTTCACATACAGCCTGTAAAAAATGGCGCAAAACATAGCAGAGGCCATTATTGGAAGGTGTTGGGAATGGAAGAAAAGAAACCCAGGAAAGTGTAAACAAATCAATAATGTGTGCAAAAAGCAGCTCTTTGGGTAGCCTTTTTTAAAAAAAATCATACTTTCTTTACGCAATCTTAAACTCTTCCAAGTTTAAGATTGCTTAGAGGAAGTATGATTAGAAAACACAAGGCCAAGAAGAGAAGTAGAGACATACAGGGAGGTATTGAAGCAGGAAAAAAACCCCACACAAAGCCCCAAGAGGAGCATTTCATACCCTCCAACTTTTCTGAGATGAAAATAGGGGTGCCCAAAGGAAAAGTGGGACATTCTGGGATCAAATCAGAAACCGGGAGTGCATCTGTAAATCCAGGCTTTCCCTGGAAAACAGGGACACTTGGAAGGTCTGGCATTAAAAATAAAGAAATAAAGAAATGTAATCTGAGATTGTTATAGTCTGTGAGAGGAAGCTGGGGTGCCAGCCAAACAGAGTGTCTGGTTCTGCTGCCCATGCTTCATGTTACCTTATTGCTTCTTCTAGGTGAAAGGTTTTCTTTCCTCTCAGGCTGCTGTTCATTAAACAGCCTGAAACTCCTGGTATCTCCTCGAGAACCACACAAGCTAGCATGGAACTTGGCACTTTGATGTGTGTGAGGAGGGTATGTAAATGGAAAGCACCATGGTTTTGTAAACAAAGTGAATGTCACTGAAAGAATAAGCAAGGTTGTTCTTATGAAAAAGATTTAAACATAAGAGTGGCTACGACTTCCGGTTTCCTGCCGACAGAAAAGGGAGCTTGGGTCTAGCTGGGGGGCCTTGGGCAGCACTGGCCTCTGTCCCTCTTTCCTTCCCACCTTCCTCTGATGCCCTCTTGTGTCTTTGCCTCCCAAAGACTTGCACAGCTGTTTGTTGCAGCAGCCCTGGCTACAAGCTCTGCAGGCGAATGGAGCCTCTGGGGCTGGTCAGGGGGTGCTGGTTGCAAGGAACTGAGGTGGCCTAGGGGTAAGCAAGCAAGTGGGTGAGGGAGCCCAGCTAGCCAGACTGTCAGCCCTTGCTGCTGGGAATGGACAGACAAGTCTCAGGCCCCTGTGGGGCAGTGTGAGGAAATACCTCTCTTTGGGGTGGGGGCGGCTCAGAGACCAGGGGTGGCAGCAGCGGCTGCCCAGAGGACTCCCAAGGAGAGGAGGCTGAGGGTGTTCAAAAAAGGGTGAGAGGCTGCCAGCTCTGCAGACAAGGGGTGCTATAACTGGGCTCCTGAGCCCCATGGGGGTGCCACAGAAAGAATGCAGTTGGTCAAGGGAGCCGTGGACTCAAAAAGGTTGAAAATCTCTGACTTAAGCAGATCTCATCCTCATGATGTATGAGATTGTCCTAGTCTGAATGCTAAATGTCAAAAGAAGTCCCTGACTAATTATAGGCTGGGCTTACCTTTGATTTACATTCCAATCTGCACACATTCCAAAAGCCTCAAAGGCAACAATTTTCTCTGTCCTGGGTATACTGAACATAGTTTATCCTCACCTAATTAATTTGTGACACCTTCCAAGTTATCCCCGCCCCCCCCCCCCAATAGGCAAAGCCATGAGTCAAGCCACAAACTAGCTTCATAATCCCCAAGCACAGAACAGGATTTTTACTTTTTACAGCAGTCAATTTCCTTCACAGTGGTCAAACTTTTTCCTTTGGTCAAGGCAATATGGCCAGTGACACAATTAGTGCAGGGCTAGTCAGCTATACTGCTGCAAATAAAACATTTTACGTGTGTTTAAAGTGCAATATATAATGTGACACCAAATGGTGATTGTGAGCCTTATGGGAAATTCAATGTTTTTTGAAAAAAGGTTTAAAGAAAAAGCATTTTCAGAACATTTTTTATATGTATATTTTATGTATAGATTCCACCTATGGGTATTATTGGACTGTATCAGCCTCTAGGCAGCAGTGGTTAGTTAAACAAGTCAGCTCATAACCCATGGTGTTGTTTAACTTGTTTAAAAACTGAGCTGTTCCTTCATACATAACACTAAACTGAGATGCTTTAAAAATGAAACTGAAACTTATCGTGGGAGGAGAAGGGAGTGAATGAGACCAAGGCTTTGCTTAGTCTCAAGGAATTCCCCATGGTTTAGTGTTCCATGTTAACACAACCAGTGAAACAGGAAACTCAAAAGCTGTAAATTAAGACATTAAATCAGTGCAGCAAGTTTTAGGTGAATGGTAAAAGGCAATAGCGGAACTATTCTTAAGCAAATTTATTTTTTGATGGAATTAAATGAAGAATGTGGATTAGGGATGTTTATTGTTTTCAGTAACTGTTTGAACCTCTTCACAGAACAAAAAAATTATCAGAGTCACAAGCTGTGGTATTTCTGATTAGAATTTTCCAAGACTCCCATTAATGAGAGACTCATGTTAATCTGTGGGAAATGAAGCAACTTTTGTTGTTGTTGTTGTCAAACTTTGCCTTTGTCTGGTAGCAATACAATTACCATAGCTTTTTGGGTTTTTTAAAATCATGTCCTTAATCTATAGGTGTGTTATATGAGTCAGAAGGCACAGTGATCTAAAGTTAAGCCCCTTAGCTTAGGCAAATCACAGCATATAACCGGCAGGCATAATGATACTCTTCGCTAGCTTGGAAAATTGGTGTTGTCCACTTTGACTAACTATAAATGCCAATAAGATAAAGTGTTATGAGATAATAGGTAAAGGAAAATACAGGAGCAGTGAAGTGGTGGAACAAGGAAATCTAATGTGTACTGAGAAAGATTGATCCGTGCTGATGATTCCACCAAGGACGAAGTATGTGGAAAATGTCTTTTCACAAGTGAGACTCAGAAAAGTAGCAATATAAACAGATTTCACACACGCACACACACACACACACACAAAACCCCACTGTATTTAGTGCCAAGGCAGACATTTCATTGTACATGCAGTGTTAATTTGTCAACTGAAAAGCACATGCATTAAATGAAACAGCCATAAATGAGAGTTCTTTGGAAGATGGTAGGAGTTGAAACAAAATAATTTAATGAAAAAGGAAGATGGGAGAAAGAAGATTAGAAAACAACAAGTGGAAGGGTGGGCTCCCATTGTAAAAATACTGGTGTTGGGTACAATACAAACATGTACAAAGGAGACATAATGGCAAAAACTGACCATTGAGTGGGTACATGAAGGAGAGATAGGTTCTCCTTATATTGGCTACTCATCATTTCTCCCTCTTTCCCAAATGGGGTAAAGGGTAAATGGGGTAAAGCTATTTAGTGAATCCATAGATTTAAAAGAGTGCTGTCCCACTCCCACTTATCTCATCAGCCCTCTCACCTGCATCCAAAGTCATTCTTGCCACATCTTAGCACCCACATACACACTCCCCTTTTCATTTACCTTGATGGCAGGAGCATAAGTAGCGCTGGAGATTAGATGCCTGCCTCTCTCCTTTCCAACATCAATTGACTTATTGTCACAGGAGACTCTGAAATAACTGGACTTCCCACACCACGCCTAATGTGAAGAATGGTTTCAGTAGGAAATTTAGTACCACCATTAAATCATTCCTTTGCAAAAGTGATTTGTGATTAGTATGATCAGTTATGCAGGGAGAGATGAGTGATCCTGCGTCTGTATCCACACTTTGACTGTGTTGCATTCTGTGGCTTCACCACATATGCCTGCAGACACCACCTTTTAAATGTCTGGTCCTTAATGTTCCCAGCTCCTCCTAGAAGAAAGGAACACATGCCTTTTTCCAATGTGAGCATTGGAGAATGGTTATTTAAAACAAAATCATGCACCCAGCTCCCAACATTTTGTTTCCTTTCCAAAATATCCCAAGACATTCTAGTGTGACCACAAAACAAAACTGAGGATAGAGATGGGCAGATCATTCTATTTCTGATTCGCATCAGTGTTACAAGTGTTCATTTAGAAGTCTTCTCCTGTTTCCACATTAATTTGCCACATGGAAATATGCGTTCAAGTCCTTTGTGTTGAAATACGTAACTTCTTATGAAATTTATCACAGATTATATATCTGTGCATGCCTTTTATCTCACAGTATGCATTTGGGTGTGCCTTTTATTCTTTCTTATTTTGCATTGAGCCTGGGTCGCCAATTTTGGAGAATTGTAAAATCCAAAGGATTAATACATTTTGATCTGCACATTTGTCTGGGAGATGCTGATCAGGTCAGTAAGCTTTGAAATTCACAGAAATAGAATTACTTAAGCATCCCTAAGCAAGGATACGGTTATGTATATCTATCAAATAGTGGGGCTTTGTAGACCAGAGTGAGTGTGATTCTTAACGGCAGGAGACACTAGAGGGAGGAAGCAAGTTTGAGTTCCTCGCCTAATCCTGTCCTCAGGTACAGCTCTCTACATTCTCCCATATAAGTGACTGTTTGCCAGTTCCGCAGAGAAGTAAAGTTTTGAACTTGTGAGCAAACTATGGTGAGAGACAAACCTGTCATTCATTCTTGACAGTATGTGGCCTGGCACATCTTGAAATGAGTCCCACAATGGGTGTAGGTGTTCTGCATTATACCTGCCATATTTACTCAGGTACACTATTCTATTGACCTAAAAGTCTTTTTGGTAGTATGCTTAAAGGAGAACTGTGGAAACCCACTGGAATCTGATTCTAAGTGAGACCTTTGAATCCAAAGCCCATAGAAATTATTGGCAGTGACTTCCAACTTGTAGCTGGGATTGGAGCAGGAATGTGTGTGTTTTTTAATTAAAAATATTTTCAGTGCTTGCCTGCCATACATGATATGCAACATCTAGTCACTATTCAAGACAAAACACCTTCTTTCCCACTACACACATACCACGGTTCCAATTTTTCATTCAAACTTTCTGAATACTTTTGCTTTCCTATCTGGTTGCTCAGTGAGCTTGTGGAGAATATAATTCATCCTAAAGCAATAGCATCCTCATTCATCATCCCCTGCAAATAATGTTCCTTTTTCCAAAACAGCTTTAGATGCTGGTAAAACGTAATGTTAGTCAACCCAAAAGGAGGATTGTCTATTTGTCAAGCTCTGCATTAATATGAAGAACCAGACAGTATTAAAAACAACTACTACTACTTTGTCACTGTACGTCATATGCTATAGAGCCATAAAAGAATAAAGATAGCAAGGGATCAGAGAATCTGAATCTGCAAAAGGCAAACACCAGGATGACGGCATCAATAAAATATTTTATTGAGTAAATTGCATCCTTATCATTGTGATTATTATTTGAATGTGTATGCCCAGCAGTAGGTTGAATACAGACTTAGTTATACTTTACAAAGTATGAATCCAAGCCCTGATAATTATGAATATAATCACACACACACACCACATATACTATATAATAATATCTCTCTTTTTGCTGTTTCTAAACAATTAGATTTAAAAATCTAAAGTTCCTGACACTTACATGTTAGGATTTGGCCTGTAGAGACCCACATCTAACATCTCTCAGCTTAACAGAAGTTTTGTGATGCTAAAATAGAGGGAGGCACATTCATACATTTACACTAAGTTCCTTGGCTCAAGGGTGGATTCTGGACTTACTCAGTGGTCTTTTACTAATCACCACCCCTTAGCCTCTGTTATTGCCCCTCCCAAGGGAATATTGGTAATTTACCTTGTATGGCTGCTTTAAATATGGAGGAACTTCAGGGCACACTATGATCTATTCCAGGGGTGGCCAACTCTCAAGAGACTGCGATCTACTTTTAGAAGTAAAAACTGGCAGTGATCTAGAATAAAAACTGGGTCAGCTCAAAGTTGTTGAACATTTTTTAGGGAGGAGAAAAGCCCCATTTTTTAGGGGTTAAAAAAAGGTTTTTTTGGGGGGACTTCTGTTTTGGGGTGGAGGGTTAAAGGCAAGGGACAAAGAGGTAAAGTCACTCACAAGAAGATCGCTATGGATGAAAACAGCAGCACAGAGAAAGCTCCGTCTTCCCTTCAACAACAAAGGAGGGCAGGGTGAGGGGGCACGGCCGGAGTCAGTTTTAGTGATGCTAAGGAATGGGAGCCAGAGATCGACCACGATCTACCAAAACCTTGTGGGGATCTACTAGTAGATTGCAATCAACCTGTTTGACATCCCTTATGTATTCCATAGGCAGGCAAACTAAGGCCCGGGGGCCGGATCCGGCCCAATTGCCTTCTAAATCCAGCCCACAGATGGTCCGGAATCAGTAGAATGTGTCCTTTTATTTAAAATGCATCTATGAGTTATTTGTGGGACCTGCCTGGCGTTTTCACATGAGTAGAATGTGTACTTTTATTTAAAATGCATCTCTGGGTTATTTGTGGGGCATAGGAATTTGTTCTCTTTTTCAAAATATAGTCCGCCCCCCCACATGGTCTGAGAAACAGTGGACCAGCCCCCTGCTGAAAAGTTTGCTGACCCCTGACCTGTTCTAAACAAATAAGTGACATTGCACAACGGTATACAAATGTCCTATTGAAGGCAGTTGGTGCTGTAATGAGGACGCAGGTGGCGCTGTGGGTTAAAGCCTCAGCGCCTAGGACTTGCCGATCGAAAGGTCGGCGGTTCGAATCCCTGCTGCGGGGTGCGCTCCCGCTGCTCGGTCCCAGCGCCTGCCAACCTAGCAGTTCGAAAGCACCTCCGGGTGCAAGTAGATAAATAGGGACCGCTTACCAGCGGGAAGGTAAACGGCGTTTCTGTGTGCGGCTCTGGCTCGCCAGATGCAGCTTTGTCACGCTGGCCACGTGACCCGGAAGTGTCTCTGGACAGCGCTGGCCCCTGGCCTCTTAAGTGAGATGGGCGCACAACCCCAGAGTCTGTCAAGACTGGCCCGGACGGGCAGGGGTACCTTTACCTTTTACCTAGGGAGGGTGAGGATGGAAATGGCATTCACAGTTGTATCTCTATGGCATGGGTCACATGTGCAGCGGCTCTCAGGGTAAGGAAGTTCCTCCTATAAGTTTGTTAAACCTCTCATATTATTGAGCAAAAATATCAAGTTACCCATATTTAGTATGAGTTGGCAATGTTAGATACAAGGGGGCGGAATCTAACGATCTCAGTGTATTTCTATTGTGCAAAAATACCCACAGCTGGACACAGATGAAGATGTTTGCATGTAGTCCTGCACACTGCTTTGATCAAGGCACTTTCAAATTCAAACCATCAGCATTGGCATTAACGGTAGGGTACCGTTGTGTTGTGCCGCTGTTCCCAAATCCTAAAGCATTTAAACAAACAAACAAACACAAACATAAGACTGTGAAATCAGGCTTTGTCAGAGTCTCAGGTTTGGTTCTCACAGGCAGCTTGAAGACTGACCTTGATGGAAGTCACTGTGGGTTGCATGGAAATAGTTCCATGATATCACGAATTTGCCGCATTTAACATATCTCCAGGATATGTAAGTAAAGGGCACCGCTCTGTTCACAGGAAACGTTCAGCGAGATGAAATTAACTTGGCAAAGCACACTGATAGCACACAGCTGAAGACAACGCTGTCTACCTTTTGCGGGGGAGCGGGGAAAGCCAATTGTTAACTCAAAACATGATGGCTAGAATACATAGAGCTAACAAGCTGTAGTTCTGGGAACCCAGACATTCCTCCATGCCCAGTGGCATCAGGTCTGGCACTACTATCAGAAAAGGAAAAGGCAGGGCTTTTTTCAGCTGGAACTCAGTTCTGGCACCTCTCAGGTGGGTGCCATTGCCATTATAGGAGAACAAGGGAGGCATTCATGATGAGTTCTGGCACCTCTTTTTCTAGAAAAATAACACTGGGTAAAGGCATATTTGTGGGTTTTGTACCTTGAGCACCATAATGCCTTGGGTTGTCTTTGTATATGGAGACTTTCAAGGGTAGGTTTTGATATGGCATACAAGTAATTTATTCAAATAAAATTCCACTGGGCTGCCACTAGCCCCTGCAAGGCATCTCTTTGCATGTTGGCCTTTGTCATTGCTTTTTCTCCTTGCTCCTAGCTTTAAAACACCAAGAACATAATTTGTGTTTCTCTTTGGCAGATATCCGTGGTCTACAAGGATTTCTGGACCAAGCTTCAAAGCTAGGACTTGATGTATCTTTACAAAAAGTAGACAGAAACATCAGCAGGGTTTTTGCCAGCCTTTTCACTACTATGAAAACAGAGGAGTTGAATCGCTATCGAGATACGTTACGAAGAGCGATCTTACTTCTGAGTCCAAGGGGAGCACAAACTTTTATCAACGAGGTTAGTACATTCTTTCTTGAACCAGTTTCTAGTTGTAATTCTAGTAAAAAAATAGCAATACTAGTTTGCAGTCTTGGGAACTTTTCTGAAAAGCACTCATTTGCAGAGGTGTGAGAGATATGAGGTGACACTAGCATATCTGAGAAATACAATTTCAACACTTGTGTCATGAAGTTTGTGTTGGGTCTCTTCCGGTCTGTACTAAAAGCTCTGTGTAATATGCTGTTAGTCAGAGGTGTGTATATTGTGTTGGGTAAGGCCTAAATGACTCAGCATCCCTTTTTAATATTTCATCTGAATCGAGTGATGAGGTCTGCAAAGCTAAAACAAGTATTTAACTGTAGTATTTCTGTTCTGAAGTTGACAAGGAGTTAGATTTCATGTTGTCTTAGTTAAGCTGGTGAGTATGTACTTGAAGAGCACTGCACTGGTAGATGAATTGATACTGTCTTTTGAGGAGCATTAGTTATTCCATGAAAACTTGGATGGAGGACATGGGACTGTAGGGAACTGTTAATTGTGATTTGGAGAAAAGGGGTATAAGGAATTAAGAGAGATGGCTTGAAGTGTGAACTTCAAGGGATATGTTACACCTGATAATCTAAACAGAGGTGGGGAAACTCAGACCAGGGGCCAAATGTGGCCTCATGCCTTTCTATATTGGTTGTGTGAACTCTCATTTGGAAAATCATTTACTGGCAGTGCTCCGTGTCCTCTTCAGCATGACTGGAAGCTGTTGTTGAACAGGGATGATATCACTTGATTTCCTAAATCAGGGGTCAGCAAACTGAGGCCTGCGAGTCGGATCAGGCCCAATTGCCTTCAGGGTCTGGCCTGCGGATTGTCCATGGATCGGCATGGGGATTCTGTTTATTTGGGCTGCACCATTTCCCTCCCTGCGCTGTTCCACCCCCTCCACTCCCTCACACACACTGTGGCGGGGCCTCCTCCCTCCCTCCTCCTGGCTTCTCCCCTCCCTGCCTAGAGAAAGAAGGAGGTTGGGCTGAGCTGGCTGAGTGCCATTTTAAGCAGCCCCTTCCCAGAGCCAGCCCTTTCACGCTGCTCATCTTCCCTCCGCTGTTGTTTCTGCTGCTGCCCTGGTGCTCCTGTGGGCCAGAGAGTGGGCCAGAGAGTGGACCAGACTAGCTCACTCTGCCTACCTGGGAAGGTAAGCACAGTGGCTGGGGCTGGGACTGGGGAGGAGGACTACTTACCCCCCCTTCTTCCAGCTCCGCCTCCCAGTGCTGCTTCTCCAGCCCGCCACAAGGTCTGAGGGACAGTGGACTGGCCCATGGCTAAGAAATTTTGCCAACCCCTGTCCTAAATGAAGGATGAAGAGGGGTGTCTGTGTGTAGCAATCCCCGAATTTCACAAGGCTAGAATGTAGCCTACTTTGCAATGGACAGTGTCCTATCTGTTGCTCCATCCTCTATTTGTCTCTGTCCCCATCCACCACTGCCATGTGGTCCCAAGAAGGATCCTCAGAAGGACTGAGAAAGGTTCCTCACCCTAATCTAGGTTGCCTTTGGCATCAACCTTTGTATTGAGCCTAGTAGTAAAAGGCGGAAGATTTTTACAATCTGAAGAGAAACCAGAGCCTTGTAGGTGTGATCTGGGTGCCCTGTGAGCGGAGCCATGTAGCAGAACTCCACCACCACAATATATATTTAATTAACTAGTAGTCATCCACACCACACCACTAATTTTATTATGGCAGCTCAATGTCAGTTCTTCCTTATTAATCTACAGCAGTAAGTATTTGTTGCCATCCTTTTTTTAATCTTTACAATTGTTGGAGATGAAACTAATTACAATTCAGGTGTAACTGTTGGGCAGCAAATCTGATTACCGTTATTATCTTGTGGGATAATATTGTCATTTATTAATTTTCACACATTGTCTTCTAAAATGAAATAGATTATTAGTAACTTGGAAATCAAAAACACAAGTGCCAGAGCTCAGGTAATACCACATTTGTACACCGAGGGAATGTGATCTTAATTGCTCTTCTTTCAGTTTTTGTTCCTTAGCCAATGTGACATTGAAGTATTATGGTAGTTCATCACTGCTTTACACTTTGTATTTAACACTTTATTTAATTTATGATTGGCTGCCTGGTGTGAACATGGAATGCAGACTAAATTTTCATAATAAAAAATGCAAATGGTTAGGTATTTATATGTGAGTGAAAAAAAGACTGAATAAGAAATAAGCAAGAACTAACTGTCTTGAGCATAGCAGATATGTTGTGGAAGGCAGTGTTTTTAAAATGCTCTGCCTTAAGAATCCATTTCCTTTTTAGCACCTGCCAAAGAGCTCATACAGGCTTTCAACAGAATCTTTGTGCATATAACAAAGGTTTGCAAAGTTTTTTCTGGGGTGCATACTTGGTTCACATGGGGTATTTAGTGCACTGTTCAAACTAGTGTGTGCCCTGGAATACTGAAATTGAAATACTTTGTTGTCACTTGTACAACTTGTATACAGCGAGATTACACAATATATATTCAACAATCTTCTGTAGTTGTTTGGAAAAATAAGTATCTGTTGTTGAGTTACCTTTAAGGAAAGCTTGTCCTCCATTATTTGTGGTCTTATTGAGGGACAAACAATAAGCTTCTGAGCCAACCACAGGACTCCCCAAAACTGAGTTTGAAAGCCACTGGAGTAAGGTATTAAAATCAGTTCAACCAGCTTAGTTTTCCAATGCTCTTTGAGTATCACTAATACGATTTTCTCTATATATTGGCTTCCTTCCAGATCTTGAAGGATACACCTATGAGTAGGCTTTCAGATTTGCTGAAAAGAAAGTGGTTAAATCAGAGGCTGAGTTATATTTCTTTTCATTCTAGCAACCGTATTTCATTACATGCTATCAAACCAGTCACCTCTAAAATCCATAACTCCTGCTAATATTCATGAGGTTTGCATTCACATGTTGGAAAGGCAATAGCCCTGCAGGACTGTGAAGTTTAAAGGGTAATGTACTAAATTATCATGCTGCTTTGGCCATCCCCAGAGAAAAGTGCTATTACAGGAATTATTAGGGCTAATGATCCTGATATTTTTCCAGATCCCTGCAGGAGTATAAGTCTGGGCTGAATTAAGAAGTAATTTGTTCAAAAATCTTCTGTTACTGAATCTTGATTGATTCAAAAAAAAGCTTTAGGAAAGGGAAGTTGAATAATGGAAGTATGTAATCTCTCTAAAGGCTCCGTGCATTTGCAATATGCTGAAGGGAGTAATTCAACAATCATGTCGGCCACATGGAAGCTAGCAGGTTACTTAACTCCATAGTATTTATGCATCTGTGGACCCCGTGCACACCATTACAATCACAGGAGGAACAAAGTATGGTGTTTGAGATGGTTTTCAGCAAGGCATTAAATGTGTTTTTATTATTTATGGAAGAAAAGAAATATTGTCCCATTCCCAACAACCACAGCAGGTTTGACTAAATTTCCGACCATAATGGTGAGGCTGAGGAGCTGTCCAGCACAATAGGAGCGCGTTGTATGCAAGGTAGACTATCTCAGCAATGCAGTTATCCAACCAAGGAGTTCAATAAAATCACAAAGAGCTGGGTGGAAGTGGATTATACAAGAGTCAGTCTACAATGAGCAGATCTTCTCCTTTTGCTTCACCCCATCTAGGAGCATCACAGAACTTGGACCTGGACCATACTTTTGCTTCTTATTTTCTCCTCCCATTTAGGAGATGGAAGGTCCCATGCAATCCTGTGTGCATTGTACTTTCTTACTGCAATTCTTCTCCCAGGTCTTTGGGGGGTGTGTGTGTGTGATGGAGGATACCTAATCAGGAGGCATATTTGTTACTTTATTCGGGAAACCTTCCAATACATCCTTAGGATATTTTATTACCATAATAAGAATAGTCTAAGAATGTGATACTGCGGGAGGCAGTAGAGGACAGAGGTGCCTGGCGTTCTCTGGTCCATGGGGTCACGAAGAGTCGGACACGACTAAACGACTAAACAACAACAACAACAAAAGAATGTGATGGCCTGGGAATCCAATTCAGAGGCTGAACCGGAGGAATCCCAGCCCACACAGGAGTCCCCGCCTCCAGGGCCGGCTGAACTGGGGCAGGGCCTTGATTCTGAAGCGCCTGCACCTGTGCCGGATCCTCAGGAGCAGGCACCAGGTGAATCCACTCTGGCTCCAGAGGGGCTTGAGGACACAGTGCCTACAGGTGCGCCTCTCCCAGCCCTGTCAGGGGAAGGTGAATCTCACCCCGGGTCCAGTAACCCTCCAGCCTCTCCTGAGCTGCAGAGGCTCAGGGCAGAGAGGCGGAGAGAACTGGTTTCTCCCAGGAGGAGTGCTCGCCTTAAGGCCAGGAGAGGCGGGTCTCCTGGGGGCCGGGACCGCCCCTGGCCTCAGAGAATATAAAGGCCAGTCAGCCCGGTCCCAGGGTGCAGGAGCAGCATCATTGAAGAGCTGTTTTGGCCAGTACCCAGTCCTGTTCCCCCAGAGTTCCTGTACTTGCCCGGCTCCTCGCTTTGGACCCCGCTTCACCCGTAGAGGACTGTCTGCCGACCCTCGACTCAGGTCCTGGACCTCACCCCACGGTAACCTCCCCCTGGGACCAGCACAAAGAATGACAATATTGTATATTTTTAACTTTTAAACGTGTTTTTCAACTTTCTGTGGCATTGTGATTATAATGAATTTAAGGAAATTGATGGAATATCTACTGATATTCTGGATACTCATAGGTGTATCCTTCAAGATCTGGATACTCTGATATTCTGGATGAAGGTTAAGTGCTAAGAAGTATGTAATGTTGCTTTTTAATACATGTGAAATACTTGGCCTGAGATTCTGAACAGTCTGATGTGTCTCATCAGCAAAATGTTTTATTTATTTATTTAGACACAACTCCCTTTTGCCTCAGATTGTAAAATATTGCACCTTGCAACACCATGTGCTTTTCTGCTTGAATGATGATTAGCCTCTCACTAGGTTTCCCCAACTTTATTATTATTATGCTACAAGGTGCTTAATACCTGAGAATGGACCTGAGGCACTGAGGTAATGAAGATCACCGTGTGAAGTGGAAAGCCTTAAACATTTCATGAAGAAAGCTCCTCTATGCAATAGCAACAAAAATAAACATTTGTGGATTACTAGTGATTCTTATACATTGGTACCTCGGGTTAAGAACTTAATTCGTTCTGGAGGTCTGTTCTTAACTTGAAACTGAGGTTCCACTTTAGCTAATGGGTCCTCCTGCTTTCTTGCATTTCCTTTTCATTGGGATGGTTTTCGTTGCTGCCTCCTGTATAATGTTGCTAGCCTCCATTCATAGTTCTTCAGGCACTCTGTCCACCAAATCTAAATCCTTAAACCTGTTCCTTACTTCCGCTGTGTATTCATAGGGGATTTGATTTAGATTGTATCTTACTGGCCCAGTGGTTTTTCCTACTTTCTTCAGTTTAAGCTTGAATTTTGCTATAAGAAGCTGATGATCTGAGCCACAGTCAGCTCTAGGTCTTGTTTTTGCTGACTGTATAGAGCTTCTCCATCTTTGGCTGCAGAGAATATAATCAATCTGATTTTGATGCTGCCCATCTGGTGATGTCCATGTGTAGAGTCATCTCTTGTGTTGTTGGAAAAGCATGTTTGTGATGACCAGCTTATTCTCTTGACAGAACTCTATTAGCCTTTGCCCTGGAGCAGGAACCGGCAAGCCACTCCAGTATCCCTGCCAAGAAAACTCTATGGGCAAATCTTTAGATAGCTCTAAAGATGTTGTTTATAAGCAGATGTGCAGCAGGCTATGGTTGCATATAGAGGCTGAGCATTCTGAAATCCAGTAGTATGGATGTAAGCAGAAGAGTGAGTAGATGGGATAACCTTTTGCACACTAGGCTCTATCCCAAGTTTTTTTCCTTAGCTATAGGGCCTCCTTTTCCTGTGAGTTCATATGACTTTGTCTCAAGATGCCCAGATGGCATAAGTAAAGTAGCGAGGACAGGGAGTTCCAGCATGTGACCTGAAGCTTTGATCACTGCCATCTCTCCAAGTCTCTGCCAGCTGCCAGCACGAGCAAATGGCCACAGTTTTGTTGATGGTGATACTACTGGTGGTGCTGGGCCTGGTAGGAGCTGTGTCATGTATTCTGCTCATTACTGATCCAGAGCAGAACGTATAGTTAGCAGAGTAAAAACTTAAACACATTGTGGGATTCCCCAAAAATAGACCAGAGGCAATTGTATTTCATCCAGCAGAGCTTTACTGATACTGAAGGCAAATGGGCATAATGGTCACAAATCCAATACATTCAGGATTGGAACTGTCCATAAGAAATCCAATTGCAGTAGACTTAAACTTAAACTTACAATAACTTATAATAAGATTAAACCTTAACACTAAGCATACAGAACACAACAGAACACCACACCGGAAGGAAAGAGAGACAGAAAGAGAGTGAAACCCAGGCTCCTTCTGGCCTTACTTTTATTGTCATGCTGTTCAGTCTTGTATGCTTAAGCCAAGAAATTGTCTCTTCAAAGATATTTAGCACTAGTAGACACATCAATGGCACGAGACAACTGAAGAAGCCCAGAAAACTGTGCTCAGGGAGTGTGCTATCCGCCAACCTCAACAAATCAGCAGCCTCTCAACTGCATGGACTGCTAGGGTGAAACAGGGATAGAACGCTGGCATCCTGTCTTCTTTATTACCTCATACGCTGCTTCCTCAGCACCTCACAGCTACCGGGAACAACATTGAACTTACCCTTTTCTTGAATCTTTTTGAACTTATTTAAAAAACAAAAATGAAAAACTGAGTCAAGAATTTGTAAGAACCTAGTAAAATCTGATATTGCAAGTTCACTTTATTTTAGGTAGTTTGTAATTTTTCATGGCATATTCTCACATATCTGATAAATGGTGTAAAATTATTTTTGAACAACTGTGCGAATATTTGTCGCCAACGTGCTGTACGAGTTGCACTTACTTTTATAGTCAGCATGACCTTGACAGAAAAAGATAACAGAACCAGTTTAAGCCAGCTGTACTTGGCTTCTCTGAAGGAATAACCATCATGAACCTTCTGCTTGTTTCTTTCACACACACAAGCCTCCAGAACCCTCTTGAATCAATTAGAATAGGAAAGATCTCTACACATGAGAGCAATACTTTCTGTGCTAAGAAATGCAAACTGACAGGCTGCACCTGCATAAAGATGTATTGAGTCCTTCATGAATGATGCCAGTTGAACCCAATGGCCATACATGCCTAACATTTCAGCTTAACTCTTCTTTGGAATGGTTTGCATGGCCTAGTTCTTTATTATGTGAACCATATGTATGTCCAAATATGAAAGGCATCTTCATCACCATGATCCTCATCATCAGCATATATTGGGGGGGAGATAGTAGTTGCCATGTTGGGGGAGGAGGAAGATGACCCAGGAGACCACTGTGGGGTGGTCTGTGTGCAAGGGGGAAGGCTACAGAAAAAGGTGGGTGTGAAAACTGGTGCCAAGTGAGGCTGTAGGGTAGAGGGGAGAAGTGGCTTCAGAAATGAGGTTGGGAGGGTCAATAGGGGGCTTATTATTTTCATGAAGTGAGAAGGAGAGGTCTAGGGAGTGGTACTGTGATGGCTTGTGAATGCTCTTCGCAATAAGTACCTCTGCTCACTCAGAGATATATATACAGTCTTTATTTTACATATTACAGACAGCGCATTACAATCATGCATCTGAATCCTCCAGTTCAGATTCTGGGAGTGGCCTATGCTGGCTTCTCCTCCAACAGAAAAGGCGGGGAAGTTTCATTTGATACTTCTTCCCCCCCCTCTTTAACTCTCTCATTTCCCTGGCAGACGGAATAGGCAGTGTCTCACTATCTGTGCCAGAACTTCCTGTTCGGAGCTGAGGCTCTGGTTCAACATCAGAGAGCCTTCCCGCTTCCTGGCTTTCCCCTCTTTCCTCAATCGTCATTTCCTGCCCACCTCCCCCAGCCTGTTCCTGCTCGTCCCCTGCATTCTCTGGCAGTACCATGACAGGTACGCAGGTTGGTGAGATATAAAAGGAGCGTAGTAGGCAAGCAGGGAGGGGTGTGACAGGTAGGGAAGGGTGATGAGCAATGCAAGCAGGAGCAACAGCCTCTAGTGTTCTGTGAAGAACAACCATGTCTTAAATAATCCAGATATTTTCCAGCATTCTCAATTAAATAATGGATGCTTTTGAAAATTGGGTATAAGAGCAGTAACTATGCTGAAGCAGCATCTCAGATGAATTTAGCTTTGTTAGGTTCTCTAGGGGTTAGGGTTTTTTTGGGGGGATGCAGACAATAAAGTTAATCCAAACATATGTAAATTCGTATTTTCACATTTATTCTGCTCTAATCCTTTTGAATGGAGCATTTCAAGGTTATATTTGAGTGTCTATGGAATGTATGGTAGGAGATCTAATAATGCTGGCCACTAAATTAATCTTGAACGATTAAATCTTGTTTCAGCATGAGTATATGATGTGATGTGTGTGGTTTTATCACATGAATAGGTTGCAGCTCAGTGAGGGCAGAAGACTGCTTAGGGTAAAGAGATACATGATATAAATATTAAAGGGTCAGAATTGAAAGGCAAGCTCAGACACCAAGGGAATTGTTGACATTAATATTCTGAGATTAATTTTAGCGTGAGAGACATTTGTTTTTATTAATGTAGCCTGCCTGAAAGTTCACTTGAAATGTTACTCATTGTACATTTCATCTTTGTCAATTTCATTCCTTCAGTAATTTTATTTTGGGGGCTGCATTGAATGTTGGCTGGTTTCAATATTTTTGTGGTGCTCTGTGTATGTGAATGTGTATGTGTGTGCATGTGCATATGTGCATGTGTGGATATTTCTTGAAAACACTTGCATTGGGAAAGTTCACTTTTTAGTCAACTGTCCACTACCTTTGTTCCCCTGACCTGTGGCTGCTTTGGCACCATCTTTCCTTGGGGAAGGTTTCTGAATTATTCACTGAGTCATCCCAAGCAGTTAGTGAACATGGTGATGTTTGGCTGATTTACAGCACAATTCTACAATCATGGCGAGATGGCCCATAGGATGTTGTTGGACTCTCTCTCCATGGGTGGAGAAAGAAGTCCACTCCCAAAGTCCTCTGTGTTCCAGTTGCAGAAAGCTTTCTCTCCTGTGAGTGCTACAGAGTAGGAAGGAAAAGGGAACCTTTCAGTGGCAGATTGAGAGAGACTTTGGACCCATGGGATCCAAAGCTCTTCGGTTCCCCTCAACACACACTTGGCAAGGAAGGGAAAATATGCAACCTTGAATTTGATATACTGCTCCCACCCCCTACTCTTGACTTTGTTTGGTGGTTCTACAGATAGTAAGTTTCCTGGTCTATCATCTATCTATCATCTCTATCTATCTATCTATCTATCTATCTATCTATCATCTATCTATCATCTATCTATCATCTATCTATCTATCATCTATCTATCTATCATCTATCTATCTATCTATCTATCTATCTATCTATCTATCTATCTATATCTATCATCTATATCTATCTATCATCTATATCTATCATCTATCTATCTATCTATCTATCATCTATCTATCTATCTATCTATCTATCTATCTATCTATCTATCATCTATCTATCTATATCTATCATCATCATCTATCAACCTATCATCTATCTATTTATCATCTCTCTCTCTCTCCCTCCCTCTCTCTCTCTCTCTCTCTCTCTTCTACTGTATCATCTGTCTATCATCTATCGATCAATCATCTACATACTTGTGAGAGAGCAGACAAAGGTGCAGCTGAATTTCAAATATTTGTCTCAAAATTAATGGCCCTGAATTTAAAGGCTTGCTGTGCTGCTTAGACCCCCTTAGAATGCCTTTCTTACTTTGTATGCTAATAGTAGATGAAAGTATTGATGGCATGCCTCCCCAGTCACTTTTAAGATGGAAACAGTATCCAGAATTACCATATTTCCCAGTTTTTATAACTTTGGAACTTTGAATTCCAACATGTTCATTTCATTCCATGTTTTACCTTCACCATAATTAACCCTAAATAAATTTCGAATTTGGGGAAGGAATTCCAACTAAATGTGCTCAAGAGACACCTTTGTTTCCCTGAAGATTTGAATAATCTTGTCGATGCAGATACATCCATTAAATGTGACATGTTGGGGTTGGGTGGGATTTTGTTGTTATGTGTGTATTTTGCATATGCACAGCACCTCCTAAGGATGAATGAGTTTCTGAAATGGTGCTTGCCGTTAACCTGTATTTAAATATTTATGTACATGTGCCCAAATGAATTATTACTCTGCCCTTATTGTTGCTGTCATATGTTGAACATTTATGAAAGGCCCTGAAAGTGTTCTACCAGCTTAATGATTCACGACAAGATTGCTGTGTGGCGTGTTACAATCCTGATTAACAGAGCTGGTGTGACCTTGCATTAATTCGGTACTTGAATGCACATCCCACTGAAATCAGAAAAAAAGCTTAGGGATGGCTCACAAATACATTTATATCACTTGCTTTCTCTATATTTTGGGGATCATCTCCAGGATACAAAGGTAAAGGTAAAGGGACCCCTGACCATTAGGTCCAGTCGTGACCGACTCTGGGGTTGTGGCGCCCATCTCGCTTTATTGGCCGAGGGAGCCGGCGTACAGCTTCCGGGTCATGTGGCCAGCATGACTAAGCCGCTTCTGGTGAACCAGAGCAGCGCACGGAAATGATGTTTACCTTCCCGCCGGAGCGGTACCTATTTATCTACTTGCACTTTGACGTGCTTTTGAACTGCTAGGTTGGCAGGAGTTGGCAGGAGGAGGGACCGAGCAACGGGAGCTCACCCGTTGTGGGGATTCGAACCACCGATCTTCTGATCGGCAAGTCCTAGGCTCTGTGGTTTAACCCACAGTGCCACCCACATCCCTTACTCCAGGATACAAAGCACTATGCAATTAGCATCAGATTCCCAAGGGGCTTGGGGGATTGCATTTCCCAAATAGTAGTTCTCCATGTCAGGCGACAAACAACTTTTGAAACTGAAGAGACTTTGAAATGTAGGTTGTGATGTGACAAGAGGGTCAGCTGCTCAAAGTAAAGACACCAGGAATATCACTGGGCGGTATCCTGACCCAGATTCATTTGATGACTTGCAGCACAATGTGTAAACAGACTCCATTGTGTTTGAGGCAGACTATTATTTTTCCTTGGTGCCACATTGGAAGGATGTTCTTCCTCTTGGCATAACTCCTCCCTCTGGATCAAATCAGCAGGATCTATGATCTTCTCCCCATCAGCAAGAAGAATAGGTGACATCCTGCTCTCCAGACCTGTTCTGCCCAGCAATAGGATAGGCTGGGTCATCTAGAGCTCCCTCAAGCCTGGCCATTGGTCTTTGTTTTTCTGGGACAGGGTTTTCCCTTCTTTCTGTCTGCTTGCTCTCTTTTTTGAACAAATTTATGTCCTGTTCTCTTCAGCATCAGTGGTATAGTGATTAGCATAGTTGCCTTCCAAGCAGATGACCTGGGTTTGTTTCCTGGCCAATGCAGAATTCCCCAAAATACTTAGAGGTGGTGGTAGAGTCTCTCCCCCTCTTTCTAGACCTCAAGATTAACCTGCTTCTCTGAAAATTCATTATAATGTGGACAAGCACAGTGAATCCATTATTAATGCAACTTGAAATTTTAATATTGCATGCAAATGGATCATTAAGGCATGAAAAGGATAGCAGGTCTGTACTTTGGACAACTAACCAAGATATATTAACAGAATCAAGATGTCTTTGTTAAATAAAAAGTAATAAGCCCAGTATAGAATCAATGTATTATTTTTTTTAACAATGGCATTCATTTCATAGACTGATTTCTGTTAAAGACAAAATAAATCTCATGTGCTTTTTAAAACTGTGTAGCACTACTATTCTTGGTGATTTGGGAATCCTATAAACAAAATCTCTCTCCCCTGGACACAAATGAATTGTCAGTTCAGATGCTGAGAACATGTGACATCATGTAGATGTGTGAGTAGCCTTGTATTTCTGCTGTAGGATTTAAAGTTTAAATTCTATATGGGAACATCCAGATTCTCTGGATGGCTTGTAGCATATGATTGGGAACTACCATATTTTTCTGTGTATAAGACAAGGTATTTGTATTAAGAAAGAATGTTAAAAATTTGGGGTCATCTTATACATGAATAGTGCTGAGGGGGGGACACTGGCGATTGGTTGCAGCTGCGAGCAGGAGATTGTCAGCAGCGATTTTTGCAGGTGATTGGTGGCTGCGACGGCAAGGGCTGCTGTCGATTGGCTGGGCGTGCAATTGGCGGCTGCTGGCCATTAGCGGGCAGACGATTGGTGGCTTTGGGGAGGCTTGCAATTGGCACTGCCCCCAAAAAACAACCCTGGGCAATCCCCCCCAAAAAGCTCACTAATTTGTTAACTGGAGTCCCCCAAAACAGGTGTCATCTTATACATGGAGGCGTGTTTTACACAGAAAAATACAGTACTTTGTGGGTGGCATCCATAAATCTAGAGATCTGAATTCATTCTAGAATGAATATACTGAAATGCATGGTTTGCTGCTGCCTGCCTATGAAATGAAAACTCTTCACGTTTGAATTACAGTTTTGGAGTAACAACCTAATTGTATGTAGCAGAATCACAATTTACAACTTACAATTTTCTTGAAATAAAATTCAAGGCAATAAAATTAATGGCTGCCATCCATGAATAATTATCGAATTTATTTCTGAAGAATATGAAATAATATCCTGGAACTCAATCATGACTATTTGGAAATTTTCATTGTTGTTTATATAGTGGCCACAGCTGAGATAACTTGTATTTTGAGTTATCTACATATATATTGGCACATGCTCACATGTTTATGCTTCAATAAGCACTTCTATTCTGTGACTTTTTTTTGTTAGTCAGCTGATGTCACGATGACATCAGGTGACTTACTGCAATCAAGCCACACCTGCAAAAGAAGACTTCCACATTTGCCACTAAATTTGCCACACACCCCACACCTTGATCTGAAAAGTGAAAGATTCCCTAACTATTTTTAGTAGCTTACAAAAATGTGACCATGACAATTTTCCCATAAACCCACACTGGAAGTGGAGGGGGAAGGAGAAAATTTAAAGTGAAGTGTGCTGAGTTCTGGGGAGCACTGAGTAAGTTCTATCCTGTTGGAGCTGAAAGAGGAAATCTGCCTATCTGGGGATATTTAAATAATGTTCTTTGTAGTAAGGAAGGGAGGGGCCCCCTTTCTCACCTTGCCCATCCTAGTGAAAAAAATGACTCAAAATGTGCCATGTTGTTTGCTTAACAAGTGAAAGATGTGTGGCTGGCCTAATTTGATCCATGGACTACACATTGCTCATTGCAGATGTTAGAATAATCAGTTGTGTTATGTTGAACTTGGAATCACTACAGTAAGTATTCTTCTTCCCTTTTTTTTTCTTTCTTTGAGAAAATGCAGATATCGAGATAAACATGTAAATTGATTTATTTTAATAGGCTGGGTAAATGTTTCAATTACACCCTGCATTTCAAAGATAAAGTTTATAAGTTCCCTGGCATGCACTGTGAAGATAAATCAAGGACTATGAAAAGTCTGTGGTCACAGAATATATAAATATGCATAAAATTGTAAATACTTGGGAAATGACTTTATCATTTATAGCAAGGGATAATTTTGTACAATTTTAGAATCATTTACCTGAATACTTAAGATGACTAATTAATAGTGGATGATTAATTCTTAAACATGACCTCACATTTGCATTTCATTACCTGAGTGCTTGCTTGCCCTAAAACTGTAGAAGTACTAAACAAATATGCAGTAGCACTAGTTTTGCATTGCAGAATCTGAAAAATAGATGAAAACTGAATCCTAGAGCTATTTATGGGACGTTCAACTTTTTGCCATATGTTGTAGAAAGCTCAAAGGCAATTTGTTTCTAGGAGATGTTAAAGATCCATAACAACCATTTTTCTGTGAAGAGATATTTCGTTGGCGATCACTTGTAGCTGAGTAAGATTGCCTTCCATAAACACGATTTTAACAATGAGTCTGTAAGTGACTGTGGAGGCCAATTCTGGATCCACACATCCTTCCACAGTGGGGACATTGGTTTCCGGGTGGGAGTTGATCATGGTGTGGATTTGCTAAGTCTAATTGATCACGGTGTGGATTTGCCAATTTGGGATTTTGGGGTTTGGGATGGGTTTTTGGAAGACGCCTGTCCGTGAATTTGTTTTATGTGTGTAAATCAGTGCACACTGACCAACACACAGTCTTCACAGTAAGGCTCTGTTCCGATGGCATGAAGTAGTCATGACAAACTGGTAGATTCCTATCTGCTGCAGCCTTCATCCGCCTTCACACCCATTGTAACATACCGCTTGTTATCATTCGCCTGTTCTGCCGTGAAGGACTTCTTGGATCATTCTTTGTCTAGCTCTTTCCCTCTGACCTTACCACCTTGGGTGACCCTACTTGGGAGTACAGTGGTACCTCTGGTTAATAACATAATTCATTCTGGAGGTCCATTCTTAACCTGAAACTGTTCTTAACCTGAGGCACCATTTTAGCTAATGGGGCCTCCCTCTGCCACTGCACCACCACCGCACCATTTCTGTTCTCATCCTGAAGCAAAGTTCTTAACCCAAAGTACTATTTCTGGGTTCGCGGAGTCTGTAACCTGAAGTGTCTGTAACCCCAGGTACCACTGTACGAGAATTCCTGACAGCTTCGCTCACAAGGGTCATAGGAATGTGCAAGCCCACTCACCACGAGAAGGTGATGATTCAGCAAGTGAGATCACTCAGTTATCTATTCATCTATCATCTATCTATATCTATCTATCTATCATCTATCATCTCAGTTATATATAGAGATACTCACTTATTAGTCAGAAGTCAGCATCCCTATCACCCCATACAATATCACATCAGTGTTGAGCTGTTTTTTTATGCTCAATCACACCATATGAATGGGACTTTATAGATTGTTCCCTCCTAGTTGTCACCTTGCTCTGCGCATAGGAGAGAGGTGAAAAGAGTCCAAGTGATGATGAAAATAATCAAATAATATGCATTATTTGTAGGAAAAGGGAGCATTGCAGTATAGTTTTCCGGTGGGAAATGACCATTGCCCCATTCAAGTTGGATGAGAAAAACTCAATGATTGGACCTGGTCACATTATTCAGTTTCAGAACAATAGCATGGGATGGGATAATAGAAAATGAGCACTTGCTTAAATTAAGTATGAATGGGTGCTATATAGAATAATGGTAACTAGCTCTCTTAAAGTGCATGAGCTCCTCTCAGATGTCTTCATTCTCAGGAATAAAGAAGTGACAAAATCATTTTTTCTCTCCCCCCACTAAAAACAATATCCTAAAGCTATTTTACCCAATTGAAGCATATCTGCTAAGAAGCAGCAACAAATTCCAGTTAGATCGCTTTTCTGAAATTAGACTATTATACAACATTCTTTCACTAAATAATGTAATATTTAACACTCTAAGAGCGAATGTAGAAATCATCTTACTAAAACTATGAAATGAGAAATATCTGAAAGCCTTGTCTGCTTGCTTGTTATAAGTATATCCAAATTATATAGATGTAAAATTGTAGATTTTTTTTCTGCTGAAAATTAACAGTGCATGTTTCTGTGGCTGTGCCTCTGTTTCTGTGAGGAACACATTTTGGGTGATGATATTTTGATTAAGATCGGTTAATTTTAGGATGGCAGGTTCCAAAAGGACTCCAGTCTGTATTTCTGAGAATAGGATCTGGTTTGGTATCTATTAACAGAACCTAAACTAGCAAAATTGTAGACAATGGGAAACAGAATAGCAATTCCCGGAAGTGGTAGAAAAGCTACATTTTATTACAGATAAAACCGAAGATACATTTAGGGATGTTCATCAAGGGCAAGCACTCATATATGTTTAAATTAAGTTTATCACTGGAGAATATACAAACATACATTTGTATATTTGTTATTTGTATGTCATTTTTCCACTGTTCAAACCATGTTCAAGGCAGCTTGTTGTTGTTTAGTCGTTTAGTCGTGTCCAACTCTTTGTGACCCCATGGACCAGAGCACGCCAGACACTCCTGTCTTCCACTGCCTCCCACAGTTTGGTCAAACTCATGCTGGTAGCTTCGAGAACACTGTCCAACCACCTCGTCTGTCGTCCCCTTCTCCTTGTGCCCTCCGTATTTCCCAACATCAGGGTCTTTTCCAGGGAGTCTTCTCTTCTCATGAGGTGGCCAAAGTATTGGAGCCTCAGCTTCAGGATCTGTCCTTCCAGTGAGCACTCAGGGCTGATTTCCTTAAGAATGGAGAGGTTTGATCTTCTCAAGAGTCTCCTCCAGCACCATAATTCAAAAGCATCAATTCTTTGGCAATCAGCCTTCTTTATGGTCCAGCTCTCACTTCCATACACCCCTACTGGGAAAACCATGGCTTTAACTATACGTCAAGGCAGCTTAGAACATTGGGGGGGGAGGGCCTAACTACAGCATAACAAAAGCAGTCATAAACAGTAAATAAAATATTTAAAAATATGCAACCAAATGAACAATTTCAATCTAAATCACAATGAGATCTAAAATAAAGATACAAAACCCAACATCAATAGCAGCAACAACCCCCCCTAAAAAACCCCAGCAACCCCAAAACAGTCGTCCCTCCGAGTGTTTTTGTAGGTGGAGTCAGTCAGGGCCCCACCCTCCCAGGCCAAGGTGAAAAAGGCCTGCAAGGCAGGGAGCAGGTCTTCCAAGACTCACAACCAAGAAGCTGCTGTAATTGTACAATAAGATTTCTTCTCGTTAGGCAAATATTGTTCTGTGAAAGACAAATGCAGAAGGGCATCATCAAATCTGAATGTGACACGTCACTTGCTTCAATTTAACCTTTATATGCAGAGGATGTAACATACACAGAGAGAGTGAAAGACAGAATGTAGAAAGGGGTCAAAGGAGAAGGTGGAGAATTGCCCTGTGAGATACCCTGATGCTGTGGCAGGGACACAATGAGAGATATGGCTTTGGAATACATGCTTTGCATGTGAAAAGTCTCAATTCCTGGTGTCACCAGATAGGGCTCAGGAAATTCCTGTCTGAAACACTGCAGGGCCACTGTTGGTCAGCATTATCATAGACCCCATATTTCTTCAGTTTTCCTCAAAGTTGCTAACAACAAACAATGTATTATAATGCAGATAGAACATTTCTGCTGTAAATCAATTACCATACTTCTCAGAATCTTCTGAAGCTTAGCCAAGTCGTCTTCGGTTTTGTTTGTTTGTTTTAAATTCATTAATTTTGTTGCCACTGAAGTTTTATGAGATCAACTTGAGTACTTGAGCAGCACAATTTATCTTGGGGGCTAAGCAGGTGAGTTCTCACCCCCAACCTTCAGTGATGCTTTTACTGTTGCTTGTGTTGCTTAGTAACATTTATGTGACACTAACAGTGGTTCTGGTAGATGTATTACCACAGAGTAGTCATGGTATGTGAAATATATGTTGAAGGTAGTATTGATTTGTGGTAAATACCTCCTGTTAATATGCCCTCTGGGTCCAATTGACTAGGAGGTTCTCTGCAACGAGCTCCACTGAAATTAATAGGAACAAACAGCAACATCACAATACTTCCCTTCCACTGGTCTTGTAAATTTCTGTGAATCTTGTGCCCATAATCTACATTCCTGTAGAAGTTATAAACAAATCACAGAGATTTGCATGCAGTTAGTCATATATATGGGATTGCACAGCTTTAACCTGTGGTCTGAAATGCAGGTATATGTGAAAGTAAATTTACCAGGAGCTAAGAGAAGTCATGGATGCAGACAGGACTTTCAATGCTTGCTGTTGGACACGATAGCTATAGAGCTTTCATGTACAGTGGCAGTATACCCCCAAATTCCAGCTTCTGGGGTGAGGCATTGGAAGGATATTGTCTTTCTGCCTTAGCATCCTGGCTTGCCTCAAAAGAAGATGCTGGGACAAATTTCTGCATTACAGGGGGCTTCCTTCCAACTCTGATTTGGGTTCCTTCCAACTCTGAAATTCTATTATTCGATGACGATAGGGTTGCCATATTTCAAATGTCATATTTCAACCAAAATTGTTGAGTTCTGGGTGGGGGGGGGGTGGCGACCTCCAAGGTGGTTGAACAACTTCTTCTTCTTCTTCTTCTTCTTCTTCTTCTTCTTCTTCTTCTTCTTCTTCTTCTTCTTCTTCTTCTTCTTCGCCTGCTTTTAAACACACACACACACACACAAACAAATACACATGGCTGCTGTTTTGTGCAAAGCTGGTAGATTGAGAAACTTGTTTGAGAAAAATTTCAGAAATTTATTTATTTATTTATTTAAAAAACTAAAGCTTTGTGCTTACAGCTAAACAGATAACAGTGTCCATGCCATAATGACATCAGGCAAGGCCAGCACACCCATAAAATTTTCTTTGAGAAAAGTAAGTGGCTCATGTAAATGTAAACTAAGCTTTAATAGTAAAGAAGGTTGTATTGTAACAAAGTAACATAATGAGAGAAACTAAATACAGGAACAGCAGGCAAGTCTGAGGCAAGAAACAAGGATAGTTGGTCCCTCTTAACGGACATTCTTAACTGAACAGAACTGAACACACACTGAAGGGAGGGGCTGATTCTGAAGCAAAGCACACAAGCCCCACCCACCAGATACCAAGCACTCTACTATTCAAATTAGGCCCCAGTGTTTTCCTTACAATCCCCTTCTCAATGTGCCTAATTTGCATCAATCAATTTAAAATTTAACATGTATATTCTCAAAACTCAAAGTTCTCAAAATTCTTATTTAAACATTCAACGTTTTGTTTTTTTCTCCTGGCTTTGCTTGGGGATAGAAGGTCTTGTTCTATCACTTCATTACAAACAGTTTTTCTACCTGCAACACACTTGTGCAAACCTGCTCCTTTTCCTTGGACAGATATTTTGTTGGTCTACCTTTCGGAAACACAAGGTTCTCTAAACAGCTTCAGTTGGATGGATGGATGGAGAGATAGACAGCATTCCAAATGAACTGTATTTAAGATTCTCTCTGTTCAGGTGTGTAGATTTTTGACAAATAGAACAGTCTACTGCCCCCAGATTCCTGCAGCTTCACATTCAGATTGTGAATTTTGGGGTAGAGTCTCTGATGAAGAGCAGATATGTGTTGAGCTAACAGCATTTGCCAGAGGCACTGGGCCTTTAGGGGACTGTGTGGTATGAAAAGGAGACATTTGCACGTCTTATCAGAAGGCAAAAAGAGCACTCCAAAAACTAAGAATTGACTGTACGTATTAACAGTGGCTTGAAAGTCCTCTTAGATATGGACTTGGCAAAGTAAAGTCATGCTTCAATGCCTTGCATTTGTTTCACAATCAGCTTGAGAGACACATTGTCCATGCACACGCACACATTGCCCACATACTTATTTCATATTATGTAGAAAACCTGGCAGCACTTAACAATTTGTTGATTTATTTCTGATTAGTACATTTACTTTGTTTTCTTAAATTGATGCATATTATACTATAGTAGTAAAGCATAAAAAATTGTTGGCATCCATCTGTCTCGAAAGAGAAAGTTTAGCCGCTAGAGAATCACAGCACCTGCTGTAGCTGCAGAGGCTGGTAACTCGTAGCTGCTCTCTCTTGCATCGTTTTTGATGCATTAGCAGCACTGAAGTGACCTCTCCAGGTCACAAGCCTGGGCAGTGTGTATGGAGGTCCTGGGCTGTCCAGATTACAAATCCCCCCAGCCTTGCTGATGTGGTCCATAGGAAAGCATATAGGAGTTGCCAGGGGGAGGTGTACAAGACACCATCCAACCACCTTAGGAACTCCACTCAGCATTTATGTAGGGTTTATTCCCGAGACTTTTCCTCTTGAATATAACCTGGAGTTCTGTGGTTTCCAAGGAGCATATGGTAGCTCAAGGAGTATTTTCAAAGACTGCCCTCAGTTGGTAACAGGCAGAGTTTGTACATTTTCATCATCAAATTTTCCTCTCTGTGCTTAAGAATACCCATTTCTGGAGCATTCCCTCTAGTCCAAGGGTCAGCAACCTTTTTCAGCCGTGGTCCAGTCCACCGTCCCTCAGACCACATAGTGGGCTGGATTATATTTTTTTTTGGGGGGGGGAATGATCAAACTCCTATGCCCCACAAATAACCCAGAGATGCATTTTAAATAAAAGCACACATTCTACTCATGTAAAAATACCAGGCAGGCCCAGCAAATAATCCAGAGATGCGTTTTTAAATAAAAGGACACATTCTACTGATTCCTGGACCATCCACGGGCCGGATTGAGAAGGTGATTGGGCTGCATCCAGCCCACGGGCCTTAGGTTGCCTACCCCTGCTCTAATGTTAGAGTAAGGGTTATCAAAACAAGTTTTCTATACTAAAAACAAGAATGGCCACTGCCAACTTCACCAAGGTCATATCACTCCACTCCACAGAAGAGCATCCTTAACTCCATTTTGGAGTTGCTATATAGTTACCAGAGGAGAAAGAATATGTACCTTGAAACAAGCAAAACATGACTTTAATGGGTATACATAGAGGGGAAGTTCAGGGCTAGATCTGTAAGCACAAAAGCACAAAATCTGATCTGGCTTCTAAATCCTTCTGATGTCCTCTGAATCCAAAACTCCATAGAGGGGCTCTGTGTCAGACTTGCTACCAACCTCATTGTCTCTGTGTTAAACACTATATTCTTCTCAACTCCTAGAAACAGTTTTTGATTTTATAGCTGGCTGTATAAGGTGTTATATCCTGCACATAAATTCCTATAGGGCAATTGAAGAATTGCTCTGGAAACTTTTTTGATTGAATTTGGGTCACTTAATTTTAATAGACTTGCACTGTGCTGTGGACCACATTCAGTGGATGAGATCAGTGTGTTTGGCACAGTCCCACCCATTCAACTCAAAGCAATCAGATTAAAAAGCTTTACACTTTATTAATGTGTGTGCAAATGACATTTGAGTTCCAAGGACACTCTTTGTGAAAGCACCTTGAATAATCAATCCTAGTATCCCCCATCCCCCGTTGTTTAAGATTCTCTCTCCCCTGATCTCCAGTTCAAGAGGCTTCTAGTTCCTTTATTTGTTTCACCAGACATCAAGTACAATTTTCATAAAAAATAAATAAATTAAATGTTTGCTTCAGAGTTCATGCTTCTTGCTTGGCAGCCCCAGCAAAAGTGGAATATGGGGACACAGCTGCATGTGTGATTGTGTAAATATTTTACCACTTGTTTCCAAAACTACTTAACTCCTTCAAAGAACTTTTTAATCATCATCATCATCACTGCAGTTTTGAATGCTTCATGGCAAAAGTACAGTTCTTACAGCCATGTTCTTGAATAAAGAAGATGTTTCCGTGAGATTTTGACCTCTCCACCTTTAAGTGGAGAAATAAGCTCTATCAAAACCATTGCTTTATCTATATAACCCTTGTGTTGCAGATCTGTGTGGAGCCTGTTCTCCTTTGGCTGTGGCACCAAGGCTTTTGATAGGGGCTCCTTTATGCATGCTAGCTCCTGGTCAGGGATTTGTGAGTCTTCCTTCTAAGAAATGATGCTAGTCTTACTGAAAAAAAAAATCACCTTTTAACATTCAAGTGGTGTTTTGTCCAAGCATGATTTCTTAACTTACCTTAGATTTTTGCTTAAGACAAATTTCAATAGCCATTTAGGAATGCACAAACCAGCTCTGAGGAATTTTGATAGTGTTCTAAAAACCAACAACACACTTTTGCTTTCTCTTGCAATCCTATGTGTGCTTTGCTGGAGTAGAAACATCCACATTTTCTTGTCAAATTTGATTCAAATGTCTCCTCCATTGAAATTTGGTAGTAATGCTACTCCTGACCATTGGGAGACTGGACTCCTAAAGTTGGATGTGAGAGTTCAGAACCACAGCTGCCATCTCAGTCATGACTAGAGTACCAAAAACAGCCCCCATAAGTTTTAAGGATATTTGAAGAGTGATTGTATAAAACCTATAGGTTTCTGTTCTATAAGCACAGTTCCTTTTTGAAAAAGTGTGCCAGTCTCAACTTTCCTAGCAGCCATCTTTTTAAGCAGAAAAACTGGTAGTAGTAAGCAGATTGATTCCCCAAAGAATGCTTAGCTTATATATGCCCATGCATCACTTGATATCTCAACAACTAATAAACATTTCTGAATAGGAAATCTTTGGCTTTCAGCTGGCCTTAATGGCTTTGTCTGTGAGATGCCCTATTTGGTTATGCAGGCTACTATTTCAGCCAGTGATGTGTGTATGCATGTGAAAATTAATATTTGAAATGGGAGAACAAAATAGATAATAGTTTCCTTCTAGTGCATCTAAAAAGCATCCTTTCTGCTCTCCCTTACAGAATTAGAACAAAAATTAATAAGAGAATGGGACTCCATAAAAGAGTACATGAAAAAAACATTGTTCTGAAGTAAAAATATCGGTATGTAATCAGTGAAGTTCTGCAGGGTCAAAGAAATGAAGAAAAGGTTGTTTTAAGGATAAAGCTAGAAGCAATATAAATATAACACAATTAAGAAGATTGAAAATTTGAAGTCCCAAAACAGTGGAAGGAAGTCAAAGTCTATGTATGTTTTGTTATATATTGTGACTGTTATGGTTTTTCTTTGTTTTTCTTCTTTTTTCTTTTGGGTTTTATATGCATAATTTATATTGTAACTTTGCAATGATTTTTTTTTTAAAAAAAATTAACAACAACAACTATACCTGTGATACCTAAACAATAACAACATACATAGAAATGCTTACTAAATATGTGATGGTAGCATCTTAACATTCTGAGACATTCCAACAAACTGATTTCATTCAGATCACTGGCAGGAGGTGATTGCCTATAAGTCACATCATGATAGAAAATGGTTGTGTCAATTCCTTCTTGGTGAGTGTAGCTTAATAGGCATGACTCATAAATTAGCATAAAGTCTGAATGTGCAATCCAATCCAAAGTTTTTGGCAGGGAGCACGGTCCCTGCTCCTGCCAACCTAGCAGTTTGAAAGCACGTCAAAGTGCAGGTAGATAAATAGGTACCGCGCTGGTGGGAAGGTAAATGGTGTTTCCGTGTGCTGCTCTGGTTCGCCAGAAACAGCTTAATCATGCTAGCCACATGACCCGGAAGCTGTACGCCAGCTCCCTCAGCCAGTAAAGCGAGATGAGCACCGCAACCCCAGAGTCAGTGTGGTGTAGTGGTTAAGAGCGGTGGACTCGTAATCTGGTGAACCGGGTTCACTTCCCTGCTCCTCCACATGCAGCTGCTGGGTGACCTTGGGCCAGTCACATTTCTCTGAAGTCTCTCAGCCTCACTCACCTCACAGAGTGTTTGCTGTGGGAGAGGAAGGGAAAGGAGATTGTTGGCCGCTTTGAGACTCCTTAGGGTAGTGATAAAGCGGGATATCAAATCCAAACTCCTACTCCTACTCCTCCTCCTCCTCCTCCTCCGCGACTGGACTTAACAGATAGGGGTCCCTTTACTTTTACCTTCTATAAACTCCAGCAAAACTACACTGTTCAGTATATGTATGCATACCATTTGAGTCCAAGGCTGAAAAGCCAGTGGGGACTTCTGCACTGGGTATGCATAAATTCAACAGCAGAGCAAAAGAGAAGAGAACAGAGAGAGAGAGAGAGACAAAAGAGAATACTTGGCCAGGACTATAGCTGTTAAGTCAGTTGGTGGGGGTCTTTTGCTCAGGTTCTTTATCACTGACTCACACAGTAATTTGTAAAGCTGTCAGCTGAGTGCAACTATAAAAACAGCCTCAAACATTTTCCAGGGCTGAGGACTCCCTGGACCGCTTGTTTCAGAATTCCAGTCAGCACCTCTTCAAAGCCCATCTCTTAGTTTTTTGTAGAAATGTTTCTCAAACTCAGCACAAGCATCTAATCCCCCCCCCCAGCAATGTCTGCTATCTTATCAGTGAGATTCCTTCCTTCCTTCCTATGACTTATATGTATATTGCTAAGATGGCAACCACAGGTACGTGCTGATCTAAAAGCTGGTGCTTTTGTAGAGGAAATAGTTAGTATTTACATTCTGGCTTAGAGTGTTCACATATATCATCTCAGTCCAGCAGTCCTTCCTATAGTAGGAAATGAAATAGTCGAAATCATAGAGTTGTAGATTTGGAAGGAACCCCCTTCCAACCCACTGCAATGCAGGAATATGCAGCTGTCCCATACAGGGATTGAACTTTCAACCTTGACGTTAACAGCACCATGCTCTAACCAACTGAGCTATCCAGGCTGATAATTATTATTGCTTCACTTTTGCAAAGGGGAAGGGTATGTGTGGCTGAGAGAGTGTTGCTTGTTTAAAGACCACAATCAAGAGTGCTAATCAGCTTGTTATTGCTTAATATTCCTCCTTGCGGGAGTGGAACATCTTGTTATTGTTCTTTGTGCTGGGTTGTTTCTGAAATAAACACCAAACTGTTTCACACCTTTTCCGGTTTGGTGAAATGGGCTTAATTATACAACATATTGTGTAAGTCAGAGGGGTTTTTGACATTTGTTTTCTGAAGATCCGCAGCAAGTGTTTGGACTCCTGTTGTTGCATTCAGAGCACACTTCTGGTGTGACTATGCAATTTTCTTTTCCTTGTGGGGATAAAAAACTCAGATACACATTGTGTCTCATAGCAGCCTACAAGACTTAGGAGGCTGGGGAAAAATTGATTTAGAGGTATTGTCAAAAGGTGATAAAATATATATGATCATTGTAGATGAAAGATATACACTGGCAGAGTATAAGAATGTAAGAAATGTACTATTTTCCTTTCAACATATACCAGAGAAAACTATGTCCATTTTATGATTATTTGAAAAGGTGGTTCCTATATGGTTATGTGTATGCTATTGACATATATCTGGGTTGCATGCTGGGGGGGGGGGATTATGAAATGTTGACTTTGACATACAGTTTTTGTTATAACCTTGACAATATATTATCCAACAACTTAGGAAAGATATATTCAGTCAGATGTTACATATTCCCACTTTTTTATTGTTAGCTCAAGTCTTCTAGGCTTTTGTAACTAGTTGCTGGGAGAGGCAAGATAAAACTCTTATGTTCTTATTATAGTGGGAGAACACCAGGGGATTCTGAGATCTTCACAAAGAACACCTACATTTTCCATTTAAAATGCAACATGGAATTAATTATTTTATGCTAATTTTGTTATGCTGTATAGGAGTGGTTTGGTTTGAATGCTTTATTCAGAACTTGATATGAAATGGTTTTCTTTCTAAAGAAAATGCAGATATTTTGTTTCTGTGTTTTGTGCATGCACAGTTCTAAGTGGGAGAGTGTTGGGTAAATCATGGAAAATAGGGAAGCACTGATAGAAGAGCATGATTTAAGGTCATAAAGATGTGCAAGGTGCAATTTCCATCACAGAAAAAAATAGATACTTTTGGGTGTGTACTAACACTTCAGATCTTAAATTGGTGAATCTGTTAGATTGTCTTGCGACTTAGCTACTATTTTCTCAGCCACATCCAAAATAAGTTAATAAGGGTTAATGTAAGCCAAAGTGGGGTGAACATTTAAAATGTCCTATATAGTTACAAATTATTATTACTTTCCAGACACTACTGGTTGGTCCTCATGAGTCATTTATCCAAAGTCTGCTCTAGTTACCAATTTTTATTCTTCAGTACTTTAAATATAGGGTGTCAAAATATAAGCATCCAGACCCAGTTCATGTCATAGACAAGCAAAGACTGTGGGAGCCTATCCCTGAATCTCCAATCCAGTCTAAGGTTTCTGAGGTCCTTAGATGGAGCAGGACTGGACTAGGGGATGAGCTGGATCAGGAAACTGATGAAGCTGGAAACTGGAGCCTGACATGCAGGTGGTATTGGTGACCAGGTGTTAGACAGAAGGCCAGGCTGGGAGGAAAAAATATATTAACATCTATATGAAACTGAATCCCTGCTGATGGCATACTGCTCTGTTTCTCCATTTCATCAAGTCAGGTGAGACTGTGAAGGTGGTGGACATGTCTGGAAGCAGTGAAGAGGTGCATTGGGGCTAATAAAATAAGGCTTAATCTTGATAAGATTGAAGTACTTGTGGTAAATTGCAGTCCAATATAACTTGCAAGGTTAGTTTGATGCATGAAGGGTTACGATCATAGATTGTATGCTTGGCTCAGCAAGGTTGCTTACCTCACCTGGAATAAAGTAAGTTAAGTTTCCTCCTTTGCTCATTCTCTTTCACCATGTGAACTCTTTGAGTAATGGAGCTCTGGCCTGGGGCTGCAGGCTCAGACAATGTGCTTAGAAACATTTTTCTACATTGTGCAGCCCAAAATTTTCTACCTGTGTTCTTTCTGCTGCATGGAATAACACATGAATCTGACTTAAGAAGTTTTGTAAGTAAAGCATCTAAACTTAGTAATGGTGAGGTCTGTTTATTGTAAAAGGGGTAGAAATGGGGATGCGCTGTTGGGGTATTTTAACAGCCTAAATCTCCATGCTATACTGCTGCTTGGTTTTGTGATTTTAATACACTTGGGGGGGTCTCTCTTGCTAGAGAGTATGCTTAGCCCCACATTTTTGATCTAGGGATCCAGCCAATCCTTTTTAAAATTACCCCACAGCTAATTCTCCCCTGGCCACCTCGCTGGCCCAAGTAGGACCAATTCAGCTAGCTAGCCCTGGGGATTATCTAATTGATTTTTGAATTTTATTGTTATTCATGCTTTTATACTGTATTTTATGCTGCTTTTATAAATAAGTGTTTTAAAGTGTTTTAAATTTGTTGTTAGCCACCCTGAGCCTGGTTTTGAACCGGGAAGGGTGGGGTATATAAAAAAAATTATTATTATATTATTACTATAAGGGTGATTTATATTTTTCCACCCTCCAATACTATGGGTGGGTGGTTCTCATGTTTGGGAATATGTTGTATGATCTGCCTTGGGAGGGCTTGGACTGAAGGAACAGGTTCATATTCTGGGAGTACTCCTGGAGTCCCACTTGTCACTGGAGTCTCAAGCCGGTGAGCTACTGGGCCCAGTTCAAGGTGTTAGTACTGGCATATAAACCCCTAAATGACTTAGGGCACGTGCCTAAAACAGCACCTCCTCTAGTAACAGCCATCTTGGACCTGATGATTGAAGGGTGAGGCCTTTTTTATAGTGCTACCACTAGGGTGGGATGTCGACCATTATGAGGGCTTTTCAGGGTGGCTCTGCAATGTGGAATGCCCTCTTGTGGGAGATGCATCTGTCTCCTTCATTATTGACTTTCAGGGGGAATGTAAAACATTCTGGTTTAGCCAGGCATGAGATGGTTGAAAGATGCTGTTCCTAGTAACCCAGTGACTACTGGTTGAGATAAGGTTTTTAAACATTTTAGAAACTTTTAAAACTGTCCTTAGTTGGTTTTTTAAAAAATGTTTTATCACTGCTATATCTCCCACCCTGAACTTCTTTGGCAGGAGGGACAGGCTATAAATTGAATAAATAAGAGTAAATATTACTGTCTGTCAGTAGCAGAGTATGATGATTCACAATCCTCATCCTTTTGTGCCATAAGAGAGTTATGTAGTCTGAGCCACACAGTATCAAGTGCCTCACTAGACTAAATTCCAGCCTCAGGCCACAAGTTTCTGGTTCAAGTTATGGAGTCTCTGATAGGATGCTTACCTAAGTTTGCAGTGGCATCTAACACCCCCCCACACACACATGGATTTGCATGAACAGTCCAAATCAGAGGATAGTCCAGATCAGAAACTGTTCAGAAACTGGTTGATACCGCTTGGCTGAGGTGCCTCCCCCTCTTCTTGTTAGCACCACAGCTGCTGGATACAACCTTACAACACTTTGACAAATGAAACTCATTGTTTCATAACAAGGGGAATTTATGCCTTTCCTCCCTGCTCGATACCGTGGAGGTAAATTTTGCATTAATTGAATTCCTCTGAGGGAGGGGAAAAATATGGATTGAGATTCTATTGTATGAGCATTTAATGAGATATGTTAGCGTTCCTACTATCGCTAACCTAAAATTAGAATTAAATAAGAGCATGTATATAAATCTTGACAGGGAGGAAATGGCCCAGTGAAAACATTATTACGCAAAGGTGTTCAGCCAATCTCATTCACCTTGACCAAAAATTTGTCAAGGCTAGACCAAAAACAAATCTCCTGGAACTACTGAAGCTTCTGTGCTGAGATTTGTAATTAAAAGTGAGCGCTTGCGTCCCATCTGCTTACCACATCGCTGAAGCTATGAGCACTGTCAGTGGTTGCGAGGGAACAAATAAATCAACAGACTAGTGGGATGCGCTTGTGCTTAGTGACACCCACCCATTCCTCTCTTCCCTCATTGATATTGATTTGCAAACGAGGCTGCCTGTTTGTTTATAGGAATCGGGTCGTTACTCCAGCAAAGTGTTCTAGCCAGGATACGGTAGCTTTCCAAAGGCCCCTGCTCCCATTGTTTATCACTGTCATTTGTCTCTTGGAAGGATCAGGAAAGCCAAAGAGGGCCAAAACTCTGCTGCCAAGTTTACCCATTCCCCCCCCCCCATTGCTCAGATCATGTGACTTTGATTCTGACTCCTGCCATGTCCAGCGCAAGTTGATTGTCACTTTTGTTTAGTCATCCAGTCATGTCCAACTCTTTGTGACTCCATGGACCAGAGCACGCCAGGCACTCCTGTCTTCCACTGCCTCCCGCAGTTTGGTCAAACTCATGTTGGTAGCTTCAAGAACACTGTCCAACCATCTCGTCCTCTGTCGTCCCCTTCTTCTTGTGCCCTCCATCTTTCCCAACATCAGGGTCTTTTCCAGGAAGTCTTCTCTTCTCATGAGGTGGCCAAAGTATTGGAGCCTCAGCTTCAGGATCTGTCCTTCCAGTGAGCTGATTGTCACTACCAGTGCTTGTTTTTCTGGGGGACACAGGGGGATGCATACCCCTAAATATTTTGTGAGTCTAAATTTGGCCTCATTGAGGGGCAGTATTTCAATAGTAGGAAAATGAGAGTACCCCAAAACATTTTTAAGAAGAAAAAATAGCACTGGTCACTACCTTTGATGTCCTCCATGTTCTTATGCTACCCTTTGTTTCTGTCTTCCTATTTATTGATTTATTTCCCCAATATGCCCATGACTTCTCCAACTTAGCTTCTGTAAAGTCTTCTCCTCTCTTAAATGGCTGCCCGTTCTTTCTATGTTAGGAGCTTCCTCTCAGAAATTTTCCTTCCTTCAGATCCCTTAGGAAGCTCTGCAATCCAGGTTGTCTCCAGATTTCCAAAATTCAAAACAAATTTAAAGGTTCCTCTACTTGCAAACACAGTTTAAAGAATTTCAAGGGAAGTCAACGATTCCATAACAATAACAGCATTTCTCAGGTGAGTTTCACATACTCTTGAGAAATATGTTCCAGTTACAGATAGGTAGCCGTGTTGGTCTGCCATAGTCAAAACAAAAAAAATTCCTGTTAACAGAACACCTCTAGTCATCACATATAGCTCACAAGTTAAAACAGTACAACGCATCATCAGAGATCTACAACCTCTCCTGGACAATGACAGTTCTCTTTCTCAAGCTCTGGGAGGAAGACCTTTCATTGCCTACAGACAGCCACCCAATCTCAAACAACTCCTAATCCACAATAATACTACAACCAGACCTAACACGGACACTGGCACCAGAGTCTGCAATAAACCCAGATGCCAACTTTGCTGCCACATACACCCAGACAACACCATTACTGGCCCCAACAACATCACACATACCATCTCAGGACTATTTAATTGCTCATCGTCTAACATTGTGTATGCCATCAAATGCCAACAGTGTCCTTCAGCTCTCTATATTGGACAAACAGGCCAGACCTTACGCCAAAGAATAAACGGACATAATCGGACATCAGGAATCACAAAACAGAGAAACCAGTAGGAGAACACTTCAATCTCCCAGGACATTCTATACAAGATCTCAAAGTAGCTGTTTTACTACAAAGGAATTTCAGAAATAGACTGGAAAGAGAAGCTGCTGAATTGCAACTTATCACCAAACTTAAAACCATGGAGAAACCTGGCCTGAACAAAGACATTGGATTCTTATCTCATTATACATGACAAAGCCCCCTTTCACCCTCTCACCCCCTGCTTTTTCCTGTAATACCTATTGCAGTCGTTAAGAGTCCTCAACAGGCTCATCACAGCTATCTGCCCATCACCCATTCCCACCACCCTTCTGAGTAATACCCCTCCCCACCTTCTCACTATATAGAAGGGTCTGGAAACTTCTGTTTCAGTGTATCTGAAGAAGTGTGCATGCACACGAAAGCTCATACCAAGAACTAACTTAGTTGGTCTTTAAGGTGCTACTGGAAGGAATTTTTTTTGTCTTGAGAAATAGAATGCTGTGAAATAGGTAGCTGTTATCTATCTGGTTGCAGTTGGTTTGATTTTCTCAGCAAGTCATCTTGTTTGAGCCCATAGCAGTCCTGACTTTTAGTTATTATTTAGCTATGCTGCCATATATATTCTGTGTGCAATTTTATGGATGAACTCACAATCTATCTAAAGGACTTCTGTTCCAAATTAGCTGGTGTGCAATGCACTTGTTCATTGCAGTTGTTCCCATGATCTGCCTCTGAAGGTTTTAACCCTAAATAGTTGCTTGCCTGAAAGTTGTTCAGAATTTTGCTCTTGATTCTGTGAAAGACCTACATGGAATCAATGACATGTTGCCATCTAGCTTGACGGAAGCTGTGCTGGAAAAAAGTAAGCCTTTGGCTCCCTGAGCAAGGACAGGGGCAGACTTTGGCTGCCTGAGCAAGGACAAAATCCCTGCACCCATAATTTCTTATTTTCATGATAATTGATTGGCACCCATATAAATATAGGTCTTCTCCTCCTCCTCCTCCTCCTCCGTCGTACCTTGGATCCTGAACACCTTGCGAGTTTAACGTTTCGGCTCCCGAATGCCACAAACCCGAAAGTTAGTGATCCGGTTTGCAAACGTTCTTTGGAACCTGAATGTCTGATGCAGCTTCTGATTGACGAGGAGCTTCCTGCAGCCAATCGGAAGCCACACCTTGGTTTCTGAATGTTTTGGAATTCTAACGGACCACTGGTTGTTTATTATTATTATTATTATTATTATTATTATTATTATTAATGTGCCCCCTCGCCTGCACTGCCTAAATCCAGTGCTGCTGCAGTAAATGGCAGAAAACCCCTCTGACTGGTTTTGATGGCACATGAAATCCCCTCATGTGCAACTGAACTATGTCAAAATGATGGTATGTTGTGCACTTAGAATCACAGAATCACAGAAATTATTTACTGGCGGGGGGCTGATGAAGAGGTAGCATTAGTGTTCATTCATCCAGAAACTCTGGCAGCAATTGTAGCCAACCTCTCTGAGCCAATTTTTCTCTTGGGACTCATCTTCCTTCCTTTTGGAGCTCATTCTATTCTGCTGTCGAATGGAATAATACTTCAGCTTTATAGCACGGATTCTTTGTACTTATAAATTCACAAGTAATGCTTAAATTGTTTTGTTTTGTTTTTTTCTTTTTCCCACATCTGTAATTCAGATATAATATATCCACAGGCTAGAAGATACATTCAGTTCAATCGCTTTGCTTTCTGTCCAACATTACCAGTGTTCCCGAATGATGCATTGAAGACTGACAGGCCTTCTTAGTGTCACTTGTGAAAATGCTTTTGTTACGTACTTGAACAGACTTTTGATGTTATGTCAAATGCCATTCTGAAATGAGATGGCCTGTAAATATTTGATTGCACACACAGTAGCACAAGTTTAAGTGACATCCCACAGTTGTTGTTAGTTTTTTAAAATAGAAATAATATGCAACCCCACCCTGCACAGTTTGTGGCCCACCAGAGACTCAGCTATACAGCTGCAAATACAATATTTTGTGCAGATTATACAAATGTGACACTAGATAAGATTGTGAGCTTATGGCAAATTCAATATATAGATATTTGAACACTTTTTTAAAAAAAAAGCATTTCCACAGCATTTTTTATTTGTGTCTAGATTCTACCTAGGTTGAAAGTAGCCTGCCAGTCATTTATTGGCCTAGTTTCCATGTCAAATTAAACCACAGTTAAAAAACTATGGTTTAATGTGAACAAGCGATTTTGCGCCACTCCTCCCATTCCTCCTCCTCCTGCTGCTGCTTTGGAACAAACCAGAGTCTGGCTTGTTGTGGCATCTGAACTTGGGTTGAGGGTTTGTTTCTCCCCAAGCAAACCATGACTGACGTGGGTGGCGCTGAGGTCTAAACCACTGAGGCTCTTGGGTTTACCGATCAGAAGGTCAGTGGTTTGAATCCCCGCGACAGGGTGAGCTCCTGTTGCTTGGTCCCAGCTCCTGCCAACCTAGCAGTTCGAAAGCACACCCCAAAGTGCAAGTAGCTAAATAGGTACCACCCCGACAGGAAGGTAAACAGCGTTTTGGTGCGCTGCTCTGGTTTCACCAGAAGCGGCTTAGTCATGCTGGCCACGTAACCCGGAAAAACTGTCTGCGGACGAACGCTGGTTCCCTTGGCCTGCAAAGCAAGATGAGCGCCGCAACCCCAGAGTCGTCTGTGACTGGACTTAACCGTCGGGGGTCCTTTACCTTTTAAACCATGAGCAGTCAGCCAAGAACAAACATTAGTTACTGCTCATGATTTGTCTGGAGAAAAACAAAAGTATAAGTTCAGGTTTGCATGCCATGACAAGTTAGACACTGGCTTGACAGCAGGCGTAGAGAAGGAGCAAAGTGAGACCTTTTCAGCACTGTGTGCAAACACACGGTACGTTCAAAATGATTTATTGTGATATGTGAATCATGTTCACATTGAGTCCAAACAGCAACTTGAAAAGGGCCCTGGTTTGCCACTTACCCAGGACTGTTAAAACAGTGGCCTTGCAAAGCCTCTGCAATATTTAGTAGGTAGGCTGAATTCAGATTAATGGGTCATAAGTTGTTCAGATTTGCTCTCTAAAACTCACAAAACACCAAGCTTACTCAACTTATGCATTAAGATATAAATTGTTCATATTACAAAAGTATCTCATTGCTTTCAAACTCTAAAATGGGGGGGGACCATTATCACATTGACTGTGGAACAGTGTGTTGCTTTAAAATGCAGAACACTGCGATATGTGCTCCTTATGAGTTTACTATTCAAGTTTTAGAAATTGGGCAGAATTTTTGGTATGTGCCAGAATGTGGGGAGGCCACCTCTGTGACACTTCATTGGAAATATGCTAAAGCAGTTTGGGGACATTGGTTCCCTTTGCCTCCATCCTTGGAAATGTCACTAGTTTCCTCAGGACTCACTCTTTTGGCTTCATTCAAAAATCATTTAGATGTTCTACCTGTGGAAAAATCCCTAAATTCATACCAATTTTCTCTTGGTTTAAGCTTTTGGTGTCAGTTCCCCAGATCAAGGTACTTTAAACTGTAATCATGGAGAGAGCATTGGGCAGTAAGGTCACCCTTACATTGACTGGTGGAGAAGGTCTGGGCAGGGATTGTGAATACTTAATGTTCATACAATCCCACTTGCAACCTTCCTGTTCATTGTAGGAAATTTTAAACTCACCTTCTACAATGGGGACTACAGATTGAAACTCTGCTTGGTGCCACGTTTATCAGATTACACACCTAGGATTGAGTAACAAAGAAGCAATCATTGCTCTCCATTTTTTAAAACAAAGGCAAGCAATGATCCGTATCACTCCCATGCTCCAAGTGAAACACACAGACTCCTGTTTTGTTTAGTTTACTCCTTTAGTCGTGTCCGACTCTTCGTGACCCCATGGACCAGAGCACACCAGGCACTCCTGTCTTCCAATGCCTCCCGCAGTTTGGTCAAACTCATGTTTGTAACTTCGAGAACACTGTCCAACCATCCCATCCTCTGTTGTCCCCTTGGACGTCCCTTTGGACCCTGAATCTTTCCCAACACCAGGGTCTTTTCCAGGGAGTCTTCTCTTCTCATGAGGTGGTCAAAGTATTGGAGCCTCAGCTTCAGAATCTGTCCTTCCAGTGAGCACTCAGGGCTGATTTCCTTCAGAATGGATAGGTTTGATCTTCTTGCAGTCCAAGGGACTCTCAAGAGTCTCCTCCCTTTTCAGAAGTTGCCCTCACAGCACACCAAACTCCACAGCACCAACCATCTTGGTGAAGGACCCTCAAGTTTAACAAGAAGAGGGCAGTTTAAAGGCCACAGCTCAGTTGATACAACACATGTACACAAGGTCCCCAGTCCAGTTCTTGAGATCTTCGAGGAAAGGATCTCATATTTCCGACAATCCCAATTTTGCCACATTTTGTTGCAGCCTCATTTCAGGGATAACGTCACCCTTCAATCATTTGATTTTAAGGAAGCAGCTACATTTACTCACTCTTTATAGGCCCATTGCACATTGCTAAGATGCAGAGTAGGCACTGTTAAGAAGCTGCTGAACAAAGTTCTACATAAACTTCTATTTTTATGATATGCCCAGATCTGACATTATTGATCATATAACAATTAAGTCCCCTAAGTCTATTCTAGGGATTCACCTAACCTTTCAAAGCAGATTTGGGGTTAGTGTGGGGTACATGCAGGAGGAAGGAGAAGGGCAGAAAGTCCCATTGTGCTAGCAGTAATCTGTGTGCTGACAGGACAGGTTAGTTGAATACCACACATACTTGAAATACAGCTGTAGTTCCCCCCTCCACCCCCTCAATTTTTCTCCAATATAGATTAGATGCTTTTACTATTGGCTAGTGAGGAATATTCAGTTGGGGGGAGAGAAAACAAAAAGGTGTAAAACAACATCAAATTGCAATCTATCTCAGTACATTTCCTCCAATGAAGGGGTTCCCAATTCATCTCAATGTGGGAACTCGTGTGTGTTAACAGAGTGCAGGAATTGAACTAGATTGGAAGAGGGGGTAACACTGATTCCAAGAAAATAAAAATTCAGATTATACTCATGTAAACTCAGTGTAACAAAATGATTTAATATGCTCATTTTCTTTAAAGAAGAGACCCTATTAAGAACAAAAAAAAACCCATTAATTTAATCAGCCTAAAAGATGATCCAATTATGTCAGACCAATCATCCTAGAAAAAATATGTTTGAGGACTGGCAAAAAAAATCTGCTTTCCCTAAGATATATAGGAGCTGATCAATAGTCTAAGGTGACCTTATACTGGATTCATAAATTTCTATAAGAATGATTTAAAACAACAATTAATGAAAAAATGCATAATATATGGACAAACAAGCACAGCTATTTAAAACATCTAAGAGATAAAGAGCCACAAAATAAATTATAGAGCATATTAGATTTTACATAAATAACAGAACAAAACAAAACAAAATACCCAGACTGAATTTAATCTTTGCTGGAGGGATTGTAATGGCAATGCAAAGGAACATTTACATCTATTATGAAAACAATCCCTTGAGTCAATGTCTTTTTGTTAAATTAAAAAATGTGGAAGGTTAAGTTATCCTCAAACTAAGTCTGCTATTTCACTTCCCTCCCCCACCTCTTTATCTTACATTTCATTCTAGTGACTTATTGACAACTCGCTGGTAGTTAGAAAGATAAAGGCCAGAGTAGACAGTTGAGAGTTGAGTTATGCGTGTTAGAAGCTGGAAGCAAAGTGGCAGGCTGGCAAGGCCAGGGGTCAGAGCAATGCCTGATTTCTGCCTGAATCCAGTGCTGTGACTATGGGAGAAACGAGACCCCTTTGGGGTGCCCAAAATGCTTTCCAGGCAAAATTGTATTAGAAAAGTGAATATTGGGAGAAATTTGCACTAAAATGGTGGTTAGGTTTCATGAGGACTTAAAAAAAAAAAAAGAATCTGCAAACTGATGTGGAAATATGAAGATCTAAAGTTAACAATGGCAAAATGAGAAACTGAAATGGACAGACTATCCTATCCCTGCCCAGAGTTCACCTGTTCTGGCCTAAAGAGGATGGCTTTGGACTATATAGATTGGTCATTTCTTTTCCTGTGATATCTCCCTCCTTTGTAGGTTTCAACCCTTTTCTTCAAACCATTTTCTCTTTCCTGAGTTGAATCGGGGTGGGGGATAAACACAGCTGTTGGCACAGTGAAGGGGAGTAGTATTCTCCCCCTTTCCCAACATCATGGTCCCAGTGAAAATTGTCCTTGCCCCACCAGTATTTGGGGCTGGGGAAAGGTGGATTGCTCACTTGGCTTCAGATTGTTATTTGGATTCTGGAAGCCCGGAAGTAGAGTTTTTATTCCACTTACAGATAAAAGATAAAAGTAGAACAGTAATGACTGGATGTTGCTAAATCATCCACCTTTGGAAAGGTGCCCACACACAAAGCTGCTGAAAGGTTTTCCCCTGATTCTTTCCTCAGTAGCATCTCAGAGTTGGCAAAAGCTCATTGCTGACAGAGTGTAATTAAACACACACACATAGTTGCCAAAAGGTTGCAGAATGGCACTGCGAACAGGAAATGACCACAGACCATGTTGTTGATCGACCAATTCGCCTACCTCAGTCACAGTTCTTCTTGTCTGTACCTGAAGGAGATTGCACTTCTGTTCCATACCAAAAATGTTGGAAAGATCTACTAAAGGAAACCAAAGAGAAAGCATGTGTAGCTGTGTATTTATTAATCATATTTATGTCACACACCCATAAAATGTGAGTAAGTAACGTGTGGCAATCCCACACTAAACCCTCCACCTGGATGAGATCTCCTGATTCTTTATACTGGAAATGTCCAGGATTTCACCTGGGAGCATCTATATTCAAAGCAGGTGCTCTTTCACTCTCGCCATGTTGTGTAGCGAGGCCCTGTGACGACCCTGTTCCCTAGGGTGCAAATAACTTGACAACACACGGCATCTTGGTTTGGGATCAAATAAAGGGGAGGCAGGAGACTGCAGTATTCATTGATGAGAAAAATGTTATGCGCACATGCTCAGAGGTATCTTTCTCTCTATTTTCCATTGCGCAAATTAGGGTGGGGTGTAGATGAAGAAGAAGAAGAAGAGTTTGGATTTGATATCCCACCTTTCACTCCCTTTAAGGAGTCTCAAAGCGGCTAACATTCTCCTTTCCCTTCCTCCCCCACAACAAACACTCTGTGAGGTGAGTGGGGCTGAGAGACTTCAGAGAAGTGTGACTGGCCCAAGGTCACCCAGCAGCTGCATGTGGAGGAGCAGAGACGTGAACCTGGTTCCCCAAATTACAAATCTACCGCTCTTAACCACTACACCACACTGGCTCACTCACAATTGAAATTTGTCTGCAGTGAGAGTGAGGGAAGTTGTGAAACACATTACACTTTTTCTGAAGCAGAGTGGAAGAAACGAGTGGATTATTAAGAAGAGAGAAGCAGTGTATGCGTGGTTTGGTTGTAGTTAGGTAGCAATGGACCTGGTGTCAGTACTTCATTTCTAAAGAGAGATACTGAGGCTTTAATCTTGGGCAACACAAGCTTGACTTGCTTTGTGGTCACTGTCCTTTCCTGGTGGCTTTTGCCTTGCTTACATGGACTTTTAGTTCCTGCTTTCTGCTTGTTGCATTTGCATCCGGATTGTGTTGAATCCACCATTGCTCATCAAGATATGTTGCTGGGACGGCCATGTTCTGTCCCTGACCTTACCCACCATGCATAGGCACATCCCTGTTTCCATCGGCAAAACGTTGGAAGATATGGGATCTCAGGTAGCTCTGTTTCAGGTTGTGGAGATCCACTACCAGGAACTGTCGACGGAACTGGTCATGAGGGGTCAATATAAAACAAACAAATGTATTAATTTTGTGCAGTGAAAAATATAGTAATATAGAAGTAGGTTTGGAAGGGGGGGGAGTTGTCAAAAGTCTCAGAATGGAGTGAGCTGTATAAGGGGTGGGGGCAATTTGCTGTTACTTTATGTGGAAGCAGAGAACGAATAAGCTTTGCAAAATGTGTTATCCAGTTAGTTGTCCATTCTTATCACAATTGCAATGGCCCATAGAATCTCGCAGCCGTACTCTTCTCTAGCCAGAGACCTCGTTATATGCTCTCTCAATCTGATTTTCTTCGCTTTATGTACTGAACCTTGATGCTCCCAGAGCCAATTTGTTCCTGTCTTGTGATTTCTTGCTATATACATTTTTTTGTTCCCCCTCAGATTTATTTAGGACAATGTAAACAGGGTCTTGACAAGATAAAAATGTAATCTTTCCTAAACTTGAGTCAAATGGACTTTGGCAAATGCTTCCGAGTGCTGGGTTCTGCAAAGCTGTTCAAATCTGCAGGGAGAGCATAAAGCGGGGCAAACTAGAGCAGTAGAGCAGGAAGAGAATTTTTCTACTATTCACCTCCATTGCCAAATTGCCTGTCCTTGTTGAGGGAATAAGAGTACAATTATGAGCCCATACAGATAGGCCATTTTAGCACACATTTTTCTACACATCCACATTTGATGTATGGTTGGACATTCCTTACTACCTGATATACAGCCAGCCATATAATCCTGGGGTGAAGCAGCTCATCCTGATGTAGTTTGGTCATTGGCATGGACTCTGTAAGGTAGGAATGGGAACCTGTGATCTTCCACAGACTTTTGGACTCCCAATTCCCATTAGCCTTGGCCAACATGACCAATGATCAAGGATGGTGGAAACTGTCTTGAAACAACCCCTGAAGGGACACAGGTTTCCCACACCTACTTTTAAAGACATCCCTATACCATGTCCCTGTGAATCCTAGAGCTATGTTTTCTTCTAGCTGAATTATACAAGGTTGGCTATGAACAATAATAATGTATCTTTGGAGTTGAGTTGCAGATATTTAGAGATTTCTCAGGGGTTTACCCCCCTAATTTATTTCTGTAGGAAACACCAGATTTCCTCCAGGGTGGCTTGTCACCTTTCCCAGAAATTATGGCAGTGTTATTGTGGGAAGGAGATATTATGGACACCTCCCAGGTGTTTTAGAGCTTCTGGTGTATCAGAGCAGTACAGGGAGGGGATGTGCCACAGCTGCTGCACTGCTGGGGTAATAATAATAATAATAATAATAATAATAATAATAATAATAAATAAATAAATTATTTATACCCCGCCCTCCCCGGCCAGAGCTGGGCTCAGGGCAGCTAACACCAATAAAATCACAGTAAAAACATAATAGGGGGGGGGACCAGACCAATTTAAAATACAGGTTAAAATGCAATTGAAAATGCAGCCTCATTTTAAAAGTAGCCGATAGATTAAGACCATAAAAGGAGCGCAACATAAGGGTCAGACTGAGTCCAAACCAAAGGCCAGATGGAACAGCTCTGTCTTGCAGGCCCTGAGGAAAGATGTCAAGTCCCGCAGGGCCCTAGTCTCTTGTGACAGAGCGTTCCACCAAGTCAGGGCCAGTACTGGCCCTAGTTGAGACCAATCTAACCACCTTGCGACCTGGGACCTCCAAAATGTTGTCATTTGTGGACCTTAAGGTCCTCCGCAGGACAGACAGCCTCTCAGTAGGGGTTGACTGCCCTTGTTTCCCATGACAAAGGTATAGGGACATGGTTAGTGTGGATTTTCATCTACATGTCATGTAGCGTCCTTTTTAAATCAAACTTACAGCTGGGATTTATGGAAGGGGTTGTGACCCACGTCAGTTTTTCAAGAGCCAGAACCAGCAGACAGGAGCAAGGTTTCAGAGCCTGGTGTATATGTCAGAGGCAAAGGACAGAACCAAAGTTGAGGCAAGTCAGTCAGTCACCTTGTTCCTTCTGGACCAGCCCCAAATGTGTCAAGGAAGAAAGAAGTGGAGGATCCATCTGTGGAGAAAAGATAACAGTGCAGGCATGGGCAAAAGACTTGCGGTAACACAAGAAGGCAGGAAGGCATCAGCTACAGTGGGACAAGATACAGGATTTAGGGATCAAGCTGCAGGTCAGAGAAACAGTGGGCTGCAACCTGCTGTGGAAGTATTTATATGCAGTGGGGACCTCCATGGGCTGATAGCATGCCATTGGGTAGAGCTATACAAAGTGGAAAATGCTGCTGTATCAGAAGTCCATGGAAGGTCAATCCTGAACCCCAATCCTGAAGATGGGATGTTGGAGCCCATAACTATCTTTCGGAGCCATGTCACTTGGTGTTTGTGGCACTGATTCATTCATTTCTCCTGCTCTGAGCTATGTCAGGTTGTTTTATTGCAGGCATGGCAAACTCAGCCCTCCAGATTTTTTTGGGACTACAACTCCCATCATCCCTGTCCAATGGTCCTGCTAGCTAGGGATGATGGGAATTGTAGTCCCAAAACATCTGGAGGGCCGAGTTTGCCTGTGCCTGTTTTATGACTTGACTACTCTGTGAATTTGGCCTGCTTTTTCAAAATCTTAGGAAAGGTGAGGGGGGTGGGGAGAAAATTTGAGTTGTGATGTAATGATAACTCTCACACAGTGTATGTCAACATGAAATTCTTGTAGATGTGACAGTTAATTTTTTAGATACAGTCAGACATAATTTAGAAACTGCAGAGCCTTGTACCCACATTTTACTAATTCTAATCAGATTGGCTTTTCTATAATGCTGTCAAGGGAAACTGCAGTGGTCCAAATCAATTCCCCTTTCCCCTGTGACTGAGGTGTACAATAACAGAAAAGAGCTCAAAATGAAGGATTGCAAATCCAGCCCAATCTCTTCAGATATTATTGTTCCCTGGCTTCTTCTTTTAGTGAACCGTTCCCCTTATATCTTAGTGGACTAATGTTCCTTCTGTAACAGCTAACAAACTGTGTAAAAAGGTTTCTAGCACAACCATTACTTACTAGCAGAATGGGTTTTCAGATAAATACTGCCAGAGGGTTAGAAACAGGAAAGCATTGACCAACAGTAATTACCTCCTGACAGGTCTTTGGGGCTGTGTGTGAAATGAGGTGGTGGTTGCTGTCCAGGCTCTGACAAACCAACTATCTCTTCCCAGTGCTGGGGCGAAAAATCATTTGTTTCCTTTGCTCTGTGAAGGCTGCAAGATTTGATTGAGATTTAGGGAATGACTAACCCATGGTGGTCTCTCTTGACTGAGTGAAAAGTCCATTGGTCGAATGTGCCGTCAGAAATCTTCTGTAGTGCTACTGCTGAACCTAAATTCATCTTGTGATGAAGAGAACTTCAAATCACCTGTCATTTTTCAGAAAAAAACTGAACATTGCCAGGAGTCGATGAGTTGCAGAGCTTTTACATACTCACAGAGTCCAACATTATCCAGATCATTATTTTTATATTGTTTCATTTCATTTCTGACACATCACCCTTCTTCTCACGAGAGGCTAGAGTCGTTAACAATAAATAACCCAACATTAAAACAAAGTTAAAACCACAATACAACATAAAATACCATGTTTAATGCAACACGTTGGTCAGCAATACATTATACAAATAATGATACCCCCGTCATGCTCCAAAGGCTGCGTAGGCCAAACTGGTAACTGAATGAGAGTAATTGGTGGGTGGGGGACCATAAGAGCTCAGCAGAGAAAGAGTTCCATAGCTTGGGTGCTATCACCAAAAAGACCTTGCTTTGTCTAGTGGCTCCTCAGGACATGTTCACCAAGGGCACCACAAGAAGAGTCTGATTCGCAGGAAGTCACCTATTTAAGTAATCTAATGTGTTCTGCTTGTGTTCTCATCATAAGCATCTATTTAGTAGGGTGGCCAAAGGCAGCGGCAGACTTGGGTGCTATGGCACCCTGTGTGAGCCCAAAATTTGGTACCCCCACCCACCCTGCACAGGTAAGGAGGCATCTGGCTTTGGGAAGGAGGCGGAAGGGCTATGGCGGACTCCTAAAACCCTCCCACCTCCTTCCCAAAGCTGGATTGTGCGAACTAGGCTTTGGGAAGGAGGCTGTAGGACCTTGTCAGAGACCTCATGCCTCTTTCCCCAAGCACAGCACCTTGCTTACTGAGCTTTGAGACAGTGTCCCCTCAGCTCCGTGCCCAGTGCACGATCATCGCTTAAAGGTAAAGGTAAAGGTCCAGTCCATTAGGTCCAGTCGTGACCGACTCTGGGGTTGCAGCGCTCATCTTGCTTTATTGGCCGAGGGAGCCGGCGTACAGCTTCCGGGTCATGTGGCCAGCATGACTAAGCCACTTCTGGTGAACCAGAGCAGCACACGGAAACACCGTTTACCTTCCCGCCGGAGCGGTATCTATTTATCTACTTGCACTTTTATGTGCTTTTGAACTGCTAAGTTGGCAGGAGCTGGGACTGAGCAACTGGAGCTCACCCTGTCGCGGAGATTCAAACTGCCGACCTTCTGATCGGCAAGTCCTAGGCTCTGTGGTTTAATCCACAGCACCACCTGCGTCCCTCATGATCATTGCTTGCACAGCCCTAAATCTGCCCCTGCCAAATGAAAGGGATGGTAGGGTTCCTGCACCTTTAAATAGTTCAGCCTGCAGCTGCTTCCAATAGCTGAATTGCACCGTTAGGTAAGTAAAATAAGCACAGGGTCTAAAATAGACTGTTTACATTTTCCTGTGTGAAGATTTAGAAGGGCACAATATACTTCGTGACTCAGGCAATTCAGCCAGACAAATAAGTTAGTTGACTTCTGCAATAAGATGGGTACTCTGTCCTTGTGTTTTGTTTGCAAATTGGGGGAAATAATGAAAGCCTCCCAGATGTTTAAGTGTTTCAGTGATTTATTGAATAAGAAATAGATTAGCAAGAACCACCCTTAAATCTTCATCAGTGTCACTGTAATGTTGACTTTAAAGCCCATTCTTCATTAGGAGATTATGAGGAGGCGAGAGAGGTTCAATGTGTGTCTCTTCTGTCACGTCGCAGAAGCAACTAATCCCATTGGTGGTGTTCATTCTGCTGCTGAGAGTAATCTGTAAATAATTCCTGCTTTGATCTTTCAAATGCCGCTGTAGATGTCTTTCATAACAATTTCATGTCCGTCCCCCCCAACATCCTGTTGTTTGCTAACATGTATGGAAGCATATTTAATTTGGGCAGAAAGGAACAGTGCCCATTTTCTTAATGAAATAAAGATACTTTTAATGTTCTAATCCCAAGTAAAAGAGAGGGGAGTTATAATTGGAAACTCTCAATATCCACAGGTGTCAGGGAAACAGATGTTTGCTTGAAGATCTTGGAAGGGGGAAAAATGCCTGTTCCAATCAGCTGCTGTCGTAAGCCAATAAGGCTTGACTTTCATGTTGGTGCCATAGGCCAAATTTGCAGTGCAATGTTAAGGACATCCATTGAATGTTGCAGGCTGTAAGTTGAATGTGAGCATGAAAGAATGGGGACAGACAGGCTGAGAAAACAATTTTGCTTGCCTTCAGAAGTTTGCGGCCCTGGTTTAAAATGTGGTTCAATCAGAATTCTTGTTTTAAAAAATGAGAAAAGGGACGTGGCCTAGTTTGTGCCATCTTAAATAATTACCCTCCCAACTTTTATAATCACTCTGTGCCGATTGATGAGAAAAGAAATGGCATTTGAAAATTATCAAAGGGGCTGTCAACACTTCTTGGTGGAATTTTCATAGATGGGGTGGGGGTTTTCTGTTGTGATTCCTTTCTTTTTGAGCTGGTTGTGGGGTGTTTGCAAGTGTCCGTCCTTTCATTCTGTAGATAATTTCTCTGGTGGTCTGCACTCTGCAGGCCTCCCAGGTGCACACATTTCCCGAAAACCTCATGACATTCTCAAGCTGGGCTTTCCGGTAAGAAAGGAAAGGCTGCCTGTCATTTGCCTGGCAACTGTTCCTAGTTCTTTAAAAAAAAAAGGATGCCACTGCAGAAATATTTTCGAACAGCAAAAGGAAGTGCATTGCTCTCAGGTGCTTGGTTGCCAGCCCCCCCCCCCCATTTCTGTCACAGTGCAGAGCAAGAAGCCATGAGCAAAATCCTCCCATGGGGCTTTTTCAGATCAGGAAGTGTGGGCGGCCATTCATGTTTGAATGGAAAGGAAACTGGCCACTTTGCAATGATAAGGTAAACTAAACCCCACATCCATGGAAATTAAAAATTATAAAGCATGGTGTGGATGAAGCAGAAAAATGTAAGCTGCTTTCCAGGAGAAATACACCTTTCAGGAGATTGAAGGAGAGGTTTCAGCACAGGTACTAGTTTTAACCTTGATACGTGAATGTGTTTCTTTTGGTCAGATGATTGGCAATTTTACTGATGGACTATTTGGCTGGAAAGTGTGGGTGGGTGGGTCGACTAAACAGACATGTACGCCCCCCATGGGGTCATATTGCTATTCTACAAACAAAACACTCTCACAATATTTTGTAGTTTTTATGTCCTCCCCATCAATGCTCCAGCCGAGGAGCGCCTAGTATAAGATTCATAGCACAGTGTCCTGCATTCTTCACCCCCACCCCTGGCAGGTAGATTTTTGAAGTGGGCAGTGCTAAATGTTTCTGCCCTTTGAAAAGAAAATGGTGTCAGCATGTGGCTTTACAGAAGGTCAGAACAACCAATGGCTTATTACTCGGGTTAATGTTTACTACTAGTCTGTGCCTTCAAGCCTCATTGCCAACAAACAATATTGAGGCCATTCAAAACTACTGTAAGATCTCCTCCATATATGCTCAAAACAGTTTTTTGAGGTAATACTGTTTGCATAATCTAATTTTGAGGTAATACTGTTTGCATAATCTAATTATTAAATTTGTAAAGTGCTTTGTTAATGATAGCTTAAGCACGGAAGGTTATAGGGTGAGAGGAGAAGTTCCTGCTACATTTATTTTACTAGACAGTGGAGGGTGAAACATTTTTTTTTTAATCCAGCAGCTATCTGTTCTAACCATCTAAATCTTTTACTGCATCTAAATCTCTTATTGCAGTGAAAAACAATCCAATTTACACCAGCATCACTGTGAACAAAATTTGGTCCACTCTTTGTCTTCTGCACTATTGTAGGACTTTCCAGAGAAGGTGATTGCACCTATTGCACTTCCCTATTGAATATTTGTCTTCTATCTATGAACAGCTTTACATTCTTTTATTTCCAATTGAAATTCAAGGTTTGGGAGCTGAACAATATTGAAGATAATAAAAGGTAAAGGTAAAGGTACCCCTGCCCGTACGGGCCAGTCTTGACAGACTCTGGGGTTGTGCGCCCATCTCACTTAAGAGGCCAGGGGCCAGCGCTGTCCGGAGACACTTCCGGGTCACATGGCCAGTGTGACATCGCTGCTCTGGCGAGCCAGAGCTGCACACGGAAACGCCGTTTACCTTCCCGCTGGTAAGCGGTCCCTATTTATCTACTTGCACCCGGAGGTGCTTTCGAACTGCTAGGTTGGCAGGCGCTGGGACCGAGCAGCGGGAGCGCACCCCGCAGCAGGGATTCGAACCACCGACCTTTCGATCAGCAAGTCCTAGGTGCTGAGGCTTTAACCCACAGCGCCACCTGTGTCCCATTAATTGAAGATAATAGCTTAATGTAAAAGAAGAAAGGACAAATGCTGAAAATTGAAACACAGCACATGCTCGTTTTGAGCTCAGTGAATGAGGCTGTGTATATTTATGCACAACTTAAGTCGTGTATGGATTTTGTTTGGAAAAGTTACAGATAAATGGATCGCCCAAAAAGAAGAAAGCAGAATAATAATTAAAGCAGAACTCTTTAATGTTCATGTAAATGAAGTAACTCCTTTCTGAGGAAGAAGTTTCATGCAGATCAATTCTACACATGTAGCACTTGCATTATACCTGTGTATCTTTTGAGGAGCAGCCATGATCTTTTTGGGCTGGTAAAGAACTCAATAAGAAGAATAAGAGAGACAAAACAGAGACCGTATCCATTTTGGCCACTGTAACACATTCCTATAAGACAGAAGCAGTCCACCTTGTGGAATACCACCATCGATTTCCCTCTATCTATTGCTTGCAGTCTGGGTAACATAGTTCTGAATTAGGGTACTCTGTTACAGTGATATTCCATAGTGGTTAGATGACTTAGACTCCGGTGTTTGACATTGGGGAAGTCATTGCAAGATTTCTCTGTGGTTTATCTACCTCCACCTGTTACCTCAGAATCTGCCTGAGGGGCCTAGATGAGTTCAATACTTATTTTTTTTTCTTTTTGGCAGTAAAGCATTTGAATCATTGTGGGTTTTCCATATTGTGAGTCCCTGTTCCTGCAGAATATACTGATCTATGGCAAAGCCTGCCAAGCCATCATGATGTTCCTGATATGCGCTAGAGTTATGTGAAATGCTCAACCTTGAAAGTACCACATTCAATTCATCCAAGCCCAAAAAAAGAAACATTGCTTAACATTTGCCTTGTTCCCATGCCATTTGGCATGCTTTTGTTTTTCTAGGCTGCTGCTTCTTGGCAAAATTCCCCCTTCTTCTTTGCTTCAAATGCCCCTACTATTATTTAATTTGGCTGTGGCGATCCATGGGATGGGCATCCATGACATCATCACATTGGGCATAGCATTACAATACTCTCTACAGATTCACAGGAGTCGCCATAGCCAATAGAATGGGGGCAGTGGGAGTAAATGAGGCCAAGGATTCTGAGGGCAAAAACAAAAATGGCATTGAGGAGAACAGTACAGAACAATGGAAATGTGTTTGCAACAAGCACCAAAAATTGCTAAGACTCAGAGGTGCTTTTTGACACTCTCCAAAAAGAACATTAAGCGAGATGAGTGGTTTCAACTGAGCCCCAGTGCGCAGCTCATTGAGAATGCAAGAATGGGCCATATTTCATTCTCACCGAGAGGATTTTAGCCTATTTCTCAGCACAGCTTTCTTCAGAATCAAGTTTTGCCCTGCTGAAAGGAAGAAGGGACCCTGACTGTTCCAATCAGAGTGGATTTTTGCCTCTTTCTCCAGCCTCTTTTTAACATCCAGGCCATTGCGTGGTCAGCCGTCAAAGGCTAGTGCTAACCCAAAAAAGTACAGAGGCTCATTGCTGTTGTGGATTTCACAGGCTATTTCTACCTTTCCATTTCTCACAGTCCAACCACTGTTTCGATGGATATTGGATCATTTTTGCTCCAGCCGAATTGTTCTCTTTCTGCCTTGGTATCATCAGCCCTTTATAAAATATATCCCTCAGCATTCCTGCAACAATGTGCTATTTCTCTTCCATTAGACCCTTGGCTTAGACTTGTGGTAGCTTAGCCCCCACTGCCTTGTAGAGCACCATGCAAGTAACAGTTGTCATGCTGTTTCAACCCAGGACTCAGTAGGCCTACCAAAGGCTATGCAGCTGGGTGAGGATTGTACTGGGGCACTGATGATATGAAGCAACACCTCCATATGAGACATACCCATGTGGCAACCGCAATCTCCATGATTGTAGGGACATGATTTTCAGCCACTACAATTCCATCAACTGCCTTAACCACATTTGAGCATCTGCTTGGAGGTATAGGTTCATACACCATGTTTATCCTGAGCCTGTCAGGCAATTCACTTGTACAGACTCATCCACAAGAAACAACCAACACATGAAGGTGATTTGTGGTATCTTGTTTGAATGCAGTGTCCTGACTGGACACAAGTCACAACAAAGCTAAGAGAGATATTTGAGAGAGATTTTGAAGCTACACGTGAATGACATGCAATCTGGAGACAGATCCTTCAGGGAGCATTTTTAAACCTGCCTTTGGGTGGCTTCAATTGATCTGGCCTTATTCGAAATCAGAATAGAGGCCGATTAAATTTATGATATGAGTGATTCCAGACTCTTGTTTGCTTCTTTTAAGCCCATGGTGGTGGTGATTTGGATTGATATTGAAAGCAAGTTCCAAACTGCAGTATGTTCCTCACCAAAAAGAAAAGAAAAAGAGAAAGAAAAGAAAAAAAGAAAACCCAGACAAAACAATTTTCACCTCTTGCATAGGGACAAAGACTTCCTGATGAGTCAGCTACCACAGTTCAGGTCTCTTGGATGCCTTCAGATACCGTTTTAATTCAAAGGAAAACAGAGTTTGGTTGCTTTTCAATGTAATTACTCCCCTCCCCCATTTTGAAGGCTAGTGATGGAGAGAAAATTAGCTGCAAACACCACATCCAAAGGAGCTGAGGAAAAGAAAAAGATAATAAGCAGTTTTGTGGCATTTAATTTACTGGCAGTAGATCTGTAGCGGGGAAAGTGGCAACTAGCCAGTGGACAGCAGAGTATTAATTCCCTTTTATATTTAAAGCTTGACAGTCTTATTTCTCAACGATCGCAAGTTGTATTTCAGAAAGCTGAAAAGAGAAAATAAACCTTATTAGAAGAACTTTAGAACTTGAGACCTTTTGAGAGTTTATGTGATTACTGATTGGCATTTCCAATCACAAGGCCTGTTCAGAGTTACCATACCGAGTTCCCTTTACATCGATTCTACTAAAGAAGAGCAAACATCCCGCATTCCCAGTATACCTGCAACATGACTTATACAATAAGTGTTCACACTTCATGGAATCCTTCCTCCTCCTCATCATCATCATCAAAAAAGTGGGTAAAGATTCTGCACACATTACATTGCAGTGCCAAGCAGTGGGCATGCATTTGCTGTCCAATGTTACTGTATGAACTAGCTTACAATAGACCTACTTGTGAGCTCTCCATAGGTATTGGCTGGCTATAGTAGGGGGGGGGGGCGGAAGAAAGATAACTTGATGGCCTGACTCAGCTGGACTCTGGGTGTTTGTTTTTTAACTAAAACTAAAAATTGATTATGAATTAGCATTCACACAAATACATCCAATAATCCCCGTATTACCTCTAAGCTTTCAGAAGCATGTGTTTGCTGAATATTCATGTATGTAGTAGCCATGGCTGGTGTTTTCAAGTTTGGCAGTGGCAAAACCATTTCACAAAGCAATATGTTCTTAAGATAGCATTTGATTCCTCCAATTAATTGGAAATGACGATATGTGATCGGGTGCCAGATGTTCCCTTTTATAACAAATCATTCCATTTATTTATTTTGCTTTTCTGTAGATGTGATTATGTAGAGAAATAATGAAAGTAGAAGTTTGGGGATGTAATTAAATTAATCTTGACAGGAACTGTGCTTGTATGAAGAGACACATTAGATCCTAAGATCCTGTTACCTGCTTAGGATGACAGCTGCTTCATTTTTAGCTGTTTTATCCCTCTTCTTCTTTCTTTCTTTTACCTCCTGTTGCATTCATGAACATCCTCCTTAAAAACACGTAGTAGAATCATAAATATGTGCACAGTGGCATGTATGAAAGGCGGGTGCAATAGTTCAGGGAAGCAAACTGAGAAATAAACACAAGCTGACATAATTATAACATTTTATTGTTAATATTTGATGCAAAGGCACTTCCAAGTTGTAACGGATATCACAAACAAATGCTGGCACTTTGAGATGGTGTTGCCTTTTGAAGTGGGGGAAAAAGAGACAGCTCTCCATGCTGTTTTGCAGATTTCTTAAGTTTCATCTACCTTTACCTTTTCTTCAAAGGGAGGAACAAAACCCCTTATCCTTACCATTAAATTATTTCACAACTTTGACCTACTGTAAATCCCAGCCCTTATTTCCCATTGAAATAAGTGAAGGTTTGTGGCCTTCACTCTTCCAATTTCTACCTCTCTCTGGTCCGTCTCTTTATATGACTCGATCCATTCATCCTTTCTTCATCTGATTCTTGGAGCTCCCTCGCCGAAGACACACATGGAACCCCCCCCCTTTTTCCTTCAGATCTACCAATTTCATTCAGCCTATACATGCACCCCTGAGGTCATGCTAAGAGTATGTCCACCAAATGGTGGAAACGTATATGGAAACATTAGCTGAAAGTTGGTACACGGTGAGCAAGCATCTGCTTCTGAATTTTGTTTGCCCCAAATCTTATGGAATGCGTCTCTGTAGACCTCTTTGGCACGAATCTAGCCAGCCACAGCAATAAATTATATGGCTGTTTCTTGCTGCCAGCACAAACACTGCATCTGAACTGATAAAAAAAAGAGAATAAGGCAATGATAGGAATGTTTGTTATATTTCAAAGCAATAAAAAAACCCACCTCTGCTGATTCAGTTTTACTGGGAAATTTAATCATGTTTAAAATCCAAACTGACAGAGCATTTCCTCCTAAGAGTGGCGGCGGACAAATGTGTATTTTCTGCGCTGCCATAGTTGTGGATTGGGGGGGCGGGGGGAGTCTTTTACCAGCACTGCTTGGTTATTGGTTTGTGGTGTCGAGACAATAAGCAAAATCCAGCAAATATTGCTGTATTGTAGGTTGCAGTGGGGCCTAAAATAGTACAGGCTGAATGTTAGTGCTTCCCTGCACTTACACACACACACACACACTCCCCAAGTATTGTACATGTAGTAGCACAATGCATCAGCTGGTGCGTCTGGAGAGGCTGCTAATTGTGTGGCTTTGTCTCTAAATTGTATTGACATCAAAGGGACTTAAGCATTTAACTGTTTCATCGATTTCAGAGGGACTTAAATCACAACTAACAGCTGCTAGAATGTACCAAACGGTGTGTTTGTTTGTTTTTTTGTTTCTTGTTAAAATGTACTCACAGTATTGCTAAATATCAAAGTGAGGGTGAAACCGCAGAGACTCTTGTTACACTGTAAAAGTCTGCTGGGTAAGTGTGAAGGGATACACACACACACACACACACACACACACACACATGAACTTCAGTTGGACAAAAGTGAGCTAAATTTCCATAACCCAGGAATATTTTAATTGGGTGTTACTGTCACTGTAAAGAAAATTCTCCTCTGTGCACATTGCTCCCAAAGGTTGTGTTTTAAGAAATTTATGCAAGGTTGATGGAAAATTGAGAACTAGTGGCCAGTGAACTTATTAAATACACCATCATTTGCACTGTTTATAGATTGCACTGAAGTCTCATAGTATTGTAGAGGTGGAAGGGACCACAAGGATCATCTAGTCCAACCCTCTGCAATGCAGGAATCTTTTACCCAACACAGGGTTCAAACCTGAGATTAAGAGTCTCATGCTTTACTAACTGAGTTATCCCTCTGTATCCTGGCCACTGACAACAAAGATGATATAAACAGTTCTAAAATCACTACAAGAATAATCACAATGAAATGCATGAATTTCAAAGCCATGTGAGGTGCTTTTTAAAATTGTGTGTGTGTGTGTGTGTTTTAAGTGTTGCGTATACATAATACAACTGTTAATGTTTACAGCAGAATACCATATATGCCTACCATAAGCAGACCCCAGCAAATTCAAACAGATTCCTCCCATGTAAATGGATATTGGATTGCAGCCTTTATTTTTTAAACCAATTGTAACAGAGTAATTTTCTATATTAATAAGAAAAAGAAATATAGGCACTGTTATTACCAAATCACTTTGATGTTTCAGCTTGTTACTCAATATAATCAATGGTGTATTGTAGTTGTAACACAACTTCAAATAAATTCTGTTTTTCATATTTCCATATATTATTTTTTCCTCCTCGCTTCTTGATAATCTCTCTGAAAGTGTGACCTTTATTATATATAGCCACATGAAATGCTTGTAGTGTTTTGAACTCCCTGGTTCATAGAATCCTGAAACTCCCACTTCTGCTTCTTAGAGTATTGTTCTAATCCTCATGATAACAGCTTGAAATTATAATAGCAATTTGTGTGCAATCCAGGGCGATTTAAATCATTCCAAGGATATGGTGTGTATATATAGTATAAAACATCAGGAACCCAAAGCAAAAATATGTTTAAAAATTAATAGCCTCATATTGTTCAGATTATTATGCATTTGTCATGACTTTAGATGGGTTGACTCATATTTGTTACTAACAATTCCGGTGCGTGAACATCTCAGAATTAAGTGCAACATTTCCATTAGCAATGACTTGGTTTTCAGTGCCCAAGGCAGAATGATAAGCAAATCGTGTTGCATTGTAATACAAAAATGCAAAAGAACAGCCATTTTCTGTCATAATATGGCAGCAATGAGGCTCCAAATGTCAAATACTTCAGCATTTCCAACTCCATCCTTCCACAGAAAGTACATTTACTCAGCACATTCTCCACAGATTATTCATTTGTGGGAAAGACCACAAATTTCAAGGCCAAATTACATGTTATGCTAAATATGTCACTTGTAGTTGCATGAATCTTTTTTAAAAATGTTCGTAGCAGCTGTTGAAGGACCTCAGACATGATTAGGACATGACACATGGGAGGAGATCAACATTTTCTTTCACACCATGGTCCTGACAACTATCTCACTGCCGCCCCCTGCTATTTTCAGTTCCCACTCATGCCAGAGGAAGTTCCCTTCCAAGGTCTAAGAGCTTCAGGATGGTGATTTTTCTCAGGTCCATGTCACAGGTGCAAAGGTTAAAGAAAAGCCCTCCTGCTTGCCCACTCCGCTCCCCAGCAGCTGCTGTTTACTATTTTAAACAGATTTCTGCAGCTACAAGTGATGCAAGTAGCTTTGTGTATCATTTGACACTCAGTGCTCGGAAAATTAGCTCCAGTGTTTGCACATTCATTGATTGCCTAACATTTAATAATTCACAGGATCAAACATGTGACACATGCAGACCCATTGGTTTAAGTCTGGATCTGCCCCAAAATGTACGGTAGGTGGTGGTGATGGTAATAGGGTGTATGGCATTTAGGGCAAAAGAGAATGGGTGATGTTATGTATTCAGTGGCCTGTGTTTTTCTGAGCTTGAGTCTAGGCTAAGGATTCTTAGCCCCTGTGTTCTGATTCAGTAAAAGGTAAAGGACCCCTGGACAGTTAAGTCCAGTGGAAGGCGACTATGGGGTTGTGGCACTCATCTTGCTTTCAGGCTAAGGGAGCCAACATTTGTCCACAGACAGCTTTCCAGGTCTTGTGGCCAGCAGGACTAAACTGCTTATGGCGCAACAGAACACCATGATGGAAGCCAGAGTGCATGGAAACGCTGTTTACCTTCCTGCCACAGCAGTACCTATTTATCTACTTGCACTGGCGAGTTTTCAAACTGCTAGGTTGGCAGGAGCTGGAACAGAGCAACAGGAGCTCACTCCATCACAGGGATTTGAACCACTGACCTTTCGATCTGCAAGCCTAAGAGGCTCAGTGGTTTAGACCACAGCGCCACCCATGGCCCTTCTGATTCGATATCCAATCATGTAGCATTATTAGGTTTGGGGCTATTGGTATTGGCCCTTAAACTCTGAGTCATGATTTACAGCTTGGAAGTTTAGGCAGCCAATCATGTTGAGAGTGGGAGTGGCCTAGGCCTTCAGAAATATATATAGGCAGTTCCTTTGCCCCTGTTGTCAAGTTCTGTTAATTCAATAAACATTCTTGCTGTTATCACTGTCTTGCCTCGTGGAACCCACCTACACTTCAGGTGAGGAGAGTGGAACTCTCTGTATATCCCCCTTTTAACTGAGAGGCTGCCAACATGGTACTTTCCACAGCCAAGGATGAGGGGAAGGTTCCACGTTGGCTATCCTTGGCATAGCTCTTCATATCCACTTGTCCTTAGTGGTTTTCTTTCCCAGATGATCTCACTGTTGGTATCAGAGCCCACCAGAAGAAAGAAGACATTAGGAAATATATCAGGGGGAGGTTTCAGCATCCAAGTTTTCAGCACTCTCTTTCCTCAGACATCTTCCACCTCTCTGGAATTCGTCCAGATATGAATTTAAACCAATGAGTTTAGCACCAGCTAAACATGCGACCTAACTTCATAAAAAAATGTTTTGGAGGTTTGAAGAGCCACCTTGAACAATGAGAGACTGAGCATTGGCAGCGAGATGAGAGATCTCTGCTAATACCTGTCTTTATTACAGTTTTTTATTGTTTTGTGTTGTATTTTTGTTTATCACTTACAGATTTTTAAATATTAAGTGGTTTAAAAGTGCTTTCAATCCTGGATCAGTATGGCTCATCACCCGCAGATCAAGGGTGATCAAGTTATTCAGTGTTTCACTATTTATTTCAGAGGTGGTACAGAGATAAAAGAGAAGTTTTAACACCCGCAGTATGTTCCATTTCCAAATTGTGATGCCAATACAGTCTTTTAAAAAAATATTTTAAGAAAACATGTTTTCTGAAAGGGCAAGACTGGTCTTTTCAAACGGGAAATAAAAATAGAAATCTACAGCTTTGCCAAATTCTTTTCCAGGAAGTCTGATACTGAGGATAATATTGATGCATTAATTAGTCTGTTTGGATAAAGAATTCATTTAGATTTAATAAAGGTCCTGTTCTTGTCATTGCATAGATATTTAAAATGAAATCTGATTATCATTCTACTGTGGGCAGCAAAGAAAATGGCCCAATTCTGTTGCCACAATCACCAAAAAGTAATGGTTAGTTCACATCAGGCAACTTAATGCAGTCAGTGGGCTGGAACCATAGGGTCTGTATGCTGCACACTGTTACTTCTTGTAAGCTGCTAGCTGTTTTTTATACCTCAGGACTGAATTTCAGAAGGGTCAAGTCTGCTGTTGGACATTATCTTAGAAAATGGCTTTGCGGAGATGGTATATAGTACTCATCACATTTGATGATGGGTACAACAATGGTTAGGGGACGCGGGTGGCGCTGTGGGTAAAGCCTCAGTGCCTAGGACTTGCTGATTGTATGGGCGGCGGTTTGAATCCCCGCGGCGGGGTATGCTCCCATCGTTCGGTCCCAGCTCCGCCCACCTAGCAGTTCGAAAGCACTCTATAGTGCAAGTAGATAAATAGGGACCGCTTTATAGCGGGAAGGTAAATGGCATTTCCGTGTGCTGCACTGGTGCTGGCTTGCCAGCTGCAGCTTTGTCACGCTGGCCACATGACCCAGAAGTGTCTTCGGACGGGCTCACGGCCTCTAGAGCGAGATGAGCACGCAACCCTAGAGTCGGACACGACTGGCCCGTACGGGCAGGGGTACCTTTACCTTTTACAACAATGGTTTGGGGTTGCAAATCTCTAGCTGTTGACACATAAATGCCCCAAGTGGAGGATCGTGCAGTCAATATCAGAATGAAATTCAACCAGGACAAAATACATGCATTCTGGGAAAATATAAAAGGTGGAAAAAAACCTGACCCGACTACAGTATAGCAGTTCTGAGGGTGATGAGTGAGATTAAGCTTAGTGCGGGATACAAAACAAGCAAAGCAGCTGTGGTGCTTAAGAACAATGACATTTAAGACAAAACATGGAACTTAGTTTTCACATTTTCCTAACATAATAGGCATGCTGAACTAACTTCATAGAACATATTCCAGAAGTCCAGTTTTGACGTTACCAGCTCTGTGGCCAGGCTGTGTTGATGGAGGAAGAACCATAGCTAGTGCTTCAGTTGGCTCCTACCCTCTGTGGCCAAAAAAATAAAAATAAAAATAGGGGAAGCCAGAGCAATACCAGTTTCATAGCTGCTATTCCTTCAGAAGGAGTGCAACTCTGTCTAGAACAGGCAACCCATCTGGGCGCGGGAACAACATACTTAGTAGTCCTCCATCTTGTCAGACCATCTTATTGGCCCTCATCCAGCAGCCTCCCATGGTATTTAAGCACTGGTCCAGGATGTACAGCTACACCTGGCACAGATATAACAGAGAAATAGAGATCGGTGTCATCTTTATGCTGGTGATACTTCAGCCCCAATCCCCTAATGACTGTTCTTAATGGCTTCACGGGATGATGCCAAAGATTCAGAGTAGGAAGAGCTTGTGGTGCCTCTTCACCTCTCCTGTGTTGTCCTCTTCTGATGCAGAAGACTGTAGCTCAGAAGCCCTGGTGAAACTAGGGTCTCTCACTCTCCCCCAGCAGTAAATGACTGCTAATAAGGCTACTTTCAGAAAAGGTGGGGCTAGCTGCTGAAACAGCTGCTGTCTAAAATGTAGTCTGGAGATGTCTGCTGCTAAAACAACATCTGAGCTCTGCTCCCATGATGTATTTAGTCTGTGTTCTGCATGGAACTATTCAGGATGCCCTCACCTCTGCTGAGGTCAGTGCTTGCAACTCTGGATACAGAGTGAGGGTTTTGAGAAGTGGCCACACTATAGATGCCTTAATGATGGCTGATTTTACTACCATGCAGAAAGATGCATTTGCCACTTTCTGGACCCCATGGTAAACACCCCCATCTTGCTTGTTTGTAGCAGCCATGATGGGCAAGGGTTGGGAGGGCATGTGGTTGGCCAACAACCACAAGAACCATGTCCACATCCTCAGGCTTCAAGAGCCGAAACTGATCCCATAATACCAGACTGGATGGTGCACTGGACAACTCACTTGGACCTGTCACAACAATGGCATCCAAATCCCAATGGATTTAATTTGTTTAATTTTTCAAATGCCTTCCAAACTTCCTGCAGCAGGCTTCTGAGGGGAGAATCCAACTAATTTGGAGGACAATCCAATTAAAGTTAAGCAAATTGGAATCTCTGATTTCAATAGAAGATTTAAGTGCATGCTTAATTCTCTCTGATTCAGATCAATGGGGTTTCAATGCGCTAAACTGTGGCTGGATTGTGCCCAAAATTATTGTGTTTATGTGGGATTTAGGACCACAGTAGGGGAACTTTCTTTAAGTACAGCAGTAATTCCTAGCTCAAATAGAATTCTGTTAATATCAACTATATTATTTCAAATCAGATGACATTGCTGAACATATAGTAGTCATTTCAACATGTTTCATCCCATTAAGTTTTTTATGATATTTTTATTGTACATTAAGTAAATGCTCCTCTAACCTTCCACTGCCACATTTTACTTCCCATGGCATTTTCAATACCCAACATTCATTAAAGGGTATGTTATGAGCTTAAGTGGTACAATGGACCATATCACAGAGAAGGAGATTAAAGCCATTAACAGAAATTACAAAGCAAATACTTTCGGAAGAGATATGGCCATGCAAATATGTACATTAAAGAGAGAAGACATCACTGGGAAGGAAACTTTGTATAGCAGTGGAACTCCCAGTTCTCCCCATTGGGCCCTTGAAGCCATTTTGGCCAAGGCACACCTGTATGCTCTACCTCTGACATAATATATGATTGCCCGTGTTTGCAACATGCTGTGCCTTTGTCCACATGGTTTGATTTCAAAGGAAGTAAAAGGAAAACAGGGCACTGTGGTGTCATTGTGATGTCACATGATTGACTAGTGTGTGGTTCCACAAGTTGACCTGCAGAGGAAGGGGGAGGTCACAGTCTTGCCCACAGGCTAGAACCATCTTCCCCCCAAGCCCTGGTTATATAGGATCATATAGGTTGGGGACAAACACTAGGTTCTGAGAAGGTATGGTAAATGTCATCAGTATTCATGATGTATATAAACTTTTCTTTGTTCTCATCCAGTTAGAATCTCCAGTTATATAGGCTTCACAGGTTTTTACAGTGCCACAAATGCCAAAAAACCTCTTTACTCGAGGTGATGGTACAAACAATACTGTCACCTACACTCTGAAGGCAGGGAAGCACTACTGTCTGTCTCCAGACAGAAACATTCTGAAGAGTAAAAAAAGAAAAGAAAAGAAAGAAAAAGAAATAATCCAAATATTTTGAAACTTGCAGAATATTCTGCTTTTGAGGTTCACCCAGCACTGTCATAGTAGCTGAACAAAGCTAACCTGCTTATTGTTCCTCCAACAATACGTGGCAATCAAGGATAGTTTAAAATACTCTTCCAATTACTGCAGCAAAACTCATTTTATTGTGAGAGAACAATGAACCAAATATTACTTGCGTAGCTTGCCATGGCACAACAAAGAATGCTAAATGCCTGCTCGTCATCTTTCTGGGGCTAACCTATTTTTCCTTGCAAAGTAGCGTCTCTGTAAGGGCACACCCTCATTATGTTTATTTTGGGGGGGTTGAAGATATTTATGCAGTAACAACAAAATCTGACCCCTAAATCTGTATATGTTGGAGCTTCTGGCTGTGCTGGGCCTTATCTGGAATAGGACACAATGGACAGCACCAAGAAGTTGAAGGAGCAAGAGAGAACAAGTGGCAGGATGCTCTGTGTGTTTTAGAAAAGGAAGCCTCCCTTCAGGGCAACATTAAATATTGTCATTGAGCAGTACCTCATACAGCAGTGGACCACTGATGAAATTTTGGATGGCTACCTCTTTATGGGATTCTTGGGAAAAAATGCTGGACTAAGTAGATCTTGGTCTGATCAAGCAAAGTACTGATTTTCCTCTGCAGAAAAATGTTTATCGGGATCACTTAGTAGAGATTAATATGTGCATTAATTGCCAATAGATAATGAGTATGCACTTTTACTTTGTAAATTTAATACATATACAGCCAATTTGAGTGCAATGCTAAGTTATTGGTGTCATGAAAACAGGCCTCAGGTATCGCTTCTCGGCCTTTTGGCTAAGATCAAGTGAAAACAGGCCTCAGGCTCTTCTGCTCTCCTCCTCACAGAAGAGAAGGATGAGAGAGGCAACTGTACAAGCCTGAGCTTGTGCAGGTTCATGACTGGAAGTGCTAAACCCTACCTGAAGTGCTCCCTTTGCTGCTGGGCTGGCAACGTAGTTTGGGAGGCTCCTGGCCCCTTGGACCCAGGGGAAGGTGCCTGTAAGGTTACCGGCTCTGTTTATGGGCCCAGGTGCTGTGGAATTTGGTTCAGTGGTCCCCTGATCACCAGCATCAAGGTCAAAGTCAGGAGACCGGTCTAACTCCTGCTGCAGTGACTCTGTAACTTCCATGTCCTGGTCACAGCTGGACTCCAGGTCACGATGACTCATAGAATGAATGAAGAAAAAGTTAGATTCACTGACATTTCAGCGCTTTGTCCCCTAAGGTAGTCTGATCGGAGGGCCTAATAAAACACAAATAAATAAAGGCAGAAGTTTAATACCACAATTTTTTGCTGAAGTTTCTGCTGTGCATTCTAAAGCACACTGGGCAGGTTTTCCTAGACCTTATTACTGATTCATGAGAATTAAAGTGCATCTTAGGACATGGGCCTGGTTTTATGTTGGGGGAGCAGAGGCGAGCTATCTGTGCTATGACTGGTCAGTTAAGTATTTTTATTTATTTACTTGATGGGGGGCAGAGGGGGCTGCTGCCCCCCTCCTTTGGCTAGGCCCAATGAAGTCAACATTCTCCTTCAGATGCACATTTCTGGGGAAGATCACTACCAGCATTGCATAAGCTGTATTTCAGGGAATCTTGATCTACTCATTGAGGAACCTGTAATAAGCTTCCATGGAAACACAGCCTGAAAACTGACAAAATAGGAGATGGGAGAAATGTCCAAGGCACACTAATATTGCTTAAAATGCTTAAGACTAGCCACGCAGTGGTACACACTAGAGGGTGCTAGCGCTTAGAAAATACTGCACAGAGTGTGTTCTTTGATTATCATAAACAAGAAAACCAAATTAATGTGGGTTGCAAACAGTTATACTTGAAATTGCAGCACAGTCCTTACCTTTGAGAATGTCCCCAAAGAAGCCTATATATGAAAAGTAGATGTAGCTTAGTACAGTGGCCAAGAGAGTGGACATCTAGTTCAAACCTCACCTGTGTCATGAACTTACATAGTAGTCATGGACAAGCCATTTCAGTCTAAATCCCGGCCTTGTTACCTGTCTCATCTGCAGTGTGGGGCGATGAATCCTGATTTACCTGAATGGTTTGTTGCAGGGATTATTGAATATCTGTGTGGTGTGGCACAGAGAAGCATTATGTGAACACAAATTATTCTTAAGTGCTAGTAAGAAATGTAACACAGATAATGCATGACTTTCCTCATTTTTCTTTACTTTCTTAAATACATTTTTATGTCATTTTAGTTTTTATGTAGCTCATTAAGCTGTTTTATTGAATAGCATGGTTTTTGTCGTCCCCGTCCCTCTCTTTTCTCATTGGTTTCCCTCCAGTCTTGTTTGTTGAACTCCATTTCACACTCCACATTCCCTTGTGCCCCAGTAGAATTAATCCTTTGGTTTCTAGCCTCCACTATCTCATGGGGAAAATGTGTTCTTCCTTTGCTTTATAAATCATACGTTCTCTCCACACGATAACTAGCAATTCCACAGTAAACATTCATGCTGCCATCTCTGTTATCAGCTGCGGAAATTATTTTATTTTTCTTATGCATTCAGTCACTTGTATTTCAAAGAGTAGACTTGGCCTGTCTAGTAGCACCAGAATGCAGTCAAAAGCTGAAGCCATGAGTTTGGCCCAATTAATTCATGATAGGAGATTGGCAAGTGTCCTTTGGAAGCCTATTTTCCGTAGACAACAAGTACTTCCTAGTTTTTGCCACATACAGTAGATGTCTGCAACTAGACTTGCTTTTCTTTATTAAACATTTTGGATTTGTTTTGTAAATGAAATTTGGACACACATACACACACACACACACTTTTTTGGGGGGTGCAGAGTTCACTTAGTCCTGACTACCGACACAGTTAGGTGCTCTTAAGTCCACTGAAATCAGTGGACTTGAATTCTCAGTTGTTTATTTAGAAAATGCATAGCCTGCTTTTCCACTAAAATAGCACTCAAGGTAGCTTACAAATATGAACGCCAAACATACATTTCTAATTACACCCCTAACATATATAATCAGCAAGGTAAAGAGCCAGCACTAATATAGCTTGATGTGAAAAGGCAGGGGTAAACAGAACAAGGTTTGCTGGACACCCACAAAGGTCGTAACAGTGGTGCCGAATAGGGCATTCTACAAAGAGGGCATCATCACCCGCCTACTCCCTGTCCCCTTGCCTAATCCCTGAAAGCAGGTCCTCCTTTGAAGATAATTGCTGGGCATATGGGAGGACGCAGCCCTTCAGATACCTTAGCCCTAAGGCACTTATGCCTTTATACAGTGCTATTTTTCTAGAAAAAGAGTTGCCGGATCTCACCATGAACACCTCCCTTGTTCTCTTATAATGGCAAAGGCACCTACCTGAGAGGTGCCAGAACTGGGTTCCAGTGAGTTCTGGCTGGTAAAAAGCCCTGGCTTTATAGATCACGAAGGAAGCTGGAAGTCAATGCAGATCTTTTAAGTACTCATTGTACTTACCACCAGTATTAGGCAGGCGCTGGGGATCACAAGCAGGAGAGAGCTGTTATGCTCATTTTCTGCTTGTGAGTTTCTTTAGGCATCTGGCTGCATACCACGAGAATGCCTTTCCGATCCAGCAAGGCTCTTACATTCTTAAGAAGTGTGATGATACATTCGTTAAATTCAAGGGAAGTCAGAGGAAATTCTCATAAAGGGAGTTTAAAGTGCAGATAGGTATTTTTTTTGTCATGTGTTGGCTGCAGCTGTTACCTTGAAATGTTGTCTGATGTGGACCATTGGCAGTATTTCTCTTGCAGTCTTCAGCCCTTCACGATAGCCCTGAACATTTTTCTGGCATAGAGCTAACTTTATTTTCCTTCACTTTGCCATCTGAATTTTCACGACACACATGGAAGGTGATAGAACTAGCAGGCAACTATATTCCCCTGCCCTTGTCGCCTTATGCAGTCTAATAGTTCAGTGAGTAGCAGTGGCTTTTGCATGTTCGATAGTGATGGAAGGAGAAAGTGAGATGGGATAATGGAGAGAATCAGTGAGTGGGCAGTAGACCCATCAAGGTGAGCAGGACACAACCAAACATAGCTTTACTTAGCCATCATTCCAGAAGAAATTCCAGTGAGATAACGAATGCAAGAGTTTCACAGGTCTCACAGTCTCTAGTTTTAGGATGTTTGCATTAAGAGACTTGAACTTGATGGTAGCAAGTGCACAGTTTATTTTAAAGCTCCCCCACCCCCACTGAACCTGCTGACAGCTGACACCAGATCTTCGAATCTGTCAGTACACACGCCTTACAAGGGTGTCCACTGAAAGTGCTGATTTGGGGATTCCTGGGTAAAAAATGGTGTCTGTGCACAGGATTGAATTTGCTATGAATACCTTGCTTCAAGGAATCTAGTATTAGCCAGCAAGGGGAGATCATGGTAAAAAAGAAATTATAAATGCATAACAGGAGTGATGCAGTAGTTAGCTGACACAGTGAGGAATAGATGGAATAGCAATGCTGAACCCAAAGTTCTGACATTTTTGCAGTGACAGACAGGAACACTATTACAGGTAGGCTTGAATTCTATGGCAAGTGGTGTTGTGGTGTTAGCTCGTTACCTGTTAAATATGATATGTGGCTCTATCCATAATAGCCAGTCATTCAACTCCAGGTCAACCCTTTCTCTCTAAAACAATCCGTTCCTCAAAAGGCTGTGAATCCACCAGATATTTGCTTGAAATCTTTTCAGAAAGACATTGACAGATGACTTTCTGTTGAGAGGTGAGACTACGCCCCCAAAGATATTTCTCAGGCAAAGAACACAGAGAAGGAAGGAAACTATGCAAATATAAGCAGAGGAAAACAAAAACAACACCCGAGATATTCATGAGGGTGACACATCTGAGAAAGAATGTCACGGAACAACCTTCTGGTATGATTCTGAAGGAACAGGGAATGCAATTTGCAGCAAGTTACAAGAAAAATTAAATACAAGCTTGCAGTGAATCTGAGTTTTGTCATAAAAGTTCAGGCTTGCACTAGAGCATCATTAGCTATCAAAAGACTTAGGTGTTGAGTTCCTAGGATGTCCCGTCATACCAATCAATCATCTTTCTTCCATTTTGTTGTCTGCTGATGCAAAAATATACATACTTTTTATATATCCTGTAATCCACAGTAGACACACACAGTAGACTCAGCGATCAACAAATCAGATACCATGCTGCCATGTTCCTTTTTAATTAATTTCCAGCGGGGTAGCCATTCTAGTGTTTGGCAGCGAAACCAACCAGGCGTCTTGCGGTACCTTAAAGACAAAGTTAATGAAGTGGCTAATGGCTCATAACAAATCCATCTATGGCTGCAATCCTAACCATGTCTACACAGTCATAAGTTCCACTGAATGCTGCGGGGCTTCCTGCCAGGTAAATGGGATTAGGATCACAGCCTACTTGGCTTGATTTCACTGTTCAGTTTAAATTTCCTGTCCAGCCTCATTTCTCACTCAACAGCAAAGAGGGGCATTGTAGCACCTTGTTGATATTTTGCTCTTTGTATCCCAGATTTGACTAATTACTTCTGCCATTTAACCACATATACGTCCTTTTCTTAGCGACGCGGGTAGCGCTGTGGTCTAAACCACTAAGCCTCTTGGGCTTGCCAATCAGAAGGTTGCTGGTTCGAATCCCTGCAAAGGGGTGAGCTCCCATTGCTCGGTCCCAGCTCCTGCCAACCTAGCAGTTCAAAAGCATGCCCCAAAGTGCAAGTAGATAAGTAGGTACCATTCCAGCGGGAAGGTAAATGGCGTTTCCGTGCGCTGTTCTGGTTTCGGTGTTCCGTTGCGCCAGAAGCGGCTTAGTCATGCTGGCACATGACCCGGAAAAACTGTCTGCGGACAAACGCCGGCTCCCTCAGCCTGTAAAGTGAGAAGAGCGCTGCAACCCCAGAGTCGTCTGCAACTGGACTTAACTGTCAGGGGTCCTTTACCTTTATCTTTTAAATCTTTTTCTTAAAAGCAGCATTGCATTTCATAAATGTGTGTTGTTTTCCGAAAATTGCCCTCTGCATATGTTTGTGTGTGCACGCGCGCTGAAATATAACACTCAAGCTAATATCCATGTGAAAAGAATAATGTTTTTATAATTCACTAACTGCAGGAAGACGATTAAGGTAGCAATACTAACCCCACTTCTCAGTAAGTAAGCTCCTAATTCAGTGGGACCTACTTCTGATTGGGATTAGGTTAGGTTAGGATTACAGCCTTAGTGTTTATAGTTTACCTCCAACAATTAACATCAGCTAACAACACTTCAGAGAAAAGCAATGCAAAGAGGAACCTTTGGGACAATGGCAGCTATACAACAGTGAATACATAAATAATGTACATTGGAAAGCAATTTATGAATCTATTTATGTTTAATGTGCATGATTTTTTGTAGAGATCGAAGCCAAAAATCATTTATAGGAAGAGTCCATGCCGTGATGGGAGTTGGCTGGGCAGATGGAAGAAAATCTGCCTGATAGTATGTTTTCAATGGAATCCTCCAGCATCCCTAGGCTTTTTATAAGTCATACACAAAAGTCTCATTGATGTGATACATGTACAGTGGTACCCCTGGATGCGAACAGGATCCATTCTGGAGCCCCGTTCCCATCCTGAATAGAACGTAAGATGCGACTGTGCGTCTGCACATGCGCGGGTCACGTTTTGCCGCTTCTGCGCATGTGTGTGACGTCATTTTGAGCGTCTGCGAGAGCGGCGAAACCCAGAAGTAACATGCTCCGTTACTTCTGGGTCGCCGCGGAGCGTAATTTGAAAACGCTCAACCTGAAGCACATTTAACCCGAGGTATGACTGTATTTGCTCAGTTCCATTATGAAGGTGGATATAGTTTTAGTTTTGTATTTTTTTCTGATGATACCATATTTTTCGCTCTACAAGACGCACTTTCCCCCTCTTAAAAAGTAAGGGGAAATGTGTGTGCATCTTATGGAGCGAATGCAGGTTCCATGGCTTCAGTGAAAGCAACGCAAAGCCTCCGGAGCACAGCGGGAGCTGCCTCTGCACTCTGGAAGCTCCGCGTTGCTTTCACAAAAGCCAGGAGAGCAAGAGGGATCGGTACGCACTGATCCCTCTTGCTCTCCTGGCTTTGCTTCGCTGGAGAGGCACTGCGCAGCTTTCCCTCTCTGTGCAGCGCCCCTTCAGCAAAGCAAGAGGAGAAATGGAAGGGGCTCCGTTTCTCCTGCCGCTTCGCTGAAGGGGCGTTGCGCAGAGTGGGAGAGAATATTTTTTTTCTTGTTCTCCTCCTCTAAAACTAGGTGCGTCTTATGGTCAGGTGCGTCTTATAGAGCAGGGACCAAGCAATGGGAGCTCACCCTGTCATGGGGATTTGAACCACCAACCTTCTGATCAACAAGTCCTAGGCTCTGTGGTTTAACCCACAGCGCCACCCGCACCAAATTGTTTAGGGTGCTATATTACTAAAGTCTGCCCCTGTCTCCCATTAATATTTTCCTCTTCAGTCTAGACGCATACTCCCCCATTATGGAAGAACATTCCTTTTGTTTCCTCTTTCAGTGTTGCCCTATGGGGCATGCAACATGGGTAGCACCATTTTGAACAAAGTGTCCCAGTGTACCTATGTTGAATAGAGTTTATGTCCACAACACACTGCCCTTGACCGAACAGTTACATTTACATATTTTGTGTAATTCCCATCATTGTGATCACTGGTGTTCAGGTTGGGCATGGATTTTCTGGCAGGAGAGAAAGTTGTGGCATTCTAACCACATTGCTCAGAGAACCTCTCCTAATTTGTATTGTTTAGCAGATTTAGCAACTGCCGCTGCCTGCTTACAATTCCAATCACATTTTTCTGCCTCATTCTGCAGCCATCACATTATCTGCAGAGGCAGACTCAACTGCAAATAAGTATTGGAATGGAGCCGACCAAGCACTGACCTGGGAGACTTGCACTGTCTGCTGAATGGATTAAAAAATGCACACACTTGCAAACATCGGCCAGACATCTCTCTGCACATATATTCACATTTGGCACATTTAAGGCAAAATGGTCAAACACAAGCACCAAAAATCCAACAAGAACTATCCATGGGTACGCGAGGAGTGCATCTTAATAGCATTTATGCTTGGAAAAGTGCACTACAATGAAGATTATTTTATATCTCCATAAATATGAGTTTGTTTCTGAATGGAAAAGGCGAGTTACTTCATATAAAAGCACTTAAGTGGCATAGGAATTATTTTTCTTCAATTGTTTAGCTCTCTGGTGTTTACTGGGATTAATATCACAACGGATTTTCTGTGGTTCACTTTATTGATTTTGTTTTGATGGGGTGGCTCTGCTTGCTGCCTCAGAAAAAAACAAAGTTGTAATTGAATAGCACTCTGTTAAGAGTTATATCTTTCTGAACATTAATTAATGCTGCAATCGCATAACACACTTACCCGAAACAGAATCTAATTAAATTCAGTGGGGCTTAATTTGGAATAGGTATGTACAGGATTGCACGGTGAGTCTCACAATTTAAACAAAGTTGACAAGGATAAATGCCAGAGGTGTTATAATAGAACAAAAGAGGAGAAAGCTATCTCTGGAGGCTTCTTTCATGGCAACAACTCTCCTGTAAAATAGAGTAGTTGTATTGGGGTGTTCAGGGTAGCAACTACATTCACACACACAAAAACCAGCATGGTGGTTAAAAAGGAATTCTCTGTTCCCTGTTAATGTGTACCTTTTGTTTAAAGGACGCAGGGACTTAAACTGGAAATGAGTACTGATGACTCGGAGAAATGGGAGTTGCGTGTTGAGGTCCCCAAGCCACCCCAATAACTCACACATCACACGTAGTTTTTTGGCATAATTTTGGCCACAACTTTATTTAAATACATAACCATGAGTGGTTGTTTAGGCATTGGTTCCGACTATCTGTCGCCCCGCCTAGGGACAGAACTGACTTCCGGATTCCAGTGAAAGCCAGTCGGGGAAAACAAAATCGGGGAGACATGAAGCTGGGCACCAGACCCTCGCCTCTCCCCGCATGCACCCCGAGCCCTTGCATGGCCCAAGCCTGATACCAGGGACTTGGATGAAAGCATGGCAAGCCCCTGGATTCCTTTAATGGAATTCACTTGCAGCACCAGCATTGGAGGGGTAGGCACTTATCCCTCCACCAACCAATTTTTAACCAATGCCTAACTGCAACCTTACAAGTTGTGACAATTTGCTACACAGTAGGCAAAAACCAAATGGCCCCAGCCAATCAGCCAAATGGACAAAATTCCTACCAGGCCCCTGCCCCCAAAGCAGGTGACCCCATGACAGGCATAGCAAGGTCAAGCGCAAATCCCCATTTCAGGGAGGGTGGGCGGGTGATCCAATGCACTCAGCAAAAGAGGACGCTCAAAGCTGCGTGCTCAGTATTTAAAACCTTTTAGCCCAACCCCCAAATTGGCAACATCAAAATCTCCCCAGAAACACACACACCCAATCATAGCCTGTGGCCATCCAACAGATCAGCCCAGCAACAGTGGGGTGGCCTGCTAGACCCCACCGCAACGTGTGCTCTCTGCTAGTGAGAACACGCTATATGGAATAGTTGGAGGGCTGGTACAGAAGTCTATGAACTATTAGGCCGGAAGCCTCCATCTGGCTATGGCGTTTGACAATCTCTGACAATTGCTCCAGCCAGCTGGTGAGTCCCATTTCAGCCTTCTCAATAGTATCTTAGGGGAGCACATTCCTAGGATTGTGAACTCCTAGGATTCACAAACTTTCATTTGCCGGTGGCTGTTTAAATAATAGAAATCATAATCAAAAGTTAAACTGAAAAATTGTGTTCTGTAGGGTTTAGGTTTCTCGGAAAAGAAATACAGATTAGACAAGGAGCGACAACGGCCGTGCAAATTTGTCATGGTGGTAAGAGCTTCAGGGAGGAAAGCACGCATTTTGTGTATCATGCTTTGCAATGTATCACCGCTTGTTCAGGTGATCCAATATAAATGCAACTTTTTAGCACGTTAGTTACTTTGATTTAGCCATGCTGTGGAAATTGGAACAAAGTGTGTAATAAGACAGCTATAATCAGGATTTGCCAAGGTTTATTAACACCTTATCGTGGCTTTGGAAGGCTCACTGCAAACCCACTCTTTATTTGCATTATCTCACTTCATGAAATTTGAAAACAATCTGAGCTAAGGCACCCAGCGCGGCTCATTAGCTTTCCCAGAACACCAGCATTTGAAAGGACATCAGAAGAATAAATCAACTATGTGTAATTTTTTAAAGGTGTATGATTAATATATTTACATTTGAGATTCAGATTTTAATTATTTAGCTGCCTGTGTGACAGATACATAATGATTATTGGTGACTTCTACATGAATGTCATGCATAGCTAGTTCTTTTTTTGTAGTTCAGTTATTCTTTGGCAACAGAGTAGATGCAATGCTCTAGACTTTGATTTAACTGCTTTATGAAGCACTATTGGTAATTGTTAGACAAGTTTGGTCTTCCTGATACTCGTATGGGAGGAGCCCCCTTTCCTCCTGGCCTTTTGTGAAAGCTGCTATCCTTTTACTGAGTCCTCGTTGCCACAGGTCTCCTTCATATGCCCAATGGAATGGGAGCCACTTCCCTGGAGAGAGATTCCATGTTGCTTGTAATGTGTGTGGATGAAACGATATGTGCAGAACCAATTAACCTGGTTTCTTTCATTATATTGCATTTTTATATGTTATCATTATATGTCATAATATTTGATAAATGGAATGCAACCATATTTCCCTGCATATGATAACTGACATGTAATGGTCCTTAGTACTGTATAGTATTTAATAGCTGACATGTATTTTCCATCTGAAATCCTTTGACTGGTAACCTGCCAATTTTTTTCATCATGTGACATTAAATTGACAGTTGGAAGAAATCAAGAGATCTAAAACAGCAGAATTTGAGTTCTGAAGTAACTTGTTCACATTTAGAACAATCCACGTTTTGCATTTGGAATTTAGCATGCAGAATTTTAATAGCGAAATTTGGTGGACCTCCAGCCCATTACGTTAAAGGCATTTCTCATTGTTTAAACCTCCTATGGCACTTTACTGTTTTGAAAGTTTAAGGCCATCACACAGCATCTTGAACAGATATCCTCATTGGAGGACTAATGGTAAGCAACATTGTGATGATGATGATGATGATGATGATGATGATGATGATGATGATAATAATAATAATTTATTTATTCCCCCCTGCCGCCCATCTTGCTGAGTTTCCCCAGCCACTCTGTGTGGCTTTCAATCAAGTGTTAAAAACAATACAGCATTAAATATTACAAACTTCTTTAAACAGGGCTGCCTTCAGATGTCTTTTAAAGAGAATTGGATTGATCTTTATTACGGCCATTGGCCCATTACACGACAGTTTCCCATACCAACATATGATACTTAAACCTCCAAATTTAAAATCGCCAAAACTTACAAAAAACAAACAGTAACCAAAGCAAGACAAAAACAAAAGCCACTGTCAGGGAACTGCCATCGGATAGGCAGGAGGTGGAGGGGCTTTCACAAGTCAGGAGAGACTCAGCAGCGGAGGAAGGCACCAGCAGGGGGGATCATAAAGAGAGAGACACGGAGGAATGGCTCAGGCAGTCTTCCAGCGATAGCAGCGGAGGAGTTCCAGGTCCTCCCATAGGTACTCCCACCCCTCGCCGGAAACTGTCGCGCCGAGAGTCCAGACGACGCGTTTCCGTCAAGGAGCTTTTATGCTGGAGTAGATTCCGTAAACGCCCACTGTCGGATTCTGCCAGCGACTGACGGAGCCATGCTCAAGGGGCTCCGTGAGAGACAGAGGTTTACTGACTTTCCCAAACTCTGAGGGACTAAGCTTTTACGCACAAGTAGCTCATTATCCCATCACAGCCACCATCATACATTACAATAAATTTGTAACCTATACATCGCCCTCTGCTCATAAATTAATCTTTTAAAGAGAAGATAGCTGCTTATTTCCTTCGCATCTGAAGGGAGGACATTCCACAGGGCAGGTGCCACTACCAAGAAGGCCCTCTGTCTGGTTCCCTGTAACCTCACTTCTCGCAATGAGGGAACCGCCAGAAGGCCCTCGGCTCTGGATCTCAGTGTCCAGGCTGAATGATGGGGGTGGAGACGTTCCTTCAGGTATACTGGACCAAGGCTGTTTAGGGCTTTAAAGGTCAGCACCAACACTTTGAATTGTGCTCAGAAACGTACTGGGAGCCAATGCAGATCTCTCAGGACCGGTGTTATGTGGTCCCGGCAGCCACTCCCAGTCACCAGTCTAGCTGCCGCATTCTGGATTAATTGCTACAGAGGTTATAAAATCAATCAACCACCTGAAAGCGCACAATGGGATTCATTTAGGCTAGATTCCACTGCACCAGGTGCCCATGACCACTAAACTTGTATGGATAGTGTCAACATTTTATATAGTTTAGTCACCAAGAGGCACTGAACCTAGTTATATCTGAGTGTGAAACAGTTATGTCCTGAGGCTGCTTGTGGTATAAGTACAATGTAAGTACATACCATATTTTTCCCGTGTATAGGATGAGGTTTTTTGACACAAAAATCATGTCAAAAAACTGGGGTTGTCTAATACATGGATAGTGGCATGAGGGGAGAGTTGCCGCTGCGCACAGGGAGCGATCTGGGGGTGCTGGCTAGTGGTGCACAGCTTCTCCCAATGTTGCAGTGATCTGGTGGCGTCTGCTGGCAGCGCGCAGCTTCCCCCAATGCCTTTGGCTAATTAAACAACCTTTTAAACTGTGTGTGGAAGGGCTGTTGTTTTTGTTTGTTACTATGCTATGCAGTGGCGTAGCGTGGGTTGTCAGCACCCAGGGCAAGGCAAGTAATTTGCGCCCCCTAACCCGTGGATTTGCGCCCCCTAACCCTAACCCCCAGATGTTGTGCCCTGTGTGGCTGGCCCCCCCTGCACCCCCACGCTACGCCACTGATGCTATGCATTCTTCTGTTTTTATATTGTAAACTGCCCAATGCTCCTCAGATGAAGGGCACTATAGAAATCTAATAAAAAACAAAACAAAAAATAGTGGAAATGACTGAGTGGATAGTTTGCCATTCATTTTTGAGCCCACTTAATCTGTGATCTCTGACTGTAAAGTACTGTTTCTGTAGCCTCTGCGCATGTTTTCACATAACTTTGCCATATAACTGAAAACTTTTCCTCCCCATTTTTCCTTTTCATTTAATGTGCCCCTCACACTGTGATTGGGAAATGGCACAATTTTTACTCCTATATGTTTCATTCAATTTGCCTTTTCAAAATGTTCTATCACTTAGAAAATGCTTGTCAGTGGAAATTACTGTTCAAGAAAGAAACCTACATGACTCCTTTATCACTTGATGAATCTGAAATAAGGGGCTGAAATCAGCTTGTGATAGGAGGCACCGTTTTGGAGGAAGCTGAATAATCAGAACTCCAGCGCAATATGTGTACAACTTTCTCAATAATGTGTGATATTTATATTGTGTGTTACATCGCAAGCGGCCTCAGAGTGTTTGACAATCTGCAATTTAGGATGCCAACCGTGGGAAGAGCTGGATTTCATTACTGAGGAGGGGAGCTATGTAGCCAGAGTGGGAAGTGGAGACAGAGCATAACTGTTTTAAAAGCAAGTGCACAGCTTTTTAATATATTTTGTATGTTGTCATTGGAGCTAGAACTACAGGGGCAGACCCACTCCATCCCCCAGAACGCCTCAGCAGTTCTTTAAGAAATCCCTCCAAAATATAAAGGCCACACCCACTTTCCTGTCCAACACACACTTTATTCTCCTGTCTGACGAGCTCTGAAAACATTTCTGGTGATCTGTTGTTCTCTGACTGGTTGAGTCTCTGCAACCAGTTGTAATCCAGAAGTATAACTACAGTGGTACCTCAGATTACATACACTTCAGGTTACATACATTTCAGGTTACAGACTCCGCTAACCCAGAATTATTACCTTGGGTTAAGAACTTTGCTTCAGGTTGAGAACAGAAATCGTGCTGCGGCAGTGTGGTGGCAGCAGGAGTCCCCATTAGCTAAAGTGGTGCTTCAGGTTAAGAACAGTTTCAGGTTAAGGACGGACCTCCGGAATGAATTAAGTACTTAACCCGAGGTACCACTGTATTGCAAAGAGGTCTCTCCCAAGTGTCTCTAAGCAGAAACAACAACAACAACTGTGACTGATCAGGCTGGCTGAAATTCAGCCCTACATGGAAAGGCTCCTACTCCATCTGTTGTTACGAGATCTTTCCAGCAATCTCAGGGATAGCTTTATAGGGCCGCCTTGAAGAGCATGTTCAGTACATTTCCCTAAAGCGTGCTTCCTCAAACTCGGCCCTCCAGCTGTTTTGAGACTACAATTCCCATCATCCCTGACCACTGGTCCTGCTAGCTAGGGTTCATGGGAGTTGTAGGCCAAAAACATCTGGAGGGACAAGGTTGAGGAAGCCTGCCCTAAGGCCACACTCACACCTCAAAACAAATTCTGTGTAGCTAGTCAGGAGAAGGGTGTGGCTGCTTTTTTGAGTCCCACCCTGCCATGGGCCAGGAGTCAGCTTTGCCTGTTGAAAAGCAGCCTGAAGGGGGAGAAGGCAGAGTGACTCCACCTGCAGCTTATCAGCCTTCAAGGACAAGGAGGAGAAGGCCCTGATGAGAACCAGCTGGCTCCAGCCTTCTTAAGCAGAGCTTCCAGCAGCTGCAAGATACTGGTAACAACACTTGTATTTCCTGGCCCTACCTTGCTGCTTCCTGATCGTTTTGATCCTTGACCCCCTGGTCACTGGATTCCTTGACCCCTGGAGCATCTGACCACACGGATTGCTGTTTGCCCGACCCTAGGACTCGACCTAACTTTGGATGCTGATTCTGCCTCCAGGCAAGTACACCTCAGAGATTCTTCTGGCTGGCTGGACTTCCACTCCGCTGTTCTCTGCACATGGTTGCTCAGTAATGAGACCCCACCATTTGCAAAGAAAGCACATTGGTAGAGAGAGAGAGTACATTTTTCTTTGCTATCTGTTTTTTCCTTGCTCACCTGCAATTATTTTTGTGAAAATGGGAGGAGGATTGGGACAAAATGGAAGGTGGCTTCTGTGTATATTGCAACTTTCAACTCTTTCTATAGGAACTGTAGGTTTGTGTGTGTTTCTGGGTTTCAGAGAAATACAGAACTTTTGCATTCCTGTTATCAAGTACAAACTGAGGCTCCTCATTGGTGAGACAGGGGCAGGTTGGAAGGTGTGGGACAGAAAAGTTGCTTGTGCTTGGGAGGGAGGGAGGAGGTGTGCCCCAGTAGGCTAGCTTCCACGGTCCCACACTGTGGCATGGCACTAAGATGAGAAGGCTGGTACTACCATTCTTATTCCTGTTAGAGAGGAAACAGGGTGGAGTGCTTCTTCCTGTAACTTAATCCTTTTAAATACTTTATAACAATGGTGCCAACATAAATGGCCTTGGCCCAGAATACATGAAGGAGCATCTCCACCCCCATTGTTCAGCCCGGACACTGAGGTCCAGCTCCGAGGGCCTTCTGGTGGTTCCCTCACTGTGAGAAGCCAAGTTATAAGGAACCAGGGAGAGGGCCTTCTTGGTAGTGGCACCTGCCCTGTGGAACGCCCTCCCATTAGATGTCAAGGAAATAAGCAACTATTTGACTTTTTAGAAGGCATCTGAAGACAGCCCTGTTTAGGGATGTTTTTAATGTTTGATGTTTTATCGTGTTTTTAAAATTCTGTTGGGAGACACCCAGAGTGGCTGGGGAGGCCCGGCCAAATGGGTGGTGTATAAGTAAAAATTATTATGATTATTAATGATTATTATTAATTCAAAGAACAGTGCCCACTATAGATGGGGCCATTTTTCAACAGATGGCAAAACCAAAAATGATGAACAGATGGAGGGGGAGATATGCATCCTGATAATCTTGCTGGTTTGGAAAGAATGGACAAAAGCACTCTCCTCTCACCAATGCAACAATGGCACTCAACAGCACCAGCTCGTCAAAAGGACACACACACACACACACACACACACACGACCTCAACACAGCAGGCAAATTCCTGAAGATCATTGATTGCTGGCAGAAGTTGCTTTGGCAGGCGGGGGGGGGGAGGTTATGCAACCCTGCTGCAACAGAATGTTCCAAATATTGACCCTTGTACTGTTTACATTATTTACCCCTGAACTGTGTGCATGAAAAGTAGGCAACCTTTTGCCCCCAAGGGCCATATGCAGTGGTTGGGGTCTGCATCCCAGCAGACACTGTATGCTGGGGGACATTCTCATTCTCACAGAGAGAGATATTACTGGCTATGATGGAAGAGAAGATATGCTTTTCCCCACCGCTGTTGCACTCCCCTCATCCCTTCACATAGCTGTTTGGTAGGCTGTGGTATGTTTGGTTTAAATGCAGAGGAAGGCACATAAGGATGGCTTTCCCCTACATACCTTCCTCTTTGCTACAGTTGTGCTAGAGAAGCATTGAAACCCGAAAGAATCAGTAGCCAAGTCAACACAGAGGCGTTGGGGCAAAGCAAAGGCAACACAATGGGGAAAGAGAAAGCAGAATCAATTAAATCGGAGGGAAACTGGCAATAGCATTGGCAGCAAGATTCTGCAACAAATTCAGTATTGGTGGTAACAATGGCAACAGGCAATTGGGAAGAGAGAGACAAATCGAGCATGGAATACTGGGGTGGAAGGAGGGGTTCTGTGCCTCTACTCTGTGACGCCTCGTGGAGTGTATGAATTGGAGCTTAATGATGCTGAATTGTGTGAGTTGATTGCTGAATTGTGTGCACTGGTTCCAATGAACACAATGTGTGTGTAATGAAATTAAGGTTATTTCTGTGGTGATTAATTTCTGTGATGGTTCATTAGCACATGCAGACCATCACTTGAACATGTATGAATAGGTTGTAAGCCAACACTTAGTATGATCTACTTGAGTGTGCCTTTGTGTCCATCACCCCTCAAAAAAAAGGTCTCTTTTTAAAGGCTGTATTTATATAAGGAAAAATGTATTATATATCCAGAGACTTTTAAGCAGAAGAATCTTCTCTTTTGTAATGTCCACGCTTTGAGTATATACACTCACAATTGCAACAAGGGTAAGTGTTATTTAAATAGGACTGCTGTTAAATTGTAATTTGCATGTCTGTTTGCATCACTTTACCTCTATTTACGTTGTGAGGAGAGCTGAAAGAGAATTATAGTCTGTAGCCCATGGAGTAATTGTTCGTATGAGTATTACCTAACTTAGCATTCCTTCCCTGTTTTTGAATTTTCAAAAACTGTTTAGATTAAGCTATCAGAGCACAAAATATATACCATCTGAGCCTTCATGCTCTGCTAACTTCCAAAGTGACTGAATGGATTTTCTTCAAACTTTCCAAACAAAAATTTACCTGTGAGCAGCCTGAACTCAAGAAAGGTAAAATGAAGTAACTGTGTTCCTGCTGCTAGTCAAAATATCTTGGTAAAAGTAAAAAATAGAGGCCTCTTAAAGGTACATGTTTACTTTTAAGGCTTCTCTAATTCTTATGTTTTCCTCTTACTGTATAGGGAATAGTTACCTTTAACTTTTTTATGGGACGCGGGTGGCGCTGCGGGTTAAACCATAGAGCCTAGGACTTGCTGATCAGAAGGTTGGCGGTTCAAATCCCCACAACGGGGTGAGCTCCTATTGCTCGGTCCCTGCTCCTGCCAACCTAGCAGTTTGAAAGCACATCAAGTGCAAGAAAATAAATAGGTACCGCTCCAGCGGAAAGGTAAACGGCATTTCCGTGCGCTGCTCTGGTTCACCAGAAGCGGCTTAGTCATGCTGGCCACATGACCCGGAAGCTGTCTGCAGACAAACGCCGGCTCCCTCGGCCAATAAAGCGAGATGAGCGCTGCAACCCCAGAGTCGGCCATTACTGGACCTAATGGTCAGGGGTCCCATTACCTTTAACTTTTACCTATAGAGAATGGGGGGGGGATAAGATAGCTTTTCCTTTTAATAACGTAAAAATTTTAATAGCTATCCGTTATCTCACACTTTCCTTGGATTCTTGAGGCCTTGACTACATGAAAATACATTTGAAATGCTTTGCTTAATTGATTTGTCTATTAAAATCAGATTATTAACTAAACAACATTTCACTCAGTGATAACACTTTTCAATAGTAAATAGTCTCTTGCTGTTTAAAAGAAGCCTTTGGATGTTAATGGTCTGAACATTTTGAAAAGTGCAATTTATTTTACATGTATGATCACTTGACTTGTGTTCAGTCCTTAATTCGGCATCAGAGGTTAGTGAATTCTCTGTTGCCTTCCCCTACCTAAATTGTGAATGCTTTCATATTTCTGGGTTGAAGCTACCCTTTGCCTTCTGCAGGTGGAAAGGGTTCTTCCATCCATTGAAGACTTTTGATCTGGCAGAGATATCTTGCTGGCAGAGAGGGAAAGAGGTGTTTTTGGCTGAATTCCCATTCTCTTTTCAGCTGGCAGTATATCTATAAAAGGGTGCCGGGGTTGAAAGGGAAGGAAGAAATTGGCAGAATAATCCTATTCAAGGGATGCTCTTACTTATGGGAGGAAAATCTGGATTCAATCCACAGTCCTGACCACCTTGCTCAGAATGCCTCATGGCTGTTTTTGAGAGCAAAGCGGGGAGGCAGAGAGACTACCACCATTAAATCACTTGTAAAATGTAAGTAAGTAGGGAGTGAAGAGGAAATGGGGCTGGTGAGCTGGAAGCAGTGAGGGTGCAGGGGGGGCTGGCCGCACCAGGCGCAACATCTGGGGGGGCGCTCGCACTCGCAGCTCTCTGCCCCTACCTGGCTCACTCAGGGTTAGGGGGCGCAAATTACTGTTTTTTTGCTCTATAAGACTCACTTTTTCCCTCCTAAAAAGTAAGGGGAAATGTGTGTGTGTGTTATGGAGCGAATGCAGGCTGCGCAGCTATCCCAGAAGCCAGAACAGCAAGAGGGATTGCTGCTTTCACTGCGCAGCGATCCCTCTTGCTGTTCTGGCTTCTGAGATTCAGAATATATTTTTTCTTGCTTTCCTCCTCCAAAAACTAGGTGCGTCTTGTTGTCTGGTGCGTCTTATAGAGTGAAAAATATGGTACTTGCCTTGCCCCGGGTGCTGACAACCCACGCTACGCCACTGGCTGGAAGAGGAGGCGACATCACTCAGCTCAGGCAACTTAATCACTTGTACCAGCCCTGTCAGTTCTACTTCTCAACCCTGGTTTTCCAGCTGAATTGCATTTCACCCCTTCTTTTTGGTCACTCGTGTGTTCTCTTGCTTCTGTTTTGCTTCTAGTGAATTTCAGAGGCTGAGGCAGATGGGGGCAGCTCTTTGGAAATGTTGGAGAAATTTGGAATTGACTGGATTTTCAAAAATTCACTCTGGCATTTTGAAATGTTGATTTGAACATCTGTTTCTTGGAGCTAGTCTTCCCTTGAGTTTAGAAGTTCTGCTTACCTATCAGTTCTATGGTTCTTTTAGAACCATAGAATTATATCGCTGGAAGGAAACTAGGCGATCATTTTTTTTCCAGAGCTGAAGAGCCATTACTGGGAATGTAAAAAATATAAAATCAAAATAGGGATTTGTTTGTTTGTTTATTAGTAAACTGCAGGAAGAATTCTCTTGATATTTTCCTCTAAATTTGTTTTATCTCTGTCCTACAGCCCTTACTTTTATCAATAGCTAATTTATTACACTGGTTTTACAGGGTTGTTCTCTTACGAGGTTAAGTTGATAAAAGGCAAACCCTTTGGCTCTTATGGTACCTTGTACTCCGACTAAAGCTGACATAAGTGGTCAGTGAATCACCTTTTAAATTTCAGGAATGATTGCCAGTTTTTAATTAACAGAGGAGCAATCAATATTGCCATTCATTTCAATTTACTTCATACCAATAGGGATGTCAGAAAGTGATCAGGTTGGGAATTATGTTTACAGTGTTTAATGGTGCGGTTCACTAGAAGTGCTAATTAACCGCCAAATGGTACTCACTGCCCTTTAGTAACAAGTCTTTTAACTTTCCTATTCAAAAGAAGTAATTGTGCCATTTCTCAGGACTGCTGCAATGTCTTACCAATAGACCAGCTCCATTAATCATACTAATGCAGAGTAAGTGATTTCAAGCTTATGTTTTAATCATTTTTTAGTTGGCTTATTGTATGTGCAACATGCCCTTCATTCACTCCTTTGTGCATGCATATTATTGTACCCAGGTAGTAAGAGAAGAGAATTTAATCATTTTTAGTATTGCCAGGACGTAGTCAGCATATAACACAGAGATTATTTAAACATGTTTATTAGCTTATTAACAAGCTTTTAATATTCAATGTTTGTGTGTCTGAATACCAGTGGTCGGTTGCACTGCCCACCCAACGATGGTGAACTGATGAGGACTAAGCTGCAACTTCCCCAGTTTTAATTGCAACATTCTAAAAAGAAGCTAATTTGGTGGGCTAGAAATTAGGCTTTACAGGTACAGTGGTACCTTGGTTTACGAACCAATTCCATTCCGGAAGTCTGTTCTTAAACCAAGGCATGCTTTCCCATAGCAGCGGGGGACTCAATTTACAAATGGAACACACTCAACATGAAGCAAAACATGTTCTTATTCCAAGGCAAAGTTCACAAACCAAAACACCTACTTCCCGGTTTGCAGCGTTCTTAATCCAAGTTGTTCATAAACTAAGCTGTTCTTAAGCCAAGGTACTACTGTACTCACCTTTCTCATCACATTTTGACACCATTGCTTCCCCTACTGCTGTGTCAGTGTCACATTTTTCCTCCAACTGCTGCAACTTTCTCCTTGCTGAATTAGTCAGTGGCTGGTGAGCTCAGTCAGTTAGGTATCATGCAACTGGCACTACATACCCAATCAAATTGGACTACATGGTAATGTCGTTCAGGGAAAATAAGAGAGGTTGAAAGTGAACACTAATGAAAGCAAATCACACATGCGATCCTAACCCATTAGGTTGTCACAATGTGATGTAGCCTAATAATGTCTCTGAGAACAAGCCAAAGGAAAGAATGCTAACAATGTAAAAAACAAAACACAAAAAACAAGAAAACATTTGTTTGTTTGTTTTTCCCCCCAGAGTGTTGCCAAAAATCATTAAGAAGGGGGTGGGTGTTCTTACAACTGCCAAAAATGTTTGTGGAAAAATATGTGAGTAGTTTTAGCACACCACTAGCATTGACAATTCACAAACAATTTGTCTTCTAGTCAAGAAGCCATTTGCTGTTATCCTAATTCCAAACAATGTGCAAAGTTTATTAACCATCTGGGTTAATTCCATGTATCCCTGCTTTATTAACCATCTGGGTTAATGCAATGTATCCCTGCATTTTAATCTCAACACAATGGATTTTACTGAGATTAATCCTACGGGTGGATTTCTAGCCTTATTTTGCCTTTGATTAAAATGAAACAATTTAGCTCCCCCTCCCCTCAAGTTTTACCAAAATGGTTCAACAGTGCGTAAACAACACACTGTATGAACAATAAAGTCTATCATAAAATACACTATATTAATATATTAAGTTTACTCAATTAACCTAGTGTGAGGAGTTTGGTTTTTTTTTTCAAATGTTGCACATCTACCATGAAGTAAAGAATAGAAACTTCGTTATTTGCATGTTCAGACCCAGAAACCTCCCCCCTAAATAAATTCACACTTTATTCAAAGTTTAGGTTTGGTTTTTGGCAGAATTTAGGCCACAACTTTATTGATTACAGAAAGTGACTGGTTGCATAGGCTCTGGTTCGACTAGCTCCCTGCCATGCAGGTAGTGCTGACCCAGGGCACCAGCATAGGTCAGCCAAGGGTGAACACCTGGATAAGTGGAAAGCCAGGAGCAGGGTATCTCCCCCACCCAAATGTCCCCCTGGACTAAGGCACGGGCACATCCCCCTCTCAGGGGTTGACCAAACCATCAAGTCCCTGGATTCCTTTAATGGAATACCCTTCACACAGGGATGGTGAGAGCATTCTCCCATCCCTGTCACCTGAACCAGAGCCTGTCTGCAACTTTACAAGTTGTGATGATTTGCTACATGGCAGGCGAAACCCAAATGGCACCAGCCAATCAGTCGAGTGGGAGAAATTCCTGCCGTGCCCCTGTCCCAACCACAGACGACGGCATAGCAAGGTCAAGAGCAACAAGCCCTAAAAGTAGGGAGAGGTGGACGGGTGTTCCGAATGCATATGCCGAAAGAGGAAGCTCTGGGTCACATGCATGGGCATAAATAGGTCCCTTGCATCATTTGGACTGCATCCCATTGGCCAGATTGTACCCAGCTTTGAGGGACCTACCAATTGGGTGTTGTGGCTGACCAAATGAACCCACCCACCCCACAACACAGGGTGCCTGTTGTCCAGGTCTCACCACAATACATGCCCTCTTTAAGGGAGGACCCGATTAACTAGCAAGACACCAGTTAAATGGATTGGGATATGTATAGAAATATGTATAGACTTTGGCTGCTCAGTGACCCTGTTTGATTACAGGAGAGCTAGTAATAGAACGCTACATGAAGAAATTTTAAACAGAATTATTTAGTACTTTCACACTGAGAGAGATAAAAATAAGATAACATATGGCTGAGGTATGCACTAATGGACGTTTATAGCTTGTGGATTTGTATGCATGCTTAAGAGAATAGGATGCTCATATATATATTGTAGGCTGATAAATTGGCATCCATCTGTCTCGGGAGACAAAGGAGTGCGCCTTTGGGGGTGAAGTCGAAATGTTGGAAGGTTACAGCGCCTGCTGTGGCTGTAGAGGCGCAGGTGGGTTTCTTTCTTTTCTTTCTTCCCTGGTGCAGAAGTTCAGTCTACTTGTTGAGTGATACTCTCAGCTCCAAGCACCCACTGAAGCAGTCAGGAAGTGGCGGGTCAGCATTTTATTAACTGGGGCCACCTGGCTTCAGGTAGGCAGTAGCTGACCAATTATATAAGATGATAAATTATAAAAAAGGAACTGTGCTGTGATTCTATTATATGTGCATTTATGTTATACATATTGCTGGGGTCCTGTCTGGTTAATCGGGTGTTTCATTCCACTTACTGATTTATCAACTAAATATTGCAGCTCTAGAGCCAGTGCCAGCTTTCCTTCTTTGCTTGCTTGACTCAGTTTTTCCTCCTCTTAGTCTTTCTGCCACTCTCCCAACCGTTCTTTGAGCGCTCTGTACACTTCCAGAGGAACTTACCGTAGGCCCCCAACATCACTCTCCCCTTGTTTGCAGTCCTGGGATGGATCTAAAACAGGGGGGAAATAAGTCAGAAATTAGATTGTTTTAACAAAAGGAAAAAATATCTATGGAAAATCATGTTTTAAAATTTTCTGCTCTCTGGCACCATCTTGTTCATACTGCAGTCAAATCACTGTTTCTTTACTAATGTAGCTGAGTCCTTACTCTGCTGTTGCCCATTCCTGTGTGGTCATTTTACTGAGGTAAAAAGCAGTGCCTTTGTGACATCATCAATCATTGCACCAATCCACTTTCTTGCTTCAGGCCTTTTTGTTCTTTAACTTAGTTGGTTACTAGACATTCATGAAGGTGAGTTGAAGGTTGCAGGCTGGTGTGATAATCCTTAGTTTCACAAGGAAATTCCCCAGAAAGCAGGTGAAATTAGTTCAGTTCTCCCATGTAGTTACTTGTGATGCCCAGAACTCAACAATTACTTGTTCCAGGAAGACATATGTATTTTTCCCATTCCAGTGATGTGGTTTGAGAAGAGGACTGACTTGCTCACAGATGCATTCCCTAACATCTGAAACCTTACTGCTAATACAGTATCAATACAGATCACCAAATTAAATGATTGACAGTCCAAGGTTTGATAGTGGGGACTCTATAGTCTCTATATTATGGAGGAAAGGGAATTAAATGTTGCCCCAGACACCCCGGGTGGCTTCCAGCAAATTAAAACATCAAAAACAGTAAACATGATAAATTTCCCTATACAGAGCTGCCTTCAGATGTCGTCTAAAAGTCAGATAGTTGTTTATTTCCTTAACATCTTATGGGGGGCATTCCACTGAGTGGGCGCCTTCTGCCCCATATCTCACACTATTCTGGAGGGTACGCCTGTCCTCAGGGGCAGGTTTATTGTGTCTGCGGAGAAGGAGGATGCAGAAGGTAGGGTAGATAGACAAAAGACATCCCTGCTTTGCATGGGCAAAGGTGCTCTCCTTCACCTTTGGATAGTAAAGGTAAAGGAACCCCTGACCATTAGTTCTAGTCATGGCCGACTCTGGGGTTGTGGCGCTCATCTCGCTTAATTGGCCGAGGGAGCTGGCATACAGCTTCCGGGTCATGTGGCCAGGATGACAAAGTCGCTTCTGGCGAACCAGAGCAGTTCATGGAAACGCCGTTTACCTTCCCACCAGAGCGGTACCTGTTTATCTACTTGCACTTTGACGTGCTTTCGAGCTGCTAGGTTGGCAGGACCAGGGACCGAGCAACGGGAGCTCACCCCGTCACGGGGATTCGAACCGCCGACCTTCTGATCGGCAAGTCCTAGGCTCTGTGGTTTAACCCACAGCGCCACCCACGTCCCTTCACCATTGGATACAACCTAACAAACCTATACAGTGGTACCTCGGGTTACGGACACTTCAGGTTACAGACTCCACTAACCCAGAAATAGTACCTTGGGTTAAGAACTTTACCTCAGGATGAGAACAGAAATTGTGCAGCGGGAGGCCCCATTAGCTAAAGTGGTCTCTCAGGTTAAGAACAGTTTCAAGTTAAGAACGGAGCTCCGGAATGAATTAAGTTCTTAACCCAAGGTACCACTGTATTAAATGTGCATACAGAAATCTTATGTGTCAGACCCTAAAGGCAATATTAGAATACTTTGCACACCCCCCAAAAAGACCTTAAAACTGAAGTCTACTTCATGAACAGCTCATTAATAAATCTGAGAAGAACATTTGTAAAAATAAAAATAAAAAATAAAATCCTGCTAGATAGAAGTGACTTCAAGTAGGCCAGTCTCACCCAATTATTTGTCTGGGCCTTGTCACTGGCACTAGATCATTTGTGAGCAGCTGTAAATCACACAGTGCTAAACTTAGAACTAAAGATGCATTTTTGTTATCTAGGTTTGTTTCTGATTATGTTTATGCATCCTGTATGTATAAATTATGACCTGATTGGGTCTTCCATCTAATCACTGAGGAATGAGACTTCGAGGTGTTCAGGCAGTACTTGTCATTATTTAAAATGTCAATAGCAGGAACTGACATGTTTACTGTCAGGGCTTTCTGTGTTATTAAAGCTTGCGGTGATTTTCACTGCCCCCTTCCCAATTTCCCCACTCCCTCCAACATTTGACTTGCTTTATTGATTAAGTGGCAAAATGTTATGCCCAGTGATCAAATTGGTCAATTATGTACATCCACGGAAAGCAGTAAAAATGCTGAATGCTGTACTGGAGGCAGAGGAAGCTTAAATATCGCCTATGGTTTAAAGAAAGCTATCAGGACTCTAAATTCGAAATTCTTCCTTCAATATTAGCTACTGGGTATGAAATTAAAAATAGGATATCTGTGGGTTTGTTTGCTTTAACGTTTCCATTTTATAATTTCTAAATCCAGAATCTTGGGTAGTTAAAGATTTCAAGAAATGGCAAAATACAGAATGATTCATGATGTCATTCTGTCAATTGAGGTCACAATTAAGGAAGGAAGAAGGCCTCCACATTTCCAATATTTTCAAATTAATATTTTCAATACAAAAATATGTGGAAGTCAAGAAAGAGAACATGAGACATTATAATTATATCTCCTTTATATAAAGGCATAATTGCAAGATTCTATGACATTTGGTTAAGTTTGGATCAGAAGCAGAATACATCTATGAGAAAACGGGTATAAGATTTGGATAAGAGATTAACCAGGTGACAATGAAACTGGGTTTGGGACAACTTCCATTCCAATATAATTTCAGCAGACCTAAAGGAGAACTATTCTAAAACCCTCTAGCAGTGGTATTTAAAACATTACAATTGAATAGAATACACAAGTTAGGTAAAGTTAAAGAGGTAAAGGGACCCCTGACCATTAGGTCCAGTTGTGGCCGACTCTGGGGTTGCAGCGCTCATCTTGCTTTATTGGACGAGGGAGCTGGCGTACAGCTTCCGGGTCATGTGGCCAGCATGACTAAGCCGCTACTGGTGAACCAGAGCAGCGCACGGAAACATCGTTTACCTTCCCACCAGAGCGGTACCTATTTATCTACTTGCACTTTGACGTGCTTTCGAACTGCTAGGTTGGCAGGAGCAGAGACTAAGCAACGGGAGCTCACTCCGTGGCGGGGATTCAAACCGCCGCCCTTCTGATCAGCAAGTCATAGACTCTGTGGTTTAACCCACAATCCCATCATGTCCCTACACAAGTTAGGGTCAGATAAATATTTAGATGTGGATTAAACAAAACAGATTACATATATATTTCCAGGAATTGTTCTCAAATAGAAATATTTTGGAAATCACATCAGGCTAATATCTCTCATGTGTTAGGATACCATATACACTTTCAGAGACACTAGCTTCTCAAAGTAATTGAGGGGGCCTCACATGATGTTCTGACATCATGTGTGCAATGTCCCACAAAGTTGCAAAGGTCCAGGGGGTGGGGCCAAGTGCCCTCTGAACAATGAAGGGTCCCTCTCCTCAAAAAAATTGGAGAGGGGAGGATTTGCTGTGGCCCCAGCACCTATGTACCCTTTGAACCTTAAATATTTCTGCTTGGTTATCTAAAATACGTTATTCTGGAAGATGATCAAGAAGCAATTTCAACCTAATAACTGCTGCTAAGATTATCATAACTAAAAATGGGGGGGGGGGGGAGAGAGAGAGCATATCTCCTACTGCAGCTGAACTAATTGAGAAAAATTGGTCCATAGTAACTATGATTAAGCCAGCATATTATAAAAGAATACATATAAATCAGCCTAACAGGGCTATGGAGAAATGGGTATTTTTTGTTATGTTTTGGAACAATAAGTTCAGTGATAGTGTCCAACCTTTTACTGCTTTCAACCTGCTATAATAGTATTTATTTATGCTCCTTATCTTTGTTTATTTGTGTGTACACACATACAGAGAGAGAGAGAGAGAGAGAGAGAGCGCTAAAAAATGTTGAATGCCTGAAACCAATGAGTATAGTGCACTATGGACACAGCAAAGTATTTATATAATTGCTTCACTGATTATCCAGATGGTTTTAGCTTTGGCTGACCACTCCACCACCAAGCATTATTTAAAGGCTTTGCGGTGGTGTGATAACTTTACTTTGATTTAGAATACAATTGTATATAATTTTAATAAATAGTAATAATAACAACAACAGGCCTTTAAGGATAAGATGACAAGGCTGCCTGTTGCACTTACAACACCAGGTGGTTGATTTCCCACTTTGTTTTTTTAAAAATATACATTTATTTATTTACTTTTTAAAAAGACTCTTTTTAAAGATAAAGGAAGAGCTTCCTCTAAAAACATCAGTGACCCCACTAGTCTCAGTCAGTTGGTAGCCCGTCTCTCTGGCTTTCCAGTTTTTGCTTAAAGTTCACAGCAAGAGGTAACTTGCCCCATGGGGCTCTTTCAGATCAGGAAGCATAGCATCTGGGGAGGCTGCAGAGCACTGGTTGAACGTTTAATGCAGGGGTGTCTAACTCAAATTCATCGGGGGCCGCATCAGCAGTTTGGTCACCCTCAAAGGGCCGGTTGTATCTGTAGGACTTACAGTACAGGAGAGAAGGGTTCAGGCAGCCGTTGGATCTGTCACATCACAGGATGGCATGCGCTCAATATAAAAACAAGTGGAGGTTTCCTGAATGCATGTAAAGTGGAGGTTTCCTGTGTAGAACGGCCGGCGCCACTAGAGGGCAGACGTTCTCTGGCTTGTAGGCTGCCGCGCATGCGCTGAAGAGGCAGCTTTCTTGTGTCAAAAAAAATAAATGTGAGAATAAAAGGTGAAGGCTGGCGGCCAGCGGCGGCTACACGGGCCACATGACAAGGTCTGGCGGGCCGGATTCTGCCCGCGGGCCTTGTGTTTGACACCCGTGGTTTAATGGAAAGAGGGGGAAAACACTGCTCACAGCAACCTTGCAATGATAGGCTAAGCTGTTGAGTTATAAAGAAATTTTGATTAGATTCTAAAGTGCCATGAAAAAGAGGCAGGAAATCTTTTGCAGGGGAAGAAAACTTTTGAGAACCTGGAGGACAAATTTTGGCACAGCATTACCAAAAATCCCCCCCCCTTTCCCCTGTTTTGCTGGTGGATGCCTATTGTTAGTGTAGGGCAGTGTTTCCCAAACTTGGGTCTCCAGCTGTTTTTGGACTACAATTCCCATCATCCCTGACCAGCTAGGGATGATGGGAGTTGTAGTTCTAAGGGAACACACTGGATACCGCCATACTTTGTATTTACAACCATTTTGTGCAATAGGGGAGGCTGTGAAATTGTGACTGGTGAAGCCCCACACAATGAGTTTCATGGCCGGGCAGCACTAAAGCCCAGGTCTCCCTATTCTAGCACTGTATCCATTATATCACAGCCAATTTACAAAAAAGTACCACTGCTTGAAAATCGGGGTTTGAAAGATTTGGCACGTGCAATGAAGGAATTAAATCTTCCTACAAGCTGCAATTCAGTGTGCTCATCTCTCTCAGTTCCTGTATCCATCAAAATTTGAGCGCGTAGTGGATGCAGTCAAAAGTTCATCCTCCTGACCCAGAATTTGTTTCCAGCACTGTCTAGGCAGATGCCTCTCAGATGCTAAGATGAAGGCTCAAAGGCTACCACACTCCTCCTTTTTGTCTTATAATTTGTTGTTTAGAGATATATTGGATTTAAATAGCATTGTAAATGATTGCTTTTCACTGTGTAAATTACCATACGCACAGATGGCACTGATGGTGATGGGGAAGGCTGGCCCCTTCCCACTGTACAAGTCTATGTTTCTATGATTATGACAGCAGCATGTTAATCCTTCAGGCTATCATCTCCTCTTTAATTAAGCCCCTGTACATGCATGGTGGGACGCGGGGGGCACTGTGGGTTAAAGCACAGAGCCTAGGGCTTGCCGATCAGAAGGTCGGCGGTTCAAATCCCCACGACGGAGTGAGCTTCCGTTGTTCGGTCCCTGCTCCTGCCAAACTAGCAGTTTGAAAGCATGTCAAAGTGCAAGTAGATAAATAGGTACCACTCCGGCAGGAAGGTAAACGGCATTTCTGTGCTCTGCTCTGGTTCACCAGAAGCGGCTTAGTCATGCTGGCCACATGACCCGGAAGCTGTCTGCGGACAAACGCCGGCTCCCTTGGCCAATAAAGCGAGATGAGCGCCGCAACCCCAGAGTCGGCCATGACTGGACCTAATGGTCAGGGGTCCCTTTACCTTTTTACATGCATGGCACTGCTCTGTTGATTTCAATGAACTTAGCAGACTAGAAACTTATAGCCAGTTCAAGGGCAGATAGAATTTAGTGACAAAGAGTAGCTTTGAATAGAATCCAGTGAAAAGGGAGAGGGAGAGCTACTCCCTCCTCCATAGATTCCCCTGGATCCACTAGGGTTGCATGCACAGCATACATTTAAAGATCATCCTGCACCCCAAAGAATCCCAAGAGCTGTAGTTTGTTGCTCACTGAGCTACATAACAAACTACAGATCCCAGCATTCCTGGGGTGGGTGTGTTTTAAGTGTTCCTGGCTTGCATGCAGCCTAATTGTTGTAATAATTGTGCAGCGCGAGCCAGGGAGAAGTCAAGCGCCTTTATTTTTGCCTTTTGCCAGAAGTGTAACTACTGTTGCTAGGTGGCTCCTTTGTGATAGAGAATTGTTTCATTCTAGAACATGACGTCTCCCTAGACTGTAACAGATGTCCTTTCTTTCCCAGAGCAACACTTCCATTGCAGGCCTGCAGAATTTTGCCATTTTTTATCTGACAGCCCTAGCAATCTCCATTTTGGGTGTCTCTTGAAGAATATACACATGCTGGTAAACGTTTCATTGAAAAAAAGGATGTTTTAGGCAACCTCCTTTCTTGTGTGTTCCATTCTGGAGTTTCTTCCAGCCAAACCATTGACACTTGTTTTTGAAGCTGTTCTTTCAGCATTCAGTATTGTTGTGAGATGTTAGTGTGCAATATGCACTTTGATCCCTCCCTTAATGGCAGATCCTATATTTTGATTTTTAGCATTATTTTTAGGTTAAGCCAAACTTAATGGTCAGTTCATACAACCACACACAGCACTTGATAACTTGATAACCTGGGCAAATGAATGTGGGAGCTGTCCAGTGAAAAGCATTGTGTTTGAAGGGATTTGAAAGGTCTGTCTGGTGATTATATCTATGCATAAATATCACCAGTTGATGCTGCAGTCTTTGAGCAATGGACACATGTATAAATTGTTTGCTAAACAAAAACAGCACTGCAAAATAATAATTTAGTCCGGAGAATCTTACTGCCAGAAGCACCAGCTAGACTTCAATCCTACTAAAATTATTGTTAAGAGTGTTATTAAATGGAATCTAACAGATTCCTTTGTGCATGCTTAGTGGGTTAAAAATATATACCGTATATCCTCCTTTGACAGGCAGGCTGGTGTACCTTATAATAAACTGTATTTGAAGTTCCCCTTGAGACAGAATTATATATTACTTTCAAAAATACACATTTCCTAAACTCATTCTTGTCAGTTAATGGGTTGTTTTTTATAATGCTTATTCATTTTTACACCTTCTATACTACATTTTCTACATTTTGTGCTTAACAAAGAAGAAAAAAGGAAGTGATCATAAATCCAAGCTGTACAATAGGAGGGAAATTTGCAACGCAGAATTGGCTGGAGAGGTTGCATGCTTCAACTTTTTTTCTTCTTACTGCTGGACATTATTTCTGTTACTGGAACTCACTGGGGAGAAAGTGGGGGAAGTGATTAAGGGAGAAGCATTGCAAACTAAAATGGGGGAAGGTTAAGTAATCTCCCCACCACACTTCCTGATTCCCTCATGCAAATGCCTCCTCTGCCTCCACGTTCCAAGCTAAACACTGGATTGAGAACTCCATGTTTGTCTCTTGGCTTGCAGTTCAGCTGCCCATTTTGAAAGCTGTTTTTCCTGCAGCATGAGCAGCCTGCTGTTTGAGAAACCCAAGACCTAGTAGCTAACTGTAAAGTTCACTGGGCCCAGGCTTGTGTATTTAAAACATTATCAATAATATAGTATGAGAAAAACAGGAGCACAAAAACAGGAAAAAAAGGTCCCTGCAATCTTTTGGTGGAGGGGGAGAAAACAGAGGGAGGTGAGCAGCGAGGCTAATCTATAAAGGCTAGCGAGATATTCCTCCACCAACCTCAGTCAGCCCTTACCTACCTGCCTCCCTATTTCCATGTCCCATGAATGTGAGGTTGCCCTTGCACAACTCAGCAAGGACAAAACCAGAATTAGTTGGCACCAGGAGTGCCAACATGGGCACGCCCCATGGGTGCCCAGTGTCAGGAGCTCGTCCTACACACAGGTAGGACCCTGGCAGAGACACATGCCCAACTGGCATGTTCTCTCCCTCCTGGTCTTTCTTTTGGGAGCTTCAAAAGCTTTCTTCTGCCCAAACATCACAGCAACCGATGCCAATAGACATTGGCATACTTAGGGATCTGCAGAGTGTTTTCGCAGTTTGCGTGACAGATCTCAGCAACTCAGCATTTTGGCTAATCTACTTTATTTACATATAAACACACACGGAGCACTGTAACATGGCTCCCTTTCTCTCTAGCATCAGATAGCAAAGAGAAAAAACAAAGGATGATAGTCCCCCTTCCCGGAACACAGTAACACAAACATCCTGTCTCCATCATTTCCCACTCTGTGGAGTCAAAACATACACCATCATGTGAAAAACAGCAATCCCATGACCGCAATCATGGAGCAGGAATTCTAACACCCAGGGCTGTAGGTTCCACGCAGCGTGCATGACCCTGGCATCGAAGTTTGTGGGTGCCCAGCCCCTTCATGGAGAATTTTGTGGATGCTCAGGCACCCAGGGCCCCAGGGAGTTGGCACCTATGGTTGGCACTGCCTGTCATTGTCTCTGACCCTACCAACTGTTGATCTGCTTTCTGCCCTACCAGTTCTAATGGGCACCAGCCATCACTGGAGGGAGAGGGTAAGACAAGGATACCTTCAATAGGGAGAATGGAGAGAGGCCAGGGTAATGTCATTTGGCTTTATTTCACTTGGGGGTGAAGATATGCAAAGTAATGACTAATATCCCTCTGTATCTATTCAAGGAATCCAAATATAACTTCAGGCCCATCACTGAAGCCTGGTGTGTGCACTGACAAGGTGCAAACTGTGGGTGCTGGTGACAACTGACAACATTGAATAAAAGGCTGAGGTATCCTTATATTTCTGTGTATCCTTATATTTTTATCAGTATGACAGGAAAATAGTTGAACAACTTTTCATACTGAGGAAAATTGGGATGCGTTCCTGCCAGTGACAGACAAGCCTAACATGGTGGTTAATGAATGCAGATACAAAGACCTCAGTTTTATTCAAACACTATGAACATAGTGTGAATGGAATAGCTTTTTTAAAAAAAGAATTATTCTATTATTCTGGAACCAGAATCATGTAGTAAAACACTCTGGGGATTAACAAGTCAAAACTAAAAGATTCACATTTTAAGAAAGAAAACTTTCTGACGGAGATGAATTAAGTTGTGGAACAGTTTCTTCATCGATGTGGTAGAAATAAACCCACTTGTCTGAAAGTTTTAAACAAAAATTGACAGAGCATGGAATGACAGCACTTGGCATAATATTTGGACACACACACTACTACCCTTAGCCCCCTTGTGACAATAAGGTGAACTCAAAACCTTGCACCCACCAAAATTCTAAAGGGATTCTGTGAACGAGGCAGAAAAACAGAAGCTTCTTTTGCACAGGTAGCAGACTTTTTGGCACAGCACTAGTAGAAACCTCTGCCTTTTGCAAGGAAGGCTAGAATGGAGCCTCCTAAACAAAGGAGGGAGTCACATCCATTGGGCCACACCCACTTTTGCTTCTGGCTCCACCCACCATTGCCATGTGGCTCCAAGAAGACTGGCCAGAAAGGAATGCTGTCGCTGGGATTGAAAATAATCCCTGCTCCTGCTCTAGACGTTATAGGGAAGAGGGGGAAAACAAGATCTGAGAGAGATGTTTTTTGTGACCACCTTGTGCTCACCCTAATGTCTTTATTTCATCCTCAGAGTGGCTTATTTTTGGTTCTGTTTCAAACAGCTTACATGGTCAGACCCAAAGCAAAACTGATATTTTGACCAATTTTTTGTGCCTTTGGACCATTTGATGGATTTAAGGGCTCTGTTTCTCAGCTGAATACATGGAAGCATTTTTTTAAAAAATGTCAATATACTTCTACTGACATTCAGGGGTCCCCCCTCCCTGTATTCACTCCTCTTATATCCCTGTCCAACTATCTTTTTGTTCAGTTCAAGCTTTGCAGAAGAAGCATTTGCATAATGTATCACACTTTAAACAGTTTCCACCCTTTTATTTAAAAAAATCTGTAAGTGGACAATTTTATTATTATTCTTGCATAGAAATTCGATTGCATTGTTGGACTGACTTATCTCTGCTAACAGGAAGTAAATGCTTGATCTGCATGTGAATTAATATTACACAGTGATGTGCAGTCAAAGGATGAAAGAAATAAGGAAGGGAGAGTCTGCCTAAGACAAGGCTACCCTTCTAAGGTGACTCTAAATGGAGTGGGGGAGAAATAGAAATGGCTTCAGCTCTAAAACAACTTTCCTGCAGCTCTTTCAAGCTCCAGCATTAATGTATCTTGCTCTGCTGAACTCAAATGGATGGATAAATCACTTTCTCTAAACCAGGGCTATCCAATGTGGTACCATCTAGATGATGTCGAATTACAGCTCCTATCAGCCCCAGCCAGTATGGCTAATGATCAGGAATGAGGGAGGTTGCAGTCCAACAATATCCGGACAGCACCAGGCTGGATACTCCTGTTGTTAAGTACTACTGGTCTGTTCCATTTAAAATGAATTCTAAAACGCTGTGTCTCGTTTCATCTTCCCTGAAGCACTGGTTCTGACACTGGATGGTAGCAATGTCCTTCCTTGTGGTGGGTATTGGAACCCAATCTGGGGAGAATGTGCCTGACAACAAATAGAGCGGGGAAAAAGATGCAGAAAAGGACAACCAAAATAATCAAGGTTCTGGGGCAACTCTGATTTGAGTAAATCAGGAATTTTTACTGGGGGGGGGGGAGTGAAGTAACAGGGGCAAGATAGAGATATATACCATTACGCATAGTGAGAGATAGTACTTTTCTCAGTCTCTAATAATACTAGAATCAGAGTCATCCAGTGAAGGGGAATAGTGAGAGAGTTATGACAAATAAGAGGAAGTACGTTTTCACACAGGAAACAGCTAAACTCTGGAACTGGTTGTCGTGAGACTTAGTGATGGCGTTAAAGCCAACCTGGATGGCTTTAAAAGGGAAATTTGTGGAAGATAAGGTTGGTCTTTGCGGCTAGTCAGATATACCTCATATGCCTCTGGATATCAGTTGCTAAGGAACTATTGAGTTAATGAGCTGCTTGCAGGATTTCCATGGTATATTGGTTGACCACCTTGAGAATATGATACTGGATTTGATGGGCCTTTTAGTCTAATCCAACAGAACTCCTTTTACGTTAACCTTGCAAACAATGTCTTTTGTGAGTGTGGTGGATTGCTTGAACCTATTAACACTAGATTACATTTGTGTGGTGCAGGCAGACGTGTTCCTGAGGCCTGGACAGAGTCCCATACCCAACCATAAGTTTATTGTGCTGAAGGGTTTACCTGAAATAAAGAAACAATAGGAAATACATTACAGCAGGATCAGGCCTACAGTCTATGCTGAGACTTTCCATCCACTGAGCTTTAGCATTCAGCAGGCATTAAAGCATAATTGAAGGGGGAGGTTATAGGAAGAGTTAAAAAAAAAATCTTTGGTTAATTTTAGTTGTAGGCAGGGATGTGTAAATATCCATGTTGAACTTTTTTTATCTTTTTGTCCTAATTTTTATTTTGCTGTAGGCAGGATTTGGTGGCAGCTCTGAAGGCTGACATGGACAACCACTTGGGCAGGGGTTTTCTTCATCTTTTCTTCATGACTTACTGAAACTGTTCTTTCCCAAGTGTGTTTTCCCATGAGTGATGTTTTGAAACAGTTGTATGTTACATTGGAACTAATGTTGCCATGAAATCTGGCAACAGTTGCTACCCCCTTTTGTGCACTACAGTCGTACCTCGTTTTATGGCCAGGATCCATTCCAGAGCCCCAGCCACTAGCCTAAAAGGACGCAGGGCAAAGCGCCGTGTCTGTGCACGCACACAGAGTGGTATGTGCTTCTGTGCATGCGCGAAGTGTGATTTAGTGCTTCTGCGCATGCGTGAGTGGCAAACCCGGAAGTAACCCGTTCCGGTACTTCTGGGTTTCCCACGGATGTTCGCCGAAATGGACACTAGACAAGGTGGACATTTGCGGAAGTATTACTGTGTAACATTCACACTTAGTGCAGGATGTGGCCTACATGGACAAGGTCAGATCTTGATTGACACCCCCATCCCTTTGGTGATTGTGGAAACTTACTGATGAAACCCCTTGCCTTTGATTATTTTAACTATGCAATATTGTTGCACACTCTTTCCGAATTATATCTTCTCTCTTTCATCTTCCTAAATTTCACTACCTAAGCAACATACAAAGGGAGAAAAAAAATGACATTTCTCATTTTTAATAATGGTTGCAATTTGGAGGATATTTTCACAGAGGGAAAAAAATGTGTTAAGTGGCAGTTGCGAATGCAGGGAATAATGAGTCTAATTAATTTGTCAAGCCACTGCTAATTATAGTGTGTAATATGGCACATTTTTAGATTTGATGGAGTATGTACATAAACATTGTTTTCACTTCCTAAATGCTGCATTAAAATGTACATTGTAAGCAAGATGGTTAATGGAAAGTGCTTTGCAATTGACCAATTTCTCACTGTGACAGGACAGTGGTTTTTCTTCATGTACATTATGCTTTATTTGTACATTGCTTCTTGTCTTTCTCCACCGCGACATTGAAATATTCATGTGCTGAAAATTCGCTCATGTCCTCGGTGCAACAGGAAGAAAGGCCAGCATGCCCAGAATGGCTGCCACATGGAAACCTCTTTCAAATGTCTTTCCATGGCTGCTGTTTCCACATAGAAAGCTGTTCAGATCCATTGACTTCCCATTCGGCCAAGGCAATTTTATCCATGCCACCGTAGACAGGAGAGAGAAGGGATGTTTTGTCCTCAAATTGACTCACGACTAGATTTCACCTAAAGTGAAAATGTGAGGCAGATTTTGAGGTTCCTGGTTAGGACAAAATTGGAAGAAACTCAAAGAGAGTCTTGGAACATCTTATGGAAAACTATATTGTTGCAAGTCAGGTAATTGGTCCATGTAGCTCAGGACTGTCAACATTGAATAGCTCGTCCAAGTTTCAGACAAGAATGTTCAGCACCCCTACCTTGAGATACCAAGGACTGAAGCCAGGACCCTTTTCATGCAAAATAGATGCTCTACCATTGAGCAATAATGCAGTAAGGCATATAAAAAGAAAGAAAGATTGGTGGTAGGTGGAGACACACACACATACAAGCCTGGAATGTATACAAAGCATTGTGGCATGTCAGTACAGAGGAGCAAGCTCTCTGAAGCTGTCCTTGGATTAATCTGAAAGTGATCCATTGTCTTTTGGGGATTTCCCCCTCGCCTGGTGCTCTCAGATTTCTGAACCAATCCAAGACCCAGAAAAGGAACCACTTCACCTTTTTCAAGACTGTGAAGAGAGCAGGGATCATCTCTGTTCCTCAGTAGTGGCAGCAACAGTACTCCCCTCCATTTTATAGCTGTGGCTGTAGTATTTAATTTGTGCAAATATTTGCGTCCATTTCGCCAGGGATGCTGTACATTTTCCCAGTAAGTCATTTTAACGGGCTACCATTTCAATGAAAGGGCATTCTGTGATGGAAATATTAAAAATTAACAAATTTCAAAATGATCAGTGCTTCCATCTCTGACAGAATGCTATCGCTTTGCCGTTAGCAAATGCTGTGAATATTTTTGGCAGGGAGGGGATAATATTAAATTGGAATGTGATTGTATCCCCCAAATAGCAAATATTTCAGAAAGGGATGTATATGAAGATTTACTAAAACGAAATATAGCTTGATGTGGAGAGCTTTATTGCTTCAGGGACTGAAAATTGTAAATGATCCTTCATTTATGCATAGTTATAAAGATGCGCAGAGCGGTATATTCTAGGGTTGCAACTCTATGGCACAACTGGGATATATCCATTCTATGATACCATATGTATACTACAGTACTGTGGCAATAATTTATGACTGTCAAATAAAAGCCATGTAGGTTTGCAACATATTAGATGTCAACCTTATATTGGCGACAGTGGTCATAATCCCATAGCCAAAGGCCACATATATATCTGGTTTGGTGCAGCTAGAGGAGTTCTATTCCCAGATACTCACAGAACAGCTGAATCTGGCAAGAGCAGCCAGGGCAGATTTACAACCCTGGAACCCTGAGGGGTTTCCTCTGTTCTGCCTAGCTGCAGATCTGGGAGCAGTTGAATGGGCAGGGCATCCCCAAATGCAAAGTGCTTCAGGCATGCCATAGGAAATGAAGGCAGGGTGGCATCTTGCTGCTTCTTTGGCGATCACTCGTAGCCGAGTAAGATTGTCTTCCATAAACACAGTTTAACAATGAGTCTGTAAGTGACTATGGAGGCCAATTCTGGATCCACACGTCCTTCCACAGTGGGGACATTGGTTTCCGGGCAGGAGTTGATCACGGTGTGGATTTGCCAAGCATGCCTTTCTTTTAGCACGTTTCTCCATTTCCTACTGAATTTGAGCATCTTCAGAGCCCATGACACCTTTGGTAAAGGCTGTTCTCCAATTGGAGCCCTCGCAGGCAAGTGTTTCCCAATTGCTGGTGCTTATAGGGACGCTGGTGGTGCTGTGGGTTAAACCAGTGAGCCTAGGACTTGCCAATCAGAAGGTCAGCAGTTTGAATCCCCGCGATGGGGTGTGCTCCCGTTGCTCGGTCCCTGCTCCTGCCAACCTAGCAGTTTGAAAGCACATCAAAGTGCAAGTAGATAAATAGGTACCACTCCAGCAGGAAGGTAAACTGCGTTTCCGTGCGTTGCTCTGGTTCGCCAGAAGCTGCTTAGTCATGCTGGCCACATGACCCGGAAGCTGTACGCTGGCTCCCTTGGCCAATAAAGCGAGATGAGCGCCGCAACCCCAGAGTCGGTCACGACTGGACCTAATGGTCAGGGGTCCCTTTACCTTTACCTATACTACATTTTTTAAAGATTTGCCTTGAGATAGTCTTTAAATCTCTTTTGTTGACCGCCAGCATTACGCTTTCCATTTTTAAGTTCGGAATAGAGTAGTTGCTTTGCAGCCCAGCTTGCAACTTGCACTCCAACCTCTCTTCTAGTTCAGTTCCTTCAAGGCTGCTGAATGTCCTGCTGCCTCGAGTTTTGTTTCCTTCAAGCTCATGGCCAAATGAGTGGCACATGAGGCTGTGAGCAGGGGCAGCACAGCATTCGCCCAAATGGGACAAGACACAGAGGTGAGGATGAAGGGCTCTGGGTTGTTGGCACTGGATTCCACCACCATCAACCTGGGGTTCATTTGACTTCAATGTCACCTTTCTGTATCCTGACAAACAGTGTTGCTGCCACTGACAGGATGCCATAGCCACACATACAAACTCTACCAATGTCGTATAGATTTATGATTGTTGTGCGGTGTCAGCAGAGCGGAGGAGTCGCTTTCGAGTTCTCTAGGCCAATGTGTGAATATATGCACTCTGTTTCTATTCGTTGGTGCTTTATCTGTATGGAGGTGAGTGTGTATATTTCTCCAACACCTTTACAATCATGCCTAGGCAAGGCGTTCTTTCTTGCTTACAAATTATTACATCCCTTTCCATTTCCATTCTACATAAAAATGTAAAGATGCAAGCTGTCACGGTTAAGCTTTTCCTGGATTGTTTCACTTTCCACTGCCACCCAGTTTGCAGTTATTTCCATACAACTTGTAAAACTAGCATGTCAAGTGGAAGACAAACCGTGATCTAGGGATGAGTGAAAAATATGACTAATTTGCCCTTTATGAAAGAGTCTGCGAACCTACACTCGGCCCTCTTTCAGAATCCATACTTCTCCAAATCTTTTAGTGCTGTTCTCCATCCAAATAATATATATGAAAATGCATGTGCTAGGGTAAAGTGTTATATAAATGCATATATGTTTTTAAAATAGCATCCAAAAGTGTATTGTATATGGGGAAAGTGCTTTGCAAATATGTTTTTATTACAAGTCAGCACACAAATGCTGATGGATCTTAACGATGACTTTCAATTTTTAATTGCAACCTGAAGTGGAAAAGAGAATTTAAGATTGGAAAAATTAGAAGACATGAAACTGAAATTGATGGAGCCTATCTCTGATCCCTACTGAAAACTCTTGTCCCTAATATGAGAATTTCATGATGCAAGAGCAAATTTGCTGCATAGTGGAGCATTCAGATATGTGAAGTACCCAACCTTCATAAGCCAGAAGTGACTGCTCTGCTCTGCCTGGGCCACACATTCTAGCAATTATGCAGCCAGGCACACAGCTCCACAGAAGTTCATAGGGAAGACTTGACTTCATTGTGGGCTGAGGAAGAGCCAGCTGCTTATCCCCACTCTTTCCATATAGGGCCTGCTGCTTAACATTACCAAGGAAGACAAAGATTGAGAGCAAAAAAAACATTACCTGAAAAAACCTGGCACCATGTTACTCCATGGAAATGTATTCCTGCTGAGACACAACAGGGGTCTGTTATCTGTACATTCTGGCACCAAATTGGGGAGCGGGGAACACGTTTGTTCAAGTTTTTCCACCTAGATAAAAAAAGGTCTTTGCCTTGAGTGTTAAATTAAAATCTCTGCTCCATTCTTGTCATGCTTTAAAAATATTTAACAGTTTTAAAGGGTCTGTTTGTAAATCACCTTGGGACATATATGTGGAATGTGATTGACAAATTAATATAATAATATTGTTGTTGTTGATCAATGAAATCAGATAGCATAGAATCATAGAATTGTAGAGTTGGACGGGACCGTGAGGGTCAGCTAGTACAACCCCCCTGTGATCCAGGAATCTCAAATAAATCATACATGACGGATCCAACTTCTGCTTAAAAACTTCCAGGGAAGGAGTCCACCGCCTCCCGAGTGAGTCCATTCCACGGTTGAACAGCTCTTACTGTCAGAAAGTTCTTCCTGATGTTTAGTTGGAATCTCCTTTCTAGTAACTTGAGTCTGTTTGTTCGGGTCCTAGCCTTTGGAGCAGGAGAGGATAAGCTTGTTCCATCCTCCATGTGGCAGCCCTTTAGATGTTTAAAGGTGGCTATGGTATCTCCTCCTAGTTGTCTCTTTACTGGGCTAAACATAAAGAGGTAAAGGTAAAGGTACCCCTGCCCGTATGGGCCAGTCTTGACAGACTCTGGGGTTGTGCGCCCATCTCACTTAAGAGGCCAGGGGCCAGCGCTGTCCGGAGACACTTCCGGGTCACATGGCCAGTGTGACATCGCTGCTCTGGCGAGCCAGAGCTGCACACGGAAACGCCGTTTACCTTCCCGCTGGTAAGCGGTCCCTATTTATCTACTTGCACCCGGAGGTGCTTTCGAACTGCTAGGTTGGCAGGCGCTGGGACCGAGCAGCGGGAGCGCACCCCGCAGCAGGGATTCGAACCGCCGACCTTTCGATCAGCAAGTCCTAGGCGCTGAGGCTTTAACCCACAGCGCCACCTGTGTCCCATAAACATACTCATCAACTATTGCTCATAAGGCTTGGTTTCCAGACCTTTGACCATCTTGTTCACCCTCCTCTGAATCACTGTCAAATTAATCCAAGGACAGTTTCAGAGAGCTTGCTCATCTCTTCTGCCAACATTCTGAAATGCTTTATATACATCCCAGGCTGGAATGTGTACATGCCTCCGCCTACCACAATCATCATCTTCTTTTTACATGCCTTATTGAGAGAAGGCTGTAGCTCAATGGTAGAGCATCTGCTGTGGATGCAAAAAGTCCTCTCTTCACTCCTGGGTTGCCCTCTTGTTTAGCACTGAATTGGAACCAATGGCAATCAGGTTTTCTGCAGGTTGCTATTTGTTCCGATTTAGCAGTAAAGAATGGGTTTTCCAAGGGAAGATGGCTGGGCAAAGGCAAAACCACTCGGACCCATTCCTATAGAGTCTCAAACCTTTATTGGCATATATACAAGATACCAGTAGGGTTCAGTACATGGAACCACTCATCAAAAACAAACAAACAACACCTGCATCTAACATGTGTGTTAGTGTTGTATAGCATAACCCATGCCTATTAAACGCAGCTCAAGCAGGAAATTACTTGGACCCATGCTTTCTAGGCATGGGACAAGTGGAAGTTTGGACGATCCCTAAAGCTCTACTACGTGACAATGCGGTTTGCATAATTTGACTCTACAGATGACATTGATGGGGTTTCTTGATGCTTCCCTGCTGCACAAAAACAAGGTGGTTTGGTTTGTGCTGCAGGCACAGCATCATAGGCTGTGACACTGAACTGGCACAGCAGATGTGCCCTTGTTCCAAAGACGTGTCAGCGACTGCAGTGAACTCACAGCAACCAGCCCAGTAATCTTAACAGCAAAACAAGAGAAGCATGTGATTAACGGCTTTGGAACAGAAACATTTACTAAAACGCTCATGGAAGCTGGTATTTATTGCACATTGGCACTTGTAAATCTAAATAAGTTATCTTCATAGTAGGAGCATTGATGAACCAGTTAAAATTTATGGAGCAGATAAAACTGAGAGAATTGAGATTTAAAAAATCTAATTAAATTTGAAAAGATTTGATTGTATCAGAGGCTAATGATGTGGACTGTTTCAAGGGAACTGAGGATATCCAGATTGTACTCCTCTTATTTATGTCAAGTGGTACCTGCTGTTTGAATGGTGCCATTAAAATCAATAGGTATTTTATTACAACACCATGAAAGAGCTTTTATCTATATGTCTAGGCAATCTGGATGCTGCTTAAATGCATTGTGCTATCTCATAATAGGTACGGATTCATTTACAACATGGCTGCAACCCAAATCCACTTCTGGCTTTTGACTATATAAGCTCTGTGCAGCTGGGACAGTTGAGGGGGGGAGGTACACTATAAGCAATGGAGAAAAGTCTACACAATCCCACTCACTTAATGCCTGGAAACATCCCTTTCCTCTATACTACACTGTGCTCATGTCGTGGCAAAATATTTTTTTATCAGTGACCTTGCTCTGTCTCTCAAAAAAGGGTGGCCTTAAGTTGACTCCAGTGCAGTTTGTGTGAGAGAGAGGAGGAGGTGTTGTTAGGTCAAGTTAACCATATTGACTTGTAGGCTGTCGGTGGGTTCTTGCTTTCTTGTTGGGCTGTGTATGTAATAAAGGGGAGCCACACCGAGGTGAAGGCACCTCTTTTGTTTGTCTATGTGATAGTTTCAGTTTGTTGCTTAGTTTTTCTAGGAAGTCTGTTTCCCATACAACTTGGTCCATGTTCACTTCTGACAAGTCCCTCCAGTGTCTAGTTATGATGCTCCTGGCTGCTGAGAATAGGTGGCTTATGAGTTCTTTGTAGTGTAAGTGTGTGTGTTGTTGTCTTTGAAGATATTTTAAAAAGCCATGTCTGGAGTGGCTTCTAATACCACATTTATTTTAGGACTGATGTCCCAAAGGGTTGGATTTGGGGGCAGTCCCACCACATGTGGAGGTATGCGCCTGTAGAGGTGCAACCTCTACAGCATTTTGGTGAGGTTTCTTGGTGTATCAGCACCAGCTTCTGTGGTGTTAACTACCATCTAGATTAGCTTCAAAGTGAGTTCCCTTCTTTTAGCTGAGATGGATTTAAAGGGTCAATATTTCTCACCAACAAAAACTAATAAATGAACAGAAACAGAACCTATCCACACAACGCTGACACAAAAACCTTGTGCATACACTACATAAAAGAATGAAAGTTTACTACTCCCCTTCTCTCTCCAGCCTCCCTCCACCTGTCTTCTCCCTCAGCCTTATACAGTTTATAACATTAGTGTCTCACATCAAATATAACTGATCTGTATAAAGGACTGTATGAACTGAAAGCAGAAACTTAAGTATGTACGTTTGTAACCCAAGAAAATCTTTAATTGAAACAATTTTTAAATAGGGTGGAGTGGGCAAATAAGTCTCTCCCTATCATTGATTCAGCTGCTCTCACCTTAAGAGCTTTGATGTTCATGGTTGCTCAAATGCTGGGAGGGATGCTTCAGGAAAAGAGGTAGGGGAAAAGAGGGAGGGAGGGACAAAGGGACAAAGTAGGTGGCAGAGGAAAGGAGGACTGAGACAGGGAGGTTGAGAGGGACCCGAGAAAGGAAGGAAAACTGGGAAGGAGAATGCGCAGATAAAGGAGGTGCCCATCACTAGGAGCTGCAGCAGTGAGGAATATTCCACTCTTACTCATTTGAAATAACCAGCCAAACATTTGGCTGTAGACCTTGGTTGGAAATTAATGGGTTAGCTTCTGCTCCTGCAGAGATATAAGAACATACTGTGTTGGGAGAGGGACACAGACCACTGTGTGTGTGCGCATAGATGTACAGTGGTACTTCAGGTTACATACGCTCCAGGTTACAGACTCCACTAACCCAGAAATAGTACCTTGGGTTAAGAACTTCAGGATGAGAACAGAAATTGCACTGCAGTGGTACAGCGGCAGTGGGAGGCCCCATTAGCTAAAGTGGTGCTTCAGGTTAAGAACAGTTTCAGGTTAAGAACAGACTTCCGGAACGAATTAAGTACTCAACCCGAGGTACTACTGTAAAAGCAAACACATCTACTAGCAACCATAAATTCAAACAAGAACCCCACTATGAAAAGTTACGTAGGCTAATATTATCATGTCTTTTGAGGGCATGCAAATTAAACTACTAGCCTGCACAGGTTTGTTTCGCTTCTCGGAGACTTTTCTCGTTGTTTGTTTTGCCCTACTTTATGTAATTTCATCTAGAACAAACTGTGTGCTGCGAGGGTGGATGCTGTTTTAAATTGGTTGATAAGCTGGTGCTGTTTGTCGACATCTTGGGGAATCTCAGTTGTCAGAAAATCTGCCCTGGAAGCTGGGCCACATAGAAGTTTTAGAGGCCTGGGGCTAAACTAACCTGGGAGTCTCTTGGCACAGAAAAATATATGATTGTGTATGCAGGGGATGTATTGTTAATAGAGCCCCTTGGAGAACTTATTGTAATTTCAGCCAGAGGCCAAACTATGTCTGTATCATGGATGGGAGACTGGAGAAATAGTTGATACTTGCATTTTCTGAACAGATGCTGCTAGGCAGCTAGTCAGCATTGGTTTGCTTAAAAAAAACACACCCATAAATTTGAAGGTTTGCATTTTTTAAAAAAAGGATGGTAAAATAGCAGCTGCAGCTCTACTGAATGGCGAGGTGCAGTTAGGCATAATAGGAGATGATAAATCCCAGGCTGTAGGTCAGTTCCCTGTTTTGCCCCCAGGCCTTAACAGCTGCATGATGGCAAATATTCAGCAAGGACAGCCTTGGGAAAAGCTGTACCTGCTGAATTTCTCCCTCTTACGCAGCTACTAAAAGCAGGATTGTCAGGGCTCATAGATGGCCATAAAATTTCAAGGTAGCCTTCTCTCAGGGTCCCCAGGGAAAATGATTAAAACTCAAAGTGAAGAGCGCCAGAGAGAACTGACCAATGCTTGTACTCCAGCCTTCTTTCTTAGTCTAAAACATACTGCTGCATGGAACATCTTTCCCATGAAGAACCGATTCTCTGAATGTGGCAGTGATCTTTGCATAGGGGTTTTGGTGCTTGGAAATAGCTTATCTGCATCCAAAGGGAGGTCTTGTCTCCTTCCCTGTACAGTGGTACCTCGGGTTACATACACCTTGGGTTACAGGCGCTTCAGTTTACGGATTCTCCTAACCTGGAAGTAGTACCTCAGATTAAGAACTTTGCCCCAGGATGAGAACGGAAATTGCGTGGCAGTGGTGGCAGCGGGAGGCCCCATTAGCTAAAGTGGTGCTTCAGGTTAAGAACAGTTCCAGCTTAAGAACGGACCTCCGGAATGAATTAAGTTTGTAACCGGAAGAACCAATGTAATTCAAATGCTTTTGCAGGGAACCATAAGGTGTGTAGCTAAGATCTAGATTGCCATTGTACTTTCCTGAGCTGACTCAGTACCCCTGCCTCAGGAGCATCTTAGAAGCAGAGAATTTGCCCCCCTTCCCTCCCCACTCCTCTCCCTGCTGCCATTATTTTTCCCGGTTTGGCCTGCCTGCCTTTTCTCCATCTGCTTCCTTCCTCCACCTGCCTGACCCACCCCAGTAGAAAGACTAGACCAGGTTCTCCAAATTTCCCATGCATTGCTGTCTTGGCTGCATCAAATACCATTTATCCTAGAAGGCAGAACAAGCAAAAGCCTTCCACATCCCCATGCAGGCTAATTATGAGGAAGGAAAGTCTGAGAGTGTGCCTTTATGCCAGTGGGACAGGACCAGCTTCATTTAGACCAGCTATAGGCAAATTCAGCCCTCCAGATGTTTTGAGACTACAAGTCCCATCATCCGTGACCACTGGTACTGTTATCTAGGGATGATGGGAGTTGTAGTCCCAAAACATCTGGAGGGCAGAGTTTGCCTGTGCCTGATTAAGACAGTTATACCAGTAACTTTGGGCATGCAGCCTGAAGGTTTGCTCACCACTGCCACCATCATATCAATGGGTGGACAGACCTTCAAGGAGAGGGCTGGGTCTATGCCTGTTGAGCGCTGGGGGAATACCATGGGCAGATTACCCTGGTGCTTCCAAAATATAGATCAGGCTTCCTCAACCTCAGCCCTCCGGATGTTTTTGGCCAACAACTCCCATGATCCCTAGTTAGCAGGACCAGTGGTCAGGGATGATGGGAATTGTAGTCTCAAAAACATCTGGAGGACCGAGGTTGAGGAAGCCTGATATAGACCTTTTCAGCTCAGTTTCTACTGTGCTAATGAAGTCTCTTAACAGTGAAATTAAAGTTGCTACTGAATGATACCTAAGACAAACATTGAGGTGAATTTGAAGGGAATCTGTTTCAAAATGTTTAAATAATAAGATCTATGAAATTTTGCATCCATGAAAAGTCTTGAGTGGGGCTTTTTGAGATTTGAATCAAATTTTGTCTGAAGAAGAAATCTGGGAAAATTTGGAGGGTCTTGCTCTGGTGCAACATCTGTGTGGATTTGAGGGAAGCTAAAGTGGAACAAAGCGTAATCATTTAGCAAAGTTTCTCAGGGATATTTTACACACGTCAAATTGAACCATCTCTGCTTTCGCTATAATTGCCAAAGGCTTAGCGACATATGGATGAGGGATTCTTTAAATATGCTCCTTGAGAAGAACCCTCATCCCCCACACTGATTTTGATTCTGAACAAACAGTTGTTTGTAGATTAACTTAATATATTCATATTGCTTGTAGAACATTTCTGCACTGCTATTGTAATCAAGAGACTCTATAAATGTAATTTATGTCAACAAGTCAGAAGCACTCCCATAAATTTTACAGACACTGACTGAAGTCAGCCAAGAGATCTTGTTTGGGATGCGAGAATGTACTGGATAACAAGGGTTGCCATAATTTTATTTCTTCAACAATCAAAGATAATTACAAATAAGGCTATTCTTTTAACTGCCATTGGCTAAAGTACCTTCATATCTGAATAAACAACACATTGCTAATAGTAAATAAACCCCAGTTCTAAATGGGGAATTATTTAAGATATAAATTATTTTGCTCACTATTAACATCTTTCTAATAGCAAGTATGTGAATATTTTACTTTTATTGCCCTCAGTTCAGAGAAATGCAGTCATTATTAAATAGCATTGGAATCAATGGTGTAAGTCCCAGAGACTACCTCTGTACTAGGTACATAAAGTGCAATGATGCTATTTTTAATTCATGGCTTCCTTCCAAGAATCCTTGGAACTATAGCATGATAAGGGTGCTGGGAGTTGCTAGAAGACCCATATTCCCCGCAGAACCCTACAATTCCCAGAGTGGTTTAACAATCAATCCCTTGTCCAGGGAACCCTGAGAGCTGCAGCTCTGGAAGAGGAATAGGGGTATCTTAACAACTCTTAGGGATGCAGGTGGCACTGTGGGTTAAACCACAGAGCCTAGGGCTTGCCGATCAGAAGGTTGGCAGTTCGAATCCCCACGACGGAGTGAGCTTCCGTTGTTCGGTCCCTGCTCCTGCCCACCTAGCAGTTCGAAAGCACGTCAAAGTGCAAGTAGATAAATAGGTACCACTCTGGCGGGAAGGTAGACGGTGTTTCCATGCGCTGCTCTGGTTTACCAGAAGTAGCTTTGTCATGCTGGCCACATGACCCAGAAGTTGTACGCCGGCTCCCTCGGCCAATAAAGCGAGATGAGTGCCGCAACCCCAGAGTCCGACATGACTGGACCTTATGGTCAGGAGTCCCTTTACCTTTAACAACTCTTAGCATCCTTAACAAACTACATTTCCCAGGATTCTTTGAGGGAAGCCATGGATGGAGAAAATCAATTATTGAGAGAGCCAGCCAGAGCAGCAGCTTTGAGACATTGCTGTCAATCTCCTCTCATGATAAACTCCTTTGTTTTTGTGTGTCCTCTTTAAGGCTTTGGCTCTTACCAGGCAGGTTTTTTTATCCCTGTCAGTGTAAAAGGAGCATCATTTTTAACCCTTGTCACCAGTGGACTATGCTATGGGAGGAGCGAGGAAGGATTCCCACGACAAGTGCTTGAACAGCAGATGTCAAGGCAATAAGCAACTATTTTACTTTTAAAAGACAACTTTATAGGGAAGTTTTTAATATTTAATGCTGTATTGTTTTTAATATTCAGTTCGAAGCCACCCAGAGTGGCTGGGGAAACCCAGCCAGATGGGCGGGGTATAAATATATTATTATTATTATTATTATTATTATTATTATTATTATTATTATTATTATTATTATTATTATTATTATTATTAATTTAACCACATAGCATTGTTACCTGGCTTTCCAACGCACACAAACCACTGCCAGTTACTGTCTTCCACCTCCCTCTTAGTAACTGGCAGTGACATGCAACATTGAGAAGCCAAATAAACTACACTGCCCTGTCCTCCCTGCCCCACTTTGGGGTTAAATGTGCTGCCATTCATGCACTTGTCATGGGAATCCCCATGTAAGCAATGCTGCCCTGCTTAGTGAGGTTAATCTGTGATGTGGCATATAAATAGGTTAAATAAATAAATTACGTAAAGTAAAGCTCTTAGGCCAGGATTTCAGAAAGGCGGGGAAACCTCTTGTGTTTTTCTGATGAATATCACTAGACGCTGGAGTTTGAGAAAAATTATTCTATCATTGTCATAATGATGCAAAGTCCTGATAGGCTTAAAAAAATATGGGGACACAAAGTGCATTTTAAGAACTTGTTGGTTTCTTTGTCTTGACATTTTAGGCTGCACCACAAGTCTTTCTTTTAAAAATAAAATAAAATCATATTATTTGCCTGCATAAATTTATTTATTTCTTTAAGCTAAATGATGCAAGGTACATCATCATCACCACCACATCATTATTATTATTATTATTATTATTATTATGCACTTCATCTGAAGATCTCAGGGCGATTCACCACAAAAATGCAGGATAAAAAGGCAAAGACTAGTGGGATGTTGTTCATTACAGTCGTACTTTGGTTCTCAAAAGGAATCCATTCCAGAAGTTCGTTCGACTTTCAAAACATTCAGAAACCAAGACGCGGCTTCCGATTGGCTGCAGGAAGCTCCTGCATCCAATCAAAAGCCACGCTGGACGTTCGGCTTCCAAAAATAGTTTGCAAACCGGGTTTGCTGCGTTCAGGAGCTGAAACATTTGAGAACTAAGCTGTTTGAAAACCAAGGTACGACTGTATATTGAATAAGAGAAAGTATTGCAGTCTGAACAATGGCAGCAGCGTGAAGTGGAACAGAAGGGAATGGGGCATCAAAACTCTCCATACTTTGAAGTCACAACACAGGTTTTGCATTGCTAGATGTTACCAGGGGAGGGAAAAAGTGGAAGGCATGAGTCTGCCCTAAAGACTATAATTTTGACCATGTTGCATCTTGCTGGGATCCCAGTTAGGTTAGGCCAGGCCATCTTAGGGTCAGGGATGATGTGCAAAATGTAATGTTGTCCCTAAATACAATTTCTTACTTTTCCCATAGGAGTGTTAACAAGTCATTTATACAAGAGAATGTATAGGGTCTTCACCTGTGGGGGATTACATCTATTCTTTGTTTCTCCAGAGTCAGGTTCTGCCCCCTTTTCAACTATGTCCCAGATCTCAATTCACTATGTTTGTTCTATAATTGAGCATGCACACCTTTCCATCTGCATCTCCCATCTTGGGTCCCACTGCCAGAGTCTGATGGACCACTGCAAACCAGCTTTCATGCATATGGGTTGTGAGATGCAGTGGAAATGTGCATGTGTGTGTGAAAGCAAGAGTGATTACCTGCAATTTCCTTCAGAAATCCTCTGGTCTGGCGTTACTGTTAACTTTTATAGGCTAGCACATGTTTTCTGGTACATCTTTATTTCTAACCCTGGGAGAATGAATGCATAAATAAAAATCTACAGAGCCTCTGCTGCTCTCTGCCATTTAAATCCCTATTTATCTCACTCTAGGATGCCAGAGAGGAAACTTAATGCTGAGTATTGGTTCAATAAATGTCAGGAAGGGCAGGCGGTTTATATCTTCCTTTGCAATAAACATTTAGTCCTCATGACAAAGATGAGATCAGAGGGTGGGGAGGAGGGGGCGGAACAGCTTGAACATTCACAGCTCTGTTAGATGAGAAAGTGTGTGTGCAACAGAGACCATATACCTCTTAGTCTAATTTCCAGAGATGGTTAATATCCTTTTCGTGTTTCCAGTGCCTGCTGTTCTGGAAATAACACCGCCCACTCGCCCAGTCTCCCTTGTTTGAGGAGCTGAGCTGAACATGATTTAATCCTGCACAACGTCAGTGTAATTTTCTTTCCTACCTTACAGGTGTCGTCTCACTTTACAGTGTTTCTTCTAAGTTGTCTCTTCATTTTCAGAACAAGGTGGTAGGCTTAGTTTGCAGTAGAATGAAAGATAACTGCATTTGTAATATATCAGGCTAATAAGCAACCAGATACAGAGATGGACTACCTCTTCAAGTAAACCTGGGTGTCTACCATAGAGATAGAAAGGCTGAAGTGCTAAAGGAATTTGGATGTTAATAAGCCAAGATAATGACCTCTCCCCACATCAAATGGGGGGGGGGTGTGCCTTTTGCATGGTCACGCACAGCCCCCCAGATCCCAGTAGTGCAGGCTGGCTTCACCCTCCCCAAGCTGGATACCTGGAGGTCTCCGCCTACCTCAGCCAATCAACCAATCCCGCCAGGGGAGGCGTTGCCAGGGGATCGGCCAGGTAGGGGGAGGGACCGCCCTGCCCACACAACGGAAGGTGAATCTTACCTGTGAAGCGTCAGTTGGCTCCAGAGCTTCTCCCACCCTGCCCTCCCTCAGTTAAGCCTTCTTTTGCAGGTTAACCTCTTCTCCACAGGTACGTGGGTGCTACTACGTCGCTGTTGAAGGGCCAGAAAGAAATTTTCCTGCATTGGCAGGTTTTGCGTTCCCCATAGCAAAACATCACAACTTAGGTGGTTTCAGGCCTTGGGCGGAATCCTTTAGTCTGTCTTCCTAAATGGGGTGTGAATCGGTGACCCACGTCCCCCTTTGCGTCGGTGATCCCAGGGTTCCCCGTTAAAGGGGTCTTGAGAGTAGGCATTGGCCATACGCCAAGAGGTTGACATTGCTCCCCCCTGCAATGGTGGTGAAAAGGGGGGCTGGCTCTCTGCTTGAGCATATGTTCTCCAGAGCCAGCCCAATCCCCACACATTCTGGAAAACCTTGATGTCTCCCAGATCCCCAACTGGGGACTGGAAAGGATAAATGCCCCGTGCCTGAGCCAAGGTCTTCGTACATCTGAAACTTAATAAAGTTGTGGCCAATTTTAATCCCATAGCACGTTATAGCAGAATTTTTGGATCTCTATGTCATTCCAATCCGCACAGTAAATCTAGCACAGGGGTCACCAACCTAAGGCTCATGGGCTGGAAGCGGTCCGCAGAGGTCGTTTGACCGGCCTGCGAGCCGCCCCCGAACCGAGCCGCCCGTTCGTGCTCTGCGCTAAACTGGTGCAGCATGGCGTGGGGACTCACTTCCGTTGTGCGAGAAATCGTGTCTGTGCATGTGCAGATGCCAAAAATCACAGGCGTGCATGCTCACACACGCATGTGATCTGGCCCACAGAGGGATCTCTGCGGGACCGATCCAGCTCAGGCAAGGTAAACCTTTCCAATCCCTGATCTAGCACAATACTATATGATCAGTGATTATCTTTGTCTCCTCTCTCTTTCTCTCTCTCTCTTGCAAGAACACACACACACACACACACTGAACATGTAGCACATATGCAGACCACACAAATATACGGAGAAGGCAGCTTCCATTCCTTATATCCCTAGATTGAGATAGGGAGGAAAACCTACTGTTATTCAGAAATTGCTATCTGAAGTGCTGAGAAAATGGTTTCCTCCTCCCTGGGCTAGAAGGAGAGGAGCTTCACTATCCAGCACAGCACTGCAGTGGACAGGAAAGCACATTCTCCTTACTTTTCAAAGGTGCCTCTTTTCCCTTTGGTGTGGCGTCATTGTTAAGAGGTCTTAGGCAACAGGAAAGAATGATCCTTTTTGTGTCCTGAGTGCTAAGTCTTCCCAGCAATAGGGCTTTTTTCTTTTCTTTTATTGAGCTGGAGTTTCAGGTGAGTGCCATTGCCATTGTAAGAGAACAAGGGAAGCGATCATGGTGAGTTAAGGCACATATCTTTCTAGAAAAAGAGCACTGACTGTGCAGAAGGAAAAGAGGCCAAGTTAGGGTTCATCCACACACCTGCTTATCTGCTGCCTAGAAAACATGGGTCTGGGAGAGTTCGTGCTTGTCCTGAGTGGTTTTGCATTGCCTGGAGCTTTCTCCAGGAAAACACACTCTTTACCACTAAATCGGAACAAACAACAACCCATGGAAAACCTGATTGCTGTTTATAGAAAGTAGACTATTGGGATGTTTATTTTGGAGCAAATATTTTGAATAATTATTTTTATGTAGCTGACAGATGGAAAAACAGAAGCCCCTTTCTCTCTCCCCCCCCCACTCTTTTCTGCTTTTGATTTTATATAGATTAGGTTCTTTTATCTTGTTGTAGCATAAAATAGCTTTAATAAAAGAATATGCAAAAAAGGAAAGGAAAACCTTACTGCTGTTTGGTCCAATTCTGCAGTAAAAAAAAAAAAAAAAACTTTCCAGGGGGAAAGCTGTGGGGCAAATAAAAGTGTGGCTGACCCCTTAAAGTGGTATGGTGGGCTGGATCCAGACTGCAGGTTCTTTCTGCCCCAATTTAGCATTCTGGTGGATGAGAACCCTTTGAAGTGATAATGAGAAATGACCTGCCCATTTGATGTTACAACTCTCTGAACCAGCTGTAGCCAGTTCCAAGCTCGGGCAAAGCCAGGAGATATATTATCAAATCTGCAAATGAACTGCAACTCAGCAGTCTCACATTCTATCTGACCTCTAAGCATCTTTTCCTACGATGTGATGCCCTCAAGGTCAGAAACTGAGTAACATCCTGGGAGATTTAGAGCTGAATTCCCGCCTTTGCTTCAATGAATAATGTAATGGAGGCACCTGAGGCTAAGAGATATCATGCTACTGACTAGTTCTCCAACTTGGTGGACAACTGCACATAAGTGCTTTAGGTCAGAGGTTTATGTTTGGGTTGGCAATTATAAAAGGTTCAGCGGAGAGTTATCTGGATATCTGCCCTCTAGTATACGAACCAGATACTCTTCTGGAATTGTGCTTGTGGTGATGCTGCTTTGAGCCAGCAGTGTCAATCTTTCAGAATTGAGGATTCCATTAAATAAGTGTCACATTAAGTTGTCGTTCAGGCATTCCACAGAATCATCTGCAAAGCTTCATTACTTCCTCTTGTTCCCTATTAAGCCACCATTTTTCTCATATTTTAATTGTTGGAAGTATTTTAGCAAATCTTGTCAACATCTATAACTTGGAAAGCAAACCACTAATAGAGGTAGATATGTGTGCTTCATCAAGGCAATGGGTCCCTCCTTTCTTTTAACACATCAAGGCCCTAAGCATCCAAAATATGTTAACCAGACATTAACCAAAGGATAATCTGACTGTGTGACTGGTCAGTCAGAGATCCCCTTTTTTTTGTATTGACTGATGCAACAAAGAACTACTGACTTCCCTTGTGGGGGGTTTGCTAATAATAATTTATTACTTATACCCGGCCCACCTGGCTAGGCCTCCCTAGCCACTCTGGGTGGCTTCCAACAGAATATTAAAAACACAATTAAACTTCAAACATTAAAAACTTCCCTATGCAGGGCTGCCTTCAGATGTCATCTAAAAGTCAGATAGTAGTTTATTTCCTTGACATCTGGTGGGAGGGCATTCCACAGGGTGGGCGCCACTACCGAGAAGGCCCTCTGCCCGGTGATGGGAGAGTGAAATAGTGACTGTTATATAACCATACTAAAGGCGAGCAACAAAGTCTACAGTGAACTGCCTCAATCTTGACACACATTCCTCCCATCACAGTGCTCATCTGCCTCCTGTTGAACTTACTGAATATGCATATAGGTTTGTGGGTTCTATAATGCCTGGGTTCCGTTTATATTAGAATTCAATTAGTGCTTGTGTGTTAGAACTGGGAAATGGCCAGACTCGTGTGTGTTTAAAACAGACCCATGTGTGTATTTGACCTGTGTACCAGATGCTTCTAATAATAGAATTGTAGAGTTGGAAGGGACTCCAGGTGTCATCTAGTCCAGCCCCCTGCAATGCAAGAATCTCAGCTAAAGCATCCATGACAGATGCCCATCCATCTTCTGCTTAGAAACCTCCAAGGACCACAACCTCCCAAGGTTCCACAGTCAAACAGCTCTTACTGCCAGAAAGTTCTTCCTTTCTTGTATCTTTAAGCCAGGCATAGGCAAACTCGGCCCTCCAGGTGTTTTGGGACTACAACTCCCATCATCCCTGGCCACTGGTCCTGTTAGCGAGGGATGATAGGAGTTGTAGTCCCAAAACATCTGGAGGGCCGAGTTTGCCTATGCCTGCTTTAAGCCATTGGTTCGAGTCCTACCCTCCAGAGCAGGAGAAAGCAAGTCTGTTCCCTCTTCCATGTGATGGCCCTTGAGATTTTTGATTAGCATGTGTGAAAGACTAGTTAGGTTAGATGAGTTGTGTATTAGATTCTTCATAATCCTAGGAAATCAGTGTGAATAAAGAGAGAAATGGAGTCAGGTTAATTTCCTTCGAGGTGATGGCTATGAGCACATCAAAGAAGCTGGGCATCTCCATGAGTTAGAAAAGGCAGAGACAAGGAAAGCTTAGGAATGGTGGGATGTATGCTGACAGGAGGAAGTGGGAGGGGGGGGGTAAAAAAAAAACAAAAAACGTATTGCCGAGATTGTTGTTTTTGTTCCAGACACTGCAAATTTTGGACAAGATGGACTGTTTCAAGAAGTGGCAGAAAGACATATCTAATTTTGTCTGGCAGGGCAAAAAAACCAGAAAAAAATTAAGATTTTGACTGACTCAAAGGATAGAGGGGGCTTTGCCCTGCCGGACTTAAGACTTTATTATGAGGCAGCAGCTTTTTGCTGGCTGAAACAATGGCTACTTCTTGAGAATACAGATGTCTTGGATTTGGAGGGATATGATAACAACTTCGGCTGGCATGCATATTTGTGGTATGACAAGGTAAAGATTCATAGAGGCTTTAAAAACCATATTGTCAGAAAAGCACTATACAATGTGTGGAACCGTTATAAAGACTTGTTGGAGAATAAAACCCCCAGGGGGTTGTCACCTATGGAAGCCAAGGCGGTAAAAAAACTTAATATGGACTCAGATTGGCCAAAATATCATGAAATTATAGAATATGATGGTGAAAAGCCTAAATTACAGAGTTTTGAGAAATTAAAATCTAAAGTTCGAGACTGGTTACATTATCGTCAGATTAATGAGATGTTTAAGCAAGACAGGAGACTAGGATTTCAGAAGGAGAGGTCAAAATTAGAAACAGAGTTATTGGAATCCAATACTAAGAATTTGTCTAAAATGTATAATTTGCTGCTGAAATGGAACACTCAAGATGAAACAGTAAAGTCAGCAATGATTAAGTGGGCACAAGATATCGGACATGATATTATGTTTGCGGACTGGGAACAGTTATGGACCACAGGTATTAAATTTACGGCATGTAGTGCCTTAAAAGAGAATATAATGAAAATGATCTATAGGTGGTACATGACCCCAGTCAAGCTTGTAAAAATATATCATTTGCCCAATAACAAGTGCTGGAAGTGTAATGAATGTGAAGGAACTTTTTATCATCTTTGGTGGACCTGTCCAAGAATTAAGGCCTACTGGGAAATGATCTACAATGAAATTAAGAAAGTCCTAAAGTGGACATTTGTAAAGAAGCCGGAGGCCTTTCTCCTGGGCATGGTTGACCAAATGATTCCAAAGAAAGATAGAATTTTTTTTATGTACGCAACCACGGCAGCAAGAATTCTTCTAGCAAAGTATTGGAAGACTCAAGAGATACCTACTCTGGAAGAATGGCAGACCAAGGTGATTGAATTTATGGGACTAGCAGAGATGACCGGCAGAATCCGTGACCAGAGGAGAGAGACGGTGGAAGAGGACTGGAAAAAATTTAAAGTTTATCTTAAGAACGTTTGTAAAATTTTGGAATGACAAGATGTCAAGGGTTATGAAATTAGAGAATTATAGCCGTCAAAGTTTAAACTTAAGAAAACTCAAAGAAAGTTGCGGTTTTAAAATTGAAAGAAGAATTGCTAAAAGCTAATTTAAAAATAAGGGTGCAGTGAAGGGAAGGTTCGGGGAAGTCGTGTATGTTTGTTTGTATGTTTTCTTTCTTTTCTGTTTTCTTTTCTGTTTTCTATGCTGTCAAAATTAATAAAAATTTATTTTTTTAAAAAAAGGAAGTGGGAGGGGGGGTGTCAGAAGGAGGCATGTTTTTTTGCTGCCAGACTGCAGTCATGAGACAAAGGGAAACCTCTTGGGAAGTGATGCTCTGATCCCCCTGTCCCATCTAGATCCAGGTTGCATATATGTGCAAAAAAACCCTCCACATATCATAAAGACACCACAGTTTGCACTGTGCCTTATTCTTCAAAAGGAAAGACAGACCTTGGGTAAGTGTGCATGCTACCCCAAGAATCTCACACGACTCAGAGATTGGGGTGGTGTGTAACAATATTGATTTAAATGGTGACCCTTAGTAACGGAACCCTTAGTAATATTTCAGGGGGTTCTGGCATGTGGTGACACTGTCCCGTTGTGCTGTTGAGGGCAGCAGAGCAGACCAACACCATAGCAAATTGAGATATTCCAGCCATTAGTGTCCATTGAAGTAGATCAAGTGTTTGCATGGCTCTGATGATCCCATTTGTGTTCCAACAAGCTGCAGAAATGTAAAGTAACTGTTTCTTTGATTTTCTGTTTGTGGAGGCTTGAAGTTTCATTTAAAAATGTCAAGGAAGCTCTGTGCAGCAGAATTGTCACCAAAACTTAATCTGAAGTGTACTTTGAAACAAAAGTGGAGGTTCCTTTTCCAGCAAACATCTGAGGAGTTTTGAGGGAAGACAAAAACTAAACCAAATTCTTAAAATTTAGCAAGATTTATTAGGGGTTGGGGACAATGTTTGAGAATCGCATGCTCTAGATTACCCTTTGCCATGTTATTGGGCCTGTTTAATGCTGTCTTTTGATCTGTAGAAGCAAAGTACCTTTCAAATTACCATTTCAAAAAAATTCCATAAATTTCAATTAAAAATGCCTCATTTTTATAAGCATAAGATATATGTCCACATATAATATAATCCAAATTGCCCATTGGAAAATAAGTAAAATGAATGTGGCTTCTGATTGATAATTTCATGATCTGGTATCATAAAGTTTCCAAGTGTCTTGTAAAAATTATCATTTGATGAAGGTTGATTTCTGTTAATGGTCCCTTGGAAATCTGCATTATATCCATACTCATTGCACCAGGGCATTTTAAGATATCAGAACTACAGTATCTCAAGGATTCGTGTTCAGCTGGCAAGCTCACTCCATCTTTCTTGTTCCCAACAATGCCTTTGTTGTTTTCCTAAAGTGTATTTGTAAAAAGTGTAATAGGTTTCAGAATTCCAAGATAAGACAGAACGACAAAAGTAGCAAATGAGAAATAGTTGCAGTCTGAATAATTCTTTGTGTGAGAAAGTTAAAGATCGTTTTATGATGGTGGAACTACTATTATAGTACAGCATCCACGGGAGTGCGGTTCTGAATTATTGAATTTGTGATCCTAGAGAATTAATTAGATCCAATTTCTATATCTCACATTATGTAAGAGACCCAGAACAGCAGGAAATTATCAAAGCTAAGTGGGAAAGTGCATGCTTTGCATGCAAAATAATGCAATGCCTGATATCTCCAGTTCAAGGCATCTCAAGGGGCAGAGGAAAGAGCTCTGCTGAAGACTTAACTGTGAAAGGCTGTTGCCTGTTGCCAGATAAGGTTTTGTGCACCTAGGTGGACAAATCAGATTCAGATGTTCATATTGATGCCAGTGACGACTCCTCATATTTGGACTCCTAGGCCAAGAGGTAGCAGCCCAGATTGTGGCTTCTTTCTATGCCATAATAACCTCTCCAGAAACTGTAAAGATGCAAATAATTGTTTCACTATTGCAATTAAAGCAGATTAATGATATCACACGCTTACAGTGTGACTCTAAGTATAATTGGAAATCTGTTCAACTCAAGTTAAGTCAAGGGCAGTCCCCCCCCCCCCAATAAACCAAGCAAATGCCTTTAGCACAGAATTGAAAATGGAAGTGCTCTCCTACTGGGCTATTTCATTAAATACATCAACAGTGATGGATCATGGTGTGTGGTGGGGTCAAAGTACAGCAATCCAAAGACAAGTCAGTGGGATGGTGAACACACAGAGTAGGACATGCATTCAAGTCCCTGCGTTCAAGTTCAAGACCTTGTGTGATCTTAGACCAATCCTTCTTTCTGCCTAATGCAGAGTTGTGAAAATAAAGTGTTACAAGCAATTTTTAAGCAGTGCCCTGAGATCCTTGAAACATGCCCTCCAAGTGTCCCTAATTTCCATGGACAGTCTTGAATTTACAGAAGCCGCCCCAGTTTCTGATTTGATCCTGGAATGTCCTGCTTTTCCTTAGGATGTCCCTGTTTTCACTGGATAAATGTTGGGGGGTTTGGAGTTATTCTACCCCTGAGTCAAGAAGATAAGTAACTATACAACCTTTAGAAGGTAGCCCTGTATAGGGAAGGGGTTTTTTTTGTTTCTTTGTTTTTATATATGTTAGAAGCTGTCCAGAGTGACTGGGGCAACCCAGTTAGATGGGCAGGGTGTTGTTGTTCTTCTTGTTGTTAATAATATAATAATGAATAGGACGTCTCTATTTTCACTGCAGAAATGTTGGAGGGCATATTGAAGGGAGGCATAGCATAAATATCCACCAAATACCAGCAAACTTGACAGAGTGACCAAAAGTTTCAGGGGAAAAGAGAGAGAAAGAAAAGGACAAAAGACAGGTTTGCATAAAATTGGTATATAACTGTTGATGGGCAAATTCAGACTCTGCTGCCTCTGCTTTAGGGCTCCTAGGCTTTAAAACAGGCTCAGACTAACAGCCCTTCCAACAGGACTGCCCTCGGACAGCTCTTCAAATTGAGGAGTTAAAAAAAGGGCACATGAAATATACTGTGTACCTCTGATAGAAATTCCACGGCATCTGGAGTTAGTGCAATTCACTGAAAGCAAGCAGTATCACTGGCAAAATACAATTTTAATTACTGCTATCACCTAAATACAAAAGAAAACTTGTTTTTAAACCAATATAAATGCAAACACATTAGATAAGTCTTGGTGGAAATTGTCTATTTTAAAAAAAAACAAACCCAGGGAAGCAGCTCTTTGATTTTTCATTATGACAGCTGGTAGATACAGAAAGTAATTATTTCTTATAATAGAATGTATTTATTAGCAGAGTTCTTTTAAAACTTCACCTGTTCCTTATTAGCACTTGCAGAAACTTCAAATCATCACATCTACCTCACATCTGAAAACTTGTTTGACTTCAGTTCTGACATTACCCAAATGCTAAATGTTCACATTTAAACTCTCAGGTTTTAGGAATCCAATATAATAATGCTTACCATGTATATGGCACATTCCCAAATTGTTCAAATCCCTCAAAGCCTGTCTCATACAACCATCTACAAAATGGGTATGATAATAGTGTTGTAAGGTTTACAGTGAGAGTGTATGTGGATACTGAAAGTGTTTCATAAATGCAAACATTAGTAGTAATATTTTGATGGAATCTGTCTTCTGCCATGGATGAGAAATGTCTTGATTCCATATTATCATTTTCTCTTTTTAACACGCACACATTCCCCACCACCAAATGAAACTATTTCTAGATTTCCCCTGAGTTCGTTCCTCCTGCAAGGAGCAGGATATTAGTGAGAGTCTTGGCAGCGGAAGCCCATTTGGACTTGAGTTTTGCGCGCCAGAGATTATTCCCCCCCACACTTGTTGCCTGACATTTTATCACTGCCAATTCCAGTGTGCTTTTTTTGGCCATCACCACTGCTAATGCCTTTCCTCAGGGCAAACTGCAAGTAATATCTCTTTGAGGACACTCATCCCCTCCTTTTCTTCCCGGAGTGACATTTCAATCCCGAAAATTTACCAGCTTCTGTTTCAGCGTCCCTCATTTTAAGAAATATTTTACTTGGCTGATTGCAGAGAACTGCTTTGCAGGGAAAATATTGTTGAGTAAGAAACAACATCATTTGGCACTGATGGTATAATTGAGGGTTTCCTTGAGCAGCAGTTACTCACAGGTCTCAAAAGAGCTTAGTGCAATCTCCGGTTGATTTCATGATACTATTTGTAATTTTGTTCACCGAGTGCCACTGTATCTTGTACCCCACGGTGAGCCCGGAGCTGCCCTCTTGAGGAAAACACATGCTTGTGTCATGAATTAGGGATTTATTACATTCATCCTACTTTGCTGGTTTAGAAAACATTTCCCTCGTAGTCTCTAGTTCTGATTACTTTGCTGAGATGTCTGACCGGAGTGGCTACAGATTTGTGACACCACAGGTTTAATTACAATGTTGCTGTAACTTGACTGGTTCCGTGGAGGACAGGGTTTTCACTCCCGGGAGATCAAATAATACCTAATTTGAACCACAACTGACCTGTGGAATTAAACTTGCAAGCTATAAATTTAAATTACAGTGCTTTCTTGTAGCTGAGATCTATTTCCCAGCTTGCTTGCTTGCTTGCTTTCTTGTTTCACTCTGCCAACTGGTTGCCAATTTTCTTAGCTGCTGAAGGCAATGCAATGAGCAGAAATTTAGCAGGTGAAGTTTGGACTGGTGGGAAGTGGTGGGGAAATATTCTAGAATGGCCAAGTCTGTTTGCAGTTACAGTCACCTACATTCATATAGTCATAGAGCTGGAAGATACCCCAAGGATCATCTATTCCAACCCACTGCAATGCAGGAATCTCGGCTAAAACATTCATAACAGATGACCACCCAACCTTTGCTTTAGAAACCTCCAAGGAAGGAGAGTCCACAAAACCTCCCAAGGGAGACCATTCCACTGTCAAATAGCTCAATTTGATTATTATTTATTACATCATAAGTTATTGTAGGCTATTAACTTACTTTTCAGATACCTGGTCAGATCAGCTGGCAACAAGAACTCCAAGATAGTTAAACAGAATGTTGTCCTCTTTCTAAGAACTTGGATATGCATATACAAGGTATATGTGATAGCAAACTGAACTTAATGAGGAATGGTTCTTTCAATGATTAACATGGAAGAAGAGTCCATTGTCCCTATTTAAGGCCAGGTTTATGTGCTGGCCACATGACCCAGAAGCTGTACGCCTGCTCCCTCGGCCAATAAAGCGAGATGAGAGCCACAACCCCAGAGTCGGCGACGACTGGAACTAATGGTCAGGGGTCCCTTTACCTTTACCTTGTATAGCAAAATCATCACATTCATTTCTGCTCTTCTAACATATGTTTCCTAAAACCACCAGAACTGATTTTTAAAAATTATTTCAAATGGCCACCCTGAATTTTTATATGCTCAAGAAGGATGAAAGGTTTGTGCATAGCTGTTTTGGTTTTCCTTTGCTAAATTTCAGTCTTGACATATTAAAGGAATGGGATCCCTGTCATTTATTCTCCACAAAAAAAAAAAAATACATTTAAATTTAATTATATTTCGGTCTGCAAAGGTGTACACTATTTTAAGGTTCTATTACCACTTTCTTGCTTTTATTCTAACTTGAGTTGCTGGGTTGGAATTTCTTGTCCCCCACAACCCTTCAATTCTATTCTTTTCAAAATAAAGAAAAACAAAAGATCATTTCAAAAAAAGAAAAGAATAAGCGTTTCTCACCTACTTTTGCTGACTTAAATCTGCAAAAATGCTTGACTTAAATTACCAGAAAAAAATAATATTTTTACCCCATTCTCATTGGTTATGACGGTTTAGAAAATGGAATCTTTTGGAGTGTTTGATCAGACTCCCACGTAATTAGCCCTTTAGAAGTTGGGAGCTTGTGCCAGTTTTCAGTTGGGGAAAAGGAAACTATGACTGAACATAACATTTTTTGAAGAAAATGTTTGATCATCTGTCCTGCTGTTCTTTATTATGGGTCTGCAGCAAAAACAGAAGCTCCCGCTCCCCCCGCCACCAACCCTTTAATTCATTCTGTTTCTGCCAGGATCCTATGTACTTTTCCAGAGAATAATATATGCCTAAAACATCTTCCTCCAATACAGAAGACAATATTTTTATCTTGTTTGCAGAAACCCAAGAGGAAACCCTTCTCAATTTACACCTATTTTCTGCTGATTCTTGGAGATGATGATTGCTAAGCACACCTAACCCTTGGGATTCAGTCTCATGTGGAAAAACTCAGGGCCCTATCTGGACATTTGCTTTCCCCACTGTCTATATTAATTCCCTGTCGAACCCATGGCATGAAAAGCAGCTTTTGAGAGAGGGGGATTTTGCGTTAAAAAAGAATGCCAACGGGACTATATTCCCACTGCCCCACTTCAAATTACTGCTTCCCAAGGCTTCTTTCCATTTCTTTTTTAACATCTACAAATTGTCAGGATTTATTTACATGCATATATATGTAACCAGGTGGTTTGCTTAATTATTATTATTTTTATAGACTTTTTCAAATTTTTTTATCTGTTCATAATCGCATAGGGGAAAGATAATTGTGACTTGTAGCAAAATATGAATAAATGAATGGAGAAAGAATAGGGGGAAGGCAAACGCCCTCTATTCCATGCTGATTATTGCTAATGTTTATTTCATGAAAACTGTGAGGAGCTGGGCAAAGCAGTTGAATTGTTGTATTAGAGGAGAGTAAATTGGACTGTATGGAAAGCATCAGAAACCTAATAGCACTCTCAGAAAACACCCTTGATTTCAGATGGATTTAATATTATGAATCATTAGCGATAGTTGCCTGACTAGCTTTTTGAAAAGTGCCCCCTTGCTGTTCAAATGAGAGTACACTGTTTGCAACCAGCTGAAGAAAGAACCAGTTAAACCTAAAAGGCTTCTAAAGTCATTCTCATCATTATTTTGTGAATATGATTTAAAGGAGGGGGAAAGGAAAGTGAAGTGCTTTAGCACAATAAATTAATATTTTCTCTGAGTATGGTCTATTTTCTCGTGAAAATGCCATGATGTTTCTAATCAGGAGAATAGTACATTTCTCCAAAAATGTACTACAAAACAGGTGGCTGAAAATATGCAACACACATAAACACACACAAACATACACACACACAATCTCTCTATCTCTCTATCTTGGCCTAATTTCTTGCCTGCCATTGTGTTTACAATGACATTTTGACGATAAGTGCAGTAACCTTTCAGGGAAATGAGCAGAGAAGTAGTCACTTACTGGTATACAATGTCTTAGGTAAAATGTTGGTACTGGATTCAACAATCTTCCTGAACTTTCTTTGAGCTGTGGCACAGTGGCTAGGAGCAGTGGACAGAGAGCAAGGAGATCAGTTCAGATCTCTAAGCCAGGAATCTCTTTTGAGTTACCTTAGGCCAGTCACCGTCTCTCAGCCTGACCTGCCTCATGCAGTAAAGGTAGAGGGACCCCTGACCTTTAGGTCCAGTCGTGACCAACTCTGGGGTTGTGGCTCTCATCTCACTTTATTGGCCGAGGGAGCCGGCGTACAGCTTCCGGGTCATATGGCCAGCATGACTAAGCCGCTTCTGGCGAACCAGAGCAGCGCATGGAAACGCCATTTACCTTCCTGCTGGAGTGGTACCTATTTATCTACTTGAACTTTGATGTGCTTTCGAACTGCTAGGTTGGCAGGAGCAGGGATCGAGCAACGGGAGCTCACCCCGTCGCGGGGATTCAAACCACCAACCTTTTGATCGGCAAGCCCTAGGCTCTGTGGTTTAACCCACAGCGCCACCCCGTCCCGCCTCACGCAGTATTTTAATACAAAATGGGAAAACCAAATGCATGTCACCCTGGGCTCCTTGTAGGTAGTGTTGGGTATGCATTTAATAAGTATATAATAACATTGTGAAGTAACCTATTCAGAGGCAAGCCAGTAGATGGACGCAGGAACCATTAGACGGAAGATTAGAAATAAATTTTGCACTAAGAATCTTGGGATGGAGGTGTTTGCCTCACCTCTAACAATTAAACCTCTCTTCATTCTGCCTACAATGAACTGCCTTCACGAACATTTAGAAACACTTCCTGAAGGCAGCAGATGGCATTGGATGGCAGAATTTTTTGATAGTCAAAGGTGATGATATCTTTTACTCGTGGTGTGCACACTCATTTCTTTTATCTCTTGTGTCTGGTCAGACAGGTTTCTGAAGCACTACTGAAATCTTTTTTAAAATGTGAGGAAAGGAAATGTTGAGATAAAGTGCATGTCATGAGTGATGGTGCCTCTTTTGTTACCTCCAACATTCTGAGCAGGCAGCGGGAACCATTGTGTCTCAAAGAGACTCTTCACCAGTTTTAAGAATAGCAGAGAAAGAGATTTGTATACTCTTTGCTGATGGAAACTCATGCTGCAGTACATATACAGTAGCAGCCTTTCAGGTATAAAGGCTGAAGGCCAAAATTACATGAGGTAGAAGATTCATGAATAGATCTACTCAGGGTTTGTTTGTTTTAATAAATAATCTAAGCATACGAATTTGTGACAGGAAGGTAAAGGTAAAGGCCCCTTGGATGGTTAAATCCAGTCAAAGGCAACTATGAGGTTGTGGCGCTCATCTATGTTTCAGGCTGAGGGAGCCGGCAATTGTCCACAGACAGCTTTTTGGGTCATGTGGCCAGCATGACTAAACCACTTCTGGTGCAATGGGACACCATGACAGAAACCAGAGCAGTGCATGGAAACGCTGTTTACCTTCCCACCGCAGCGATACCTATTTATCTACTTGCACTGGCATGCTTTCAAACTGCTAGGTTGGCAGGAGCAGGGACCAAGCAACGGGAGCTCACCCTGTCACGGGGATTCGAACTGTCAAACATTCGATCAGCAAGCCAAAGAGACTCAGTGGTGCAGACCACAGCGCCACCCGCTTCCCAATTTTGGTCCAATGTAACTGTTCACAGCAATAGTTACTCAGTTTGTAGGATCAGTACCAAGTATGAGATTTACAGTAGCGTTAGATTCACAGGAAGAGAGGGCAATTGAGCAGGATAGGGACACTAGAGGAGTGGGAGGGGGGAGTAAACACTTTCCCACTATGTATTTTTTTTTCAGATTAAAGGTCAGGAAAAGTTTGCTATAAGCCCTGATGGGAAAAGTCAGGTACTCCTATCTTTTGCCCAATGGGGCTAATGGCAGCTATGATTTTTACCACAGACGTGGCACAGAGAAAAGGTTTAAGGGTGGCCTGAGAGCAGTCTGAGGTGATCCAGGAGCTGGAAACCAGAAGTCACAGGAGAAACTATGAGTCAGGAATCAAAGAGCAAGAGATAAGTTATGTGCAAAGGGAAGTACAAATGGGCCAAGGGGTAAGCCAGATGTCAGGACACAAAGAGCAAAGCAGATCCAGAGTTTAAACGAGGAGACAAGACCCAAGAAAACACAAAGATACAGGAGCACACCAGAGCTAAAGAATAATGTGTTGTGCAAGCAAGGATCATCTGGAAGAAGGCCTTTATTCTCCTTCATGGCCAGAAAATGCAATAGACAGCCTGGTTATGTGGAGGCAATGTGACGAATTATTCACAGAGAAGATGGGCGCCTGTAGTTCAGTTGGATTTGACATTCCCCCAAGACATTCCCATAACATATCTATACCTATATCTGTATCTATCTATTTATCTATATCTATACCTATTTATTTCTAACACACACACATGAATTTGTTGAGAGATCTAGTTATGGATCTGCCATATGACATGTAGCTTGGCTCCAACACAACTAATCTACTTGATCTTAAAGACAGTTAAGCTCAGTGTTTGCAGAAGATGGAACTGTTTACATTCCACATAGAAAAAAGGTGTTATCCGGCTTTCTTGTTTCAGATGAACTGGGAAGCAGAAGATAAATATAATTTTTGCAAGGACACTGTGTCCTGCTGAAATCAGCAGGGATTTTTTTTTTTATATCGTGGGATGAGTGCACAGAGCATAGGAAAAAGAGTGCAAAAGAGCATAGGAAAAGAAATGAATTTGAGGACAGGTAAAAGGGAGGTGTGGTTTGACTCAACCTCCAGAAGGGTTTCTCTGATAATAAATGTGTGTGAGAGAGTTATTGGATTTCCTGCCAAGGCTTTTATGCTTAATGTGGCTGCCTGCCGACCACTTACTAATTGAAGTAACCAACTAATTTGAAAGAAAACAACTGCAGAACTCTCCACTGAAATAGCATGCAACATCAGCGTGCGCCAGAGTTGAACAGAGGGTAAGAGGGTAAGAGTTCAATTAGCTATAATCATAATAATTTCTTCAAATAAGCAGCTTTATTCATCCCATGTGCTCCTGCTCTTCCATGCAATTACTGAAAAGTTTGTTAACAACGGCATGTAGTTTGGTTTTGGGTTTGTGTTTTTTTAGAATGCATATGCTCAGTTTTTCATCTTTGAATATTGGAACAGAAACCTAGCGATCCAAATCCTGAACATTCTCTCCAACATTATTTGTACAAAATATTTGTTGATAATTTATGTCCCTCACTGGCAACTAATTTTAAACTGTGACCATATTTTGAACGGGGGTGGGGGTGGGAGGCTGAAGGAACTTTCCTTCCAGCCACTGATATGCTAGAATGACACTTCATCTCCCTTCACCTAATGTGAACAAAAAGTTTTGACAGACCCCTTGCTTTATATACTTCAGCTACTCAATCTCCCTGGCAAATGGCTCTTCAGCCACCTCTACCCCACTGTGAGCAATAAGAGAGGCTTTGGAAGAGTTGTCCCCTATCATTATGCATCTCAGCTAGAGGTGGAATATTCTGAAAATCTCAACATAGGATTTATCTGCACAGATTTTTTTTCTGATTCCCATCTTGCTCCTTGATCTCAATGAGAAGCAAGTTACTTTCTCCCCCCCCCACTGGTTCCACTAAAATATGAGCAATTATTGCACATTATAGATGATGTTATATGCATTATTGTAGATATGGTAGTAGTAGTAATAATAATAATACGCCCATCTGGCTGAGCTTCCCCAGCCACTCCAGGTGGCTTCCAACAAAATACTAAAATACATGCATATTCTACACATTTCCTAAAGCAACCAGCACATTAGCAGAACATAAAACAATGCATATAACTGTATAAAATACTTATGGATTAATTATTATATACTCACACTGTAGAAATATAGGACCACCTGGTCTGGACTTTTTTGTACATATTATACATAAAAATAGGTGTGTGGTTTTGCATGCAACTTCACATAAATTTAGTCTAAACAAAAAATGCACAAGCATTTGCAGGTGCTCGATGTGAGAGGTGGTCTGTTGCAGATAAAGCTCAATCAGCTCAGTTGGAGACAGTGCTGTGCATCAATCCACCCAAAGCAGATCCCACCTCCATCCCTGGCCTCAGCTATTTACTCCAAGATGAAGACGCCAAATTCTTCATCCCCACCTGCAACTCTGAGCAGTAACAGAGGCATTGGCAGAGTCCTTCCTTTGTGCACTTCAAGCTGCTAACTTCCACATTCAAGACAACATACAGGAAAATGGGAATGAGCAGCTGAAGTGCTTCATATTTAGCTCCAAAATATTTTCCGCAACACTGTCACCTTGCATTTTCTAGCATTCCATTCTTTCCTGGAGTAGATTTACGATAACCAGAAGATCTGTCAGTCACAAACACTGGATGGAAATAATTGCTCTGTTAAGTTGCCTCCAGACTGTTGTTATTTTATGGGAGGGGTTCCGTTACTGGAAATTTAGGTTAGGGCAATTAAAGTAGATTAAAGAGTTCTGTCTTCCTAGCACAGCAAATCCACTTCAAAAAATGTAACAGACATTTTGCAGTGAGGAAAGTGACAGGAAAATCCACGGAAGAGTGTGGAAAGAATGAATGATTAATGTGAAGGCATGTAAACACCCATCAAGCAGATCTGGATGAATGTGCATTATTGTGTAACCACTCTGCAACTAAATCAGGATGAATGCTCAATAAACAGGGCATCTGGAAGAGTCTTTAGTTTGGAAGACAGGGTGGAGACTTGTAGTTACAAGGGTTTACTCGCCACCAAGTCTATTATGAACCAAGCAGAGAAGTTCAGGTCCAGCTCATAATTCATTTGCCACCAGCCAGGCCTGTTCCCTCAAGTGTGGACAACCGTGGATGGTCAGGGCTGATTAGAAACAGCAGCATGTCAAGGAAAGTCCACTGCCTTTGGATGTATAGAAATTATAGCTTCAGTTCCTAGACAAATTCATTTCCCCAGCTCTCCCTGCGGCCTGCTTCCACTCTCCATAAGATCTATTTTATTAGGGGAGTAGGGGTTTGATAGTAAGATTTCCCAAGTGCCTCAGCTTTTCAGGCTGCCATGGGTAGCTCTCATGAAAGCTACCAATCGGCCCCCATCCGAACAATTTGTTATTTTATTATTATGTTCTCTCTAGTTTTAAAAGAAACTCAGGGTGGCTAACAAATCAAAACACTTCGTGATAATATGAAAATATAGCAAGGCTTCCAATCAGAGAATCAGCATGATTGACAAAAGGGGGAGGGGGACTCTAAGCCACAACAATAATTTTCAAAACAGCCATCAGAACAACAACATGAGGAAAGTTACCTGAAGAGGCTTAGCAAAACAAAACTCATTATGATGTGAACTTGGGGAGTTTTCCCATCACTGCTCACAGTAGCTATGCAGTTTGATGTGTTACCTTTTTATGCCTTTTGTTTAGAACCTATCAAGACAAACAGCTCATTCATTTCAGACTGCAGGTGGGCATGATTGAATGCGCACTCTTATTTATTTTTTAAAACCTACTCCTCACAAAGAAAACTAGAAGTCAAGGAGAAAGTGTTCTGGCTCACACTTTCTTCATTATAAATCATTTTTTTTAGGGGGGGAGGGGTGATGGATTTTTTTTCCTGTCTCCATAGGAGAACATTTAAAGTTGCAGTCCCATACCTTTAGTCTGAAGTGGCAAACATTGTTAAGGAACATTGCTAAGAGCTGCTTGTCCAAAGAGCTTCAAAGCAAAGACAATGAAGAGCTGGCTTAGATGGTCTAAGTCGGCCATTCTCAACCATGGGCCTCTAGATGTTGTTGGACTAAAACTCCTGTCATCCCTATCCAGCGGGACAAGTGGTTGGAGATTATGGGGTTTGTATTCAAATAACATCTGGGCGATGGGACCCAAGGTTGAGCAAGGCTGTTCCAAGTTCATAGTGAGTTATGGCCTCGCTTCATGATTAGTCCTACCTGAGGTCCATATCAAAGATGTTCCCTGGTGTGAGCAAATAAACTTACAACCTGATGACCTCAACTTCTGCAGTGAGTTCTACAAATTGATACAGCCACGTGATGAGAATCTGGCCACGGGGATGCTAATCCCTGTGGTGAATATAAGATCTAGGCAGCAATTTCCTTTCACTGATTTCTCTTGTCAAGGGATGCTCTAAATTGATGGAGCACTCTGTAAAGACCAGGCTTTAGAATACATTGAACTGTTCTCTGAGAGTGATTGAGAGCAGCAGAAATTCTTGTTATTTTATTGTTGCTAACTGGTTTCCAAGGATGCACTATTTTGTGAGGGTTTTTTGGTTTTTTTAATAGTTATTTTGGTTTGCAAGAAGATACTCAAGTATGCTCTAGGGGGTGACAGAAGAGGAAGCAAATGACTTCTAATAATCTTAAATCACATTTATTTTTCATGTTTCTGGATGCTATGCATGTTTTGCTACTAAGCTGGAGCCATGTCACTAACTCACTGCAGGCTTCTGTGTAGCAAAATATATAAAGCATTTGGGTCAATTTCTGCTCCTTGGGAATAGTGAACTGAGGTTTTGGAAACTATCACCACAGCAGAACATTGTTTTCTGAACCAAACCCCTACACTTTTAAATAGTAGTAGCTGTGTAAGGTAGGCGGGCAAGTATTTAACTATTTACTTATCAAAATGTTTTGCTGAGGAACTGCTCTATAACTTCAGTGGAATCCTTAATGTCACTGGGATTTTGGACATCATTATGTGATGCAAACCTCATTCATACTGGCCTGACTGCCATGCCATATCAACAGAGAATGCATCCTAGATACATGAAGCAATTTCTTAGGCTGTATGTTGCAGAGGGTAGGAAATGGTGGTTGTGTTCATCTTCTCTATCACTGTTAGTTTGTGTTATATTCTTTGCTTTGTTTTAAATCATTTTCATTGCCTTTTAGTATTGATTATATCGTTGTGACCTGCCCTGGAATCTTGTGGTGAAGGCTGGATGAGAAAACTCTGAAATACCGTATTTTTTGCTCTATAAGATTCACTTTTTCTCTCCTAAAAAGTAAGGGGAAATGTGTGTGCGTCTTATGGAGCGAACGCAGGCTGCGCAGCTATCCCAGAAGCCAGAACAGCAAGAGGGATTGCTGCTTTCGCTGCGCAGTGATCCCTCTTGTTGTTCTGGCTTCTGAGCTTCAGAATATTTTTTTTTTCTTGTTTTCCTCCTCCAATAACTATGGTCTGGTGCGTCTTATGGAGCGAAAAATACTGATTGCTTTGTGAAGCCCACAATAAGCTTCTGAAATCCTTAGGGATCTTTAAAACACAATTGGTAACCATTGGCCTAATTTGGGAGGGACCTACTCATGTTGCTGTTGTTGAAAGAAACCTAAGTTCTTCCTTTTTCTTTTCAAGTTGTTTAGTATTTGGGGATAGTGATAAGCATGAGCCTTGGTGGATTACCCAACCCTGGGTAAGCAGAAAGTTCCCTGGAATCTCACGCTGCTCTGCGACTGGGGTGCCATGTAACACTCAAATCAATGAAACTGATGAAGGGCAGGGTATAAATCAGACCGATAAAGTAAATAAATATATGCTTTGGTCGGATGATTCTGGCAGTGATTTGACGCAAAAGCGTGAAGTGATAAGAATATTGTTGGCTGTTTCAAAAAGATGAGCATCAAGAAGATCCAAAAGTATTTGGTGTTGAAATAATAATAATAATAATAATAATAATAATAATAATAATAATAATAATAATAATAATAATAATATAATAATAATAATAATAATAATAATAATAATAATAATAATAATAAAATTTTATTTATATCCTGCCCTCCCCAGCTGAAGCCAGGCTCAGAGCGGCTAACAACAGTAAAATAATACAGCATTCTAAAATCAATTCATTATAAAATCAGTTCAAATCAAATTAATGGTAACCATTGGGCTAGAGTTCTGTGAGGAATTACCAAAGGAGGGGATCAGGCTGTGCCTTGGCCAAAGGCCTGGTGGAACAGCTCTGTCTTGCAGGCCCTGCGGAAAGATGTCAAGTCCCGCAGGGCCCTAGTCTCTTGTGACAGAGCGTTCCACCAGATCGGAGCCACAGTCAAAAAGCCCTGGCTCTGGCTGAGGGCAGCCTAAGAATGTGGATAGCACAGGAAAAACATTCTGCTCACTTATATAGGTGGCTATGAACATAGAAGAGGCCCTGAGTGGCCTGGCTCAAAGGAAGAGATACACATTCAATGAAAGGAAATAATTGCTTAGCATTTTGAAAGTCAGCCTAAATTTGCATCATTGCTTTCAGCTCTGATGATATATATGGTGATTTGTCTTATTTATTGCAGCATATTATCTTGGCTAATACTTTTCCTTCTTCGAAAGGTATGATGTCCTTTCAAATTTCTTTTCAGTGCTTGTGGTCACTCTTGCATGAAAATGCCATTTGTTCTTCCCATATTAAGCCTTGTGCTTTCATGTAGATTGTGGCTCTGAAAATTTCCTATTACGGTAAATTAATTTCACTTCATTAAGTGGATGGGTCACAGGCAGAGGAATAATAGTATTTAGTGGGAAAGAACATTGGCAAGATGAATGATGGGAAAACAGCCAGCCACTGCCACTCTAATACTGAGAAGCGGCTTTTTGTGTTAACAGTCTTTTGTTTGGAAGTTCTGTGATATGGACTTCTGTACAGTGGTACCTCAGGTTAAGTACTTAATTCATTCCGGAGGTCTGTACTTAACCTGAAACTGTTCTTAACGTGAAGCACCACTTTAGCTAATGGGGCCTCCTGCTGCTGCCATGCCGCCGGAGCACGATTTCTGTTCTCATCCTGAAGCAAAGTTCTTAACGTGAAGCACTATTTCTGGTTAAGCAGAGTCTGTAACCTGAAGCGTATGTAACTCGAGGTACCACTGTATTAGAGTAGTACTCTAAGGCTGAAATTCTTTATTTCTGAATGGGGTTTAGCGTGGAGCAGACACATAGGGTTGCATTGTTATTCCAGTCGTCTTACTCATTTGATGCTGCAACTTGGATTTCTTCCCAGGTAACAGAACTTCTCATGCCTCTCCACCCCCATATGTCCCTGATCTACTCTGGTGGAACTCCCAATCCTCTGAGGCAGATTTAAGTGGGCATGTGGGGGAAGCTGATGAAGTTATTTCTAAACCACCGGGAGGGTGCCTGGAACTGGACAAATATTGACATAAATGTGAGGATGAATGAGTTGCCGAAAGAGGACAGAACAACAGGAGAAAAGGAAAGGTGGAGAATTGGGCCTTTCTCTACCCACAGAAAGAGAAAGGAAGATAAAACCTTAAGGACAGTCTGTGCAAGGCAAGAAGAGAGAGAACTGGCAACAGAAGAGCCAGGACCTAATACAGCTACTTTGGGTACATCCAAAAGCCCAGTAGGATGTTTAATCTCTTGCGGTGGTTAGATAAAATGTTTTTACTTAAGCAGCTAGATGATCATTGCCAATTTTGGAGACTAAGATTGTTAACAATGAAATAGCATTTATTTAAGGTAGTGAACATAGATAAGATTATTATTAATTTTATTACAATATATTTGCAGAAACAACAAAAAGAAATGGTCTCATTGGCAGGATTTAAATTAAACATTTACAACTTTAGTTACAGAGAACAAGAAGTATAACAATGTGATAACATTGTATTGTATACAAACAGCAGATTGTATGATTGGATATAATAAACCAGAAATGGTAGTTGAGGGAAGTCAACAGGGGGCGGGGATGTATGTTTAGTAATGATATTTGTTTTGAGAAAATAAAATTAATAAAAAATCATTTTTAAAAGTATTATTAATTTTATTATTGGTAGTAAGCATTGGTAGTAAGCAACAGCAGCTGTCAACCTGTTTGTTCAATTCGCCATGTTATATGTTTGTTCATATTTGTTAATTTTCATGTAGCTTCATAAAATCATTGTTTCAGTAATTCATATGGGTGCATTCTGGGTAGTGTCTAACTTAATTCAAAGCATTAAAGGTTGCTACTCAAATATCTCTTCATTTTTCTCAATTGCTTTCCTAAGAAACTTAGGGCTATCAAATAGTATTTTCCCATAGGCAACAAAATGAAAGTTGAATTTTCCATTTTATTTTATTTTATTGGAAGAGGTAAACTCCATATCAGGGAGTTGATGAATTTTCCATATATTCATAGCAAGTCTTGGACCACAGCTATTAAAAAGAAGATTAAGCCAGTTCTTCCTAAACATTTTACAGGAGTCTTTGGACTATATGAAATGTCAAGAGACAGCAACAAAATTTCATGACTGCCAAGCTTCTTGTGACTTATATCTATCACAGCAATTTCTGTGATTTGTTTCACTCACAGACAGAAGTCTTACCCTTGTTGAAAAAGACAGAGGAATTTGATGAGAGAAAAAGGCCAATATATGGATTATGGAGAAGGATGCCGAATGGAACTAATGAAGAGAAACAGGACAATTAGGATGGTGGGAGGTTAGGGGAGACGATTTTTTGAACACAGCATGTTTCCTCCCAGGATTAATGATTGACATAGAATACAGCCCTGAGACATTTCAATTTGACAGAAGTGGTGATATGGCCTTTGAGGGGAAAGTAACCAGTAAACCTGTAGTTTGAATGATTTCCCACCAAGCAGCTGAAGTTGCACTACTTTTGGAGTGAGATAGGTGGAAATGTGTGAAACCTGTCATTTCCGTGGCTATTTCTTCTTTCCTGTGAGCTGGAAATACACAACCTACAAGAATGGATATGGATTTTGTGGAACAAATCTCTAAAAGATTGTTGTGAGCTGTGGGTACACAATTTGGATTTGTTGTTGTTATCTTCATCATGGTTCAATCTGGCTTCACACCTACATTTGGGAAGGTCCTAGATTTGACATTGCTATCCCAAATTGATGATCTGTGCCTTTCATCCTCTGCCAGTTTGGCTACTGTAAAACAGTTTATGTGAGGCTGCTGTTGAAGGTCACACTTCAGCTGGTACTCTCAGGATGCTGGCAGTGGCTCTCAGCTGGTGGTCCAGGATAGTATAAAGACAAGGGAAGGTTTGTTACCTCTTTTTTATTCAGTAATTACAGTTGTACCTTGGTTCTCAAATGGAATCCGTTCCAGAAGTCTGTTTGACTTCCGAAAACATTTGAAAACCAAGGCGCGGCTTCCAATTGGCTGCAGGAGCTTTCTGCACTCAATCAGAAGCCATGGAAGCCGCGTCAGACTTTCAGCTTCCAAAAAACATTCGCAAACTGGAACACCCCATACTTTTTGTTAGGCCTTCACAGTTTCTTCCTAGAGAAACTATACTAGTTGATACAATTCTTAGTTACTTATTATCTTTTTGCTGAATTCTGTTTCTAATTTACTTGGTACAGTGGTACATCGGATTAAGAACTTGATTCGTTCTGGAGGCCCGTTCTTAACCTGAAACTGTTCTTAACCTGAGGTATCACTTTAGCTAATGGGGCCTTCCGCTGCCACCATGCCGCCACCACGCAATTTCTGTTCTCATCCTGAAGCAAAGTTCTTAACCCGAGGTACTATTGCTGGGTTAGCAGAATCTGTAACCTGAAGCGTATGTAACCTGAAGCGTCTGTAACCTGAGGTACCACTGTACATCTGCCATTTTATTTACTCTTTTCTCTGTTGTAACAGCCACTTTGCATATGCTGGGGATATGGTATAAGTATTTTTTAAAAATAAATAACTTACCATCTGTACATTTTGTTCCCCATTTAAACGTGTGGGCCTTTGTTGAGAACTGGCCACTCTGACAATGATTCTGAACTACATTAGTCTTCTCAATCAGCATCCATTTCCAAACTGCCATCACTCCCGGTTGGAGGGAGGCATGTTTAAATCTTTCTTTCAAATATTTATGCAGCCTCATGTGAGAGACATGAATCTGGTGATCATTGGGACTTAAAGTTAGGACTCAGATGGATGTTGGATTTTGTCAGAACTATCACCTAGTATCCATGGGAGCTCTCCCAGGTCCTGAAGGACCAGCTGCCTACGATTGCCTTCCTGATCCTTATTGCTGCACCCTGCTGCTAATTGCCTCTCCTTTTTGATCAGTTCTCCTATACCAGCACTCCACAGGCTCTCCAGCCCATTTAGAACAGGAAACGATATAATCAATATAAGGCAGATCTGAATCATTGTTGCACATTATTTGAGTAGTTTGCCTAATTGTGCAACAACTGTCTTCAGTCACCATTTTTCTCCATGAACCCAGTGATAATTTCAGACCTCCTATTCGGGAGGCCATTTATCCACAACAATGCTTAGGACACTTATCCACAACAACAAATGTGTGGTTTTTGCATTGAAGTGAGTAAAATCATAAATATTCATGGCACTGCTGTCAATGAGCAGAAGTAATTTCCATGTCATCAGTGCCAAAAAGCTAAATACATGGCCAAAACCAGAACTAGAATTTGAAAATTGTAAGCGCTATAATCATCATCTCAGTAGAAATATTTGTAATTCGGGTTTGGTTTTGGTTCACATGAATGCCTTCTTGCACAAATGCTGTATCAAATGCTTGATTCATGCTGTAATCCTGTGCCCATTTCCCCAAGAGTAAGCCCCATTTAATTCAGTGGGACTTACTTCTGAATAGATGCGCAAGTAGGGTTGCACTGTCAAAAGCCTCGTTTTGATGCTGCTCTGCATACTCCCAAATTGCAGTGCATAATACAAGAGAGTGGAAAATCAGGCCATATGTGCATATTGAGTGAGTTACATCATTTTCCATATGAGCCCCTAATTTAAGTAGTCATCAAATGCAGCCAAACTCACAGGAGCCAAGATGGAAATTAGTTGACATGATATATGCAAAAAGTGTAATATTTCAATTTACTTGTTAATGTAACTGTTCAAAATAGTGCATTTACCCTAGTTAGCTATTACAGGGGAACCAAAACATAAGGCAAAATTCTCTCTCAGATCCACATAGTGAGCTCTGTGTGAGGTTGATATTTTCCTTCCTGTCTCTCTTTTTTTTCTTCTTCCCAAGATGTGAAGTGTAAAGTGAAGAGAATTGCATTGCATTATTGCCGCTTTTCAAATACAGCATACACTATTTGCTGTCTTGGCCATTTGGCTTTTTGGCCTGAGGTTGGAGCACTGAAATAATAAAGGGAGACTTAAATGAAGAAAAGGTTGGGAAAACATTTTGGCTTGCCAGCTAGATGGGAAATTCAGAAATGTGTTTTATAATTTTAAAAAGTATCCTGGACCACTGAAATGGATCGGTCATTGTCAGTTGCAGTAGGCTGTAATTCAGTCTGGATGTCTACAACCTATCTTTTTGTAACCATACATAACCTGCAGCTGAGTCTTACTGAGGATTTTAGTTTTAAGTGAGCAAAATGAAAATAGTGTAATGGGGGGGGGGGGGGGAATCCAGCACAATGGTATTGCACATATTGGCAGAGTTTGAGACCTAACGCTTTGCATGTACAGGGGATGGCTTGTCTGCATTCATTGTTTCCCACAATAAATAAATAAATTTGTATCACATCCCTCCTTCAAGGAACTCAAAACATCTTGTATCGGGTTCTCACTTTTATTCTCATAGCAATCCTGTAAAGTAGGTTAGGCTGAGAGATTACTCTGCCCAGCACAAAGAAATTCTCAGGTTACGGCAAAGCATGTTTCAATGAAGGAGAAACACCTACTCCCCCTTGGAAATATAAAAGCTTTTATTTTTTGGATCTGCCTCTGGAACTAATTGGAACACACAGATTGCCTGTAAGGCAGAGGGCAAGAGTGCAGAAAAAAATGTGACATTTTTTAGCAAATCTAGAGTTGAACTTTGGGTGATGCACCAGATATAAAGTTTATCAAACTATTGCCCACTTGTAGGGCACATGGTTTCCCCCATAGGAGTGGGGATTGGACAGATCTGAATTACTCTTATTTTTATAATTATAGCGCTAGGATTGCCTTGACTCTTTTAGCCGATAATGCCTTTCTTGGATTATGGCTTGGATATTTTTTGCAGTGGGCACAGTCTAACCTAATTAAATCTACAGATCACCTCTTCCATTTCATCTTCAATCTCTTACAAGCTGTCAATTTGCCTTTTCATCATGCACAGTGACTCTCTCTCTCTCTCTCTCTCTCTCTCTCTCTCTCTCTCTCTCACACACACACACACACACACACACACACACACACTACCTTTCTTAAGATCTACACCGAAGAAGAGTTCTGGTGAACTTGAACGCTTGCATGCTGCCTTTTCATTTCCATTTAGATTATATTAGTTCCTCTTGCATATGAATCAGTAAACAACCAAGTCTACTACTAGGAATATACAGTACAGCTATGTGGAAAACCAGTCTTGCAGTGCAATCCTATCCATGTCTACTCAAAATGAAGCCTTGTTGAATTCAATGGGGCTGACTCCCAGGTACGTAGAGTTAGGATTGCAGCCTAACTCAGGTATACTTAGTTTTCATTTGAAAACAACAACCACAATTAAATATGGTATGTAGTGGCAAGTTCAGGCTCAAACAAATTAAAGAGCTAGTAACTGACCTAAAAAGCAAACCCATGGGAAGGTATGGTGGTGGTCAACTTTCACCTCTCTCTCCTATGGAAGATTTTGTGTCATAGCTATTTGATCAGTTCCATGTGTCCAACTGTGATCCTGCAGACCAAAAGGACACAGGACTGTTTGGTTCAGCAGTGGTAATGGCAGGAACAGGATGTCTCTTGTTACACTAAGGAGGTGTATGCAGGGGCCGATCTACTATGAAACTAATTAAGCTTAAGCTTAAGGGCCCCTAATCCAGAGAGGCCTCAGAAGCAACTTTCGTCCACATTGCTCTGAAAAAATCGGTCTAGTAGACCCAATTTGAGTTGCATGACACACATTGATTAATTTTTTGTTAATATCCTAAATTCCTAAATGTTTACCATTATGGGGCAGTGATATGGATGGGCATATTCATAATGTTGTGCAGCAATAATTCAGGATTGGAGGTTTAATTTGAAATTTATCGCTGAAGAATCTAATCTTCTGTGGGCCAGACTGTTCTGAGGTGCCGTTGGGGGTTGAGGAGCTGGTCAGATAACCCAATATGTAAGCACGATATAAAAATAATTGTTTCCCCAGAAGTACTTTGTGGCAACCTTATTAATTTTTGGTTTCTGATTTCAAGAATTGGCACTAAACACCTGGAAAACTAGCTGAACAAAAAAAAAGGCTTTTCTTTTCCCTAGCCTCTAATGAAAAAACAAGGGCTGAGTTGTAAAGTCCTTATCTGAATGGTAAAAGATTGTCACTTTAGCCCTTGTTGCCTTAATTTTTTTAAACACCTTAATCTTTTAAAAACAGTTTAGTTTGGGATCAAGAAACAGCATTGAGGCTGACAACCTCCCTGCCAAGTTCTGGGACGATGCAATTTGGAATGGCTGAGATATTAAACCCAGAATGTCTGAGTTTCTAATAGAAATGTCAACTCGATATTAGCTCCAGGAGTGCTACTGCAATTTGGAATGGCTTAAATGTACTTTTTGAAATCCAGCGGTGCCCCTCAGGCTTGTGGAGCTGCAGGAGTATTTCTGCAATGTGCCTTGTTATTCGGTGGCCTACCTGTTTGTGTGGCATTTATCTCTTAGGGGTTAACCACTTACATAAAATATATATGACTTGTCTGTAGTTTTAGATATATATTTTTTTCTAGATGACTTTGCAAAGAGAGTGGGTGCATGTGAAAGTACATATAGAGTTTTCTCAGCTGCAATTTATATTTAGAGAATGTGTTTGAATTTGTCTTTAACCTTTATGTGTTATACAGCTTACGTGCATTCTGCAGAAAGAAAGAGATAAACATAGTATGCTTTAATTGCTTTTTAACTGGATTAATAGGACTGGAGTACTGTGCAATTTTACTGTGAGACAAATTTAACATGAATGCAAATCACCGGTTGGAGTTGGGTCTTCAATGAAAATTCCTCAAAGAAAGAACACATTGATGGCACCACATCTGTCCAGGAGGCAAACTTGTAAAATGTCTGACCGTTCTCCTTTCACACATTTAAATATTCCTCAAAACATCTTCGTCACGTTGCTACTGTGCAATATAAACTCTGGATCAGTTCACACATTCATCACGTGATAACCATCAGGGGGATATATTCAAATGTAGTTGAAGCACCATAGATACTGTTTTCATCACCTCATGTGATCTTAGCCACACACTGTTTTGCAATGGAATCATTTCACATATCCAATTGTGAGAAGTCAGGTGTTATACATAGTTGCCCGAAACGGCTCTTAAAACTGCAATTCTGAATGTTCTTAGAAGATTGTCCTTCTCAACAGACACGATAAGGCTTGTGACGTTTGTCTGCCTATTTACTGCTTGAAGCTTGGAGGAGGCCTAGAGGCCTATTTATATATTAGATGTTCATTTATCCCAGAATATTCCCCCCCCTCCGGCTAGCTTCCTTCACACACTGAAGCCTAATATCCCCAAGATGGAAACATTTAGTAGAACAGGTTGTTAAAGACAAAGTAGGGGGGTTGGTCAAAAGATGGTGGGAATGTATACTTTTTATGTATGTGATGCTAAAGCTGGCACAATATATAGTACCCTTTAGGTTAGCCTTTGTCTAATTTGGGTCCCCAGCTGTTTTGGGATTAAAACCCCAATTATTTTGAGCCAGCATGGCCAGTTTTCAGGGGTGATGGGAGTTGTCGTCAAATATTGGCAGACTAAAGTTGTGAAAGGCTCTTTAGATATTCTTCCAGCTATATATGAGCCAGTTCTTCTGTGAGCAGCTCATGTATGTTTGGAAGAACATTTAAATGCTAGCCCTCATGGGTGGTGAGAGTAAGACTGCTTTAAGAGATGGTCTGGAAGGAACCAAAATAAAATATATTAGAAGTGTGTGGGAGTGGTGGTCAACAGCAGAGAAGAGAAGTGTGAGAGAATGAGGAAGTTGAACAAAGATGGTGTATACTTGTACCAAAGTATAATGAAGTATTTGTTGTTATCATACAATGGCTTCCATAATTGCTTCATAACACAAGGATTATGGGTGAGGCTCAATTGCGTGGGGTGTTTCCACTGAAAGAGCCTGTGTGGGAGCCACATACAGAGAAGCAGCTCTCCTACAGCCACAGCGAGGATAATTTCCAAAGGGCACCACAGTAGAGCCATCGTTAAGTTTGATTAATAGTTTCTTTCCGCTCCTTTCCATTGTAAAGCTCTGCATTAGCTGACAAAAGAATGAGCATATTGATTTGATTGCAACAGCACAACCGAGAGACTCGTGAATGCTAAAATGCACAATTTCTTAAAGGAATGAGCTGCAGCGTCTCTCTTCTGTTTCCCAGTATTGGAACCGTAGTGGCAAAGGCTTGATGGAATGCACCAAAGTGTTTTCCCACCGTGTTTATGCTAAGGTCACAACCCATCCCAAACTAAGCACATTTAAATACTACTGATTCCAGGAGGTGATGAAATGCCATCCTCTCCTCCCTCTATAGTCTTAAAGAGTCACAGGGCAGGATAAGCAGTGTGGGATTTGGGTGGGGCAAAGAATTGCCTGGCTGAGAGATAGGTCAGGCAGATTGATAGTGACTTGCTTAAGCTCACTCTGCATCCAAATCCAAAATCAATTTACTCCATCGCACTGGGGATAAGCAGGTGCTTATTGTTGCAGCTATGTGTCAGGTAAAATTGACACATTCCTTTCTAAGTTTCATTTTAGAAATAAAATGCAGATGAACATGAGGATGTGCACCACTAGATGTGCACCACCTACAGGAAATCTTTTTAAATGTATAATACATCTTAATACATTTTGCTTAAACTGTGAAAATTAAAAGTCCCTTCATGTAGCTATTACAAATGGATTAAAAATTATTCTTTATCAATAAAGTCAGATGATACAATACAGTAAGCAGATACTGATTATTCTTTTACTGCCAAAGCGGAGTGGTGATTTATCATTAGAACTGACAGGCCTCCAGCTACTCTGAAAATGGGATTCTTTTCAAAACAGCTATTTCTAGAAGGCTTTCATTTATATACCTCGTCCATGTTGAAAGCTAGGAAACTAACTGGATAAAGGAGCGCTCTGATAGCTCAGTTGATAGAGCATGAGACCCAATCTCAGAGTTATGGATTTGAGCCCCACATTGGGCAAAAGATTCCTGCATTGCAGAGGGCTTGACTTGAAACTCAGATAGATTGGAAAAGAAAAAGTGTTGTATTTGCGTTGTACATGCAATATAACACTATGACACCACATGGCGCTGTGGTGTCCCTTCTTTTGCTAACGGATTTCCCTGTATGAGTTTGCAACGCGTGTGTAGTGTTAGAATATTCCGTTCCACCTTAAGGGACAGGCATGAGACTGTTGTGTGTCACATGTCTGTTTACACTCCAGCACAGCTTGCTGGGAACTTCCGTTTGTGTATAGCTTTTGCTTATGCTTCTTGCTTTGGACATGAAGGGGAGAAGACATGTTTTTCCTTTTGTCCTGATGTACGCTGAATAAACTGCTTGTAAATATGCTCAGCACAGCCTCTCCCTGCCACTTCGGTTGCACAGCATTATTTACTCTGCTGAGTGTGCATGCCCAGCTTCTGAAGGTTTCTGAAGCTAGGGTCGCAGTTTCATGCTGATCCAAGGACTGGAGATCGCCCGGCACACTGGCCGGTGGGCTGGGGCCTGCTGGGGGCCTGCCAATGGCCCCCAATTCCTTGGTTGCATCCCAACATCCAGCCTAGATCCCAACATCCAGCCAAGATCCAGCCTAGATGGCTCTTGTGGTCCCTTCCAACTCCAGGATTCTATGAAGAGATGGAAGAATTGGGCAGTTTCAAGAGGCACTGGAAGCTGCATTAAGTGGGGGTTGCAGGTTGCCCACATGTGCTCTACCATATGTTGCCACTGCTGGCAGGCCTGCAATGACTCCTTGGCAGATACATCTCTGCAGAAAATATAAAGTTTGGAAAATACTGAGGGATGCTCTTTGTACTGAGTGTTTTCAAAAGCCCTTAAAAAGCTACCTGCAACCCCCTCTGCTTTACTAGAGCAATACACATGCAAATAAGCAGCCAGCAATTGGCCCTCATAATACTCCGTTATCAGTATGTCTTTAAAGCCATGAGGCATGTTGCTAAGATCCCAGACATAAAGTCCCCTGGCAGGCTAAGCCCCTAAGAGAATGTTAAGCAAGTGACTTTAAATAAATGTTCCTTCCCGACAGCTCTGCAATTAACTTGTATCGACGACTGTGTAGCATGTAGTTGTTCAATAGTTAACATGCATATAAATAATCTACGACATATTGAGCTTTGTAAAAATGAAATCTCACTGAAAGCTCTTGGAATATATCCATGTACAGGAATTTGCCTTTATTTACTATTCCGTAAAGACAGAGATGAAATGGAATGTGTGTAAATGTGGAATGCCAGCTGCATTAAAGGCAGGAAGACTTGCTGGCTGGTTGATTTTTGTTTTGCTTTCATGCTAGATGCAAACCTTTCAACGCTATTTAATCTTAGGAGAATAAATTGTTTTAGTGCTAAGGCTCTGTGCTCTCTCCAATCCCTGCAAAAACAAAAAACCACATACCCCAGACTTGGTACCACTCGCAGAGCCCAACCAGGTATAAATATAATTTTTCAATTTCGCTCTAGTGAAATTTGTGTGGTCTCTGATGCATACTTCCAAATCTTATGGCCAGCCTATCCCACTGTAAGGACAAATGTGTTAGTGCAGTAAGTATTGGGAATGAACTGTTAGTAACTGCAGAAAAGTAAATGTTTCAAGACCTCTGGTTTTTATTTTGTAGTGTTGCTTGTGTGTATCCTGCTGGCATTGAGTTGATATTTACTATCAACTGCTGCTCGATTTTTTAAAAAATAATTGTAATTGGCTGTATTTTAATTGCTGATGTGTCTTTCTTTTATCTTTTTTGAAAACCACCCTGGGATCACAAAAGAGATGAAGAGTGGGGTGTAAATCACATCAATCCAGTCGGCAGATCAGCCTAGCTGACAAGTATCTATTCCTCCCTTCAGCATAAATTTTGGTTGTCCCAGATTATACTAATAAGAGCAGAGTAGAATGTATGATAAATCATGGCAGCCCATCATGAGAGTAAATCTCATTTTCATGGCAGAAGATCTTGATCATTTAGATGGAGACACTAAATGTGGATGTGCCCAAACTGCTTTCAAAGGGAGCGTAGTTTTCTAATGCAGTTGCATACATTTTCTTGTGTCTTATTAACTAGTTATGCGGTTTATAGATTTTGAAAACATGAAGTTTTCATTTAGCTGTGAAATGTCATTTTATCTGTTGTGTTATATGTTCATTTATCTGCCTGGAAACTGTGTGCAAGCCTCCTGAGAGTCTGTTATCACTGAATCTCTTTTCGGATTCCTTTGAAATGCCTCAGTTTTTCCACTTGAGTGCGAACCTCCAAATACTCAACATTTTCTGTGGCAACTGCAACCCAGGCCTACTGCATAGATAATCTCTTCATCAGCCCTGGACTTCCACCACTATATATATATCCAGTGTTGGTGAGAGGCAGCTGGTGACCACAGCATAACCTGAATAACGACATATAGCAGTGTCTTCTGTGGGATATGTAGAACTCCCATGAGAAAGATTTTTGGTTTATCAAAATCTGTTTTGCTTCTTTCAAGGGTCCTCAGAGATGTTGCTTGAGTAGAATTTTAGAATTTTGTCTTGGAATTCTGCCTTCTGTGACATTTGGTGGTAGCAACAATCTTAATTGCAGTGCTATTTTTCTAGAAAAATAGGTGCTGGAACTCATAATGAACGCCTTTTCAGTTCTCTTATAATAACAACGGCACCCACCTGAGAGGTGCTGGAACTGAGTTCTAGCTGGGGAAAAAAGCCCTGATTGTATTTTATTTTTTTGTCTCTGACGGTGACATAAGAATAGCCCTACAAGAGCAGACCAACAACCCACCTAGTTCAGCATTTTGTTTTTATTTTGAAGTAATATTTAGTCGTTATGAACAGCAGCCATTGATAGCCTTAAATTCCGTGAATTTATCTAATCCCCCTTTAAAACCACCAAGGTTAGCAGCTATCACTATGCAAATTCCATGTTTATATGGTGTGTTGTAGAAGTAGTATTGTCTCTCCTGAAACTCCTACCCTTCAGCTCCATTGGATGAGCCTAGGTCCTAGTACTGTGAGGGTGGAAGAAAAACAACTCTGTGTCCTTTCTCCTCATACTATGCATACTTAAACACTCTTACCATGGCCTCTTGTACTTCCCTTTTCCTGAAGTGAAAAACACTAAGTGTTGTAGCTCCTCAATAACCATTTGGAGATGTGGCAACCAGACCTGTGTTTATAATTAAATTTCTATCCTGTCCTTCCAAAGGAGCCCAGGGCAGTTGTACACTGCATTCAGAGTGTGGTCACAGCACCCATTTGTATAAAGTCATTATGATCTTGGATGTTTTATTGTCAAACCCTTTTCTAATGACCTCTAACATTCACCTTTTGTATAGCAGCAGAATGTTGGGTTGACATTTTCATTGAGCTCTCTGCCACAACCCCAGGATCCATTACTGGTCAGTCACTTCCAGCTCAGATCCCATCAATGTATATATGAAGATGGATTGTTTGTTTTTCTGGAACTTCACACTTACTCACCCTGAACCAGATTTGCTATTTTGATGAGCATTCTTCCAGTTTGGAGAGATCTTTTTTTCAAGCTGTTTGGTTTTGCCACCCTAAATAATTTGAGGTCATCAACAAACTTGGCTACCCATGCAATATCACGTGCTAACTATTTCAGTTCACTTGTGCATGGTGTCTCTGCTCACCTTTTGGTGATTACACCTCCTCTATCAGCCTCCTTTTCCAAAGAGCCCCCTGACCGGCTCTTAGGAGTGACTTTCCAGGACAGAGCAGAACCCCCTTCCAAAAGGTTCCTTCCAAGACATTCTGTTTGCTCTTCTCTGGATTCAATCCATTACCTCTCATTATGAGGAATTATATTAATGGACTGCAATTAATGGGGATCCTTTTAAAGAAAAATATCAACCTGTGTCCTAAAATCTGTTTGAGGTGCAACCAAAGGGAAATGCATCTATTTCAATGTGTGTCTTTTTGTACTAAATTTGCAGAAGTGATTTGTTTGGGTATTTTTAAGGTGAAATAAATGAAAGCTGGAAAGTATCCACTTTCTAATGCACTATCTGTCTTAAAAGCAGTGTTTCTTTTTTGGGAGGAAATGCTGCAGGCCATTAGTCCTGAATGAAGTCTAGAGCCTCGGGGAATTTTATGAGAAATGGACACACACACACACACCTCATAGGAATGACTGAGTCATTTTGTACATACTCTAAAACATTTCCATGAGGAAAAATCCATTTTTAAATCTCTAGAATAGCACAGGATGAATAACTAAGCTTTGCTTCTGCAACAATAGCCACTGTTGTTCTGACATACTTAGACACCCTTAGGTGAAAAAAAATGACATGTTCATGTAGTGTGCTTTTCTTTTGAAAAGATAGTGCTGCCCAGACTCATGCAAAGTTACAGAATAGTAAAATCTGCAGGGAATGAACAGGTCTCTGGCTATGTCTTGTGCCACCATTAGCTGATAGGTTACCAGCTGGGAGATCAGATGATCTTTGAAACCTGTATCCAATTTTGTGCACCCTTTTGCTGGCTTCTACTGTTGCTGTTAGCAGATCTTTCACCACCGCAATACTGGTAGCAAAAAGGCTCCACACTGACAGGCCAAGAGGGTTTCCAAATATTTTTCCCCTCAAAACCTCAGATTTAAATGACTGCCTCCCCACCCTTTCATATTCTTCAGAAAGGAAGAATATGAAAGCGAAGGTGGATGTCACAAAAGAGAATAAGAGAAAAGCAAGATAATGTAGACAAAGCAAAAACAGGGCAGGGTCATCGCAATATTGGAGAGGGAGCATTCTTTGTCTGCAACCCATATTGCTCCTCTTAACTTACTTTCCACTTCCAGGAAATCTCGTTGATGGGTAAACATGGACTTGCTTACGGTGCTGATATTTCATTAGTAAAGCAATGCTTATCCCTTCAGTGTGCTTTACTGATGGCCTGTCATTAGTAATAATTGGGTGGGAGAATTTGCTCAACCAATATTTGGTTGATCACATTGGGATGTGGGGGCAGGGCACTGGGGTATATTTGGGCAAGCTTTCCTTCAGGGAAATTGGGACATGTCCTGGGGAAATTGGTGCAATTTGCACAACACACTGTGTGAAATCACTTACTAGTACTCCACCGCTGGTTACATGAAATACTAACAAGTCAGCTTTTTTCTGAAGCCCTTTCCCCCCTCTGCATCACATTGCTGTTTTGCATCCATCAATTTAGCCTGACACATCATGTACAGTTTCAGCCTTCTTTCTGAAGCCAGAAAAGACCTATTCATTGCATTGATCCCGTACTTGGTCAGTGTCCTAGTTAGAAGAATAAAGGAAGCCCTAAGGAACACTGTCACAGGATTTATATACACCATAGAGAATTAAACCAGATCCTTCTGGATTTTCCTATACTGAATAAATGATCTTTGATGCTGCAGTGCTGTGTCCTTGTGAGCTGCCCAACTGGAGGTAGCCATCTAATTCACAATGAAGTATGTAGCTCTTTAGATGACTGCCAATTATATAACTATTGTATGAGAGTAAAAAGTGCCAGAAAATACCTATTGTAAGCTCTTTGTAGCACAAGGCATACATTAACTGGGGAATGTTTTCCAACTCCTTTATTTTATTTTCAGCTGTTTATTTCTTTCTTTTCTTTCCTTTCTCTAGGCAGTGGAAACCAACCTGGCTTCAAAGGATAGTCACTGGGTCTATGTTAATGAGGTAAGAGAATGAGGCTGCGTAAAAAGGCTCATTTGCCTATTGTTTCTCTTTCTCCCATCCATTTCACTCTCATCAGCTCACTTGTCTTCCTTTTTTGTATTTAACGATAGACAACAGTTGTGGGGATGGGGGGTTTCAGAAAGTTGAAGGTGTTGTGATAGAGCCATCACTTTCAGTGGTTTACATATCAGTTTCTTTGTCATAGCAGCCAACTCCTAAGGGCTGAGGTCCCTTTGGCCTCCACAATAAAATATTTGAGGGGGCTGCCCTCCAAAGTTGATAGGCATTGCCACATCTTGTGATTAGTTATGTGGGGTGGGGCTTACCTCCCACCCCCAAAAAAATCCCTTGCCCTCTGTCATCTCTTTTTTGCAGGGCTTTGAAGCAGGGAGTGGGGCTTGTGCTAGGGTTTAGGTTTGCGCTTTGAGACTCCCAGCCACCCCCAACAAATGAAGACACAGTGACACGGGATTTTAGTTTAAGTTATTGGGCAAAATTTAGGCCACAACTTTATTGAATACAGAATGTGAGTGGTATTCGCTTAGGCACTGGAGTCATCCAAACTATAACAGACTCCCACCCGCATCGCGGAGAATCTGATAAAAGGGTGAAACACCGCCAGAGGGAGCCCTGCCGATGCAAACTGACTCAAGCTCCCCCTGGTGCCCCCATGGGGTCCTGGTATGGCACTAGCCCCTACCGCAGGGTTTCGGACAAGACCCAGGCCAATCCTTAATTCCTTTAACGGAATACCCTTGAGCTTGGAGGGGCAGGTGATGGCCGCACCTCCCCTCCCCACACATTGCTGTTCCAATGCCTAACCACCAAACCTTACAAAGTTGTGATGATTGTTACATGGTAGGCGAAAACCAAATGGCTCTGCCAATCTGCCAGATGTAAAATTTCCTACCAGACCCCCATTGCAAAATAGGTGACCAACAACGTCCATAGCAAGGCCAACACACCAAATAAAGGGTGGGTGGGTGGGCGATCCACTGCACGAAGGCAAAGAGGTCCAGGAAACATTGCGCAAAGATTAAATAATGTTTCGTGGCCACCCCCAAGCCAAGCCATTGGCTTTAGGGACCAAGTGCCATGAAATGACCAACCAGAGTGGAGCAGAGCATAGCGCTGCCCACACCAGGAGGTGGGAGATGCCTCTTTGAAGAGGATCCGATTTGTTGGATGGGTGTGTTTCACAGTCCTTTAGCTTCCTGAGCTTTGTTTCTCAAGTTTGGTGTTTGCAGATTGGCTCATCAGCTTCACGAGCTTCCTTGCTCCCAAGGCTCGGAATCTACCCTGAGCTTGGCCTGCAAGTTAGCATAGACGTTGTGCAGTTTTACAGATCTTTGCAAAGAATAATAAAAAACCAGACATCCATCATCTGGAGGTTTCCTGTGCATCTCCCCCACAAGCAACATTTATTGTGTCCATTAATCAGAGGGAAACAGTGCCAGATTAAACCCTGTGGAGGCCCCTAGGCAGTCAAAATCTCAGGGGGGGGGGCCTTGCAAATTATCTCCTAATATGTTTTGGTAATTCTCTATCAAATCAATATTATTTTGATCCATTGTTGTGGGGCCCCTGAAAAGCATGGAGCCCATAGGCTGTTGCGTACTCTGCCTATTTGGTAATGTGGCAGTGGAAACAGATGTGATTCACATACTTCTTATCCATCCCCCTGCTTGTCAAGTGTACCATTTTTGGACAAAAGAATCAAAACTTGTAAACATCCAGCTTTATTGCAGACACCGTTGGCGATGGAGACTCTCTCACACTAACTTCTGTTGGCGGGGTGGGGTGGGGGGATAGGGCAGGGAGATTGTCTCTCTCCAGCCTGAATAATACCAGAATGCAAATTGTACGGCTCCATTTCCAGACTTTTTCTTGGCTGGCATAAACAGCATGATAAAGATCAAAACAAAGTCCCGAGTGTGCCCGGGAAATGGCAAGGCTTGTCATCCTGTTCTTTCTCATGCTGACCTACTCCACTATCTGTGCTTGTAGGGAAGAAAGAATTATTCCACATAAACCTCAGAAATGCAGATATATAGCTCTTGGTGGTCTGCAAGCTTGCAGTCTGTTACCATGGACAACCGAGAAAGCACTGAGCTTACATGTAAGGCCGCTGCTCTCCAGTTTGCAGTGTCTGAATGTTACAAAAGATTAGCTCTCTGAGCTTGATGCATTAACATCTTGTCTGTAGAACTGAACTGATTCTATCACTGTTATCCAGTTCTGCATTGAGGCAATGTACGTGTTTGGTTTGTATGCCCCCCCCCAATTCCACTTAAAAGATAATTGAGCTTTATTTATGTTGTGTATATCAATACTGGGGGTGGGGGGAGAATGTCCCTAAGCTGTATTTTATAGAGACCCATATTGAAAGTCTGCACACTGAGAAATGACTCATAATATAAGCATGGCGGTGGGGGTAGGGAGAGAGAATTTCCTATGTGATCATTTATAAATTTCTGGCCACTTAGTGGAAGCTGCATTATTAGAAACATTTGTATATCTTAATAAATGTATGTTCTTTATGTGCTTAAGGCTGGTAAAATATTTAAATAAAGAGAGCTGTGTTATCTGTTGTTTTGTGCTAATGCATTATATAGGGGACATCAAGTTTAAGTACAGACTTCTTTGTTCACGTTTCATACCGTTCTTTTCCTCTCACTAATCATGCGGAGGAAGGCAGCCATATATGTTAACAGGAACTATAAATTGCTTTTGTCTGGTTAGCGGTAATGCATGGAAATTAAAAGGGGTAGTGGGTATAAAATTGCTACCTCCAAAAAGCCATTATGAATCTTCTCCAGTCCCTGTGATGTTTATGGAACTCGTTCTTTTTTGCTGTAATAGCTTCGTAAAAAAATCACCACGAGAAACGCACAGAGGAAATCAGTGTTTATATTCACATAAATACAATGCACTGTCTACTCTGTACAGGGTTTATAGGAGGATGTTGTTGCTGTTGTTGTTGAGGTGCTGAAATTCACTACCCCCAATTAAAACTGTGTAATATGATGCATATTTTTTCACCTCTCTTCTGCCAAAATAAGACTCCCACGGGCTTACAAATATGTACATCATTTATTAAATGCCACAAAATATGGACCCCCTTCCACTGACAGAGTACAGATAGGAGAAGCATTTGCAGGATGCAGATTTAAAGGTATCAATCAGAAAGTTCACGAGACAAGAACAAATTAGAATCCCTACATAGTGTGATAAAATCCCGGGGACAGGGTTATGATGGGTTACAAAGTGCAAATAGGTACATAAATATAATCCAGTGAAGAACTATCAATGTGCAAGCTTATATAGACTCTATAAAATTCAATTGAGTTAAAACAGACAACTATACATTCTCTCAAATGTCTAGAATCTGAGAGTTTGAACAGAGTAAATATGTACTCTGAGAAACAGAGAAGCACTTGGTATGCTGTCTAGCTACTAAGGGCTGGTGGGTGGCTGGCTTATCATTTTGAACTTCTGTATGGATTGGAAGGGACGCAGGTGGTGCTGTGGGTTAAAGCCTCAGTGCCTAGGACTTGCCGATCGAAAGGTCGGCGGTTCGAATCCCTGCGGCTGGGTGTGCTCCCGCTGCTCGGTCCCAGCGCCTGCCAACCTAGCAGTTCGAAAGCACCTCTGGGTGCAAGTAGATAAATAGGGACCGCTTACCAGCGGGAAGGTAAACGGCGTTTCCGTGTGCGGCTCTGGCTCGCCAGATGCAGCTTTGTCACGCTGGCCATGTGACCCGGAAGTGTCTCCGGACAGCGCTGGCCCCTGGCCTCTTAAGTGAGATGGGCGCACAACCCCAGAGTCTGTCAAGACTGGCCCGTACGGGCAGGGGTACCTTTACCTTTTTATGGATTGGAAGGAATTAACCCATGTAAAACCTTCTGTCCTACTTCCATAAGAGGACTTGCTCTTTGGAGTTTGATTCAAATTTGAGATACTCGGGCATGCATTTTTGCAGCATGTAAAGTATATGCACTGTTAATGGAGCATGTCTTTTTCGGTCCATAGCTGACTGTTTTCTTCTGCCATTGTAAACCATGCCTATGGGATGTGGTGGCCATTGACTAGGAACCTAGGGCCCAGATTGAAGCATAAATCCACCCCTACCAAGTAAAGGAATACAAACATCCAACAATAACCTTAGGGTGAAAGATACATGGCTTTTGGCTAGTCTGTTAGTGTCCCTCATAATTCCTCAAATGTTTTGTCTGAAAGGAACCTTTCCATTTGGTTCAAACAGCAATACAGCCGTACCTTGCTTCTTGAACAGAATGCGCTCCCGGAACCATTCAAAAACCAAGGCGCAGCTTCCGATTGGCTGCAGGAGCATCCTTCAGCCAATCGGAAGCCGCGGAAGCCACGCTGGACTTCCGGCTTCCGGAAATCAATCAAAAACCAGAACACTCACTTCCGGGTTTCAATTATTCAGGAGCCGATTTGTTCAGGAGCCAAGGCATTTGAGATTCAAGGTTTGACTGTAATTCAGTGGGAATTGAAGTTATATTCCAATTTTTATTTTAAAAAGGAACAAGCCACTCTCAACTTGTGTTATGCCTGGATTATCTGCATTTCAGAAGGGATGATCAGGATGCAAGTCACAGAGCTGCAGGGTTAATATTTATCAGAATGTAGGAGAAAATTAAAGGAGAGGAAGGACAAATGAAAGGATATGTGATCTGCTTAGCATAAAAGGCTTTAAGAACAAGGAAGAATGTGGAGGAAAGCAAGCATCTCTTTGACAGCTGGCGGCTGTAAGCAGTTTGACCACTCAGAAATGTGACAGCACAAGTCCCTGCAGGATCAAGACCAGCATCATTCAAATTCCAGGAGAGATCCCACAGGAGGACCTAGACAGGATCAAGAAATCCGGTCCAAGCTGACAAACTATAAGGAATGCAGTCCAAATAACAAAGCTGATTGCAGGCCAGAATCAGATGCAAGGAGCTTACTTGAAGCAGACACAAACAGGAACGTCGAAGGGCAAGGAGGCAGATAGTCAGGGCAGATATATCACAATATTGAAAACCAGACACCACCCAGCCCTTGTGTGTGTGTGTGTGTGTGTGTGTGTGTGTGTGAGAGAGAGAGAGAGAGAGAGAGAGAGAGAGAGAGAGAGAGAGCTCTTAACATTTGTGTCACAGCCTGGTACTTGATCTTTGTGTTTGATTAAGCAAAAGAAAAACCTTAAACATGGTGGCGAGATTTGAAGCGACATATTTTATCCACATACGTTAGTTTCGCATGTGTGAGTAAACTGGGTACAAATATGCCACGGACATTTTCCCATGATTAATTCATGGCGCAGCCCTTTCGAGTTAATAAAAATGTAAAAGTAGCCCTCAGAGCAATTTCAGTTGTGCATCCTTGCCCTGTGATTTTATATAGGGTGCCCACGCTTCAAGATGACCTGTTTATTCTACTATGCCCTAATATTAACTATCCTGTGCAAATTCTCCCTGATGCCTAGGGCAAGGGAGAAGCTTTAGGAAATGGAGTTGGACTCAGACTACCTGTGGCAGCACTCTACCGATTGGCGAGTGGGGAGAGAGGCCATTTTTGCCCATTCTCACTCATTTTAGCCCTCTGTTTCCTTCAAATACTGCTCCAGGTGATCAGGGGACCCTACAGAATACATGGGAGATGGCACTGGGGACTGCTGGATTCACTATCTGTGAATGGAACGAGCCCTTCCATTAATGGAAAGGCAACTCTGGATCTATCGCAGGGTGTGTGAACTCCCATTTTAGATTCGTAGAGAAGAAATGTAAAAACTGGAAGGACTTGCGCTTCCTGTTGTTTCTTAGATTTTCCATAAGTGCTCTAAGTGAGCTACGCATCAAGCCCTGGCCCGTAATTAGCTAATTCTGGAAGTCAACTTCCTCCTTGCTGTATCTCCCTGTCGATGCAACTTCCATTAGCTGCCGTCAGTGTTTCCAGACATAAATTGGTTATAATGAAATTTTCTCCCCTTTGTTTTGATGGGAAGATAAAGTGCAGCCCCATTGCTGTCACCTGAAATGCCACAAAACAGATTTAATTACAAGTTGCTAAACTAAGTTGGAGAGCTGAAGGTTAGAGTTGCTACTTGACTTTGAGGCTTTCATTTGTGGCTATTCACGTTAATGACTTTCAGTCAATTCAGATTAACACACATCCAATACGTTTCAAAGGGTAGCGCTTATTACCTCACCACAAGCTATCATTACCATTCTTTTGTTTCTTTTATCTGTCAAACACATTGCCAGAGGAAAGAATGTCATGCTTTATTCATGTTGTAAATTCTCTGTATGAGATCCCAGAAATATTTGAGGATGTTTGTTCTTTTCCTGTTACTGTGAGATTAGATCAGAGTTTCTATAGTACGGTAGTGATAGGAAAACACTTACTTTGGTACTTCACATTGGCTTACTGTGCAGAAACGTCCAAGAGCATCTTCTCAGCATATCTCGGTAAAATTAAGTTGAACAAAAAAAGGTATGCAACAAGATGTTCTTTTGAAATGAACACATGTGAGAAAAGGTCCCAAAGGACCACAAGCAGATAAAATACTCATTTTTAAAAACTCAAGTTTACTTTCCAAGACCACCTGCCGCCTACGGATCTGTCTGTTGTAAATGTTAATTCGCAGTTGATCAGCTGTAAACACTGATTTCCTTGTAATTAGGCGGATTTTTAAAAATCTTAATAAATTATTTTCCAATAAAAATGGAGAGTGGTATACATTTTTTCACCTGCTTTCCCTCCTGGATTTGTACCTGTCTCACCCACCTCTGCCACACAGCCCCGGAAGGGCATCTGCCAAGGAGCATAGCTCCCAGGCCAAAAAAAGGTTCTCGCCCTTGCCCACAATTAATATAGACATTTCCACTGTGGGTGTCATGAGTATTCTCATCCCACATTATGCTGCCATGTGATGTGACTATTGGCAAAACCTATTTGGAGTTTCACAACCTTCTGACTAGTTGCAGGACCTTAGCCAGACCTAGCAGAGTACACGCAGAATCCACGGAAGCAATTGGTGACTTGGCTGCAGACAGGATAGACAAAGCAGGAACCAGGAACTTGTAGTTAGGTTTTTATTATCTACAGTGGACCATTTACAGGAACAGAACACGGATCTTTTGCTAGCTCTCTCTGACATGACTCACAACTCCTACACTCACACAGAACTCTGAACTCACGAACCTCTGAACGAACACATTCCAGTTAGTAGGCCATTAATTACCACTCCCTTGAGACAGCTTGACCAATCAGGGAGCGGTCTCCATGTCTCTGTTATCACCAGGCAGACATACTCCTTCAGATTGCCTTTTGGCTGTCTGCCAAACCTTAATTGACTCTGTGTGAGTAGCTGCACGTACACAGTTTCCCAACAGTGACACTAGGCCACCACCATGTACATTGAGGTACATTTATCGGAACCAATTTGTAATGTGTGGATTGACACTGAAGCCTCTCTGTCTTTAAGCCTGGGACCATACACAAACTTCCCTGGAAATACTTAACTCAGTAGAACTTGCTTGCAAGTACATGTGTCTAAGATGTGGCTGCATGATTATTTTTGTCCATTCCTGGTCTGTTTAATTTTCTTTCCCTCCAACTTCCAATGGATCCTTGATTTAATGTCCTCTACCATCTCTGCCCAATTCTGCAGAGCACCTGCTCTTCTACTTTTGACTGTCAGAGGCCGTGCTACCCATTCAGTGCATGATGGATGATTATTTACTTTGCTGTCTCTGCTGTAGTCTAGACTTCCTTTCTTTCCATTTTCACCTCATGGCCTCATTCATTGTTTGTGCTGGTGGCTTTATTTCTCACTTGTCTGATGTCATTCTTGGATAATAAATCTATTAGTAGCTATGTTCTTCCTCCAAAACTCAAGTTGATTTAGATTATTTGCATCTAGGATGTATCTTATGTAAATCTTCAGCTGTTACTGCTTCTCTCTATAAATAATCCGTTACTTAAAGTTAGTTCTCATTGAAATAAATGAGACTTAAGTCATGTCTAACTTGTCCCAGTGGTTTCAGGTACGTTAAACTTAGTTTGGATACAGTCCATAATTAATATTGATGGAAATGGAGCAGGAAAGAGCATTAACAACTAAGATGGTGTTGTCTTGATAATGAGGTACAGAACTTAAAATATCATAATCAACATTGTTTACTGAATATAATATTTGGGATATTCTTTGGCAGAAGAAAGCTTCAGTCTACTTTTTGTTTCCAATGGTGGCTGGGTATGAAAATGTTCCCCATACCCTATATCAGTCTTCAGGTACTTTCTTCTGCATGCCTAACACATTTTCAGTTTTCTGAGTGCGGTGGGAATAGCTTAACCATTTTTTTCTACCGAGAGAAAGTGTCAGGGACTCGCAGGGCTCTGAGGAGCAGGTGGAAGTGGTACCAAGGCCAGAGGCTGATGCAGGGGAAGCCAGTAGCTTCCGAGCACAATTCAAAGTGTTGGTGCTGACCTTTAAAGCCCTAAACGGCCTTGGTCCAATATATCCGAAGGAGCTTCTCCACCCCCATCGTTCTGCCCGGACACTGAGGTCCTGCGCTGAGGGCCTTCTGGTGGTTCCCTCATTGCAAAAAGCCAAGTTACAGGGAACTAGGCGGATGGCCTTATTGGTAGTGGCACCCGCCCTGTGGAACGCCCTCCCACCAGATGTCAAAGAGAACAACAACTACCAGACTTTTAGAATACATCTGAAGGCAGCCCTGTTTAGGGAAGCTTTTAATGTTTGATGCATTACTGTATTTTAATGTTTTGTTGGAGGCCACCCAGAGTTGCTGGGTATAAATGATTTATTATTATTATTATTATTATTATTATTATTATTATTATTATTATTATTATTTATTAGGTTTTGTGCCTCCCATAAGACAGGAGCCATAGCTGGAGGATGAGGAGGGGTCTGAGTAGTTAGAGGCGGTGGAGGAAGGATAGGCGATGCCTGAAGGGAGAGGGTTGGCAAAACCCACTCTGTCCCCTCCCCCAGGATCTGGCAGAAGGGTGGGGGGTCTTAAAGAGCCAGGCGCACCAACAACTTCAATCTAGGAGAAGTCACAGGTTGCTTGTACTTGTGCCACCAGACTAGAGCACTTATGCTGGCATGTAAGCATGGCTCCCTGTTGCTCCAACAGTCTGGCTGGGGGCACAAGCCTGGGGAGGGGTGGCAGCTGCCTAGCCATTGTAAGTTCATACTTTGGCAATAAAGAAGTAAACTACTGGCTGTTTGTACTCCTTGGGCTGGATATGCTCAAGACAGTAAGAGGCAACAATTAATATCATTTCCTAATAATCTCGGAGAACAGATGTGCCATTTCTTTAGCTTCCTGAGCCCCGTGGAAATATTGCAGGGCCAACTCGAGGCAGTTTTCCCCCCTGAGCAGTTAGAGGATACAGTAAGAGTAGGATGGTGTGGAAGCCACGGGTGGGCCAGAGAAGGAGGGATTCCAGCTGATGACACAGTGGCAACAGGATGATTCCTCCTCTCCTTGAATCCAGCCCCTCCCATGGATCCGGGGCGGGGGGGGGGGGGACTGAATAAGCAAATGGCGGCTCAAAATAATGGTCTCTCTGCCCAGACCTAGCCACCGTGCCAGGAACTCCAGCTGGCACTGTCAATTTGTTTCTTCCCTCCCATGCAAATTGCCGGTGCTAGCTGTTTTGTTTCCTCCATGAGTTGTTGAGTGAAGCCCCGTGCTTGTTTGTCCTAAAAAAAATGTTTAGGGGTACTCTCATTTTCCTACTCATATTGAAATACTGCCCCTCAATGAGGCCAAACTTAGATTTTTTTTTTGGTAAAAAAAATATTTAATCATTTTTTCAATACAAATAACAACCGCAAAAGACACATACAACCAAAATAACACAATTTGACAATTCAGATTTGAATACACTGATATACCTGTGACTACACCTTCTAAACAATATTTTCCCACCTCTCTCTCCTCCCCCTACTTCCCACCACTATCCGCCTTAAATATTCCTTCCACATTTCTTCATATTTATCCATTCTTAATTTGCATCGACATGCAATTCATTCATATGTAGCTAATCTGTCCATATTATCAATCCATGTGCTCAATGGAATCTTTTTGTGGCTCTTCCAATTCATCAAAACAAGTTTTTTTGCTTCTAATATAGCATGCTACATCCATTTATATATTTTTTTTGACCCCTTGTAATCTCCCAGGCCAAACTTAGATTCACAAAATGTTTAGGGGTATGTGTACCCCTGTGTCTTCCCAGAAAAAAACACTGCTTGTTTGCATACCTAGAACAGCACCAACCATGACTCCACATTGCTGCTCTTCTATAAACCAAAATATGCAAGTAAGGGAAATCCATTTCACGTTTTTAAAGCACCAGCCCTGCTGTAAATACTGCATATAAGTCTACAGATTTTTCATCAACCTCATGATCCTCATGCCTATTAAAGTTTAATCTTCAGATTTTTCTCAGGGACATTTTTTTTTCATGGAACTCTTTTTGGTTTGGTAAATTATTAATGTCATTAAAATTTATAATTTTCCTTCATTACCTCTAGGAAAATAGGAGTTTTTAATGTGAAACATAATTGTCTCATTTTGCAATTTGTGTTATGATAACTGAAGGCAGCTAAAGGAGATTTAAATATTTCCCCTGAGCAAAATAGCTAGGTATTGCAAACACAATAATTGATGTTCTTTGTCTGCAAATAAATAAATACACAAATGGATTGAGTACTGGGAGCCTGAGATGCTTTAAAATAATCTTTGGGTTTAACTTCCTGAATGTTCAGGAAGATTAAATATTCAGTATGTAGTTTTGGCGGCTGAAATGGTGGTGGTGGTAGAACGTTTTTCCCCAGAGGCCTCCAGAGAGCATTAGCTGCCTTTGGGATGCTGCCTCTTACAGAAGCTAATGAGCAAAGCAAGAAGTAGCTTCCATGGACATAGGCGCTGCCCCTTCCATTCCCAGACCATAGGTTATTGCACTAAGATCACTACATATCATCTATGCCTTAGAAAGGGAATGTGGGGTTAACAGAAGTCAGCAAAGTTAACAGACAAACTGTGAGAAAAGGACAATAGGGACTTTGAAAAAGAATGGGAAACTTTTACAATGTATTTGCAGAAACAAAAAATGGACTCGTTGGCAGGATTTAAATAAACATTTACAACTTCATTTACACAAAACAAGAAATATAACAATGTGATAACATAGTATTATATATGAACAGCGGAATGTATCATTTGATGCAATAAACCAGAAATGGAAGCTGAGGGAAGTCAACAGTGAGGGGGAAATTGAAAAATGAATGTTTAGTATTGATATTGGAAATTTGTTTTGAAAATGTAAAATCAATAAAAATTTTGACAACAACAACAAAAGCCAGAAGTTCTTATAGACTACATTCTGTCTCCCCCATCTAGCATATTTTTAGATGTGTGCTCTATTAAAATGTGTTGGTTCTGTCTGTCTGCCTCAATCTCTTCCCCACACCCCTGAGTTTTAAGAACAACACTGAAGCTCAAACACTTCTCATTGTTAATACAGGCAACCCCCATTTTCGTGTGTTCAATATGTGTGCAATCGTGCACACACACATCATGATGAACCCTGAAAGTGACCAGAAAATGTCACAGGAGGGGTAGGGGGTGGAATAGGGTGTTTGCAGGCTTTTCCAGTGGTGTCTCAAATATACACAATTTCACTTAAATGTGTGGTGCCTTGGAATGTAACCCCCACATAAACTGGAAGTTGCCTGTATGACCAAACATGGAAATAGTTCCTTACTTATGCAGCCTCCCCCCCGCAACTATTTAAATAAATACTCTACATGGGAAATTGGTAGCTTTCGAATCATCGTGTGTTTTCGGTCAGTGGCGTAGCATGGGTTGTCAGCACCCGGGGCAAGGCAAGTAATTTGCACCCCCTAACCCGTGGATTTGCGCCCCCTAACCCGTGGATTTGCGCCCCTAACCCTAACCCCCAGATGTTGCGCCCGGTGCGGCCGGCCCCCCCCTGCATCCCCCACGCTACGCCACTGTTTTCGGTCGTAAGTTGTGAGAATTATGTCAGCTTCTCATAATACATTTGCCACCGAGGCGTTTCCCCTGGCCACAAGAGTAAGCAAATAATGAGACTATTAAGTACAGCTATGCTTGATCAGACCAAAAAGCAATGCTTTGCATGTACCGTTGGGTTTAATATAGCTTGTGTTCATCGGTATGATCTTGATTGGATGTACCGTAATTGACTTTAAAAGAAGAAGGGCTGATGCAGAAGAGACACACTCTTGCCTGAAACCCCAGAAAAAAATCTTGAGTAATGTTATTCCGGGCACCAAGAATCTCACTCCCTACACAGATTAAGTTGCATAAAGTAGGTGACACTGTTGTGCCACAAGCACAAGTGGAGGGCAGAACAAAACAAGGTGACTCATGTCAAATGTGTTTTCCTGTCCCTTCCGAAATAGCCAATTTAATCAGATGGAATATTCTCAGAAAGCATGGATGCTCTGACAATATCCTATGGCACCTGTCATTTAGAAAAAGAGGGGGGGGGAATCTTCCTGGATTTATTTTCTTTAGTTCCAAGAAAAAGCCATAAGTGCTTTTAAATGAGCCGTTATTTAGCTAGTAACCTTCAGATTAACACCTTGGTCTGAAATCTGTCCTCCATCATCATCATCATATTATGGCACAGGATAGAAAACACTACAAAGAATAGGTTCAGATTATACTTATCGCACAAATTTGATAAGCTGTGCTTATTTACTTGTACATTAATACATGACGTAAGAATGCCATTTAGTGAGGATCCTGATTATTCCCCAGGAACATCTATGTTTCTGGCCACTTGATAGGCTCTGTGTAACGAGTGGAGGTTTTTATGGTTGATTTAATTGTCTTATACTTTAGGGCATGCATGCCATAAGTGCAAGCTCCTTTGATTTAAAAGTGCCTGTTTATTCTGTTGATACTTTTGCCATAGCTATTATGAGAAAATATACAGCAATCCAACAAATGTTTTAAATTGAAGTTTCAATTTGTAACAAATGGTGGAATTATATTGTACGTTGCTTTAGGATGCCCCATGGGAAGTGATTCATAAATGAAATTACAGTGGTGCCCCGCAAGACGAATGCCTCACAAGACGAAAAACCCGCAAGACGAAAGGGTTTTTCGTTTTTTGCGACGCTTCGCTAGACGATTTTCCCTATGGGCTTGCATCGCAAGATGAAAGCCCATAGGGAAATCTCGGGGACCTTTTTTTAAATGCTGGCGGTGGGGAGCAAAGCCTTTTCCCCCCCTCCGGACTTCAGAAGAGGTCCAGGAAGGCCGGCGGGGGCGAAAGGCTTTGCTCCCCACCGCCAGCATTTTAAAAGCGGTCCGGGATAGCAGGGAAGCGCTTCCCGCTATCCCGGACGGCTTTTGAAGGCAGGCAGGGGGGGGCAAAGACTTTTGCCCCCCGCCGGCCTTGGGAAGAGGTCCTGGACCTCTTCCGAAGGCGGGCGGGGGGCAAAAGTCTTTGCTCCCCCCTGCCTGCCTTTCCGGGAGAGCGGGAAGGCAGCGCTGCCTTTTCCGCTCTCCCGGAAAGGCAGGCAGGGGGGAGCAAAGATTTTTGCCCCCCGCCGGCCTTGGGAAGAGGTCCTGGACCTCTTCCCAAGGCGGGCGGGGGGCAAAAGTCTTTGCCCCCCCTGCCTGCCTAACCGGGGGCTTTTAAATCGTCCTGGGACTGTCCGGGGCGATTTAAAAGCCCCCGGACGGCTTTTGAAGCCTCCCCCCGCCGCCCGGCATCGGGGCATCGTCCCGATGCCGGGCGGCGGGGCAGGAACGCCTCCGCCCGCCGCCCGGCTTCGGGGCATCGTCCCGATGCCGGGCAGCGGGGCGGGAAAGCCTCCCCCCGCCGCCCGGCTTTGGGGCATCGTCCCGATGCCGGGCGGCGGGGCGAGAAAGCCTCCCCCCGCCGCCCGGCATCGGAACGATGTCCCGAAGCCCGGCGGCGGGGCGGGAAAGCCTCCCCCCGAAGCCCGGCGGCGGGGCCGCGAAGCCTGGGTGCGCTGGCAACTCTCCGCAAGGAGCGCTCCCGCTGCTTGTGGAGAGGTCCGCGAAGCCTGTCCTGGACCTCTTCTGAAGGCCGGCGGGGGGCAAAAGTCTTTGTCCCCCCTGCCTGCCTTCCCAGGGGCTTTTAAATCGCCCCGGACAGCGGAGAAGTCCTCCGCTGTCCCGGGCGATTTTAAAATGCCGCCCGCCAGAAGAGGTTGGGGGAAGGCGGTTTCCATAGGAACGCATTAATTGATTTTCAATGCATTCCTATGGAAAACCGTGCATCGCAAGACGAAAAACTCGCAAGACGAAGAGACTTGCGGAACGAATAAATTTCGTCTTGCGAGGCACCACTGTAACACCCACCACAACAAAACAACCACAACTGTCTTCACATGATAAGTCTGAATGAAGAAGAAAAATGCCGTAGAAGCATACATTTCTTCCATTTTAATTATTCTACCTATTTACTTATTACACTTAGACTTCACTATTCCCTTGTGAAGCCTGAGAAAAATATTTGGAGCTATTAATAAGTAGTTCCTCATCCAGACACTGAACAAATTTATCCAAACTTCTGTTCACCCCGCCACTTTCCCAGGGGGAAATTGATGGTTTAGAGCTGAAATTGATGGCTTAACACAATTGGGTTTTCTGCAGATTGCAGTTTGTTCTGATTTAACACTAAAGAGCAGCCTTCCCAGGGAAACGCAGTGGGGCAAAGGCAAAGCCACTCAGACCCATGCCTAGAAAGGATGGGGCAAGCGCAAAGCTGCTGGGAGCTATGCTTTCTAGGCACAGAATGTCCTGTGTAGATGAGGCCAGAAATTGGCTAAGTTTTCACTAGGTAAGAGCACCAAGTTCTCTCTGTCTTAGTTATTTTCTGTTTTTTAAAATATGTCCTCAGAAATATATAGGTGCTGGACTTGAATAAATAAAAGATTCATTCAAAGTACAATTTATCATGGAAGTGGATTCTAATGAATTTGTTTCTTTCCTCACAGGAAATCAGCGACAATGAAATTTTGGAACTGGTGCACAGTGCTCTTGGGAGGATGACCGTCATACGGCAGATCTTCCCTCTGTCAAGAGAGAACAATCAACGATGCATGAGGAACAACCACCGGATATCTTCGCTCCTCTGTGACCCACAAGAAGGTTATCTTCAAATGCTTCAGGTCAGTAGCATATCTGTTGAGTAAGAGGGACCATTCCTTCTCTTTCCCCTGGGAGGAGGTCATGACCTGTGACTTTACTAGGAAAGTTTCACAGGAGTAATAGAACAGAAGAAATGCAAATGGAAGGACTAAGGTCTCAGTGTGTTCCACATACAGGATGTAAATGGCTGTTAGCCAACCCTATTATCTCCACCCCCTAGTTTCCAAATGCTTTAGTTCTAATTTTATTGGCAGCCCATTGCACTGACTCCTGTCAAATCCTCTTGGGATGCTATTTTATGTAAAAAATATGTTATGTTCTATTGCCATGTATTAAGCAATTTCATAGGCACAAATGTATTGTCTAGGGAAGTTGAACATGGAAATTTTGACAAGAGCTGTGCTGAAATGACTTACCTGGTTTTTGCATTCCTTGGCGTGTGTTGAAACTTGCAATTTTTGATCCTTGAGAATATTCTCGTGTGGTTTGGTTGTGTGAATATAGATAAGCGCCACAACCCTAGAAAGAGCTAAGCACTCCTAAGCTCATTCAGAATTTCTGACCCAATATCCTTTTAAAATCAAATAAGAATAAACAAACTGTCATAGCCAGGAATGTGAGAATTATATTCAAAATGTCCTCATAGGTACATTGGATTCATGTTTATACATTATCCCATACCTAGAAGCAAGCAGGAAGCTCAAATTGTGGGGAAAGGAAAGAGAATAGGACTTTTCGTTGATTGTAAGGAAGTCATAGGAAGATGCTACATCAATAGTCCACTAGACTCAGAAAAATGTCAGGTACTAGGCCGCCAAGTCAATTGCAGTCTTTTTGAAAAGGAAAAATGAACATGGCATTCTTCATTTGACTTGCTTAAAAAGATCTAGTTCCAAGAGATAATTACATGCTGGAAAGATGATTTTCTCAAGGCCATCCTCCTTGGTAATTGTTCACCTCACTTTAGTTGGAGGGGACATCCAGAACAGGGCCTCTGAAGAGGATGTTAAGCTATGGGTATGTGCACATCTGATGTAGTGATGTCTGTTGACTTGAACAGCTTTAATAGCTACGAGTGGCTAGTGGTCATGCTGCCTCCAAGATCAGAGGCAATTTGCTTCCAAGTGCTAGTAGCTGAGGAACACTAATGCGAGAGTATAGTGGTACCTCAAGTTAAGAACTTAATTTGTTCTGGAGGTCCGTTCTTAACCTGAAACTGTTCTTAACCTGAGATACCATTTTGGTTAATGGGGCCTCCTGCTGCCGCTATGTGATTTCTGTTCCCATCCTGAAGCAAAGTTCTTAACCCGAGGTACTATTTCTGGGTTAGCAGAGTCTGTAACCTGAAGCATCCGTAACCTGAAGTGTCTGTAACCTGAGGTGCCACAGTACTATTGTCCCAATCTCCTGTTGGTGGGCTTCCTATACACACCAGGTTGACCGCCATGGATTCTGGGCTAGAAAAGCTTTTTGGTGTGACCCAGTGGGGCTCTTAAGTTATCTCCCCATCCCACCACACTGCAGCATGTTTTCATTGCTGTAGCCAAAGCACCTCCTCTTGGGCCATTGGAGATTCTGCACCTGCTCAGTTTTCCTGTTCCCAGTTGCAACTGAAGCAGTAGAACAGGAGTGATGATTATATTAACTGCTCCCCCATGTCAGACCTCAGATGTTGTTTAGAATGTTAATGGTAAAACATTTACTGCTTTCTCTGCCAGATTGGAAAGAGTGTTTCGGTGTTGTTGTTTCCTTTTGAAATGTCCAGCAGTCATCAAATCAAGTTAATATGTAGTAATAAATAATACCTGGCCCCCTTTCTTACTAGCTGTTGCTGGCTCTGTTTTGCTCTAGTAAGCAAGCAGATTTCTGCCATCTTCTTAGGGTAGTATTTATTGGGGCAAATAAATGCAACTACTTAGAATATAAGCCAATAAAGAAAAAATGTTTAGGTCACAGCATATTAACTTTAATCTGATAGAATTAGCTAAAATTCTGCCGGAGCTGCTTGGTTCTGAATGTCCTCATGAACAGCACCCAAAGGTTTTCTTTATTGGTGACAAACCTTGTAAAAGCTCTGTCTGACAAGCCTAGTAAAACTCTCCATAAAACTCAAGACAGTGGAGCACATCACTCCTAAATTGTGTGTGCTTTGACTGTGCAGTGCCTACCTTATTTCATCAGATCTCTTGCCAGCATTGTCTTCTGGCCCTCATTTGGAGCCATGAAGCCAAATGTTTAAATAAATTTAGGTTTTGTTTGTTCCAAATCTCTCAAGTGGGAGGATTTTGATGGAAGGTCTTGACGGTAAGTGTATGGGATGGCAGAGGATGAGTTTGGGAGGCATGTTACTACGTTCTGAATCATGGTAGAAGCCCTGCTTCATCACACACAGAGACCCTGCCATGGCAACCTGCCACACACTGGTTTATGTTCGAGCGGCACTTTTCTATGAGTTGCAGATGTTTCTGGGATGCGCTCTCACTTTGACCATTTTACCCTATTGCTCTGCTTTATGCTGCACATTTCTGCCCTGCTGACCTTCTCAGCCCTGTTAAACTTTAGGCCTCGGAATCCAGATTGGCTTTGCTTTGCAGACCTTTGACCTGGCTAGAACAACATGTGTCGGACAGCAGCAGCATGCATTGGTTTAAATGCCTAAAGAGAACCTACAAGTATATGCACATGGGTTCTCTTCTGACATTTAAGCAAGTGCAACACGAGTTAGGTGAAGAGTCTTCTGTCTAGACAAAGCTTGCCTTTATGTGCATTTATTCCACCCAGATTCAAAATCTGTCAAGGTCTTTCACTGGGGCAGTGGCACACCTCAGGGTAGACAATTACATTTCTACACTGTATTAATTTATTAACAAACCTCTAACCCAAGCTATATCAGTTTGTTTTTTTTTTAAAGTGGGTTTTGGGGGTGGCTGTTGGGTTGTTATTTTTATTTTGATTATGTATTTTGTGGTTTTATATTTTGATTTTATTCTGTGAACTGCCCTGAGACCTCTAGGTATAGGGCAGTATATAAATTCAATAAATATCAATAAATATCAGTTGATCTCAGGGCAAGATACAGAAATCAAACCAAAAAACATGAAGCATAACCAATAATAGTCATGTTCAGCATAAAATCTTACATGCTGAGCACCAGCAAACATCACAAGCAAGTCAAATTCTAAGCTATTCTCACCATAGGCCAAATGCCTGAGTAAAAATCCAGGTTTTAATTTGGTGTGGAGGAGAGCCCTCTCCCACCTCACCATATCTTAACTTTAGGGCAGGGATATGTAGTGAGGGGTGCTCTCTTAAGTATCATGGTCCCAATCCATTCAGGGTTCTAAACATTATGACAAACACTGTGAAAGTGGGAAGGAAGCATATTGGCAGTCAGTTCAATTCCTTTAGGATTGGTGTTGAACTGCAAACTCACTTCCACCTTTTGCACTATCTGCAAGTTGCATGTCATTGTCAAGGGCAGCCCCAAGCAGAGTGTATTGCAGTAGTCTAACTGGGAGCTTATATGGAGCATGGACTGCGGTGGCCAAGCTATCTTTCTCCAGGAACAGTTGTAGCTGGTGGGCCAGCAAAAACCACCATGAACCACTGAAACTACTTGAACTCTGAGTGACGACCCTAGGAACAGTCTCAGACTGTGTGCCTGTTTCTCTAGGGGGAGGCAACTAGCTAAGTCTAGAGCAAGTCTGTTACTCAGTTCCCGAATATGCACTGCATGCTAGGAAAATGGATGTCCCATTCTTCACTCTATTGAACAACATATATGAGCTAAACACCAACCAACACTTTCTGGCTGAGGGCCCTCAACTATTTACCCTGAACCTGGGAGTCAACTGCAGTATCTCTTGCACACTTGAACTGGAAATATGTGTCACTTTAACATATAGCTGCTTCCCACAATGGAGACTAATTTCATCTTAATGGGACAATTTACCTATAAGTTCAGACGTCTTGCCATCATTGGAAGTCACCAGTGATGTGACCTGGAGGCAAGAAGAAGCACACAGTGTTGCACTGCTAGAATATGAGTAAGTTGTCCTAGACAGAATAAGGGTAATATACTGTTGTGAGCACAGATTTTCAAAATGACTCCTGCTCTATTATTAGTTGTGCTGTGTGATGCAGATCATCCATTACCCCTGAAATAATATATTTACCAGCTAAGGTGTAGGGTTTCTGTTATTACTGAAAAATAATTTCACAGCTCTGTGCTTCTGGGGTTTTTTAAATGTTATTTCTATTCACATTTTGTGTGTGCTTGCAGGACTGATTTACCTAAACTCAGTTTGTTCTTTTGAGTTTTTATATTTAAAATATGGGATGAAAGGATCTGAGGCAGCTGATGTTACTCCGTCTAAACCCAAAAAATAAAAAGCATTTATAGTACCATGGGGGATTGAAGTAGTTAAACACACATACTATGAGCTGAGTTACAAGTTCGTAGTTCAAACATAATCTTAGCCATGAAGTCATAGACTTCTGATTTGTCACTTTGGGAACAGTTTGCTGGACTAGATGGGCAGGCTCTTTTAATGTTCATTGAGTGCTCTTACATAAACCAATAGCTTCAGACCTTATTCACCCTGAGCTGTAATATGACCTACTTTACAGGTTTGTTGTAGATGTAAGGTTATTTTGAACTTCAGTCTGCAGAGCCAACAACAACAACAAAACATTCTTGACGTACAGTAGATATTAACAAGCTTGAGGTGCAGTACCCCGTAGACCAAAGGCGGAACAGAAGTCTCCCAGTGCCACTGATTGGGTTTGTCTTTTCAGAAAGGCCCAGAGCCAATAAAAAATGGTGGCAATCTAATAAGATGATCTAGGAGGAAACCATGGTCAATGGTACTGAAAGTTGCCAAGAGGTCCAGAAGAACAAGCAGGGTTACATTCAACCCATCCATTCCCTGGTGTAGTCATCCACCAGGGTGATCAAGGCTGTTTCCATCCAATAGCCAGGCCAGAAACCAGATTGCAATGGATCTAAGTAATTACTTTCCTTTAAGACTGTCTGGAATTGAAATGCCACCACTCTTTCAACGTTACTGAAGAATGAAATATTTGATACCGGGCAGTAATTGCTGCCCTTTTCAAAAGCGCCAGCACAGCCTTTTGCCGATGTTCTGCTCTTCTCCTTGACTTCAGCATTGCAAAATTGCACTATGCAGGGATTTGGAAGGAGTGATGTTTCAACAGCACTAGGGGGTCATATCTGTATTAGTCACTACTATGGCTACTGCCTGCCCAAGCAGTTCCTGATGTTTATAAGAGCAGTCTGTTAGTTTGATCTTGACTGCTGTAGTCCATTCTAAATATCTCTTAAGGAATAGGGAAAGAATATATTTCTCCTACTCCACCATGTTAGATCTTAGTTAACATTAGAAGTAATATTGCTGTATGTACAGCCCCTCTGAGAACCTTTAATCAAAGTCAATAGTCCATGGATTGATTCTGGAGATAATTCTGGGGTCTTTGGAATGTATGTTGCTACAGTGGAACCTTGGTTCTCAAACGGCTTAGTTGACAAACGAATCGGATCCCGAACACCGAAAACCTGGAAGTAAGTGTTTTGGTTTTCAAACATTTTTCAGAAGCCGAACGTCTAATGCAGCTAGAGTGCTTGAGTGCAGGAAGCTCCTGTAGCCAATTGGAAGCCACGCCTTGGTTTTTGAACGTTTTGGAATTTGAACAAATGACAGCATCATCTTTGAGGTCCAGCCCACTGGCGGAGGAAGCGGAGTGCGGGGGGAGTGCACCGCCCCCTGCAGGGCGATCCCCAGGGTGCCATTTCAGCTGCCCCCCCCTGCCTGCACTGGGCGCCCTGCCCCCGCAGGCGGTGCCCCCCACCCCAGGATGCACCCCTTGCCCCTGCAGGCAGCGTGCCATGCCTCCGGGACCCACACCCTGCCCCCACCTGCTCTCCACCCCCGGTGCTGGAGCATGAAGCTCTGCCACTGGTCCAGCCATGTGGACGTGCCTTTCAAAGTGCTTTGGAAATAAGTGAAGGAGAAATGTGGTTTGATACGGGATGATAACAGGAAAAGAACAGGAATGGAATTTGTGCGAATAAACCAATGACTGTCAGTCTGCTCTCAGAAACAGAAGCCAAGTCATTTTTGTCAATCAGGGGTTGGTGGGGGTTTTTTTGCCTAAGGGACTCGGTTGAGATTGAATTTGTGTTCTGTGATTACTAGAAATCTTTTGTTACTCTCAGAAGGATGTTGATTCTGTGTGTGGGGGGTTTATGCAAGTAACTGAAGGACACTTGTTACTTGAACGATATGAACAACAGAGACAGAGAGAAATTGTTCAGGGAGTTATAACTGTGTGTAAAAGAGCAAAATGAAGAAAAAAGAAATGAAAACTGAGTATTGGTGAAAATTCCCTGACAGGGTGATCCATTAAATAGTGAAAGAGTTGCTGAAAGAAATGACGGTAAGTCTTGTCACTTGAGTCTTTTAAAAACTAGAATGGACAAAGTAGCAGAAAATAGCTGTATTAAAAAAAGGAGAAACCTCACTGTCATATGAGATGGACTGAATCTATTTGAATGGCTCTTTTGTTTTTGCTCTTCTTTTTTCTTTTGCCCCCCCCCCTTTTATGAAGAAACCTTACAATACAAATTACAGAGTGCAAACAGTACATAATTTTTCTTTTGTTTCAAATAAAAGAAAAGAAGACGCTTTTCAGTCTGCAAATGCTGATCCCATAAGTATGTCAACCACAAACTTCATCTATTTCTGACTTGGACGATTTTTAATTATTCCAAACTGTAACATACTTTTGGGGGTAGAGGGGGACTCGTTGTTTTATTTTTATGTAGGATAAGAAAGAAAGCCTTTTGACACAACAAAATCTGTTTCTGCTTTTTCTAGCCCTTTGGTCACAAAAACCTGATGGAGAAGCTTCTCTGCTACTGCTAGTTTCCAAAGCCTGCTGTGCCATCAATCTCTCCAATTTTGTGATTTTCCTAGAACACAGCTTAGAAAAGGGAAAGAGTTGGGAGGGACTGGTCCAGGAGAATGAACAGTAAAGGGTAAGACCAGAAGGAAGGTGTCTAAGAAGAAAAGAACAACTTGGAAGGGGAATAGCTGAAGTAAGGAAGGTTGATGCTCATGAATATTGGTTTGAAACACTGGACCAAATTTTTGCCTAAAGCTTTCTCATTTCCTAGGTCATTTTAAAGCTCGCTTTACAAGCGTTTGTGTGCAAAACTGCTTCCAAAAGAAATTGACTTTTTTGCAGGATCAAAAGTATGGGGTAGCAACTCCTTGATAGGATGTCATCTAACTTCCCCACAAACAAATCAGAATGAATGGTCAATAAGCATCCAGCATCATATAACCTTCCCACAAACTTCGTACAAATGAGGCAGGATGAGTTCTGTTTTGGCTCGACTCTGTCTCTTTGAGCTTTAAGTATATAGTAGAATTTCGTAACACCTTACTATGTGAATAGACATGGCTCTAAGTCTCTCCAGAAAATTCTGCCTCTGGAAGAGTGGCATGTGTTTCAGTTACCTCCATCTGCTACAGTCTTGGCAGATGACAGTTGTGTCCACTCATGGAGTGTGCTTGGCAACTGAAAGTCTTGGGATACTCAGCCTGAGAACACATTATTCAAGCAATGGCATCTGGCAATCAGCTTGCTTTCCTAGTTTGTGTCTCTCCCCATTGTCCTCCTGTCTAACTCGATACCTAGCCTTGCTGACTATTCTGAACCTGCCATAGGTATGATACTGGTCATTCTCCTGCTGAGCTGCCTTATTCTCCTGAAAGATGTTTCTTTTTGATTAAAGGAACAGAAAGTTTGAAAGAGCAACTTCCCAAAAAAGAAAGAAAGAAATTGATCCTGATCTATTGAACTTGCTCAGCAGTAGAACGTTCCAAGTTGTAGGCAGGTTCCCCCCTTTTCACCATTATATCCTCTTTGTTCCTGACTGCCGGGTGAGGTTGACAGTTCACCATACCAGTAATTTGCTCCTGGATTTCCAAGTCCCCTTTTAACCTAGTTTGGAATGGACCCTGTATGGGGTTGACCTACACACATACACTTGATTTTGATTTGATTTCCCTTCCTTCCTCAGCACTTTCTGACTCGGAGCTTAATGTGTGAAGTGGCTCCAGTGACGAGCATCAATTTTAGGCCACACTGGATGATACCCAAACTTCTCTGAAGTGTTTGATCTGGGATTATTCATTAATGTGCGAATCATCCCATAGTGCAAGATTATACAAGTATATTCTGAAGGAAACCCCAGTGTTCAGCGGGGTGTATTCCCAGGCAAGGAAGTATAGGATTGCAGCCTTAATGCATCAGTGAAGGCCCTTTGCATGTAACCTTCACTGGATGGCGGCTGTTCTAACAAATCTCTTTTCTCAGGGCTATTTTTTCAGCCAGAACTCACTCAGTTCTGGGACCTCTCAGGTGGGCACCATTGCCATTATATGAAAACAAGGGATGAATTCATGGTGAGTTCCTGCACCTCCTTTTCCTAGCTGCAGTTTGACATATGAAAGGGAGCTTCTTGTGGCAATGTTGACCAAGTTTCCAAACAAGGTGATGCTGGCATGGTGAGGAGCTACATTGGAGGGTTCCTTCCATGAATACTAGGTCTTCATTCTGACATCACTTGCTGAACATGTTACACCACCAGAGCTCCTGAAAAGATACTCAAAGAACATGGATTATAATGAAGATGGACAATATCACCAATTCTTTCAGGATGTATTATGCAAAAGTAGTAAGAAGCACTTTTGTATGTGTCTAGTAAAAGGTACCTGGGTCTTGCAGTGGAGATGGTTTTCTCGCTGTTCTTATGTGCATATTTAGAAATGTATTGAAAGTAGCAAAGGGGCTTCTCCATTGTGGCATCCTGACTTTGGAACTTCCTCCCCCTTGAAATCAACCTATATTTCAGGCACTTTTAGGCACCAGGTTAAAACCTGCCTTTCTGCTCAGATTTCTAAGCTTTCACTTGAGGTGGTTTTAACGGCCGTTTCTACTCTTGCATTTTTAGTGCATTGTGTTTGGTTTTGTGAAATGTTATTTTTACCTGCTCATAGATCTCCAGATGTGGGGCAGGAAACAAATTGTCTGAATAAAATAAAGTATTCCTTCTCCCAAGTGTGTAATGAGGAAAAATCAGCAGTGCTGCACAACTCAGTAAACCCAAATCAAAAGTGGTGACCTTGTTTTTATTTTCTCCTTAGCACTCCTTTTCTACCAATCGAGGCACACTGCTTCTGAGATAATTCTTCAGTTTCCTCTTTTCTCATGTCTTGAGACCACCTGGGCAGGGCTTGCATAGTGGTTCAGGAATTTACATGAATTCCTTGTTATTGTTCACCTCCATGTGCAGTGGGTGTTCGCAGCAAATTGAGATTTGTGGTGGTGCTTGAAGTAACAAATGTGAGCAAGTTTCCCCCTTTCCTCCTTCACCTTCACAGCCTTTCCATTTTTGGCAGCAAAAGTGTGATGCTGTAAATATCTTCTCTGACACCAGAAGAGAGTTGTGTGAGGGAAACATGTTCACTTCTATGAGTCCATAACGGATGGGGCCCCTGAAAGGGATTTGAAGTGACAGCAATGTGGAATTCTGAATGTCATGTTTAAAGGAGGAAAGGTAGCTGGAAAGGTTCTTGCTGTATCTAAAGCATGGGAGGGAAGTGGGGGAAATTAGTTTGACCCTGATCTGGAAACACATTTGTGGTGGTTTTGTTTTCCTTCTGTGCAGTGAACTGCAAAGTTTGAAGGGGCCTTTCCGTGTGGAGTGATTTTAGTAAGTCGCTGGTGGAAGATGCAGAGTTTGAGTGATGTGTATTCATGTATATTTTCATGTATTCATGAAAATATACATGAAAATATTTTCATGTATATTTTGAATTCATGTATATTTTCTAAACTTTTTTTTGAACAGTTCTTGTTTTAAGGCTGTCATGATTTTTACTGATTGGTTATTAAGCTTAAAATACTCAGTTCTGTAATTATAAATATTTTAAATTGTAGATTTCCCTGACAAAGGATCAGAGTGGTCTGAAATGTGATGGGAAATAGTGTATACTATTTTTCCTACCCTGTGCTTTTTGCTCATTTTCTCAATCTGAAATTTATTTGGTCCCCAATTTTCTGCTTAGTTTTCCTACCTATAAGCAGCTGCTTACAGCCGTGCTTCTTGTGTTGGTGTAATATAGCTGCAACTCTATGCATTGCCAATAACGACGTCAAAGGCACCCGCCTTTTCTACTATTTGATTTTTGGATTCCCTGCCCGTCACTTCTTGTCACCATTTGGATCTCTGGAATGTTCTATTTTCCACTAACATCTGCCACCTCCATTCTACCTGCCCATCTAAACATATGAAAATACTTGTGCTTCAGGCATATGAGAGAGAAGTGGATTCTGCCTTAAAGAGAACATGCACATTAACAAGGAACAAAAAACCTAGAGTGAGAGCACACATACTAAATACCATAAACCAGGAATGGGGAACCTGTAGGCCTCTGGATGTTGTTGGACTCCAACCCCTATGAGCCTCAGCTATCAGGACCAATGGTCAGCGACTGTGGAAACTGTTGTCCCCCAACATCTCGTGAGCCACAGATTTCCCATCCCTGCTGCAAACAGTGAGGGAACTGGGAAATAGGCAAGCTGTCTGTGTCCTCAAACAGCAGTTTTTTGGCAAGGATATATATATATATATATATATATCCATCTTTCAAAATAGAAGATGTTCAGAATGAACAGTCTTCAAAATAAAGAATTTTTGAAAAGGCACCACATGTTATATATACATCAAGAAGGAATTGTCTGGTAAATACCTAGGGAAGGGGAATATAGCAATGCAGGAACTGTGGCAGATAGAACATGAAGTCAGTCCTAGAGCTTTCTATAGAGAGAAGGAGAAAGTGTATTCTTGGAAAAAGATGCTGTGACTTCCCTCTCTGCAGAACTATAATAGAACAGTTCAAACCTCAGAGTATGTGTAGTGCATTTCACGCTGGCTACTAAAACTCAACTCTACAATGAATTACTAATATGAAGTGTGGGTGTGAAATGGAATTCATCAGGGAGCGGAAGGAATCCGGTCTCTCACTTTCGGTACATTAAACAAAATGGTATAGTTTCACCTTCTATGCGTAAAACCTGCTTTTAAGTGAGCTACAGAACCCCGATGAGAAGCTCAGTATAAAAGGAGAACGGGGAGTCCAACTAAATGACAAATACTTGCTTGAACGTTGGCTTTTGAAATGTGGTATGAAGAGACAAAAACTGGAGTTGGGTAGAATAATGAGCTGCAGACTCAAATCCCCTGAGGTTAAACTTTGGCTATTTTTGCAGCTCCGTTGGCACTCTGATTTGAATCTCCTAGAGCTACCTTCTCAGATTTAGTGATATTGGTGCAATAGCATCAAAAGTGTAGGGCAATCAGAGTTTCCTGCCCTTGCTATAATTTGGGCATGGGTGCAAAAATGGGCCTGTAAGGCCAAGTCACAATTCAGAGCTCTTAAAATAATCATATTTAATCTGCCATCAGTTTTGTCTTTGTAATTTTTAGACATGCTTTCAAGGTGTTTGAGGCAAACTCAGATATCAGCTTGCTTGGAGAGTGACTGAGGTTAAAAAGAGAGAGAGAGAGAGACGTGTGCATCAAGGCCCAGGTGCATACCCCCAGGAATAATAAAAACACATTGACACAGAATTTTAGTTTAAAGGTTAATGGGCAAAATTTAGGCCATGACTTTATTGATTACAGAAATGTGAGTGGTATTGGCTTAGGCATTGGCAATAACTATAACTGACTCCTGCCCGCCTTGCAGGAAGTCTGAAAGGGTAAACCACCAACAGAGGGAGCTCCGTCGATGAAGCTCACCCCGGGGTTCACGTTGGGTCCTGGCATGGCCCTAGCCCCTCAAGCAGACTTTGGATGAGATCCAGACCCACAGATTCCTCTAATGGAATATCTTTGTACCTGGAGGGGCAGGTGGTGGCCACACCTCCCCTCCCCCACATCACAATAAGCCAATGCCTAACCACCTAACCTTACAAAGTTGTGATGATTGCTAAGAGGTAGGCGAAAACCAAATGGCCAGTGCCAATTTGCCAAATGGAAAAAAAATCCTACCCGGCCCCTGTTCCAAAACAGGCAGCCAATCGGTGTCCAGAGCAAGGCCAAAGTGGACACTTAAAACTAGGGTGGGTGGGTGTTCAGTGGCATGAAGCTAGATGAAGCCTTTTAAAGGCCCCCACAATCACGCCACCACTCTCTAATTGGCCAACAGGCCAGTGGCGCAATTGCGGGGCCACTGTGGGTTCAGGATCATCCCCCTCCCCTTCGCCTGGGTTTGTGGGGGGGCATGGCCCACGCGCAACACAGACACTCAGAAAGTAGGATCCGATTTGTAGATTTATGTGGGCTCTGTGTCAGCAGCCTAACCGGGTCAAGAATGAACATTTTGCATTGAATTCATCTGGGGAAGCAAATACAGAGATATGGGATTCTGGCTATGGAGAGATGCCAGGTATTGAACTCAGAGGATAGTAATCTCAGTTGACTTACTGAAGAGTCTTACTCAGAGTCAACCCATTGAAAGTAAAGAACATGACTAAGTTAGGTCCATTAATTTCAAGGGGTTTATTCTAGTAAAACCCAGAATTTCTACATATAATGCATGTGCTCTACCAGAGTGCTGATTCCTTCTGTATCTTGCTGTTGTTTGTGGAAACCATAGCAAAATAGGTAATCAACAATTATTTACATGATGGACTTGCCATTGCTTTAAATATGAATCAGTTCCATGCTTGGTTTTGCCTACCCCACTATACCCTTAAACATACTGGGGATTCTTTGACGATTTAATCATATCTATATTACATTTTGTCCCTGTTTTCAGGTCTCCAACCTCTATCTCTATGATAGTGTGCTTATGTTAGCCAACGCCTTCCACAGAAAGCTGGAGGACAGGAAATGGCACAGCATGGCAAGCCTGAACTGCATGAGGAAATCAACCAAGCCTTGGAACGGAGGCCGCTCCATGCTGGAAACGATTAAGAAGGTAAGAATAGGAAAATGGAAACCCAGCAGGCAGACTGAGCAGGCAAGCTTCCTTACCAAGGAATCCATGTTGCTTTGGCATGGCAGGATCAGGAGGAAAACGGAGGGTGAGCTGGGGAACACATTGGCCAGGATTCAGGGAGAATAGAATAGAAATACTTTATTGTCACTGTACTACTTGTTTACAGTGAGATTAAACGAGCCCCCTCCCCCCCCACAATCTCTCAGTCCTTGTTACACTGTTGTACGACCACCAAACCCGAACGTCAGTTGTAATGTTGCTGTCTTCAATTCAGCAGCCTCACGGCCTACGGGTAGAAACTGTTCTTTAACTTGTTGGTGTGGCTTTTCATGCTTCTGTATCTCCTGCACAAGAGCAGGAGATTAAAAAGGTGCTGGCCAGGGTGTGAGTCATCCCTGAGAATGTTCCTTGCTCTTCTGAGGCAAAGATCAAGGCAGATGAAGGGAAGAATTTGCAAGAGGTTTTGTGAATGCCGACATAGACCTATCTGGGCTTTGTATCGCCTCTGCCCTGCCCCACCCACCAGTCCCCTTCTTTCCCAATATAAAATGAAACAAACAAAACAAAAGCCTTGTGGAAGGAGGAGGAAATAACAAGTGGCGAAGGCCCTTACGTGGCATGAGAAGGGCCTGTGTCCCATGATGCCTGGCAGAAAATATTGCATAGTGTAGCATTGGCTGCTGCCATAAGCTTTCTCATTGATTGCAAATGACATTGGAGTGGCCATTTGCTGCTGGGGATAATGGGATTTAGCAGCCAGATGTCCCCTTTCATGATTGGAGCCCTCTACCCCCAAAGGGACGCGGATGGCACTGTGGGTTAAACCACAGAGCCTAGGACTTTGCTGATCAGAAGGTTGGCGATTCAAATCCCCACAACAGGGTGAGCTCCTGTTGCTCAGTTCCAGCTCCTGCCAACCTAGCAGTTCGAAAGCACGTCAAAGTGCAAGTAGATAAATAGGTACCGCTCCGGCAGGAAGGTAAACAGCGTTTCCGTGCACTGCTCTGGTTCGCCAGAAGCGGCTTAGTCATGCTGGCCACATGACCCAGAAGCTGTACGCTGGCTCCCTTGGCCAATAAAGCGAGATGAGCACCACAGCCCCAGAGTCGGCCACGACAGGACCTAATGGTCAGGGGTCCCTTTACTTTTACCTTACCCCCTTCTACTTAGCTGAGGTAAGTTATTTTTCTTTGGAGAAGGGGAAACTGGGAGGATAAGCGGTAGGGTAAGAACCCCAGTTGGAGGCAGCCTGCTGTGCCCTGCTTGAATTTAGCTTCCTAGCTTTGAATAGTCATGCCATTCTTACTTGCAACTCTAGGCATAAAGAATGAGAACAGTGGTTTTGTGTTCTAGGTTGTGGTCAGTCCCCAACATTATCCAGACATGCCAAGTATGGCTTATATCTCCACAAGGCCCCAGCAGAATTCTGTTTTAGATCCAAATAAAATATTTTTTTGCTCTTTTGGCAGTTCTAGTGTGTGTTAAATCTCCCACAGGTGCTTATGAGTATTAAATGGTCTTTGCCATCATTCTCTAGTTTCTTTACAGAATGGGTTCCTTGAAAAAAAAAGGATTATTATTTTTCATTGATTTTGATTAAGATCATACAATGTACAATTTACATAAAAATCTATTTATTTTAGAAAATGAGTTCTATTTTTAGAAAATGGGTTCTTGTGTTTGTAGACTATTATGAGCATTTGTGGTGCTTCTGATACATGATGCTACTTTCAGTTTCATTATACTACTTTTGTGATCTATATAATAAATGTCCTAAAACTGATGACCTTGTTTCCTTAGGGTCACATCACTGGTCTCACAGGTGTTATGGAGTTCAGAGAAGATGGTGCCAACCCCTACGTCCAGTTTGAAATCCTTGGAACCAGCTACAGTGAAACATTCGGGAAAGATGTGCGGAGGGTAACAATGTTTTCTCTTTTTTCTGCTTTTCTGTTCACACAGAAGGAGAGTTACATTCTAATTCCCTAGGGATAATGCTACCATTTTAGAACAACTGGTGGAACTGATCTTGCTCACAGCACTAAAGTCGTTAGCTGTGGAAATAATATTTTCTAATTTCTCACACACCTAAGCCTTGAAAGATAACAATTTCAGGCTGTCAGGATGGAGTCCAGAAAATTGTTCTCAAATGTGCTATATTCCTTAAAATATTCCAACACTGAGACAGTGAGCGTAATTGTGAAAATGTTAAGCTCTACTTGTAGGTATTTCCAGGTGAATTATAGTATAATTGGTACAACTAAGACCTGTCCTACTTGGGAAACAAAATGTGATATTTTATTTCTAGTCCCTGTAAAATATTTCAATGCAGAGACAGGGTGTTATACTGAAAGAAAGATATGACTATGTAGAAGAGGGGAAAAATTTTTTTATTTCTGTTCCCCAAGGCAGCTTACATTTTCTTAAAAATCAAATACAATTAGAGTGGGGCTCTTGCATTTCAGCTGTTTAACATTAGCCTGTGTTACCTTTTTTAAAAAGAACCACCTTGACCAGGGCAAAAATTTATTTGAAACACAGCAATTTGGGATGTTTCAGGGAGAAATCACAGGTAGGCAAAGGATTTCACACTCTCAAAACCTCTCTTCTACCCTGTAAAACTGTCTTTTCCCAAGGGTCCTCTGCAACAGAGATGCAACCATCTATCATTGCATATATCCACAGTGTAACATGTAGGTTGGGGTCTTAGAATGAAATGCATAAGTAGGTGAAGCCTGATAGAGATTCAAGCAATAGAATGATTTGTCAATCTGCTTGGAACCTGAGTGTAACTTTCTCATTGTGTATGTAGCTGTCTGACTTGTCGCATTTTAGTTTTGAGAGATCCATACAGAGTTAGGCTCCTGCTGTTGGGGGGAAATCGGTGCCTTCTGGGATCTAGAGCTACTGAAATGAAAAGCTGCTATGTGAAAGCAAAATGAATTAATCAATAATTAGTGGGAAAGGTGTGAGAGGATGGAGTCTGTGGTTTAGTTGTCGTGTGACGAAAGTATATCTCAAGAAAAACCGTGCCAGAAAACCAAAGACTCAGCAGTTAATTGAACTTGTGCTGATGGGTTTTTGAATGAGGACATTGTGAGAAGGAGAAGTTGGGAGACTGATGGAAAGGGAGGAGAGGAAGATAAATTAAGGTCCTGAATTCAAGTAAAGTTTAAGGGTGAATTGAGGCAAAGCCAGTTGCCTTTTTTTCACTGAAAATTTTCATGGTTCTCTTTATTTTCACTGTGATTGTTGTTCCCACCCCTTTATTCTCCAAAGTGCCTATATCTCCATCTGCTCTTCCACCCACCCCCAGTAAAGGAAAATAAAATGGCTATGTGCTGTGTTGGTGTTGACCTTTAAAGCCCTAAATGGCCTCAGCCCAGTATACCTGAAGGAGTGTCTCCACCCCCATCATTCTGCCCGGACACAGGTCCAGCGCCGAGGGCCTTCTGGCGGTTCCCTCACTGAGAGAAGCTAAGCTACAGGGAACCAGGCCAGAGGGCCTTCTCGGTAGTGGCGCCCACCCTGTGGAACGCCTTCCCATCAGAGGTCAAAGAGATAAACAACGACCAGACTTTTAGAAGACCTCTTTAGGCAGCCCTGTTCAGGGAAGTTTTTAATGTGTGGCATTTTAATGTATTTTTAATATTTGTTGGAAGCTGCCCAGAGTGGCTGGGGAAACCCGGCCGGATGGGCAGGGTACAAATAATAAATTACTATTACTATTCAGGTGCGACTCAAATTAGGCTGGACACAGTCCACTTGTGGGTTCCAACCAACCAGTTGAGACCAATGCTTTATAATACGTCTTGGTTCGGTTCTAAAGTCAGCAGGTAAGCTGAAAATCATGTATAGTCAAAATAATATTCAATTGACCCCAAAGTGCACTCTTGAACTTTGGGCTCAGGGAAGTCTTCCAGCTCACTCACTCTTCCTCATCTGGCTGGGGGCACTGCTACATGCCGACAGTGCCCCCTCAGTCCCTGTGCCTTCTTGGGGCCAGTGAGCAGGAACTGCGGGGATCGATGAAGTGAGAGAAGGGCTTTCCTGCCTTCTTCTCTGGCTGGTGGAGCTCTGGTACATGTTGGCTACTAGCTAGCTGTCATGGGGCAAGGAGAACTGTTATGTACTGAGTTGAATAGGATCCAAAATCCAGCAGTCTGATTGGTCCTAGAACAATAGAATTCAGAATGCAGCAGTCGGATTGGTCCTAGAACAATAGGATCTAGAATGCAGCAGTCTGAATGGTCCACTGGAGCCACCCAACCCAGCTCCAGGTGGAAAGGAATCCGCAACCTGATTGGCCTACAGGAGAATCCTGGAATTAGCCAATTAAGTGGGGCCCATTGTGTAAATAATGTATATAAAGCAGACATTCTGGGGGAACTTCCATTCCTTCTCACCACAATGAGCTGAATAAAGAGCATGAAATCCACTCTCAACTCTGAGTATATTTCAAGAACCTTGGGTTCTCCTTCTCCATCTCTTTGCTGCCTCTCCACTGGCAAGTGACCAGCAGAAAGAACCTTCCAAAAGGGGGAATAATCCAGGAAAGGATTTAAAAAAAAGTAGGAGGAAGAAGGTAGGCAGATAGAGGCAATGTCAAGCAGGTCCCGTTGAGGCAGAATGAAAAGGTTGGAATGGATCCTTCAACTGGCAAATGAGATCAGAGGGCAGGGCGACTGGTGCCACTGCCCTGAGTGCCAGGCCTAGGGAGCACTGCAGGGTGTCACAACTATGATGTAGTGAATTCAGCAGAATGGAAGGCAAGAGGTGGGGGGGGGCACCAAATTTTGGTCTCACACAGGGTGCCATTGAAGTCTGAAAACCAAAGTCCACCCCAATGGGATCCTATAAGAGGGAAGGAGGAACAAGGGAAGCGAAAGGGTTCCTTGACACTTTTGTGGGAGCTGCTGCTAAATTCGTATAGTTGAATTTACATAAATTAAATGTGTGTATGATGCAGCTCCATTGTACACATTTCTACTAGTTTCGTTTCACAACATTGTGCTTTCTTTTCATTTTTCAAGCAAGCCTTATCAGTTGTTTCTCAAGGTATTCAGAACGGAGGCAAAACTGCCATCTCACACACATGCCGTATTTTACAAGAAACATTCTGTTTCCAGTGATAACATTTATCATTGGATATTCATTTGTGTCATTTCAAACACTTTTTTTTTTAAAAAAGCTTCATTTTCTTTAAATATCATCTGTTTCTTAGAATCAGCTTTACTGTTTCCCTTAGCACTTTCCCAAGCAGATTGCAGAAATCACTTCTGGTAGTGTTTGTGATTTTGCTTGGTTGGGGTTGAAGTCTTGCTTTTTGATGCTTTTCATTCCTGTTACTATTTTAAACAAAATCTTGCCACTGGTGAAACAGCTGGTTTTAAAAACAAGACATAATGTTTTTGCCATATGCCATGTAAAACTGGATATAATTCTTTTCAGAAACTTGAAGATAATACAATACAGTGGTACCTCAGGTTACATGTGCGTCAGGTTACATACGCTTCAGGTTACAGACTCCGCTAACCCAGAAATATTACCTCGGGTTAAGAACTTTGCTTCAGGATGAGAACAGAAATTGTGCTCCGGCGGCGTGGTGGCAGCAGGAGGTCCCATTATCTAAAGTGGTGCTTCAGGTTAAGAATAGTTTCAGGTTAAGAACGGACCTCCGGAATGAATTAAGTACTTAACCCGAGGTACCAATGTAGAGCCATTATTATCACTGTATTTGCCTGTATATTTTTTCTTAAGGCCTACTGTGACCTCTGATCAAATAGGTTATATAGTGCTTTAAAAACATCAAGTTCCTACTTACTCAGAAAGAAATGCATGAATCTGCCAATTTCAGTTTCTCTCTCCCCCTGCCATCTGAAATTCAGTTCTCCAAATTTCCAGCAGAGTTTGTGCAATTCACCTGCATTTCCTCTAGCATACACATTTCTGTATACAATTTTGTCCAATGCACACATTTCTGCAAAGCAATCTCCCCATATCTAATGCATTTCTGCATGTTATTTTCACTCATGTATACACCCTCAACGCACATCTTACTACATAGCATTTCCATTGTTGTACCGGAGAGCTGCGTTGAAAAATTCAGAAAGCAACAAATTTTAAAGGTTGACCATGTTTCAGTCCACATATTTTTTCCAGAATAATGTTTTGTATTTTTGTACTTCTGAGCAATGCTAGCTCTATCATACTAGTTTGATTGCTGGGGATGAACATTCATTTTAAGTGTGGTGAAGCTGGTATGATTGAGGCCTTGTTATCTGATATTTGCTACTTGAAGCCCTTTTTACTGGTGCTGACTGGTATTGAATCTGGGACATTTTCTGCATATCAACCATGTGCTGTGTCACTGACCTATGGATCCAGTGGCTTCAATATCCCTCTGCATTTTTCAATTGTGTTTAACTAGGAGCTTGTAGTTCAATATAAGGTGATGATATAGCAGTTTCTCTCCCTCTCTCTCTCTCTCTCTCTCTCTCTCTCTCTCTCTCTCTGTGTGTGTGTGTGTGCATGCTTTAGTGATGACAGTCCATGTTAGGTATTTTGGTTCTGATTTGCATCTGTATTTCTGCTGGTACCCAAATTATATTAATCATGACCATGTGGTGTGGGGTTCCCAAAAGGTGTACCACATTCCATGCTCAGTTATGAGTCAGTATAAGAAGGGAGTTATTATGAGAGGGCCACTTTCTGGAGATGATTGAGACAAGGGGTTAAAATTCCAACCATCTTCCCAAAGTGCTGCCAGGGAGTCCCATCACACAATCACCACTTCTTCCAAGCATACCTTGTGCCTGGCAGCTGAGGGAGACACTGATACTGTTCAAAGTGTTAGATTTGACGCTGAGGTCTAGTTATCGCCACCTAGTCTTCGTACATACTAGCAGATCTCTTTTGTTATTGAATTCTTTGGAGATATGATCCTCCCACGGCAACGCTAACAAGATTAGCTTATTTCAATAATTAAAGTGCTTCCTTTTACTGCTGTGTGAACTGTGACACTCCCTAGATAGTTGAAAATCTACTGAGATTGTAAATGAAAATCATGATATACCGGAAGGTGGATGGTGGTATGAAATGGGGGGGGAACTTATAACAGAAAGTGTTTCCCAATTTGGCTATGTGATTGCAAAATAAACTCCACCATTTTTTAGAAAATGCTCGTAAAAGTTCTGCAATAATAAAGTGGTGAATGGTTATGGGCAAGCCTTCATTTTCAGTATAAAAATCAGTTGCAGGCCTCAAAGCTTCTTCCCAAGGTGTGTAATCCTAGGGTTACCTTTTTCAAGATGCTACACAGGGGATCTTGTATTAGAATTTCCCATGGGTTTCGGTTAACTAATTAGAAGCCCAACTGGGAAAGAAGCACTAAGGTGTTTAATCCTTTCCTCCTGTGTCCTTTCCCAAATCTGCAATCCTCTTCCAAAGCTGATATTAGCTTAGGAAGCGGGTGGGGTCGGGTGTGGGAATGTAACTGGCAGCTCATAGAGCTATTTAGTTCCAGGAAAAGGGAGTGGGAGCAATATGTTAAGATTGTCTTCCATAAACACAGTTTTAACTGAGAGTCCGTAAGTGACTGTGGAGGCCAATTCTGCATCCACACGTTCTTCCACAGTGGGGACATAGGTTTCCGGGCAGGAGTTGATCACAGTGACGGTTTGCCAAATGTGCCTTCTTCTTAGCTCTATTCTCCCTTTCGCCCTGAGTTTGAGCATCTTCAAAGTCCATGACACCTTTGGAAAAGTCTGTTCTCCAATTGGAGCGCTCGCAAGCCAGTGTTTCCCGGTTGCTGGTGTTTATATTACATTTTTTTTTTAGATTTGCTTTGAGAGAATCTTTAAACCTCTTCTGTTGACCACCAGCATTACGCTTTCCATTTTAAAGTTCGGAGTAGCTGCCTTGGAAGTCGATCATCAGGCATCCACACAACATGACCAGTGCAACGAAGTTGATGTTGAAGAATCATTGCTTTGACACTGATGATCTTTGCTTCTTCCAGTGCACTGGTATTAGTTTGCCTGTCTTCCCAAGTGATGTGTAAAAATTTTTGGAGACACCATTGATGGAATCTTACAAGGAGTTGGAGATGGTGTTTATGTTAAACACTATCTCCCAGTGTGCCATTTCCCCATTGTTCAACTCCCACTAGAGCTGCTAAGTGGCCAAACAAAAGCCGTGGAAGAGGCTATTCAAGGATGTACTGCAGAATGCCTCCTTTTTTGGTTCTTGGTGAAACTCAGTTAAAGTTATATGGGGGGGGGGGAAGCTTCATAGGAGTGAAGGGCTTGAGAACTGACTTCAAACTGGAGTTTCACAGCATTTGTGTGATGATTTATGTGTTGTTGTTTGGTCGTTTAGTCGTGACCGACTCTTCGTGACCCCATGGACCAGTGCACGCCAGGCACTTCTGTTTTCCACTGCCTCCCGCAGTTTAGTCAAACTCATGCTGGTAGCTTCGAGAACACTTTCCAACCATCAATGATTTATGTAGTGGGATATAATATTTACTGGGGTGTCCTGAACAGTTCGTGCTTAACCATTTTGCAACTGATTTAGGACTGAACTAGAAGTGACACTAATAGCCACTGGTGGGAGCTTCTCTTACAAACTGCAATGTGAAGAGCTGGAGGCAATATGCCATGGTGGTGCAGGGAGCGCCCCCTTGCATTCACAGCAGCCTCATAAAGGATGGCTGGTGGGAGCCAGGGAGTGAGATAGGAGGAGAAGGCAAAAAGTGGGAAAACTTTGGTGACAAATACTGGGCCTTTGGAACAGGGATGAACAGCAAGGAAAGGAGAACGTCTAGCACCAACAAAGCCAATGGATCTGAGTACTGAATGAGAATGGAATAAAAGGGAGAACGTTGGCAGTGATAGAGACCAGGCAGGGAGAGAAATTGATGGGAGGGAGAGGTTTGAGGTTACAGCCTCAATGGCGAGGCAGAGATACCAAAGAAAAATTACAAGGACAGCATATTACAAAAAGGAACCCGTGATGGGAAGAGTCATTTCCTCCCTGGGGAGTTGAGAACTCACTGGTCAGAACCCAGGGGTAAATAACCATGCTAGGACACTACAGGCTGTTATTGGGAATGGGAAATCTGCCAGGCACTTTCAGAGAGGCAATTTCTGACAACCCTGTGGCAGGGATGGGAAGAATTAAGCTTCACACCCCATGACTGTGAGGTTTCCCAGGCTGCTATTTACATAACAAAAAATGTGCATGTTAATCACACTCACACAATGTGTGCAACCAGGTAAAAAATGTGTAGATTAGTGAGGAACAGATTGGAAGTACCCCCAACACAGTGTGTACATGCCTTTTCCACTTCAGGCCTTCTAGTTTGCTGGTTGTGGAAGGCACAGAAAAATAGCTCTCATATATCTACCCTTCAGAAAATAAAAAGACTTCCTGCCTGGCTGAAGCATAGAGATAGAAACAAGGCTGAGCAACCCAGGATTCAAACTGAAATAATGTAAATCTGACCTGCATATTGTGAAGCCCGCAGTTAACCACACTTAAGAAAACTACATCTCTTCCAGACCAGGCCATTCTGTCAGTCAGAGCATTGGCAGAAAGAGAATCACCAGATTGTCTAGGAAATTGGGTGACTTCCCTCTCCTGCAGCCATCACAATGCTGTGTGATTCTCTCACTCACTTCCAGCCAGTACAGTGGTACCTCAGGTTAAGAGGTCCGTTCTTTTTTTCTTTTTTTTAAATAATTTTTATTAACAGACTAATCAAATCAAATCATGTTAATTCCAAATTACAAAGCCAAATTTTAATTTTTTGTTGGGGGTACCCATATTTCAAGTTCTGAAAGGGATCCAATCATCTTGTTGCTGCTGCTTTGATGTCCACAAATCTGCCCAAATGATGTTCACAATTCTATCCAATCCTTCCTTGTTGTTTTCCACATCTCTTCTTGTTGTTTTCATATATTTTTCATTTTTCTTTGTGACCTCTGATAGTCTCCACAAGCGAGTTGAAACCAATTGTAGTCCTGTGTGGGTTTTTCCATTCATCCAAGGGTCTCTGGAGGTCCGTTCTTAACCTGAAACTGTTCTTAATCTGAGGTACCACTTTAGCTAATGGGGCCTCCCGCTGCCGCTGCACCGCCACCGCGCGATTTCTGTTCTCATCCTGAAGCAAAGTTCTTAACCCCAGAGTACTATTTCTGGGTTAGTGGAGTCAGTAACCTGAAGTGTCTGTACCACTGTACTGTATTATGAGTTGCAACATAGCATAGGCTAGAAAAGAAGCACTTCCTTCCTTTGGCTCAAAGGGTAGACTCCGCCCTTCTTCAAAGCTCCTTCCAAGTATTAACAAATGAGGCTGCAAAGGAAGGTGTGGAGCTTTGGCTCAATCCTACTTTTCTTTTCTTTTTTTATATATATAATTTTTATTAAAATTTTTCATTATATCAATTCCAATATCAAACAAATTTTCACAAATTTCAATTTTTGGACTTCCATCGGCTTCACTGTCAAACATCCATATTTTCCCATTTTTACACATTTTCTAAGTTTAATATTGCATTTTAATATTACTTTTTCAATCCTCTTTCTGTTTAACAATATTCCTCTGCCTTTCACAAAGCCTCTTTAAATCCCACTAGCGTTGTTTGTTCATCACATATACTTTTCAGATATTCAGTAAATTTTCCCCAGTCCTCGATGAACTTGTGGTCCCGTTGATATCTAATCTTCCCATTTAGTTTGTCCAGTTCAGCATAGTCCATAAGTTTCATTCTCCATTCTTCAAGTGTCGGTATTTCTTCCTGTTTCCATTTTTGGGCCATTAATATTCTTGCTGCTGTAACTGCGTATTGAAAGAGTTTATTGTCCCTTATTTCACTTCCTATTATTCCTAACAGAATTGCTTCTGGTTTTTTTACAAATGTATATTTCAACATCTTCTTCAATTCATTATATATCATTTCCCAGAAACTTTTCACTTTCTTGCACTCCCACCACATATGAGAAAAGGTTCCTTCTTTTTCTTTACATTTCCAACACTTATTGCATGTCTTATACATTTTTGCTAGTTTAACCGGTGTGATATACCATCTATATACCATTTTCATAATATTCTCTTTTAACGCAGTACATGCTGTAAATTTTATATTTACATTCCATACTTTTTCCCAATCATCCAATTGTATATTATATCCCAAATCTTTGGCCAAAGGCTCAATCCTACTTTTCAAGGTGTTGAAGCTGAATCTACATCCCCTCTAGTGCATTTAAAAGGCTATGTCTGTCTTCATCATAAGTCATATAATATACACTTCTGAATCAAGACCCAGTGTTGCGGTATTGGCGGAGCACTGATTTGACTTCTCAGAAGAGACACCTTCAAAAATCTTCTGTTTCTATGTAAAGTTCTGCTGTCAGTGGAGTTCTGTTCCCAATGCACTATTAAGGAGTTACCAAACTCCTTCCCTCCCCAGTTCTTGTAATCTGTAGTCTGACACCTGATGCATTCATTTATTTTTATAATTATTATTACACTCGCTATTATACTTGTTAGTATCAGACTTTGGGAGCTGACACTTTTTTTCTTGCAAATGTTTTTGATTTCAGCAGCTCTGCTACAGGTTGGAATGTGAGTCAGAATCCCCCCCCCCCTTTTTAGTACAGCAAGTCAGGTTTCTGATGTACTTAATGGCATTTTACCTCAAAACACCACATGATTATAGGATTCATCACTCTTTTAAGATCAGCGTGCTTTTCACATGCATCCTTCTGACAGTTACTTTAAATTATTAGAATCAAAACTAATGAAACCTGAAGCTGATGTTACAGAGAACTTTATGTGCATTAGAGGGATATATCCTGTCCTAGTTTTATCTTCTTTCTGTATAATTTGGTGGTGTGTTTTGCTTTGGGGAAAGGGAGTTTATGACACACATTAAGATGCCAATGTGCATGTAGTTCTTGACAGATTGATATATCTGGGTCTATATTTCTAGAAAGACAGAGGAGCTACTGCTAATAATGTGTCTTAAAAATGTAACAGAAAAATAAAGTTATAAATATGTATAAACAGAGATACACAATTTTCCACAATACTAGCTACTGTTTTGGAGCACTTGGAATTATTGTTAGAACCATAAACCAATTAATCATCTTCCTTCTATAAATATGTTTGAAGACTGTTTTTATTGAATCTGTATAATCCCAGGCAAAGTTCAGATAAAAAGATATACTTTAATGTCAAATGCAGTCAGAAACAATATTCAATAATCTGATGATTAATTAATATAAAATTGCTCTCAGCTAAATAAATGGGTGTGTCACTAAAACATACAAGCAATCACAAAAGAACTTTCTTCAATATCTCAAAATTTTATAAACAAGTTTTGTTTATTAACTGTTTATTAAACAGTTTGGAAGGAAAAGGCAGCTTTAATACTTCCTATTTTGTATAGACCAATCTCAAAATAGCCTAAAAAAAATAAACAAATGTGCCTTTCAATCTCAGCGCCAGCCAGCTAAAGCTTAATTGATTATAAGTTGGCAAGGACAGAAAACATAGGCTGCCTATCTGTAATGTATGATTATTGCTGAATATTCCTATCTGTTAGAGGCTTAATTATGGCTGTTCCCCATGCCTACAGGAGAAGCCATTTTTTTTTTGTTTCTGTGCAGTGCTACACGTGTAAATTGGTTTGCAGATTGAGGACATGTACAACTGTCCACATGTTTTCTTATTTCAACTCACATATATGAGTTGTGTAAAATGTTGTTCAGGAATTAATAGTATGCTATCACGAATGTACTTCTTTGATAAATGTGGGTATTTCAATGCTGCTTTCTAATGAGGTTGCTTATCTCATTGTGTTTTGAAAATATTGGTATGTAAAATAATGTAAGTTCTTGCCATAGTGCTTGATCAGATTCTGATTCACAAATCGTACTTCTCATGCAGACGATCCATATGTGTACAATTTTAACATGCAAAAGTGCTTTTCCCCCTGCTTTTGTCCTGAGAATGTCAACTACCAGCATTGCCATAGACTTGGAAGAGTAGTTGGAGAGACACTGAACTCTTTAGTGATCCAGTAATGGGCCTTGCACCATTTATGTGTTTCCCCAGTTAAATTTCCTTACCAGGCACCAGCTGTTCACATACATATATTTTCTCAGTAAGGAAGTCCATTTAAGTGCTTTGCCAGGTAAATGAAAGATCCATTTTCAGTAATGTTGAAAGGGGGGGGGGAACAGGTATTAGCAATAACATGTATATTTGTGGGTGGTGGGAAGAGAAAAAAATGAAGATGAAAAGATAATTTGATGGGACTCGCTTGCAGGTTGGGGTAGCTGTCCTATCAGATTGTTTGAACTTTAAAGCAATTTGCAAAATACGTGATCTTTCCAGAGATTGTCTCTTATGCGAACCCTACTGAAATGAAGAGCTGCGACAGTCAGTATCTGTATGCTTCAGCATGATTCTTGTTCTGTTCAATCAGAGGTGCTATTTCATTGCATCAGCATCATGTGGCTTTAAGCACAATGTCTATTGCATCCATCAGAATTCTGAAACATTTCATTTCAAAGTAGATTCATCCTTAACATGGCTGTGAAGAAAAGCTTAGTATAGTCATTTCAACATATGCTAATGAGACTGGAAAGGGCCTAGAGCCTGAATTGCTCAGTTGATTAGAGTGTGATGCTGATAATGCCAAGGTTGCAGGTCCGATCTCCGTATGGGGCAGCTGCATATGTGTTGATACACTAGTGAGCTGTTCAGTTGTCTCTTTCCCTCTCTTTGAACTGAATGTCACATTTTTTTAATTAGTCAGACATTTTTATATCACCATATCCTCTGGGTGGTTCTAGTCTTAGAACATCCCTACCCATACTTACCCATTCATGTCCTGTGTGCTGCTTTACTTCGTCCTACAGCACTATTTTGGCAACACTCCCACTGGTGCTAAATAACAATGGATAGTGTCCAAAGAATTTAGCAAGGGTATCTGGCAGGGACTGTGCTGAGGAGGGCTGCACCGAGGAGGAATGGTGGGGGCCACCCCTCCCCCTGCTCCTGCATCTTCCCGGGAGCAGGAGGACAGTATAGATTTGGAACAGTGGTTTGCTGAGGGGCATCGTTCATAAGGCAGAAGCTGGGAAATTTTGGATGGGGAACAGCTAGGAGAAGAAACACTGGAAGAGAGAGGGTTAACAGATTCACAGTGTCGGACTTCCGGTCGGCACCAGCGTTAATGGCGGTCCTTGCTTCGAGCTCCGAAGCAGGACTGCTCCGTGAGTTCGGGTCTGACCCGCTACGGCGAGCGGGGGACCTCTAAAATCACAGGCGCTGAAGCCTGTGAACAAGGAGATTCGCTGGGCACCTTTGCGCCCCCCGGTATCGCGAAAGAGCCTTTTTAAAGGCTCCGGAGCGGCATCGGGTGTGAGCGCGGTGCTGAGGATCGCAACCCAGCTCACGGAGCGAAGCCGCGTCGCCATTGACGGAGAGCGCCGATTCCTTCCTGAAACTACCGATTGGAAACAACACCCGTGAGTAAGAACAGCAAATAAAGGGAACGGGACTTTAAAATTTAAGAAGATTTGGCTGAAAACGGGAGAGGCAAAAATTAAGGAAGTCTGCCCCCCGGAACTGCATGATTGACTGAGCAACGAAAAGAGTAAGCTGTGCTTAAAAGGGACGTTTTTATGCTCTTTAACTCTGTTAAACCTGACATCGGAAGAGGACCTCCCCCCCCAATGAGCAGGAGAGGGGGGGAAGAAATTTGACTTAATTTTATCTGCTTAAGAAAGGAGTTTCGAACGGGAAACCTTCCACTGCCGATACCTCTGGCCAGGCTGCCGGAGCAGTGAGCGCCTGAAGTGAGCTGTCAAATTTGACTGAGGATACAAAGTAAGATTTATCTGATATAAAATAACAGGGCTTTAGTGGACAAAAACCGCAACTTTTTAAATTGCTACAAAGTAGGGTTTTTACTTGGACTTTCGCTTTTGGAACTTTGTATGGCTATTTCTTTCCCTGTTTCTTTGTCTTTGTACTGGATACAATGTACTCCCTCTAGAGGCTTAAAAGAGAGACTGCTGCATTGAGGTAGAAACAGTGGGATTTTCCAACTGCAACTGTTCCTGTGGGAATGACCTTGAGATATGAGCGGCCCACTGGATGAAATATCAACAAGATCCAAAGCAAAACAGGCTCAGGCTCAAAAGAAAAGAGGCTCCTTGACAGGAGCAACAGCAACACAGGAAAGAACAACAACGGTATCAATGGATTCTATGACACAGGCTCTACTCAGGATAAATGAATCTTTAGAATCACTTACTAGGCAATCTACAGAGAACTCCAAGAAACTGACTGAATTGACAACAAGATTGGATTTGAACACGACAATAATATCGACTAATACAGACTCTATAAATCGTTTAATTCAGGAAAGTACAGAGACGAGGAAAATAGCCGAAAGCGCGAGGACCACGGCCGAGGAAACCAAAGGGAAATTTGTTCCTATTGCAAAGAAGGTACATGAGCATGATGAAGCCCTGGCCCTCATGGAATTGGAGAGGAAAGGCAAGAATTTGAAACTGAGACTGGTACCTGAGGAGGAGGAGGACAAGCTTGGGGAATTCCTTACAGACAAGTTCCAAGAATTTTGGGGTGAAGAGTTGGGGGAAGAGGAAGAGGACTTTACAATAACTACAGCCTTCCGGATTGGCAGAAAGCAAGGTAAGAAGCCAAGGGATTGCTTAATAACTCTCAGATCCAAGGAAGAAAGAGATAAAATATTGAACCTACATTTCCAGAGGGCATTGGTTATCAAAAATTCCCAAATACAGATCTTCAAGGATATTCCTAGATACTTTTTGGAGGTCAGAACACAATTTAAAGACCTAGTCGACTTATTAAAACAAAACAACATCCAATTCAGGTGGGAATTCCCACAAGGGTTGTCCTTCAACTTCAAAGGGAAAAAAATCAAAATAAAAACAATTCAAGACAAAGAACACTTTTTGGAGAGAAACCTTGAGGACTTTCAGAAAGGAACTGCAGAGAGGGAGACACTGGATATTACAAACCTATCGTTTGGATTGAACCCAGCACCGACTGACGAGGAACAAGAACTTGGAGCAGTGGGTGGGAAAAATACCCAATAACAAAAATGTCTCTGCAACTTCTGAGTTGGAACTGCAATGGTTTAAACCATCCCCGAAAAAGAGACCAAGTTTTCCACATATTAAAGAAAGAACAGCTAGATATAATTTGCTTGCAAGAAACCCATATTGCCAGGATACACAGGAAACTTTTGATAAATAAGAGATTAGGACTGGAATTTGTTTCCTCAGACAAAGTCAAGAAAAAAGGGGTGGTGATTTATGCCAAGGAAAAGTGGGAACCAAAAATGATCTTTAAAGATGATGAAGGAAGATACCTGGCAGTAGAAATTCAAATTCAAGGAGAAAAGATCCTGATTGTTGGAGTTTATGCACCCAATGAGGGGAAGGCAGAGTTCTTCAAGAAGTTGCATGAGACCTTAATGGACTTTATGGACTTTAAAATTATAATGATGGGAGATTTCAACGGAGTTGTCTCCACAAACATGGACAAGGCACAAAGACAAGTAATATCCAAGGATGGGAGACTACCAAAGACCTTTTTCGAACTCACTGACACCATGGACTTGATCGACATCTGGAGAATTAGGAACCCTCTGGAAAGAGAGGGAACCTTCTTCTCGGAAGCAAAAATGACCTGGACTAGAATTGATCAAATATGGATTTCTAGCAGTCTGGCACCAAGAGTGAAAAAAACAGAAATCTGCACAAAAACCTGCTCCAACCATAATGCAGTCAAGATGGAAATGAAATTAACAACGGCTGGAACCTTCAGATGGAGAATGAATGACACCCTATTTAGAGATGAAGAAATTTATCATAAGGCCCAAAAAATACTGAAGGATTACTTTGAGATAAACTTGAGAACTGAGGTGGAAAAAAGAATAGTATGGGACGCAAGTAAGGCCGTGATGCGTGGATTCCTAATTCAGCAAAATTCTATAAAAAGGAAGAAACAAAATGAGAAGAAGGAAAAGATTTTGAACCAGATAAAGGAAGGAGAAAAGAAACTGAGATCTAAGCCGAAGTCTCATGAGATTTTAAGAGAAATAAAGTACCATCAGACGCAATACATGGAATTGATGAATCAGGAAATAGAATGGAAGATAAAGCAAATGAGACAAAGGACATTTGAATCGGCAGATAAATGTGGGAAACTGCTGTCATGGCAACTGAAAAAGAGGCAAAAGTTAAATACGGTGACATCCCTGGAAATAGATGGGAAAATTATCAACAAACCAAATGAAATAAGCAATTGTTTTCAAAGTTTCTTCAAAAAACTTTACGCACAAGGGCCTACAAATGAACAAGAAATAGAAGAATTCGTTAAAAAATATGGACTATCAAAGATTTCAGAACAAAATAAAAGGATTTTGAATGAAAAAATTACAGAACAAGAAATAGAGGGTGCCATCCAGAATACGAAATTGGGGAAATCACCAGGACCAGATGGTTTGACTGCAAAATACTACAAAGATCCTAAAGAATGGCTAATACAGCCATTGAAGGAAGTATGCAACGAGATATTAGAGGGGAAAAAGGCTCCTGAATCGTGGAAAGACGCATTTATCTCACTTATACCGAAGACAGAAACTGAGAAACATCAAGTTAAAAACTACCGCCCTATATCACTCTTGAATGTGGATTATAAAATTTTTGCAGATGTTTTAGCAAAAAGATTTAAGAGAGTTTTGATGGAGGAGATTCATAAGAACCAAACAGGCTTTCTCCCAGGGAGACATATGTCAGAAAATGTGAGGAACATTATAGACATTTTGGAGATGCTAGAGGTGGACATAAATAGGAAGGCAGTTCTGATCTTTGTGGACGCGGAGAAGGCCTTTGACAACATTTCTTGGAAATTTATGAAGAAGAATCTCCATGGGATGGGGGTAGGCCAAGGGTTTGAAAACGGTATAGGTGCAATATATTCTGAACAAAGAGCGAAATTAATTGTGAACAATGTGGTAATGGATGAGATACCAATAGAGAAAGGTACACGACAGGGATGCCCTATATCCCCTCTACTGTTTATATCGGTCCTGGAGGTTTTATTAAACATGATTAGGAAGGACCAGCTGGTAAAAGGAATACAGGTCGGATCCAAACAATATAAGTTAAGGGCATTTGCAGATGATTTAGTGCTAACTTTGCAACAGCCAGAAGCTAGTACCAAAAGAGTTTTAGAATTAATGGAGATATTCGGCCAGGTCGCAGGATTTAAATTGAACAAACAGAAAACAAAGGTGCTGGAAAAAAATCTAACAAAAGAGGAGAAAGATAGGTTTCAAAGTGAAACTGGGCTGGAAATAGAAAAAAAGGTTAAGTACCTGGGGGTAAATCTGACATCAAAAAATGTGAACCTATTTAAAGACAACTATGAAAAATGTTGGACAGAAGTTAAGAAAGATTTAGACATATGGTCTAGGCTGAAACTTTCCTTGTTAGGCCGAATTGCTGTTATCAAGATGAATGTATTGCCAAGAATGTTGTTTTTATTTCAGACGTTACAAATTCTAGACAAAATGGACTGTTTCAAGAGGTGGCAGAAAGATATATCTAAATTTGTCTGGCAGGGCAAAAAGCCCAGAATAAAATTTAAGATCTTAACTGATGCAAAAGATAGAGGGGGCTTTGCCCTGCCAGACTTAAGACTTTATTATGAATCAGCAGCCTTCTGCTGGTTGAAGCAATGGCTACTTCTTGAAGACACAGACATTCTTGATCTGGAAGGATATGACAATAGTTTTGGTTGGCATGCATATTTGTGGTATGACAAGGTAAAGGTGTATAAAAGTTTTAAGAACCATATTGTCAGGAAAGCATTGTATAATGTTTGGAATAGATATAAGGATCTACTGGAAAGTAAAACCCCTAGGTGGTTGTCACCAATGGAAGCGAAAGCAGTGAAAAAAATTAACATGGACTCTAATTGGCCTAAGTATTGTGAAATTTTAGAATATGATGGCGAAAGACTGAAGCTACAAAGTTTTGAGAAGCTAAAGCATAAAGTTCGAGACTGGTTACACTACCGTCAGATAAATGAGATGTTTAAGCAGGACAGGAAACTTGGTTTTCAGAAGGAGAGGTCAAAGTTAGAAACAGAACTGTTAGAATCCAATACTAAAAACTTATCTAAAATGTATAATTTGCTGCTCAAATGGAATACACAGGATGAAACAGTGAAATCAGCTATGATTAAATGGGCACAGGATATTGGTCATGACATTATGTTTGACGACTGGGAACAGTTATGGACCACCGGTGTTAAATTTACGGCATGTAATGCCCTGAAAGAGAATATAATGAAAATGATCTATAGGTGGTACATGACCCCAGTCAAACTTGCAAAGATTTACCATCTGCCCAATAACAAATGTTGGAAATGTAATGAGGCTGAAGGTACCTTTTACCATCTTTGGTGGACCTGCCCAAAGATTAAGGCCTACTGGGAAATGATCTATAATGAAATTAAGAAAGTCCTTAAGTGGACATTTGTAAAGAAACCGGAGGCTTTTCTCTTGGGCATGGTCGGCCAATTGGTATCAAAGAAGGATAAGACATTCTTTATGTATGCAACCACGGCAGCAAGAATTTTGTTGGCAAAGTATTGGAAGATGCAAGAATTACCTACTCTGGAAGAATGGCAATCGAAGGTGATGGAATATATGGGACTGGCAGAGATGACCGGCAGAATCCGTGACCAGAGGAAAGAGGCAGTGGAAGAGGACTGGGGGAAATTTAAAACATATTTAAAAAATTACTGTAAAATTGTGGACTGATAAGATGTTAAGGGGTAGGAAACAAAGAACTACAGCTGTAAATCTTAAACTTTAAGGAAATTCAAAAGGGACTTAACTAAAGACTGATTGATGAGTTGCTCGAAAAATGGTAAAACAAGGATGTGGCGAAGGGAAGGCATGGGGAAGTCAATTTTTGTTGTTTGTTTTTTGATGTTTGTGTTTGTCTTGTATTGTCATTAATATGTGTAAAAACTAATAAAAAAATATTAAAAAAAAAAACAGATTCACAGTGTCTGGACAGCATCCCTCCACCCAGCCAAAGGTCGAGAAGAGCTCAGAAAGTCTCAGAACAGCAAGCGGAGAGGGTACAAGCTTAGATTACAAGACGTAGGAGTGACGTAGATTAATAGGGATGGAGGGGGTGTAAGCCTTAATTGGGAGCACCGCCATTCTGGGTTGACACTTTATTTTGTCCTTCACTGTGTTTATTAAAGAAACTAACTAGTAAGAATTCCTATCATTTGATCTTCTCCTTTACGGGGGAGGAAGCCAATTCCCCAAAGCCTGACAGTATAATAAATAAGTAACAGAGAACATTATAGATCAAAAGCTAGAGCATTGAAAAAACAAAGGAGATTGACTTTGTTATGGCTAGATTCCATGCAAGAAATAACCTATAGGCATCCTAGAATTTGGGAACTGATAATCAGGTCTGTGAAAAGAATAGATGTTTCTTGCTCACTGTTACCTCCCAACATTCTTCTTTAGTCTGCTTGCAATGTTGCTATTAGTGCTGAACTGAAATTTCTCAAAGGGCAATTTTTTGAGAAAAGGGAGTTTTCATCTAGAAAAGGGCACTTCACATAATATTCTCTGAAGATTTCCTACCCACCTTTTTGTGTTGGTGGTAGAGGCGGCTGTTTCCCCTTCACATGTCCCCAAACAATTCTAAGTCCAGGGCACAGCAGAAGATGGGAAATATTGGCCAGGATTCCAATGCTGCTGTTCTCAAATGCAAAGAATGAAACCAAAACACCTTAAGGAGAAAGGAAGACACTGTTTATCATTGCTAATGGTGAGTCTCTTCCATGAGAATCTGTTGGAGAATTTCTCTACCCAATGGAGAAATTAGGTGTGATGGTTTCCTTCATATCTCTGCCCACTTATACATTTGGTAACGTTGAGAGATCATTTGCAATGAGGTCTAGTTGTTATCCAGAAGCAAAACATTTGAAAGCTTCTTTGTATAGATGCATCTGACATTGGTTTCTGTTTGTGTCTAGCTCTCCCATTTAAGAGCCTACTGACTCCACCACCCTGTTTTTCTCACCCTCTTTGTTTGCCTGGAATAAATGTAATGGTCCCAAAACTACTGTAGTAATTAATAAGCAGCCCCTGCTACAACTATAAAATTGCATAACAAGCTTCCAGACAGTTTCCCCTCTAAAATCTACTCTGAATTAGCATGTAGCAGGAATGTAGTTCATTATTGATTCCCTGTAGCACCTTGGCTGTAGCAAATGATTGATTGCTTTAGAGAGGCTTAAAACAGTTTTAATAAACAGGTTTACTAATCAGTAACCAAAGAGGAAAAAAGGCTTTTCAGATCCTGTTTCATGGAGATTAATAGTCGATGTCAAATCAAAATAGTGCATGAAACAACAGTATGATTCTTACAGAAACACCACCCTTTGCATCCATATTATGACACAATCAGCAAATGTGGATATTCTCCTATGCCACCTTCCATGACATGACATGATTTTATAAACACTAAGCTAATTGCAACAGTAGTGTAGAATATTCTAGTTTATTTTATGCACTTTATATTTTAAATTAATTAGTTTATAATGTGAGGATTTTTATTTTTAACTCCGATGTGATAAATATGGGGTTGAGGCAGTTGCTTGCCCAAGGATGTCAAAGGAGCTCAAAAGCAATACTCACCACAGTAAATATTATGTCCTAAATTTCTATAGACATGCATAGGATGGTGCTGACAGCAGGATTCTCTTTGTGTCCATAGTGTTTGGAAGCCTCCCAGTCTGCTTCAGGTGCACTCTGTGTCATTCAGATTTGATTTGTTATTGAGGTTTAAATCTGACCTGTTAATTCCGAAACTCTGTCTTGTCCCGACTCACTATAATGAAAATAGCTATAACATAGTGTGTGTGTGTGTTTTTTTTTACATAAATGGATGGAATTTGCAGGCAAAGGCACCTGGGTACAAACAGTTTTTAAAGTGTTTGTGCAGAAATGAATGAGCCATTTATTGGCTCTGATTTCTATCATCAACCTACAGTTTTCAGAATCCCTAGCAGTTTACCTAGAACTAGGCACATTTCCCACAATGAAGGGAAATCTCTGGAAAATCTCAAGTAGGTAACAGCCTATATTTGCCAGGTTATATCAACAAAATTTTTACTACCACTTCTAGTAACAGCAGCATTTAGATTTTATGTAACAGCACTGAAATGCATTTTGAGCAAAGGCTACAATCTACTCACAATACAATAAAGTAGCAATGAAATATTTGTTGTTAGAAATGTAAGTTATGATTCATTTTCAGGCACTGTGCATAAAAGTAGTTACCTTTTTGCAATTGAGACCAGGTAGCATCTCCTGTCCCCACGTGGCCTAAATAGCAACCAGGGAGATCATACAGTGGGCAGGAAGTGTCATTTATAAAGCACAGTGAAGACAGGCTGAGCAGAAGGAAGACAAATAAATTAGCAGAGCCTTTTTAATTCTAAAAGTCTTACAATTCTAATAATTGCTTTGATTAAAGAAAACAAACCCATCACCTACTCCTTCCCTAATGCTACCATAATAATAATTACTGCCATGCCTCCTTTGCTGACAGGTCTAATATTAGACTTTCCCTTCATTTTTTTTTTAAAGAAAATGTGGCTTGTAATAAGATGTTTGGCCTCTGCCGGTTATAGGAGATTAGGAAAGCATTATTGACTGTCCATCCACAAGAAAACTGATAGGACGCTCATGCCTGCAAGGCAAACTTATACTCCTTTAAACTAAATGATTAGCCTTGTCATATTTCTGCTGGCATTGTGGATTATACTGTCAAATGCTTTCGAAGTCTTTCCACATTCAACACACTTTAATTAATTGAAAGAGAAAGGAGGAGGGAGGGTGGAGAAGCAAGTAACCTGTTTTTCCTTTTATTTGCCTGCAAGCATGAGGCATTTTTAGCAGTTTGCGGAATTGCAAACAGCCAATAAATATTTCATATCAGAACTTATTTATAAGAACCATTGTTTCTCTCTCTGCAGGCAAGTTTTTCTCCTATTTATTTTTCGGTTATTTCATGTTTATTGTGTTTCTTATGTTAATACACAGCAAAGCTCTCGGTTGGTTTCTGAGTTTGTTTGTTTTTACTAAACAGTACAACTTGGCTGTTATAGGTTTCACTTACAGAAACGCAATTTATTGGCTGCATGCTATTAAAACAGTCACAAGACTTTTGCTGAGTGCCATTCTAAGACGAAAGGGGTTTATCAGTTTGTGCATGTGCAGATAATTTAAAAGTGACTTCATTGAAGGCAGTTGGGGGGGGGGGAAGTAACATCAGTCTCAAGGTGCTGCATTATCTGCAGGGATATCATCAGTCTTCCATTTCACCCATTCTCAGATCCTGTCACAAACTAAACTGGGAAACCTCTGACCTATGGCTGGAACCTATGAGTTACTTGGGGCTGTGCATGCTCAGATCTGGAGCCCAATTTAGACACAGAAAGGAATAAGCATGTGTAACATCACAGTTCCCATGAATGGCAGGCAATATAAGGCCTTTGATATGGCCCTGTCTGATGTGGCCCTGATATGAAAATTCATCTTTCTGAAGTTGCTTGGTCAACAGAGCTGTATCTTCAACTACAGCTGCCATAGACAAGTTGCAAAGAAGGACAGGGCTCCTGTACGAGGGCGTGCCATTTTAGGGGTGTGTGTGTGAAAACTTAATCATTTCAAATTTCTTCAGTGAGGGGTCTTAAAAATACATTTTTCCATGTGAGGAATACAAATTGCTATTATTTTTTGTGACTGGGCAACATTTAGCTTGGTAAGTCTACGTTTGATCAAGAAGCACATAAACTGATTTTGGAAAACCAAAGAATTATAATTTTATCTTCTGAAAATGTCAGGTATTGTTAAATAGCAGCAGCAGCAACAACAACTGCAGCAGTGAGCGGCAAGTATTTGGCAATCGTTTTAATTATTTCTATACAATTTTACACACATTTTACTTACCAAGCAATAGTAAATTATATTAATTTAACCAAAAAGTCTTTTCAATTCCTAAATCATGTTACAACTTTTTAGCACCCCTCATGTTTGGAATTTGAAAGTTGAAAAGTTCAATACAGCTTACTCCTGTACTTTAATAAAGTAGTAGTTGCTACTGATCACACCCCTGACCTTGCCAGGTTCCAGTCAGAAAGAATGAGTCAGATTTTCTGCCAGTCTGTAACAGGCTTCAACTGTTCCATTGACAGACTTTTGAAAATAGAAAATGGCAACAATAGCCCTTCCTTTAGCAACTAAAGTTTTAACTTCCCCAGTGAAAGGAAAGCAAATATTAAAAGAAATATAAGAACTTACCTATCCAATCAATTCTCCAGGATGAGAAAAATCTCAGGAGCCAAGTACTAGAAGGACTTAGAATTCAGGGAGGTTAATAATAATAACAAGCATTAAGGAATCTCTGTGCAACCTCTTTCATTTGTCGCCCATACAGAATTAATTTGAAAATGAATGCATGTATGTACTTGTGAATGGAGCCATGGTTCTTTGCCTATAGGCCACTGAGCTTCCCTTCTCAGTCCTCATATACCTTTATAATACATGTTTTTGAAAACCCAGTTTCTTACATTTTAAGAGCATACAAAATACATCTGAGGTATATACCTGAATGATTCAATTAAAGTGCCAGTCAATAAGGATTTCAATTGCTGTTTTTCATTGCACATTTAATGGAGGAAGCTTTTGGATCAGAAATGATCTGGTACAATGTTTTCTGCTTACACATGCTGCATTTAAAAACAAGCCACTTACTGTGCTGCTACAAGTTTTGTAGCCAGTTTGCAACGAGGCTTTATCTCCTTGATGTGCTAAAGCAGAATCTTGAGAAACAAACCCCAAAACAAAATCTCTTCACTCAGAAAACTGTATGTCAGGGAAAACAGTTCAAATTTAGGATTCTGTCTGACGGGCTACTCCTATAGGTGTCAGAATCCACTTGAAAACTGAGATCAAGAAGAGTGGCTCAAGATGATCTTCCAGCTTGTTCGACAAAGAGTGCAAGCAAGCCAAAAGCTTTTCTTTTTTAAATGGTGTTTTTCCACAAATGAGGATTCCATCATGTAAGCCTATACCTGCAGATGGTATAGAATTGAGATACAGATTTGCCACCTCAGGGAAGACTAGATCGGAATTGTAAGAATTAAGCAGTATACTTGACCAATGCTTTCCCACCTGCTAAATTTGCGGTCCCCCTCCTTTTTAAACTGGTTAAATGGAAATGTATGCAAAAAATATTGTTATTTTACTTTTATGCAGTAAATAGGAGACTTTTCTGTTCCCAAAGGCATTGTACTGAAGAGGGACAGAGAATTCAGGCGTTAAAGAATCAGCTTTGCATGACTCTCCAAAAATCAATAAAGATTTTCCCCCAGCATCAGAAATGAAAGTCATTAAGGATGCTTATTAAATTCCTGCTTCAATTCAGGTGGCCGAGTGTGGCATAGGTAACTCATTACCCCAGAAGGATTCTAATTCAGAAGCATTTTACCAGCGAGCTACAAAGCAAGTCTATATTAGTGTGCATTAGGGATTTTAGTTATTATGAATTACATTCTTTGAAAATCTCATTTAGAACCAGGAACTGAAATGCTGTTGGAAGACTCGGAGGATTAATTCTTCCTGAACAATAGACTGTCACTGATCACTCTGTAAAGTAATTACGCCAAATTTAATTATTGTACAAGCTCATTGTCAGATAGGTGGAGTGTGCCCAAAAGAGAGTTTGAAAAGGTGCCACAAAAGTGTATGCGCTGGTTTTGGGAGCAAAGGGGGGAAATTACACATGTTTTAATTTAGCACGGCCTAGTACTGGGCTTTTCTAATTAATGCATTGGGTTAGTGGAAGGAAGGGGCTAGTTTGCACATTTTTTTAGTATCAGCAATGTGACAAAACCAAATATAGAACCAGAAAGTTGGAATGGATTGGAGGGGACATGCAGTGTAACCTCCTCATGGGAGAAATTACAATTAATGGGAGTGCATTAAACCTGGTTGAATCATGCCCTGTAATTTTTGCAAAACAGAAAGCACATTTTCCCATTGATAATAGATACCTGTTTAGTTTTAATTTTGTAAAAGTGTTTGCCTTGAATCTCTGCCATTATGTGTACTGGAATTCTACTGTCTCTGATACTGTACTTTTGTTGCTTGCTGTGTACTTTATGCTTATCACCAAATGCCATCTGGATTAATAAAATTGGTTGTGCAGAGAAATAATTTCTGTCTGTTAGTCAAATTTGAATATTGAACTCGTAGCCTTTTTTAAAGAGTAGCTGACATTTTTTCTAATTAATAATGCCAGAATACTAAAAATGCCTTGAGAAAAGACACCACAAGCCAAAGAATGAAATATTTACATGTGACTTTGTGATACAATGTAGGGTATCCCCACGCCTCTTTTAGAAGGATAAGCGGATAAGCTCAGTAAGCCAATATTGCAAATAATAATGAGTCTGCTGTATAAATAGTGTTGGAAACAGGCAGTTCTGTGTTTTTAAGAGCTAATGAGAATTGAGTAGGATGGTGGTATGTTCTGCTTCCAGAAAATTCTCTCTCTCACTCACTCACTCTCTCTCTCTCTCACACACATACACATGAATAGAAAAGGGAGGAATACACTTTGGGAAACAGATCCTTAGTTGTTTCCCTAGTAAATTAGAACCATTAAACTGCAACCTTATGGAGATAAGCATGCATACCTTCTTAATATTGCCAAGTAAGTCTAATTTGTTTCACAGAGAACTAATTATCTGCTGGATAAAAAAACAATTCCCTTGCACAATTCCCTCTGTTGAACAAAAACAGTTTGTTTGTTTTTTTGAAATCTCTGGAAGAGCAGTAAGCTGAGCTGTAAAGCTAGAAATCTGCAGTTCAACTGTTACCTCTGCTGTAGACATACTTGGTGGTCATAAGCAAGCCACTCCCTTTCAGCCTCAGTCCACTACCTTGCTATCTGGAAATAATGATCCTGACCTTCCTTACAGAAAACAATATATTAAAGCACTAAGTGTTGCACGTTCAAATATGTTCTTCCATTCATGGGAAGCCCCCTTGTGTGCGCCAATGGATCTTTGATTCATTTCTGGCTGATTCCCATTTAACACACTGTTTTGGCGGACTCCCATCCCTCCAGAGCAGATTTTCTGGGAGTGTCGGGAAAATGGCACAATGACAAAAAGATCCCTTTGTGCTACCTGCATCTTTTGTGGTAGCTGAGAGGACCCTTTCTGTTGTGGTGGTGGTGGTGGTGAGAAAACAATATTATAAAGAAGCATTTTCACCCCCATCAAATCAGAAAGCTAGAATAGAAGGGACACTTTACAAGCAGAAAAAAACCCATTACTTGAAGGATCACCTTTTCCTGTATGAACTTCCCCAAGCTATATGATCTTCAGTAGAGGCCCTTCTCTTGTTTCCCATCAATAACAGAAAGTCATTTGATGGACATATGAGAATTGGCTTGTTCAGTGACTGCACCTAGGTTTTGCAGTTGCCTGTTTGGACCCTAGCTCCCCTTCTACTGGATTTTAATCAGCTGCTGAATACCTTGTTTATTATTATTATTGTTGTTATTTTTATTAGTTAGGCACCTGGTGCAGAAAGTTAAGAGTACAGAACTATTTTATTAAGGTAGTTCCAGGTGAACCCTTAGGTCTTCCATCTCTTTTCTCTTCAGTACCAAACTTCAAAATGTTGCTTAAATTTGAGAGAATTTTAAGAGCAGTTTCTGGTTCACTGTATGGAGCTGCTGACAAGGAAATGTATGAGAAAAACCTGGGCATATAAGAATCGAGTGGTAGCAAATATTTGTTTGTACATTGTTAGTGTTCCAGCTATTCTTTTACGACTATGCCAGTTATGGACTTCCGCTTGAGGCGCCACAGAAGATGGCTGAAAATTCCATCGCTCCGGCTCTCATGGGGTAATTAGAGGCTGAGATGGGAGTAATCAGCCTCCCAAAATCTTCACGGGGGGTACGGGAAGACACAGTCTCATCCGCGGATGCCCAACAAAAAAGCCCCAAATTTGGAAGGAAGGAGGAGCTGGGGGCACTGGATGGAAAGCCCCTGAGAGAGTCTGGATCTCCCGGATGCTGTCTCCATGAGCGAATCAAGTTCCATTTCTTAAAACGAAAAATTGGATTTAAGTTTTGGACATGCTTCGAGTGAGGAGGGAGGAATTACTCTGCTAATTAACCCAGCCATTGAGGTGCCAAAAAAGACTGAGTGGAAGAAGGATTAACATCTAAGGTGGTATGTTGGAATGGAACAAAAGAGGGGGGGGAGCCTCTCTTATTATTGCACTTTGCTTTATTATATTATTTGGCAAAAAACAACAACAGAAGAACCGTTTACATTATGTATAATAAGCGAGATTAGAAAGTTTTGTATTTGGTGATATAATATGGCTCTAAAACTATAAAATGTGTGGAAATACTACTACTATATAATTAAGGCTTTTGATCTTTGACTTGCTTGGAAGAGGATAAAAGATTCTCCAATTTGTTGACATCAGACAGGAGCAGGATCTCATTAGCTGCTGGAGAGACGGTAAAAAAACCTTGGAGGGTTTCCTGGAATCTATGTGGAAGCTGTGTCGCACTTTTAATTTGGAAATCCACCATGATTGGAAGTCCAGACCCGGCTGCAGAATTACAAATAGTCATAAGGGGGAGGTGAGCCTTTAATATGTCATTATATTTTTGTTTCCAGTTTGATGGAAAGGCTAATGTTTGATGCAACCAGTCTGGGAAAATTACTGAGCAGACGCTTAGACTTGATTTCATCAGAACTGAGTGAAGATGGCGGCTGCCAGTAGTGAAAAGACTTTTGGATTGATGTGGCAGAAACACCAGCATGCGAGGAGATGCTGCTCACTTATAGAGGGGAATTATAGACATAAAATCCACACAGAAACACATCATTGTTTGTTTTAACTCACTTGTGGGAACAGCTCAGAAGCTGTGAAAGAGTGAAGGTCAACAAGAGAAAGAATTAGAGGAAACATCGGAAATGACTATGAAAAGCAGTAGAAGTATGAGATGATTAGAGCCCTCCGAACTTGAAGCATGGGAAGTCCTATTAAAAATTTATAATTTTGCAGAATATTTGGACTATTTGATATTTATATGTATAATTTGGAATATTTAATGTGATTTGATTGGATTGTTAAAGCGGAAAATTTAATAAAAATGAATTTAAAAAAATACAATTATGCCAGTTATGAATTTTCCCTACGTACTTTTTACATCCCAAACAGTAGTTGATATTTAGCAGAACAGACTCATTGTGCAGAACCAATCCTTTCTTCATATCACTTTCTACTTATATACCTTTTATTTTCCTTCAAGTTCCTAGTGATCGCCCAATTTTTTTGTGGGACTGGATTGACTGTATGAATCGCATTTCTCAGACCAAACCATTTGCAAACTGTTCACTCACCTAACCAGGCAAGGGTGCCCATGCTGAAGACTTGTGAGCGTTCAATATACACTTATCTTCTATTTGCTGAGTATGGTTTTGCCTTAACATGTAATTTAGACCTTTCAATTGATATAGAGAATCCACATTCATAGTGCGGTGATTTGGCTGGGAAAAGCCATAGCATTGATTCATGGCATTATATTTTCCAGTGTGATAAAGGGGCTATGTGATGCTTGATGCACACCAACCATTTTACAGCTATATACTTCTGTTCATTTCCCAGTTGGCTGCTTTGTTATAACTTTGACAGGGGCCATAAGTGTTTGTCAGTTTCTAGCCTGCAACACTGGCATATTCTATTCTCCCCACAGAGGATCACTGGACTGAATCCCAGCATCAGTCTTCTTTTCTTTAACCTTAGCATGTAACCAATATGAAATGTATATTGTATACGTCCTTTCTGGTTATGTAAAATGAGTTTTTCCTCTTGAAGGCATTTTGTTTATCTAATGCCTGAAGAGCTTTCAGTGGACGCCAAGGACTAAAATATTCTTGCTCGGTAGTTTCCGATGGTTGCTGGCTATTAAGTACCAATGGTTTGTCTCTGCAGGGGAGGAGGGAGGAGAGAAACATTTTGGAGTTTGAGCAAAATCCACAGAAATAGAAATCTGACTTTTTTTGGCTAGCTGAGAGTTCTAAGAACCTGCTCTTTGGAAAACTGATTCTCTGCAGATCAGCATTGCCTATCTGTGTGCTAGCTTACCTCCATTCCACCCCTTTTCTTCAACCTGTTTATTTGAAATTGAACACACACACACACACACACTTTCCCGTCTATAAGACACCCCTTATTTTGGGGGACTCAGATTTAAGAAAATGTGGGAGATGTATAAGACACCCCCTAATTTTTTACTTTATTTTTTAGGGGGGAAACCTAGTCTTATACACAGAAAAATACGGTATATATGTCTCTTCAGCACACTCAACTCACAAGAAAACTGACCCTGTAAATATTGTTTCCTGGAACTTTGTGGGAAGCCCCGGAACAGTATTTTTATTAGACAAATGGCCCATCCCCCCATATGTTTCCAATATTTTAGGCTTTTGAAGTGATGCATTCTTTTCTAAATGCAAGGTTATAAGTGGAAAAGTGGATTTTGGGGCTTGGTCAAATGTCCCACTCCTCCTCTGGTGAAGCTGCAAGGAGTAAGCCTTTGCTTCTGTCTGTTTGTTGTTCTTTAACAACTATGGTTTACCATAATGTTCAAACATGGGCAATCTTTGGTTAGCCTGAACTATAGCTTGGGGTGGGTGCATATATGTGTACAGAGGATACAGGAATGCATTGTCCTGATGCCTGCACAATATGGCCCTTCTTCGCTTACATCTCTCGTAATGACTGGCATTTTGTTAATAATGCACCATCTTCTCAATTCTGTGCCCTATGGGAAATAAACACAAACTTTTATGACACTATAAATGACTGCCACTACCATATGCGTATCTCAGAATGGATTGTCATTCTTTGTTGCTGCTGCTTTTACTTATTGTGAATGCTTCTCACTCAAGTTTAAGCTTACATTTTAAGAACAGCCAATGTCGTCCTCTAATTCCTTCTTCTTTTGCCTTCATCAGCGTTTTGTGGTCATTCTTCCTTTAAAGATTGGCATTAATTGGAGCAATTTATTTCACCACAGGTGGACACGGTGTATTTATAACCCTCAATGTCTCATTATAACAACCTGTGCTTATAACAACCTCTTCTGGTTGACTGCTGTTTCCAATCAGTATGTATGTGATGTCAGCCAATACATTTGTTCAAGCTTCTGTGACCTCCCTAGACATCACTAATGTAACCCAGGGAAAATATTAACCATTTTGAAATGTCATAATGGTTGTTGGTTCCTAATAGCAATATATAATGTACGCCTGCACAGATTGTGATGCACCAAGCTGATTTCATCCTAGTCATATGTGGTGGTCCACCAGGAACTTTATAAAATGGGATTTATTTATTTATTTTGCCGCTTGCCTGGGATTGGGGAGTAAAGGTGGCATGTTTGTCAAATGCATGCTTGCTTGCCTTGATGGCTGCAAGCTGTACAGGTCTGATCTAAGTTAATGTTTTAACATCATCAGTGCTCATTGTAGGCAAGAAAGAGCATCATAATTGAACTCTAGTTGCACAGAACTAGAGAAAGTTTCCTTTACCTGCCAGTGTACAAAACAGGTAGGTTTGAAAATAAAACCAACTTGGGGGGGGGGGAAATAACAACAGAATGAAATTGTGAGCAGGATTTGAAATTTGAGCAACAGGAAGAAATGATAATATAAGAAATAGAGGAATTAGATGACGTGTGATGTAATAGAGGAATATGAATTATGCAGTATATAAAAGGGATGACTATAGAAAACAGCATGGAAAGGAAGGTGATTATAAGATAAATGTATGTTTGAAGCTTGAAATTAATTGGTTAAAGTAATGAAAACCTAATAAAAATCTTAAAAAGAAAACCAATATTATTAATTTTTAAAAAATGCATTATCTATTTAAATGTTTGTATCCAGCCAAACACACATTCCAGAATCTGTGGCCACAATGCCTCCAAAATTAAGCAAAGTTCAGTCCCATCGATTTGAGTTGGGCGCATTGAATCCCTTGCGACTTCAGGCATTCTTCACTGTGGCTGGATCTTAGTTGCATTATCAGCAATGTTAAAGACTTCATTTTGCCAGCATGTGTTTACATAAAGACTTACAGGTCCTTTCTTAACTGATTATCAGCTGACCTTCTGGAAAGCATGCTCCCATTATGAAGGAAAAAAGCACTTCCCAGGAGGACGTTGCAAAGTAGTTTATCTGAACTAGCAGTTTAGTAGTTTTTGCAAGCTTATGCAAAGGGTGTGAGGCAGGAGGAACTGCCTGGTTGGTTGCTGCAGCTCAGTGGAACATGCAGGAGGAAGGTTCAGGCAGCAATAGCACTGGTGTCTGGCTTCCACATACCCTGTGTCTGTCTTGGCTGCTTCCATGATGCTCTGGTGGGGAATTAATGACTGCTTTAGCTTGATCTGTTGTTTTTAGCTGCCTCCTTCTCTGTTTATTTTCATTTAAGGTTTGATGAGCTTCTTCTATGGGTATGCATAAATTCCATTTATCAGCTGGTTATCAGCACTGAAGAAAGGAGTGCAGTACATCTTTAATAACAAACAAACAAATTTCAAGTTCAGCATCTTGTGGCTTTTGTTTAGGCTCATTGAGGCATCGGTTGCAGGGAGAAGAATATTAGCACCTTGAGCCTTTGAAATGGCACAAGTTGCCTTAGCTTTGTGTGGAGTCATGATCTCATTGCTCTGGGCCATTGTTGTTGTTGTTTTCATCCAGCCAAAAATGTTTAATTATTTAATCAAGTTGATGAATCAATTGATGTAGCTGCCCTGTGAATCAGCAGTCTTAAAAAGATTAATCTTTTAGGAGAAATCTATTGAGCGGGATTGAGTTGATGGTGGCAAGGCTAAGATAGATAACCCTGGCTGCAACCGTGGTCCAGTTACACAAATTGTAAAAACAAAACAAAAACCAGTGTTGGTTTTGTGTGTTTGTTTGTGCATTGGTATTGGCCCAGTAACAAAAAAACCATGAGGGAAGAGTATCAGTTTTGAGGTTCGTTTATCCCCCTCATTCTTGGCACTCAAGGAGTGGAGGTTTAAAAGTTTCTGCTACTGGTTTGCTCTTGCTGCAGTTTCCTCTTTTGACTAAACTTGGAAAGTTGCTTTATATAAACTACAGTTGCTTAGCTAGCTAGGATATTGAACTAGGATCGTGGTTCATTTATGTCTGAAGTGAGCTGCTGTGTCTTATCTACCAGTAAGAAATATCTTAAGTAGCCTTTATTTGGATTATTTGTTCATTTATTTACTGCCTATATAAACCGCAACTTCACCACATGGTGCCAAGGCAGGGTATGTACATAAAGCAATATACAGTGGTACCTCTGCTTACATACACTTCAGGTTACATACTCTTCAGGTTACAGACTCTGCTAACCCAGAAATAGTGCTTCAGGTTAAGAACTTTGCTTCAGGATGAGAACAGAAATCATGCTCTGGCGGCGCGGTGGCAGCAGGGGGCCCCATTAGCTAAAGTGGTGCTTCAGGTTAAGAACAGTTTCAGGTTAAGAATGGACCTCCGGAATGAATTAAGTACTTAACCCAAGATACCACTCTATAAACCAGCAAAATAAATGGATGTTCCAGCAATGTTTCTGTGTTTTAAAAGCATATTATATAGCACATAGACACAATATGTGGGCCACATGTGGCCCCCACAGGCCTTTGCTGTGGCTCCCCTCACATTTCCCATGCCTCCCTGTCACCAATTGGCATTTGTGCTCCCCTCAGTGTGGACTGAGACAGCTATTCATTTGTTCTCCTTTCCCAACACATTTGAATGCAACACAAGTGATTCCCAAGAAAGAGAAGAACGCATTTCACTGAATTTGGTCTAGGTTAATGATGTATCTTACAGAATGTGACTGCACATAACTTTTTAGAATTTCACCTCCTCTACAATAAAGAATCATAAACTCAGCAGAATAGATTCCTTTTTCTCTCGTAGCAGGAAGCACTATCCATTTTTATGGTATCTCTCTAGCACTGCATTGCATAAATTGTGACCCGTGAAGATTAACAGAGCCTGCCAATCATATCTGGTGGCCTTCCAGATCCTTAAAACCTCATCTCCTCATCCCAGGTTTTTGCAGTTCTAGGCCGGCAGCTAAAAAACAGTAATCTAATGGGCTACCAATAAATGGCTTGTGCCCTATGTTCAGCTTGGTGGGTCGTACTGTGTAAGCCTTTATAAAAAATGTGAACTTTCATTGCCATTAATTCAAGATGAAGCTGTATATTTTCTTCAGGCTATATTTTAATCAAGTTGAAGGGGGTCCTGAATTGGGGATGAGCTAAACACTGGATTTTTAGTGTTTCCTACTTGGACCCATTTTGGAACAGCTTCCAGGCTGTATACCATAGGTTCAGTTTTAATCTGAAATGGGTCAGTATATGCCTCTGTCTCTTCCTCCTCCTCTGCTAGCACCACCTTACTTAATGTGAGCAAGCTTGTTTTCTCCTGCTCTGGAGGGTAGAACTCAAACCAATGGCTTCAAGTTATAAGAAAGGCGATTCCGACTAAACTTCAGGAAGAACACTCTGACAGTAAGAGCTGTTTGACAGTGGGATGGACTGTCTCAGAAGGTTGTGCTTTAAAACCTTCCTTGGAGGTTTTAAAGCAGAGGTTGGGTGGACATCTGTCATGGATACTTTAGTTGAGATTCCTACATCGAAGGGGGTTGAACTAGATGACCCTCAAGGTCCCTTACAACTCTACAATGCTATGATTTTATGAATGTTGCATCAGAGACCACAGTCGCAATAATGTTGCACAGGCCCATTGCATAATTCCCTAGCTGCAGAGAGCTATATTTTCTATGATCCTAGCTTCCTTGGACACTTGACCAGAAAGCTCATCTCCCTCTACAAAGATATTGTGTGTGTGTGTGTGTGTGTATTTCTGAACCATGACGCTGCCACAAGGTGTACCCCAGAACATTATTTTTTTGTTTTGCATGCATTGTAGTTCCCTGATAGTAAATATCTGTGCAATATTGTTTTTAGAACAAGATGCTCATATTCTCATGATTAAGATTTCATGAGCAAAAGTTGAAACCCATTACCAAAATTTAGATACCACCCACCCCTTCCTCCACCCCTCCCCTGAATTTGCATTCTGTGATTGTATCGGGAAGGCAATGAAGTTTGTCTAGAATGATTTGTTCAATATAAAATCATGCTGTTTAATCTTCATACTTCCATTATTCTGTAGTGGTGGTTTATTATCCATTATATGACACCGTTAATTTGTATGGCACTTTACCAGCAGAAGTCACATTTATCGACTGGAAGGAACAACTTAAACCTCTTTTAGCAAGTTGATTGGATATGCTCTGAACTCTGGGAGTTGGCTGTGCCCTAGTTGTGTTTGTATATGCACTGAGGAAGGAATTTTCAGGATTGACATTCATGAACTCATCTGTACATCAGAAGGGACCAGGGCCAGGTGCATTTCAGATTGGCTAGGATGCAATGCCTAGAGAGAGAAATCTCAAACCAAATCATTTTTGCGTTGTGACTGGCCCAGGATAGAAGTCAAAGATAAGCAATGTTTTAGATAATTAACAGCAGAGATGGGCAGAACCTCTCGGCTCCACTGTGCAGAAGGTAGAACAAAATCATCCATTCTGTCAAGGTGCTGGAGTGGGTTGTGGAATCCAGAATTGCATTTACAATCAATTTAGCAGCAGGGGGGAGCATTTTTACCAGGCTTACCTCCTGGGATGCAAAAGTACAGAATTCGGTATCTTCCAAGTCACATCCAAAATGTTTCCAAGTGCTTTGCTTGCTTATATATTGTGCTTATACACCGCCTTTCCTTTAAGGAGGTCAAAGCAGCATACACAGCTCTTCCCTTTCCCATTTTATCCTCAGCGACATTGTGAGCTAGGTTCGGCTGAGAGACAGTGACAGGCCCACGATCCAAATAGTGGGCAAGCTTTTGCATTTTCCAGAACTCTTCCTTAGAGTGAATGATAAAAGTACTTTAGCCACATTATCAGGGAATTCGAAACTGGAGGAACACCATCTTATACAAGCCAAAGGTGGGACTTTACTCCCCAAGTGATCATTTTCTTCAGCTACGAGGTAAAGCTGGCCAATCTACAGGAAGGGTGGGGTGGGAAGGGTGTTTGGGCCACCTTGGCCACCCAGGGTGTCATCCCTGAGGGGGTGACAAAATGGCACACCGTGGGGGGTGGCATTTACCGCGGGGAATGGCCTTGCAGTATGCCTGAGCCACACTCCTCTCCTGGGAGTGACGCAGTGGCTTGGGGTCCCACGCTGCCCAAAATGGCAGCATGGAGCTTGTGTCCACCAGGCGGACTCCATGGGCATCTCGCCGGCCGTGCCCCTGGGCGGATCGCCATGCTGCTGTTGGGATTTTTATATCTCACCAGCTGCGGAGAAGCAGCACATTTTTGACATCATGTGATGTCTGTGAGCATGAGACGGGAAGTATCTGCTTGTTCTCATGTAACCTGAGAGTTACTTTCACTTCTGAGTTGAGGTATGTATCGAGTCGTGGACTTCTGTGCTAGCTGCTCAGGAGAGCAGACATGCCTGTAAATGCTGCGTGTACAGTCTGTAAATAAAAGTAGTGAGTAGACTACTGACTGTCTCTTTCTTCTGTGATGGGATACCAGAAGATGAGTGTGCTCCTCTCAGGATGGAGGGGTCGCTTATTACCGGTCTCTCTGGACTGAAGGCAGTTTCCAGCCAGAGAGTGACCACCGGAGAGAAGCCCCGCTGTCTTGGGAAGTTGGCACTCTTCCTGGGGGTGTTTTTCCAACAGCTGCCCCCCCCCGGGTGGATCGCCGTGCCACCCCCATGGGTGGCTTGCCACGGTAACCCCTGTGGGCAGCTTGCCCCACCTCTGTGGGTGACTCTCCCCACCCCCATGGGTGGCTCGCCCCGCTCCACCACTATGGGTGCTGGGGCAACTACCTATGCCTCTGCCAATCTGGCTTATAGAATCATAGAATGGTAGAGCTGGAAGGGTCCCTGAGGATCATCTAGTCCAGGCCCCTGCAATGCAGGAATATGCAGCTGTTCCGTTTGGGAATTGAACCTGTGACCTTGGTATTATCAGCATCATGCTCTAACCAACTTTCTTTTTGTTACACAGCACACCTAAAATGAATCTCTACTTATTTTAATGTAAGGAATGCCTATTTCTCTTGGCCACCTACCAAGAAACCTGTGTGTTTCTTCTAAGGATAGAAACAGATCTGAGTAACATCTGTATTTCCAGAGATGGGGAATCAGCCATTATGCTTTTCTTTGTGCCAGGAGGCTTTAGTAAAATCTGAATTCAGGATTGTTGTTGTTTAGTTGTTTAGTCATGTCCGACTCTTCGTGACCCCATGGACCAGAGCACGCCAGGCACTCCTGTCTTCCACTGCCTCCCGCAGTTTGGTCAAACTCATGCTTCGAGAACACTATCCTATGCAATATTTTTCTTTACAGCATTGGACTTTCCTTTCGCTTCCAGGCATATCCACAACTGAGCGACCTTTCGGCATTGGCCGCTTCATCAGCTCTGAATCTACTTGTACTTGTCCTCCACTCTTCCTCAGTAGCATGTTGGACGCCTTCTGACCTGAGGGGCTCATCTTCCAACATCATAACTTTTATATGCCTGTTGTCTTTGTCCATGGAGTTTTCTTGGCAGGGATACTGGAGTGGCTTGCCGGTTCCTGTTCCAGGTGGATCACGTTTGGTCAAAACTCTCCACTATGACCTGTCCATCTTGGGTGTCCCTGCACAGCCTAGCTCATAGCTTCTCTGCGTTATTCAAGCCCCTTCGCCACGGCAAGGCAGTGATCCATGAAGGGGAATTCAGGATAGCAACCTTTTAAAAGTCTCATTTGGATGTCTGCTAACACCTCCCCCGCTCATCCTTAAAACTCTTGTCAGATGCAGACACAGGTGGCGTGGTCAGTAGCGAGACAGAAAGTAAAGTATAACTGCCTATATAGTTATTTCTCCCCTAATTGAACCTATATGCATATTTGATAGCTGACACTGCACACTAAACTGGCAACAGAGCTAACCCAATACTTTCCCCTACAATATGGATACAGATTATGTTTATCCTCAGAATATTGACATTCCAGTTACAAGGATTATCTCACTATGGATGTTAAAAGAGCAGACAACATATTTAACACAAATATGTTACAAAATGAAATCAATACCCAATGAAAGTTTAAAAGAAAATCCATTGAAACAATCTGCCACAGTAACCAGTACAACACAAATATAAGAATTGCATATGTAAGCAGGATTCTTTCTGTCTAGTTTAAGTTAATATTTCACCTGTGATTAGACCAAGAGGCAGTTGCAGGAAATTCTCCAATAGCTTGTTTTGGTTTAACCAGAAGCACAACCATTTTCTTCTGCTCATTAGTTAAGAGATTGGAAGAAAGCATGAAAGTTTATTCAATGAGTGCATTGCTTAATCCTGACTAATCTAATTGGTGACTTTCTGAATGTGAATGATGTAAAATGGATCGTACAATAACTGACACCTTTAAATATTCCAGTTTACCTTCCCCAAAGAAAATTCCATGTACCATTCAAAAATTGCAAAATGAGACTACTGCTGTAAACTTCCTGAAAATATCCTTATGCCGACGCTATCCACAGTTCTTGTCATTCTGATTTTCTTATATCAAAACTCTGATATTATTTGTCCGAAAGCATTGACTCTGTCCCTCTTTGTGCATGGGCCAATTCCTCTGGTTATGTACATGTCGTTTTCTCATTTAACTCACCTGGTGAATTATTTAGCTATTGAAACTGCTGTGTATTAAGTGACTTAACAAATAAAATAAAGTAAAATATTGGGCTATGGGATCTGATGGAGCCAACTTCACAATTCAGTAAATCAAGAATTTAAAAATAAATGAAATAAATTGGATTGCCTTGGCAGATATATTTTCTGGGGACCAACAGATTTGTTCTATTACTTGCTGATCCCTGTGAGCAGTTGTTTGTCATCATCAGATTTAGGAGCTGTTATCTCTTGCTTTATTTTATATATAAATTTCTACAGATTTAGACGCTGTTATCTCTCGCATCAGTTGATGACTGTTGTGTAACCTCTGGCTCTGAGAGTCCTGGAAGAAGGTATAGCTAATTTCTGAAAGGAATGAGGATTGTACAAGTCTTATCAAACAGCAGCAGGACTCATTTGGTTTAACCTTGCTGGAAGTTAGTTTTTCAGGCACTGATCTTGACAGGTCAGCTGTCAAAAACGGGTGTCTGTATCCATAAATTCATTGATCCTACAGAATGCATTCCTGCCTCCTAGAACAAGTGTGACTCAGAATCGACACATTTGTGAACAAATGGGATGGTTAGGGGCCTAGAGATTCGGGGGGGCGGGTGTCTTTTTGGTAAAAGGCTTTCTTCATGTCCTGTTATTAACCTTATCTGCATCATTATTATATTTGAATGCAGTGTATAATTTTACCCTTGAATACAAAAAATATTTTTATGTGCTGGCTGATATGAAATAAAAGGAAACTATAAGCATGCCTTAGAGAAATTCTCCTCCTCTTTGGACCGTTTAATATGCAAGAAGCAAATTGTAGCTCTTTTCTTTTTCTTTTTTTGAGTCAAACATAATAGAAAATCTTTCTTATGCCGGCTGATTTCCAGAATTCCCTAGCCTTGGTGCTGAATTTATTTAGATTTCTTCAAAGGTAACAAATACTTAGCCTTAAAGAGAAAGGTCCCAAGCCATCCAAAGTCAGTAACGACTACCTTTTTTATTGATTTCAATGAGATTTAGTCATTATTAAGATCAAAGGATTTTGTGTGTTGGATGACTCCTGACCGCAATACCTCAAGGACCACCTCTCCCCTTATAAACCAACCCTGCACTGTTTGACCGAACTGACCCTCCCACTAGTTAGATTTGTATTCATACAATCATAGAATTGTAGAGTCAGAAGGGACCCCAAGGGTCTTCTAGTCCTGCCCCCTGCAATGCAGGAATCATATATAAAGCATCCATGACAGATGGCCATCCAGCTTTGCCTAAAAACCTCTAGGCAAGAGAGCCCACCACCTTCCTAGGAAGTCCCTTCTACTGTGAAACAGCTCTTTCTGTCATTAAGTCCTTTCTTATGTTTAGCTGAAATCTCCTTTCCTGTAGCTTGAATTTTTATCATTTGATCATACTCTGTCAAAGCATTCCTGCAATAATTCTTGCACACAATAGATTCTTCATATTCCTCTTTTAAAAAATAAATTTATATCCTGTATTTCAGAAAATGTCTCACAACGTGGCAAACAATAATACGTAAACCATTCCAATAAAACACAAAAAATACTCAGAGGAAAAACACAAGAAATCAACAACTGACGAAACTAGCAGCCAGCCCTAGATTACTAAAATCTAGCTGAGCTCATCAGTATAAAAGAGACATCAATAGTTGTCAGTAATGTGAAGATTGCTTCTAAATTTTATGGATACTTTCTGCACTGGAAAAAGGACGGGTGGTTAGCTCTGTCTCTGTGGCTTCTAAATACCAGATAATGGAAATCGTGGGAGCTGAGAATGCTCCTGTGCTTAGATCCTGCTTGCTGGCTTTCCACACACAACTTATTGGCCACTGTCCAAACAGGATGCTGACTCAATTGGCCTGTTCCAGCAGACTCTTCTTAAAGTTCCAAGATGTTAATCAGGGAGGTTAAAGGGAAGAAAATGTGTTGAAAAATAGGGCTTTGATAACACATTTCTAGTTGTTGGAGTCTTGGCTGACCATAATTGCCCCCCCCCCAATCATTAGATCAAAATGGTCAATCCATCTTCTTTAAATAGGCAGGGTCATCATTAGGTCACAATGGCCAGTCCTTCTCCTTCAAGTAGGCCTCATCATCATTAGCTCACAATGCACAACTTGTCTCCTTCAGGTAGACAGTGTCATCATTAATGGTCATCAGTAGGTAACAGTGGCCAGCTTTGTTCTAAGAAGGCAGCATCAGCAATCAGGCGCATTATTCTCTCTCTGCCTTACTGAAGCTGGCAGAAGCACAATGACCCCTCATTTCTCTCTGAGGCAGTCAGAGGTCTTTGGGAAACAGCAGCTCTTACTTTCTTCTGTACTCCACCACATTAGTATTTCATGTCTAAAACTAAGGAAGAGTCACAGGTAAGGCTGTTCCTGTTGTCTTTTCAGCACTTATTGAAGACCTTCTAGGAGTCTTTTTAAGTGGGGATTTTTATCCCATGCTGTATCTGTATGGGATTTGAAATTATTTTTACCTATGAAAGTGTTTTTAATCGTTATAACTCTTTTTGTACATGAAATTGCGTAATTCTTGTTATCACTGACATGGGAAGCGATTTGTTATTGGAATTAAATATATACATTAGAGAGAGAGAGAAATTGCCACCACAGGGACATAACGTCAGTGGCTAGTGCAGAGAGGGTTGAAAGAATGTACACAGGAGACTGGTATTGGGCTGAATTAGGCCATAACTTTATTGATTACAGGAAGGAGTAGGTTTGGCTAAGGTGTTGGACATGTATCCAGCATCAGGCAGCTTGCCTGCTACCTAATAGGAACCCAGTGAGGTTGACTCTGTGCTGGGGAGCCGCCCCTGACATGGATTGGGTGCAATGACTCTGCATAGGCCACCACTGGGAGAGGTATATTGGCCCATTGGTCTCTCTGTGGAATCCCAGACAGATTCACTCCTCCTGAACCCCTCTAATGGGGTAACCCCACAACTAAGGATCCAGCCCAATGCCTTATTCGCTATGAGGTAGGCAAAAACCTGCAAACCGGCCAATTGCTTGCAGGGAAAAAATCCTCACTGGTCCCAAATACCAAGTAAACCATAGTAAGGTGCACATGCCAAATTGCCAGCTCCCCACGGGGTGGACCTTTGATAGTCTGGGTGGGTGGGTGGAAAATCTTGCAACAGTCAGCAGACAGGGAGAGCTGCACTTGACTGCTCTCTTAAATATGTCTCTACTTTGATTGGCCTAGCGGCCAAGGAATGGAAGGTCCAGCACAGTCAAAGGTGGATGGCACCAGGTGGCCAATCTCTCCCTGGTCACACAAGATGATGGTGGCCTCCCTGGACCATCTACAGCCATGCCATATTGTCTAAATGAGTGGAGCTGGGATGGGATGTAATTTGGAAGCAAATGTTGGAAGGAACAATCTGCCAGGCACTTTGCGCCCAGAATCAGAGGCAGACAGGATCTCAAAGCAACCTTCCCTTATATTAACAGCTTTCACCGTGTCCTCTTCTCAGCGCCCCTGAATCTGATTGCCAAGTTGTGGCACCCTTGAACAAAACCCAGTGGCAGGGTTTTGTCACAAAGTGTCACAGTGCTGCCTGATGTGTTTGCAATGCCAACTGGCCAGCAGGGACATCAGGCATCAGGGTTATTGTTTTTCCTATCCCCTCTGGCTTCAGTTGCTATGTTGTTTTGTGTCCCAGCATTACGGCAGCCAATGTGAGACAATGCGGATGCTGAGGTTTGTTTGCTTTGTTTTTATTTTAGTGAATGTGCTGGAAGGGAAATTGACTGATTTTACAGAAACTACATGCACACCCCTAATGACTGCTACAGAATGCAGTTTTAAGTTTTGTAAGTCATAAGTGCTTAAGGGTGATCAGGGCTGGCCCAGGACATTTTTCTGCTAGAGGCAAAACACAAAATGCCACTCCTGCCTCTGCAACATGCCTGCATGCCAAAGAACACCCACTGTACATCTTTTTGGCATGTGGCCACTGCTAAATGCACACACACTGCCGCCTAGGCACATGGTGGAGAAGGTGGTGATGGCAAGTGGCATGGAGACTGGATCTGCTGTCCCACCAAGCTTTCTGGAGCCTGCTGCCCTGAGGCGACTGCCTCACCTTGCCTCATGTGTGGGCCAGCCCTGAAGGTGATCATAGGATCCAGAATTTGTGTACTGTTAAAAATGAAGAAAAAAAAGTTACTTCCAGACTTTGGTAATAAGCTTATAGCTATATCCGAGTTCACGGAACAGTGCCTCTCCTCTCATCACATTAAGACAAGGATCTGACCAAGTCTGTGGCTTTTTCTCAAAGTGGGAGGAGTTTCCGCCTTTCTTATCTTTGAAACATGTGTGCCATTTACTGCGGCAGGCCATTAGATTTGATGGACTTTCCAACTTTATGATGCTGTTCTGTGTAAATATAGTTTTAAGTTTTGCAATTATTCAGCTTGCTTAATTTATCAGGTTGCTACAATGTTCCACGTGGTTCATATCCCTAACGGCATTTTTGCTACCACTGCGCCATGGCACTTCGACAGCTATTATCACCCAATGCCTTTAGCTTTTCAGAGGGCTCAACCCATCGCAATACAGTACTCTGCTCAGGGAGGCCGCACCTTGCCGCCACTCTGCTCAAGAAGCCGATGAGCCTCTCTGTGGTTCCTCTCCTCCGATGATGTCCCTCAATACTCTGGGGCTGACTGCGCGGCCGGCGGCAGCTCCGGCCTCTCTTTTGTTCTTCATGAGCAAACCGGAGTGAAGCCTGCTCCAACTCAGTCTGCTCCAGTTGCCCTGTCCCCCAGGCCACTACACATAGATCAAAATTTGAATCTGGGTTTGATGGGAACCCAGAAGGCCCAGGGAGCGGAGCAATGGATGGCAAGACAGTGTGGCTGCAGGAGGACGGGGGAGCCATGCACCGGGCCACAAATGTCGCCCATTGCTGAACTGTGTGAACTGCCATTAACGTCTTAGCATGCATGATTAAACAGAGTATGCATTACAGTCCAGATTTGTGGTGTCAGATACCTGCTTCAGATGCTTCAAACCAACACTGATTCAAGTAGAACTAGAAATGCAAAAATGCCCTGAGATGAATGTGCATAATTATGGGAACAGAACTCCTAGGCAACCATTTTGATAAAGAGACAAACAATTTGCTGTAGACTAAAGATGTACAAAAATGATCTATAGGAACGAATGTTTTGAAATAATACAGGCGGCCAATGTTCTTGTGCAACCCATTTAAAGCTCTGTAATTATGATCATAAAATTGTTTGGATAATAGAACATTTCGTTCTTCTGCTCTCTCAGCCTTTTCTGTGTTTTCATGCATCTTTCTCCTCTTTGAAGTATTTTATGCAAAGATTACAAATGTATTATTTCCTCTTCATATTTGTTGTGTTATTTCCATTTGCAGTTGGCAACATGGGACTCTGAGAAGGGGCTGAACGGCAGTCTGCAGGAACGGCGCTTGGGCAGTGACTTGCAAGGATTAACACTGAAAGTGGTGACTGTCTTGGTATGACCATATTTGAGTTGAGGAAGCAAAATGCTCAAAAATGTTACTTGCCAGTCTCTCTCTCTCTCTCTCTCTCTCTCTCTCTCTCTCTCTCTCTCTCTCTCTCTCTCTCCTTCCTTCCTTCCTTCCTTCCTTCCTTCCTTCCTTAACCCATCTTTTATTTCCCCCACACATACACTTTAAAGGTTTTGTTCAGTTCTCTTGTCTTGTCACCTGCAGCACATTGTGCATGTATTGTCCAATCAGGAAAACAGCCATGAGACTTTCCATTTTTGCAGATTCTCCACTGCAAGGGCCATGTGAAACTAGAGTTTATGAATGTTGTGTCAAGGTATCAAAATGTTACTTATGTATTGCCTTTTTATACCACCTTTCTGCCAAGGCACCCAAGTTTATTTGCAATTTTAAATACTAAAAAAAAAAAGGTGCATAGAATAAAGAGCAGGCCATTGACAATCAATTCATGAACACAGGAAACGGTCGGAACACTGGTCCATCTAGCTCATAATTCTTTGTGGTCTCCCATATTCCATTGCAGTACAGTATGATGCTTATGTAACACTTAGAGCTAATAAATATATACTACTAGGGGGTGCCCCCCTGCTCACTTTGCTTGCCATGCTCGCTCTCCCTGCCTCAATTTTACATTGCCCAGGGTTTCCCTCTCTCTGTTTAAGGTGGGAGAACTGGAGATTCAAAACTCCCTCTCCTCTTAGCCCGACTCCACATCACAAAACCTTTCCATTCCACCCCAGGTTCATCTCTAGTTGTCCACCCGTGTGGGGGGACTATATGTGTCCTCTACCTCCTTTGTCATGTAGGGCAGAGTAGGAGCTGAGATTCCTGTTAACCCTCAAGGTCCTCCCCACACAACTCTCCCATGTTTACCTCAAGTTACCTCCCCCTTTTTTGCGCTTGTGTGGTGAAGCCCCTACCCCCACACCTACTAGGCTGGGGTCAAACCAATCTCCCTCCCCACGCTCTAAACTCCCTCAGCAGACCCAAATCCTTATCTCCCTCACCCAAGTTTCCATTCTTAATTTAAAGCAGAAGTAGGCCCCTTCATTCTTTTCAGTAAGCGCTTTCATACCAGGCAGTATGCTTGGTGAGTAGATGAAATAACGTGGACACGAGGAAGTTGCCTGAACAAACTTACCCCAGCATTACCCTCCATCTGGCTTCTCCTGCTTTTTCTGTTGCTTTGGGAGTCCTAGGTGGGATGGTCAACATTCCTTCACCTGGTAACTTAGCAACAGTGCTTAAGCTTCCTTAGCAAAGGTGCTGCCTGCCAAATGGCAACATCTTAGAGTTGTCGCCATGCTTTGTTTTATAACTTCCTTTAGAAATGTCCATTGACAATGATAATGAGGGTGTTTTTTTTTAGAGGTGTGGGATTCCACACACACACTAAAATGTTGCAGGATGCTATCTGACTTATGGCTCAGATTTTGAAGTAAATAAACTAAAAAGAGAAAGGCTGATTTCCTAACTTACTGCAGCTCTGGAAAAGGAAAAACCTACAATGTACTTGCAAAAACAGCACCTAGCTTAGAAGTTATTTGCTGCGTTGAACATTGTGACCTCAATATGTTGTTTTCTTTCTGTATCAAAAGTGTATGGGCATGCCAGTTGCTTGTTTGTGATGTCAAATCCAAGTTGAAAAGAGACTCTAGTCTGCAATATGATGTATGCAAGCCCCCTCCACCTCGCAGCTTCAATTCTTTGTCCCCCCTCCCTTTTGCTTTTGCTATTCTCTAAGATCACAGTGCATTAAAGCAACTTAGAGTGCTTCAGTGAGATCTTTAGGACACCCCCTCTGCAATCTGTTATTCGCTTTCTCCCCTCCAGCTGTTAAGGGTCATGATCAGATCTCCTGTCTGTCCAGGAGGTGAGCTGTTTTACCCCGAGAAGATGTCAGCAGCACTTTGCATAGATAGCCAAGAGCAACGGCAGTAAAATCAGTTGGGCTGGCATCCCCCTGGCAAGTGAGCGTGTAGTCTATGTCATATTGAAACCATCACCCTACAGGATCCTCTGTCGTCTTATGGTTTCCAAAGTGCAGTTCATTAACTCTCAAAGTACCTCGGGGGGCCAGCCACTCTAAGATTTAGTTTTGGGTTGGTTTAAAATTATGAATAATGGAAGAACGAGTAACAGATTTCTCACTTTTATCCTGGAAGTCTCTCCCCGTCCCCCTTTGGAAAGTCAATCCAATAAATGTGAAGCTAAAGTGCTGGAGGCTTGGCAACATCACCATTCTGGATGCCATTGATACCGTGAGCTAGATTATTTTTGATTAATCACCTTTAAATTTCCATTTAAGCATCAGCTTAAACCTTGCTTTGTTCTCAGGAAGAACCTTTTGTTATGGTGGCTGAGAATATACTTGGACAGCCCAAGCGCTATAAAGGCTTCTCCATTGACGTCCTGGATGCACTTTCGAAGAATCTGGGCTTCAAGTATGAGATCTATCAATCTCCAGATGGCAGATACGGGCAGCAGCTCCATAACAGCTCGTGGAATGGCATGATTGGAGAACTAATTAACAAGGTATTTAGGGCAGAAAGACGATATATTCTGTGAACTGCCTTGAGATCTCCGGGTATAGGGCAGTATATAAATTCAATTAATAATAATACAGTCATACCTCATATTACGTTTACTTCATGATACGTTTACTTCATGATTACTTCCGGGTTTCGCCGCTTGTGCATACTCAGACGCGCAAAATGATGTAACGCGCTTGCGCAGAAATGGTGAATCACAACCTGCGCGTGCGCAGACGCACTGCTGTGGGTTGCATTCTATTCATGTTGCGAATGGGCCTCCGGAACGGATCCCATTCACAACCAGAGGTACCAGTGTAGTAGTAGTAGTAATAATAATAATAATAATAATAATAATAATAATAATAATAGTTGGAGAACGAACTCAACAAGGCAATCCTATACCTGCCTAATCCCTTATACCTGCTTAATGAGACTTACTCCCAGGTAAATGGGTATAGTATTTGACCTAAATTGAGGATATGTAACATGTCAACTATATGGAGCCCCTTTGCCTGCCTCAAAATACTGCCACTGTAATAATTACTGAAATTAAAGGACTAATATTTGCAACATTGCCTTTCTAACATCAGAATGTACATACTTGGGATGTGCCAGAAATCCTTGCAAGATTTCATTAGCCTTATTGAAACAATATCGGCTTATTTTTAATATCTCAGATATTTTACCTAAAGAGAAACTTCCTATCTGTTTCAATTTAGCCTATAAGTGAAATCCTAGGAATTTCTCCCTGTGAAACTTTGCTAGATTTGTCAACACACTTTTTTGGGTTTCCCCTTGAAATTCTGCAAATGTTTCACCTGAGGAGGAACTTGGAATTGCACTTGAATTTTCGTTTAGAGGAGAAATCCAGTGGCCACTCTAACAGATAACAGATAACTTTGTGAAATGGCTAAAGGATGGAACTTACAAATAGGGGTGTACATTATATGCACACAACAGCAGACTACGAATTCCCCTTACATGCTTTATGGCATCTTTTCTGCTATCGCTTTCTTACTAAAAGCCACTCCACCTTGATTTCCAAGTGGGCTAGATGCATGCTTTTTATAGTAATGCTATTTTATAATGAACAGTTGAGTGGTTTCCCAAAGAGCAAGTTATAGTTTTTCCTTAAAAAGAGAGAGAGAGACTTTTAAAATGTAGAAAATGGAAAACACATCTCAAAGTGATTGAGTTGCGACTGATTTGGGGGCACTTGTGTTCACTTGGATTAAGTGAACGCTGCTTAAAGCAAAGCGGAACAGATTTCACCATTTAATCCTTAGGAGCACAGATGCTGGAATATATTTTGTAGGAAACATCACTTCATTTCTGACCAAGGTTGAACATTGTCATAGCGATAGAATGAAATCTTAGGCATTTATATTCAATGGTGTGGCCATTTCCAAATAGTTTTGCTCTATTGCGTTATACTGTATTGCTTGTCACCTAGCATTTCTGCTCAGAGAAAGTTTAAGATGCAAATGAAAGCAAAACATAACATCAAAAAACTGTTATTGCTGTAATGCTGTACAGGAATATCCTTAATCTTATCACTATTTCAAAGCATCTCGGTAGTGGCGCCCGCCCTGTGGAACACCCTCCCATCAGATTTCTAGGAAATAAACAACTATCCGACTTTTAGGAGACATCTGAAGGCAGCCCTGTTTAGGGAAGCTTTTAATGTTTGAAGTTTTATTCTGTTTTTAATGTTCTGTTGAAAGCCGTCCAGAGTGGCCGGGGAAACCCAGCCAGATAGGCGGAGTAGAAATATTATTATTATTATTATTATTATTATTATTATTATTATTATTATTATCCTGGATGTTCATGTCACCTTTGTTCTTTGTTTGTTGCTTTGAAATAACACACTCAGTCCTCAGAAAATCAGTCTGCTTTGGGAGCAATTCAGGATAGGCTGTTTTGCACATGTGAAAAAAGCTACACATGAGCAGGGCTGGGTATGCAAAGCTCCACCTCCAAGTTGTAGAGCAGCCTTTCTCAACCCTCAACAAGGGTTTCCCAAGCTTGGGCCTCCTGCAGTTTTTGGACTACAGTACCCATCATCCCTGACCACTGACCCTGCTAGCTAGGGAGGATGGGAGTTGTAGTCCAATAACATCTGGGAACCCAAGATTGAGAAAGGTTGTTGTATAGGGAGAAGCTGTGTGGTGGAAGGCCTCAGAGAAGCTCCCTGCTTTAGTCCATCACCTTCCACAAGTGGAAGTGGGAGTGGGTATAGAGCTCATATGCAAATCCCACACACAGGCAGAATTCCTGGGCAGGACTCTGGGGCTCCTCTGTCCATTTCCTGCTAAGTGTTAAAGGGACACCATCAGCACCTTATTCTTCACAGCAAAATCGTTTTAGGAATGCAAACTTCTCCACCTTGTTTCTAATTGTTCATTTCTATTCATCGTTGCAGCACAATTCATGCATTGATGTAGGGTACAGTGCGAACAAAAACAAGTTAGCACATAAGATTAATAGTTCATACAGTGAGTTGTATGCAGTAATAAGCAATCACCAGCACCCTGTGCTTTCTTCTTCATAATGGTTCAGTGAAATGTTTTGCACTTCTAGAGTGGTTTTGGAATTATGTTTTTCAAAGAGCAGCCCCACATATGCCGCAGATGGGAAGGTATTTGTGGACAAGGAGGGGACTTTCCAAAGGAGCTTTGTTATGACATAGGCTGACCTACCGTTTCACTTGAAGCAGTCAATAGTCGCAATTCCACTCAGCACATCCCAGCCTTTTGAATCCCAGACCTTGGGTACTGAAATTTATTTGAATGGATAAGGGTCCTGCAATTATAGTTCATTTGCATACACAACAAAATCATGTCGTGCCTTCCCCCCCCCCCCCCGGGCTTTACCATTTAGTCTGAATGTTCTTCACAACTCCCTCTCCCCTACAAAGAAAGGAAGCATGAAAGAGAGAAAGGCTCCCAGTGGTATTCTAGTTTTCTATGGGTAGAAAATCCATTTCTTGTTTGTTTTTTAATGGTAGAACATTGAAACCTTCATGCCATCACCTGCAGCCTAAGAAAGAAACAGAAGAATTTCCACCCAAAGTTAACTAACTTGCTGCCCTTATGCTAATCAGAGCATCGCATCCTTCCCCCACCAGAATCCGTGTCCACACCAGTGATAATGGCACCAGCCCTTCTTCATTCTGAAGGACTTAAAATATGCAGAGGCCAGTGCTTGTCCAATATGTTTTGTTTCCTGAAGTGGAGCTCAGATAGCATCCCCTCCTTGCTTTAAAAAGCCTTACAGCACAATTTAGACACCAATTCATCTATTTCCAGCTCTGTGGTGCTTCCTGACGCCTATCACTTCATCCTGCAGCATGGCAGGGCTAGATATGCAATCCCCCCCCTTTTTTTGCAAATAGCCAGAGTGGATTGCTGATTCTGGTCCTGGACTTTGGTGGAGTGGGCTTGTTTATTCCCCTCTCCACCATGACTTTTTGGAGCAGAACCTAGCAGTTTTTCTCCCTCCTTTCCTTTGCTGATGAATGGCAAACAGTTCCGCTGGACCAGGAAAGGCTCTGACCATTGTTTCTGTTCCCTTTGCAGAGAGCTGACTTGGCCATCTCCGCCATCACTATCACACCAGAACGGGAGAGTGTTGTAGACTTCAGCAAGCGCTATATGGATTATTCTGTAGGAATCCTGATCAAGAAACCAGAAGAGAAGATCAACATCTTTTCTCTCTTTGCCCCCTTTGATTTTGCGGTGTGGGCTTGCATTGCTGCAGCCATCCCTGTTGTTGGTGTCCTGATATTTGTGCTGAACCGAATCCAAGCAGTAAGAGCCCAGAACTCTTCTCAGTCCACTGCCTCTGCTTCCTCCACACTTCACAGTGCCATTTGGATTGTGTACGGGGCCTTTGTTCAGCAAGGTACTTGCTCAAGTATTTTTCTTGTTTGACAAAAAAACCACAGTACTGATGGCTATTCACTACTTTTCAGTCTCAGCACAAAAGGGTAGGCCGTGGACTAACCTTTTCGCAAATAACTGCTTGAAGGGTACATTACAGAACTTGTTCTGCTACTGACAATACACTTTGAGTTGACACAGCGTCATTTCACAGCACACAAAACATGTATATTTCTGTACTCTGAGCTGCTTGTTAAAGACTCATTTTCAGTTATTTTATTTCTCCCTCACACTTTAAAAGTAGTATTCTAGGGCAGTGATACACAAAACACTATGTTGGTCTTTTAAGCTGACCCCAAATAATCCGTTTGTGCCAAATTATATACTTGTGAGTGAACACGACATTTATTATTCTTTATTAAATTTCTATACCGCCCTTCACAGGGTGGTTTACAATATAAAAAGGCAGTAGTACATAATACAGAAAAAAAATAAAAACAATACCCCCACATATAAATCATTCTACTTTTCAAAACACCCATATAAATATGGTTTGTTTGTTATTTTAGGACATTAGGAGGGAGTATTTTATGGCTTATGTAAATGTGCTGAGGTTTCCCCCCACTATATATATATATATATATATATATATATATATATATATATGCAGGTTTTGGTGTCCTCGGGTGTCTTCCCGTGTAAAAGTTGGGGTGTCTAGGCCTAGACACCCCAACTTTTACACGGGAAGACACCCGAGGACACCAAAACCTGCATTCCTGTACCCGTGAAAATCTACGAAAGCATATATATATATATATATATATATATATATATATATATATATATATATATATAGCAAATTGTTGTAGTATTTATGCTATGTAGCTTTAAAAAAAGCCTTAAGTGCCATTAGTCTTAAGTGCAGGGTGAACTTTTTGAAAAGTGACTGGAGTAAAAATTACTCGCAGCGGTCAGGAGCTGCTAACTGTAGCTCCAGTTGATGTACATTGTCCTATAAAAGCTAGCTGAGCCTCTGAAATAAATTTTCTGATACAAGGTCTGTCTCAAACGCACAAGCTACCTTGCCTCTTTGAGCTAAGCTACCAGAGCAGAAGAATCCCCAACAGCTCTCACATATGTTATACATATACAACCCAGGTTTCCTCTGAAATAACATGTATGTCTTAATACGGTTTCAGAATTATGCTGCAGAAATGTAGATGACTATGTATGAGCTGCTGAGGTATTAGAGGGCACTCAGTAAAATAGGCAGTCCGATGTAAACAAGACTCAGTCAGAGTGAAACTGCCAGATTCAGTGTATAAATCTGTTTAATTCCTCTTCCATCCCTGTTTTGAACATGCGGAAAATCCTCATCACATTATTTTGTTGTTCTTGTAGCTAAACTCTGTATGTGAATCTGATCAGTGACTGAAAGAGCAGAGGTTAAAGGGCAAGAGGGATTTTCCATGGAGTGCAGGGTCCACTGTGGCATTCAACACTAAAAGGACATCCCTCCCTAACTCCTGCACTCTTTTTGCAGTGTCAGTATTATACCTATTTTCAGCCTGTGCTCCTACTGGGGGGAGAGTTAGTTCAATGCATGCTATAGCCGGCAGCATCTTATCATGCAGCGAAGCAGACTCCTAAGAATGTAAACGCTATGTCACTGGATCAGATCAAATTCCATTTAGCCCAAATAGACAACTCTAGAAATGCAAAAAGGGGGGCAGTAAATAAAGACAACAATGGTCCTACCCTGCCTAGTGTCTGGTAAATAATAATGTGAAGAGTAGATTAGAGCTTGTTCCATTATTCCTTAACCTTCCACAAGTTAATAGGAATGATCCAGCTACATATAAAAATCTTCTGGCCCTTTAATTTAAAGTTAGAGATAAGCAAATCTGTAACCAAAACAAATAGAATTGTAGGGATCTTCTTCTTCTTCTTTTCTAGATTATTCCTGAAAGTGTTCTTTTGTCAACTGACTTCATTTGAAGTCTTGCATTTCAAGCTGAATTTTGTTGATTACCGCATGGAAGTAATCCCCCCCCCCTTAATTACAAGGATACATCTTGCAAGGTTGTTACAAAAGAAATTGGGAGAGGAGCAAGATGCAAAACATTTAATGGGAAACTTTGCCCACTAAATGTGGTCTCATTGAGATAGTTGTCTCACAAGCTTCAGTAATATATAAAAAAAGAAGCACTTTAAATTAAGCAACCAACAAAGTTCGACTGATAGTGAATGTGCCTTTGAATTAAAGGAGAAGCACAATTGTGTAGGAATCATCTATCCCCATCAATGATTTAAAAACAGAGCAAGAAATGATATAACTAATGCCATAGTCTCTTGCTCATAATTTGTTTTATTTTAATAAATAACTTTGCTTGGGGTGATTAGTTTTGGTCAGGCTTGTATAGTTTTCTATAGTATAGTATGGGGATTTTCAGCTTTTTGCTTCCTACACCATTACACTTTCCTTTCTAACTGTGGGATATGAATGAAGTAAATAAATAAATGTGATGTTTCACTCACCCTAAATATGGGTTTGCACAACCAGTTTGTCCCATTACATGGTGATTTTTGACAACGCACTGAGGAAACCCGTCTGTGGGAAATGTTTTTCTTTGGGTTGTGCCCAATAGAGTTGCCACCAAGAACTGAATTTAGCTTCTTAAGAAGCAAAATCTTTCTGAATTTTAGGAGAAGCCAAAAGAGTTTCATTAAATGTGGACGCTTCTCAGTGAGTTCTAGCTTTTAGTGAATTACTTCTAAAACGGAATGCAAAGCACAATTGGAAAGTTTCCCAAAGCTTCTAAGGGATTTTGAGGAAATCACAATGTTGACAGGACCAGGGAAACTTCTCAGAAGGGTTTTGAACATTCCCAGGTCAAATATGTATTTGCCTCAGTATGTCCAAATTTTGATGCAGAACATGTTTATATTAGTAAGATGCCCATGAGGAACGTGCAGGTCCAGTGTCTAATTTTAGACATGTTACAAGGAGTGCTATAAACCAAGAAGAAGCAAGAAAAATATGTCATTAATGTTTTGATGTTTTCGGATATGTTTCAATAAACCACTTGGGAATTTCAGAGCCAATTTACACATTCATTTAACTCACCTAGCAAGAGGTGGCGGGACAAATGACAAATAGGTTCTCCCATGGTTAAATATTACTCTATAGTTGAATATTCCTCCCTGCCCTTAAAAACTAGTTATCTCAGGGATTGGGATGCAGACTATTAAACTCCCTAACATGCACATTTTTGTCATGGCGTGTGGCTTCCACCCACCATGGCCGTGTATTCAAATATACAACCTTCAACCTGTAGTGTAAAACTTGATCTACACAAGAAGACAGATCACATGGTACAGAGTTCGCAGAACTGTAGCATTTTGTCTTTTAATCCCCACAATTGTGTAAATGTGTGTTTCTTTTTGTGTGTGGGTACATCCAGCTTTTTATGATGATGTTCATTAAAATACAAAAGTTGTGGGCTTAGAATGCTAACAGATAACTACCAGACAGGAGTTATAGACCGACATTAGCCTTTGTAAATAAGTTCCCAAGAGCTCACACATTTTCTTATATTTCAGGTGGTGAATCTGCAGTCAATTCCATGGCAATGCGGATCGTGATGGGTAGCTGGTGGCTCTTCACTCTTATTGTGTGTTCATCCTACACAGCAAACCTAGCGGCGTTTCTCACTGTGAACAGAATGGACAATCCTATCAGGTAAGAGCTTTTCCCTACCACATAGCTGAGAAACCTGAACATAATAATCATCATAATAATAATAATAATAATAATAATAATAATAATAATAATAATTTATTTATTTATACCCCGCCCATCCGGCTGGGTTTCCCCAGCCACTCTGGGCGGCTTCCAACAAAATATTAAAATACAATAGTCCATCAAACATTAAAAGCTTTCCTAAACAGGGCTGCCTTCCGATGTCTCCTAAAAGTCTGGTAGTTGTTTATTTCCTTGACATTTGATGGGAGGGCATTCCACAGGGTAGGCGCCACTACCGAGAAGGCCCTCTTCCTGGTTCCCTGTAACTTCGCTTCCTGCAGGGAGGGAACTGCCAGAAGGCCCTCGGCGCTGGACCTCAGTGTCCAAGCAGAATGATGGGGTGGAGATGCTCCTTTAGCTAAACTGGCCTGAGGCTGTTTAGGGCTTTAAAGGTCAGCACCAACACTTTGAATTGTGCTTGGAAATGTACTGGGAGCCAATGTAGGTCTTTCAAGACCGGTATTATGTGGTCTCGGCGGCTGCTTCCAGTCACCAATCTAGCTGCCACATTCTGGATTAGTTGTAGTTTCCAGGTCACCTTCAAAGGTAGCCCCACATAGAGCGCACCGCAGAAGTCCAAGCGAGAGATAACTAGAGCACGCACCACTCTGGCAAGACAGTCCGCTGGCAGCTAGGGTCTCAGCCTGCGTACCAGATGGAGCTGGTAAACAGCTGCCCTGGACACCAAATTAACCTGTGCCTCCATGGACAGCTGTGAGTCCAAAATGACTCCCAGGCTGTGCACCAGGTCCTTCAGGGGCACAGTTACCCCATTCAGGACCAGGGAGTCCTCCACACCTGCCCGCCTCCTGTCCTCCCAAAACAGTACTTCTGTCATGTCAGGATTCAACTTTGATCTGTAAACATGAAGAAAGGTGTATTGGGCAGGAAGGAGGGCATTTGAAAAGGTTTGGGGACAGCAGTTGCAGTTTGTGAGAAATACCCACTTGGAATGAAAAAGCCTCACCCGCCTAACTTTGTTTTGCCATCGCTTATCAGAAACTAATTCAGAATTTCCTCTGAAACTGTCAATGCTGGGAAACTGCAGTGCTATTATTTATTGAAAAATGTTAATTCTGCTTGAGAGGCCAAGCTCTAGGATCTGCCATATGGCTACAGCTGCACAGGCTCATGAAGCAAAAACTATAGAACATCTGGCCTTAATGTTTGCGGGATGTATTTGTGTAACCTCAGTTGTATGTGTCATTTCATATAGTTATGTGCCGAAAATTGCACGTGCGTAAGGGAACACGCTTCCACAGCGTGGTTGCACTGAGAGTAGCAGAGGTCTTGGAAGCAGTAGAGTGGAAGGTAGTACACATCATATATCAGCATGGTAAATCTCCCTGGCTTATAAAAGTACTTCATACTTTTACCCTTAGTAGCACATTTAGCCTTTTTACCTTTCTCTGTGTCAGTGATTAAAACTTTCAGCCATTCATCCTGAGGTGCAATTGCATCCAGCTGTCAACAAAATTGGCAAGAGCCAGCTTCCAGCTGATTCGTTACAGTCAGTGATAATGTACAAAGGAGACAGCAAGACAATCTCATCTGAAGACACCTGCTTAAATATATATATATGTAATTTTCTTCCCACATTTCTTTCTGGAAACATTAATTGATTCTTCCATCTCAACTTAACACTAAAGAACAATATGCAGGCCTCAGTCCTTTCCAGACCCTCCAAGTGTCCCTATTTTCCAGGGACAGCCTCAGATTTACAAAAGCCATACTGGTTTCTGATTTGATCCCGGAATGTCCCACTTTTCCTTAGAATGCCCTTATTTCCATCTGAGAAATGTTGGAGTGTATGGTAGGAAGCCTCTAATTACATTGGATGAATGTTGGAAGGTATGGAGTTATGTGACCCATGAGCCAAGTAGATGAGAACTATACAACCTTTAGAAGACATCTGAAGGTAGCCTAGTACAAGGAAGTTTTTTAATGTTTAGTATTTTATTATTATTTTTATATGTTAGAAGCCACTCAGAGTGGCTGGAGCAACCCAGTCAGATGGGTGGGGTTCAAGTAATAAAATTATTATGATTATTCTGGAATAGGACATCCCTATTTTCATTTGAGAAATGTTGGAGAGTATGCCTTTCCCCGTTGCTGGAGTAGATTAGCTCAGTTCTAAAGAAACTGAAAGTGTCTGAAGAAACTGAAAGTGTCTGAAAACCTTCCAGCTCATCAGAAGAACTCGTGCTTGAGTGCTGCTATATTCTGCATTTGAAATTCCTTACCTGTTAAAATTATCCATGGAGCACTTTTCTCTACTGTTACCTCCAAACAGAGAATACCCCATTACTGCATTCCTTCCATAATCGACTGTATGGCTTAGCCTTTCAGCTTGTATCTCTGTTTTCTATGAGTTTTCTTCCCTTGAGCTCAGTGATAATCTCTTTACGTGCCCATGAGCCATGACCTGCCATCCCGCAACATGTCTTGAAAGGACTACCCGTGACAATATTCTTTTGGTTCAAATTAGGCCACAACATTATTGATTCCAGATGGATGTGGTTTTGGCATAGACATTGGGTATATGTCTATGCCAGTGTGGCGTAGAGAGCCAGTGTAGTGGTTAAGAGCAGTGGACTCGTAATCTGGTGAACCGGGTTCACTTCCCCACTCCTCCACATGCAGCTGCTGAGTGACCTTGGGCTAGTCTCTGAAGTCTTTCAGCCTCACTCACCTCACAGAGTGTTTGTTGTGGGGCAGGGAAGGGAATGGAGAATGTTAGCCGCTTTGAGACTCCTTCGGGTAGTGATAAAGCGGGCTATCAAATCCAAACTCTCCTCCTCTTCCTCTTCTTCTTCTTCTTCTTCTTCTACTTCTTCTTCTTCTTCTTCTTCTTCTTCTTCTTCTTCTTCTTCTTCTTCTTGGAGGGACTTACAACCTTTCCTCCGCCCATGACCAAAGTTGTTACAATTGCTACAAGGTAGGCAAAAACCTCAGGTTGGCCAACTGACCAGAAAGACAAATACCTCCCTAGCCCCTAATATGGCAACCAATCATAATTCACAGCAAGGTCAGGAAACAAATGCTACCCCCAAGAATGGTAGGAGCTGGCCTAACTGTTGGGCAGTTAGGAGGGAGATTCTGTGAAACTGAAGTGCTGTGTGAGGGGCCGGCACTCTTTATATACTCTGGGAGCAGACCTGAGTGAAGACTACAAGGGACCCAGTCAGGCTTGCTTGCTGAATATGCCCGCGCCTTGTTCTGGCTGCTGTTGGCCCACTTGCAACCAATTCATATGCTTCCCAGCCAGCAGAAGAGGTTTTTTACATCTCCTTTATGCTGAGGACCCAGCCAAAGTACCCTTGGCAGTTTGCAATATAAAGTGGTACCTCGGGTTAAGAACTTAATTGGTTCTGGAGGTCTGTTCTTAATCTGAAACTGTTCTTAACCTGAGCTAATGGGGCCTCCTGCTGCTGCTGCACCGCCGCGCGATTTCTGTTCTCATCCTGAAGCAAAGTTCTTAACCTGAGGTACTATTTCTGGGTTAGCGGAGTCTGTAACCTGAAGCATCTGTAACCTGAAGTACCACTGTACTAGGGAAGCTTCTGCATGGAATGGGGTGTGTGGAGGGAGAAGTCTTCCATTAGATGGTTTAGGCAAGCCACTCTCTCCCAACACCTCAACAATTTTCAGTGGGGTGATGTTAATACTGATCTGTGTTTCACTGTTGTGAGAAGTATCTGTTAGGATATTTCTGTTCCACCTTAAGAAGGGAGCAGGCTGTTGTGTGTCACAAGCCTGCGTACTTCCTGCTCACAGGCAGTTTCCGTTTTGTATATAGCTTTTGTTCTGGCTGTTTCCTCAAGCAGTCATGTTTTTCCTTTGTTCTGACCAACGTTGAATAAAACTGTAAAACATGCTCTCCTGGGTGAATCTTCCGTTGTGGAAACTCTGCAAAAAGGGCGTGCATGAGTCTTGGAACGCGTCTGAAGCTCGTGTCGCTAATTGACTGATACTGTTCTGATGGGAGTCTGGAGTTCATCCAGAGACGACGATGGAGGCCTGCCTGATGAGGCTGCCTGATGGCCTCTGTCTCCCTGGCAGAATCCCAACAAGAGGTTATGGGCCCAGCACACTTCCACTGCGCCACTCTGCAAACTTCCAAAGAGATTTGCTGATGAGTTTGCTAAGACAGCAACTGCTGTTCTTAGTAGCTCAGAGAAGGTGTGGGAATCTTCAAGCTTCAAAGAGGTTCAGGAGTTAACCTCTAAAGATGCTGAGCCATGGCCCAGGCTTCCCCCGCCCCCAGCCCCGCAAGCTCCGGGAGCGATGGCGAGGTTGAGTGCAACCTTGCTTTCGCTCCCGGACCCCCAGCCCCAAGGCGAAAAACGAAGCCAGGACAGCTAGCAGGATCCTTCCTGCTCGCTGTCATGGCTTCTTTGCTCTTTCGGGCTTGGGGGGAAATAATTTTTTTTCTTTATTCCCCCCCCCCAAAAAAAAAACATAAGTGCGCCCTATGGGCCGGTGCGCCCTATAGGGCAAAAAATATGGTACTTGCACTGGCGTGCTTTTGAACTGCTAGGTTGGCAGGACCTGGAACAGAGCAATGGGAGCTCACCCCATTGCATGGATTCAAACCGCCGACCTTCCAATCATCAAGCCCAAGAGGTGCAGTGGTTTAGACCACAGTGACATCCGTATCTATAAACACACACACAAATAACAACAACAAAAACATCCCAAGTTCAATTCATGTAGGTTTGGGACAGATTTCTGTCTGAATCTGTGGAAGCTTCCTCAACCTTGGCTTGAGACTACAATTCTGGTTCTGCTAGCTAGGGATCATGGGAGTTGTAGGCCAAAAACGTGTGGAGGGCCGAGGTTGAGGAAGCCTGATACAGACACTACTGAGCTAGATGAACCAACAGCCTTGACTCTGAATAAGGCAGCTTCCTTTGTGCCTAGAAAACCTTTAGCATGTTTTATCTGGAAGGCGTTTTCTGGCATTCATTTCTGTAAGGTACTTTCAAACATTACATGATTATTGCCATTTGGATGCCAAACTCTCATCTGATTCATCCAGTGCCAGGCATAGAGTCCTGCTGTGTGTTTCTTGTGCTAATGCATATTGCTTTTGCTTTTTTGAACGGATTTCCAGTTCCCCAAGCATTATAATTACACATAGTACAGAACAGCTGTTTGCTACTTTGAGCTTCCCCAGGCTTGTAAGGAACACACATCTGAATTAGGTTTCTTTTCAGAAATAGTGAGATTCAGGACATCAAATCATAGCTGCCAGTCACACCCACTCATCTGAAAAACAGTCATCTTCCGAGATTTCCTCCCAGTGTTAGTTTGCTAACCCCTCTCCCCCCATGTTACTATCCTGCCCCCTCAAAGAATGTTCGACTGGACTACAATGCCCCCTTCCCACTATTACATGATTCCTCAGCGGTCCTTTCCCCTTTATTCTCATCACAACCCTATAATATAGCAATCTGAGAGAAAACCACCAAGGCTGAGTGGAAATGCAATCTGAATCTCCTCCATCTGAGTCCAGCACTTTTCCCAACACACCACTTAGGGCTGACCCAACTATGGGGTTGGGTCTGCCTTCCTGGAGCCATGGCATCTGCTGTGTAGCCCAGCCCTGTGTGCGCCTGAATTTAATTAGAGATGATCTGGATTCCCATGTTGCTGCTTGTTTGCAAGGATAAGTGTGTGGAGTTTGCAACTACATACATATTCTAGGGCCCAGGTTCAGGAGCACCCTTCTGGTAATAATTAAGTGCCACGCTAAAAACAAACAAAGTAGGACACATAGAAAAGTAGGCTGTCTGCAAATTCAAAGGCATTTCAAATTAAAGCCTTTGTCAGATAAGCTTTTACATTTGCAGTTTTTTATGAATATTTTAGGTACGTCTTTTTAACTCTGTTCCTTGATTGCCCACACAGAGTGTGTCTGTTTATATAATCATATCTATTGTCTGGTGATTTGGAGTGTTGTCAGAATTTGGACCTTAATTCCCAAGTTTTCATGTTTGTTTATGTCAAGGTTGAAAGCCAAGTCAAGTAAGACCACTATTAACATGATCTTCCCTTCTTTGTTTTCTTGAGGATAAATAATCAAGTATATCAGCATTTACACGGAGCACCCAGCCCACAAGTGATCTTTTGTGTGTGATGCATTGCACCTTCCCCACCCATTTCTCTGCCCACGTCAGTCTGTTTTAAAGTCTTTCAGGCAGGGAGCTGCCTCTTTAAAATTTATTGGTCAGCATCTAATAATTTACCCCTCAAAAATAAGATAAGATGAAGTTGAGCCCTTGGCTCTAACCCTTTTGCTCTTGTTTGTGATTCGCCCTTCTGCTGTCACCACTTCCTAGCATCTTCCTGTTGTGAAGGGTGGGGTGGTTCCATAGCAACAATAGAATTTCACTACTGTCATGATGTATAGAGGCAGCACATTTCCCAGGCAACCATACAATGGCCCCGTTCATTCTTTGTACGCAGAGGCAGATTTACGGGAGCGTGATTGGTTTGCTCACACCAGGTGCCAAACCAAGGGGGCACCGGAACAGTGACTTAGAAGGGAAGGCAAGAAAGTGGGGGCACTGAAATTTGAAAGCCCAGATTCCACCACTGTTGTCTGTATAATAAAAGAGGATCGGATTTGTGGCAGAAACTTGCCACCCTTTTGCCCGCTACTCAAGAGATCATCCACCCATCAAATAAATACATAGGTGGACAGAGCCTGATAGAAACCGTACTAGAACCTTAGAGCAGGAGGAATACTAACAAAGATCTCTTGGAAAGGGTACAACATTCACTGCATGTTGTTTTTCATGAGACAATCTTTAAAATTCCAAATCAACTGAAATGAGTTTGTAAATCCCCTCTTGCATCTTCCAACCATCTGCATTGGTGAAGATTGCGCCAGTGTGGTATACGTGACTTTCCCAGGGCTTTCCAGGCTGTCTAACAGAAGAGATGCCTTTGCTTATAAATTAAGCCATGCAGGCACAAAGTAAGGAAATAATCTCAAATGCCTCATAATTAAGTGTCTCTAGCTTGTATTTAGGGATAGGGAGACGCATTCTGCAATATTGCAAACTCACATTGCCAACGCATTATTTGTGATCCTTGTCAGAAACTCTGAGGCTGGATGCTTGGTGATCCCCGGAAGGCCAGTGCTTGGTGTTAAAGGCCCATCTGCCCTATGGGTGAGCCGGCTCTGAGCAACACTGTTTCATAGTTGAAAAAGCTTATCTGCATCTAACAGATAGTGATAGAAACAGGCTAACAGAGAAACAAACAGGCATAATAAATTAACAATATTGAACCTGTTTAACAAATTCCAGTAATGTAAAACTGAGCCAACAAAGTTTGTATAACTATCCAAAGGACTTTTTAAAAAAGCATAGTCTTCATCAGTCACCTTGAAGTAGTCTAGTAATGGGGACTGATAGACCTCACTTAGGAAGCCATTCTATAGAATGAGAGACACAATGGAAAGAACGCTAGTCATGAGACAACCCAAGGTTGAAGGATTTCCAGGAGGGCCCTAGATGATTATCAAAGTGCAGAGATGGAACTTACAGAAGTAGGCAGATGCTCGGCACCAAGTAAATAATAATAATAATAATAATAATAATAATAATAATAATAATAATAATAATAATAATTTATTTATACCCCGCCCTCCCCGGCCAGAGCTGGACTCAGGGCGGCTAACACCAGTAAAATTACAGTAAATTACATAATAAATTACAGTAAAAACATAGTAAGGGGGGGGGGAGAAACCAATTTAAAATACAGGTTAAAATGCAATTTAAAATGCAGCCTTATTTTAAAAGTAGCCCATAGATCAAAACCATAAGGGGAAGGAACATAAGGGTCAGACTGAGTCCAAAACAAAGGTCAGGCGGAACAGCTCTGTCTTGCAGGCCCTGTGGAAAGATATTAAGTCCCACAGGGCCCTAGTCTTTTGTGACAGAGCATTCCACCAAGTTGGGGCCAGTACTGAAAAGGCCCTGGCCCTAGTTGAGACCAATCTAACTACCTTGCGACTTGGGACCTACTTCAGGTCCTCCGCGGGGCATACCAGGAGAGGCGGTCCCTTAGGTATGTGGGTCCTAGGCTGCATAGGGCTTTACAAGACCAGCACTTTGAATTGGGCCAAAAAAATAATTGGCAGCCATTGCAAATCATGTGGAACTGGTGTGATAGAATAATATGTCTAGTTTTCATTAGCATTTCAATCTGATAACGTAGGGACAGACAGGAAACCTCTTTCTGTTACGTGCCTGTCATTGACATCCTGAGAAAGAATCGGCCATGATGGGCTTAAGTTTAGTACGTACCCTTGGAGAGATGAAAAGGGTTTACCAATTTATAAAGTAAGCTAGCAAATGTTCCCCAGTGTGGATGGCCTACACTATTCATAAGAAGAGCTGTACATTATAATTTCCACAGAGTGCACACTACATGTTCTAGCAATCAAACGTCTCTTTGGTATTTCTCTGCATTTCCCTGTTGCTTCCTTGAAGCACGAACTGCTCTCTCCTCTTTCTCTTTCCAAGCTGGGGAAGCAACATCAAGGAAGCATACTTTAGAGCGTGCCCTAGAACTTTTAATACCACAAGCCCTGTCAGATTCAAGAGCTTCAAAAGGAGTCCTTTGTAGACTTTCTTTTCACAAGACTAATGGGATTCCAAAGTGAGAGTCCCAGTGACCTCTGCCTCTTCTGATTCCATAGCAAAGTTCCAGATCCACCTTCAGTTTATTAACATTTTTCAGTGCATGCATTATCAGTGAATGGGATTATGAAAGGGAAAATAATGAACCACCAGCACTGTAGGGCATGCAAATCAGCACCATTTAATTAAAGCACTATTTTTTAAACCACTACACAATAATATTTTTATTGACTTCTATATTGCAAGTTTCATTTATTTATTAGATTTTCACTGCCCCCTAACCTGGATGGAAGCACCATTTGTCTCATAGAGATGCCAGCAAACTTTTTCAGAGTTAGGCCCAGGAATGAGCTACTAGGGCTCAGTAATGTTTGCCTCAAAATAAGAGATAAGAATTCAAAGTCCTGGGATTCTTCCGCAGCTTAGATTAAAAAAAAAAAAAAAAAAACGAGAGGGAAAAGGCTTATTGAATAAATAGCTTCTTAAAGAAGATACGGGGTTAGAAGCAAAAGCCCATACCCCAGTGGGAGAGTGGGCTTTTGCAACTAGCATAATCCCCCCCCCCCAATATAGTTCTTCAAAGCAGCTCCCCAGTAAAGTGATAAAGATGGTTGACAATGACTCTGCAAGGAAGGAGGCTGCATTGAAGAGCTACCCTTGGTGAAACTGGGAGGGGGACATCACTATCAAATAAACTTGGACTGCAAGGATCTCATATGCATGGACTTTCTCTAAGAGTAGCTCTTCAGCTGAGCTCCCTTGCAAAGCCATTGACAACCACCTCTGTTGCTTTGCTGGAGGGCTATGTTGGAGAAGTACATCTTGGAAAACAAAAATGGGGGCCAAAATCCCAACACTGTGGAAGAATATTTTACCCCAAGGTTCCTCTGTGGGCCTTGGGGGGGGGTGGGCTTTTTCATCCAGTTTTCCTGGGGACATCTCTTCAAAGCTGCAAAGCCACATGGAAACATCAGCTTCCCCAATGGTTCCTCAGCGAGCTGAGCTTTTTGCCAAAGCTTTGGTAAATATATCGGCCCAATTCAAAGCCAATTTGACGTGAACTGATAGGAGCTGGCTGGCAGCTCCCAGTCTTGCCTACCATGTTTCTTTACAGCACTGCACATGATACCATGGTCTCCTGGGAATGTGATGTTCAGTTTTAACTGGTCGAAAAGAAAATCTGGCCAGCTCAGCTGCTAAATATAGCCAAGTCATGGTCAACTCTTATATAAATTATTGCCTTTTAGAACTGCTAGAATAAACTAATAATTTTGCTAAATGTCAAAACTAATCTGTTCCACAGAACCCTTTAATCATGTCCTCTCAGAATCTTTATCGAGCACTATGCCAAATTACATGGAAGCCCCTTTTAGCCCAAACAATCTCAGTGGACTCTCTGGTACTTCTGATTCCTGTGTCACTGGAGTGATTGCTCTTGTGTTTATTTCTTCCTAAAGTCTGTATTCCAGTTCCTAATGTGAGTCGCCTTTAAGTTAGAACACATGGCTAGCTGGAGAAGCAGAGGGCAGAAATTCTCTAGTGATGATTGCAGGCTGTGGTCCATGGACCACTAGTGGTCTGTGAGCTTCATTCGGGGGGTCCGTGGCGTATCTGTGGATTTGTGTCTGAAGATGGGAGATAGCATATTCATCATGTTAAATATCCATATGACTTTTTAATTGCATTTTATTGATTATTTAGTTTCGTATATTGTATATTCAGTAAAATACAAGATATAAGAAATAAAATAAGCAATTAAAATACACTTAAAAAATCATAAAGCATCTGGCTCGCCACACTACAATTGCTGCCACAGGCAGAAAAAATCATTAAGTGATCTGCCAAGACCATCAGCAATTTTCAGGTGGTTTGTAGGAAAGAAGAAAATGGTAAGCATTGCTCTAGTGATAATCACACAACAGTTGCTGCTCCTAAATGAGGAATGTGTGACCTTTATTCCTGCAAAGGGGCCCTCGCTAAGGATGGCATTGTATCAGATCTTTGTTCAATCTTTGTTGCTGAAGTTTAGATAGATGCATCTCCAAATCTGAGTAGCTGGATAAAAAGATATGAAGCAGGTGGAAAGCAAATCTACATAGATTATCAAGGTAGTTTGTTACTTCCATTTTAGGCAAAAGCATTTGTCATTCGCCAGATGTGTCTGATTCAAACAGAATGGTTTCATGCCAACTTTATGATACACTTGATTTAGGTAAAGTGGCTAAAACCTGCTGTTGGGACTGAGTTGCTTTTTATTTCAGTCTATCACTTTAGTTGCTTTTCTTCGTTTCTTTCTTTTTACTATTAATTATATTGCATGTATTAAAATACTTTGCTTTAGTAAATGCATTAACCCTTTAAGCTTACTCAAATAAAAGGCGAAATAGCATAGTGATTGTTTGAAAACGTTCACCCCGCAATTAAGCTCATTTTTGTGTCTTGGTTGAAAAGTGTATAAATTGCTCTTAAGTGCCTTTTATTTTGTTCCGTTTCCACTTGGCAAACAAGATTACCCTGTGGTTGATGCTTCCACCCTCCCTCACTCCCTAGACCTAAAGCTAATGAACAAACTGGAGCTCTTCTCTAAACTGATTTATGCACAGAGGAATGCAAACAAACACCCCACACCACTGAAAGCTCCTTCTAAGTAATAAAGCATTCGGAGAATAAAAACTGAGAATATAAAATGCATTCACCACTATTAGAGCTGCTGCACTCACACTCAGGATGGGTTATATCCAGCCTTTCTTCCATGGAACTTTCAGAGATGTACATAGGGGTCTGGGGGCAGCCTCCCATTTGGGCATTGAGGTTACTCCTGTTTAACTGCTCAATCCCCTGGGATTAGTTTTTGGCACATCACAGTTTTTCAGTCCGTAGCAGCTAAGTGACAAATGGGGTGTTTTCAAGCGAGCTCTTACTATTGAAAACTGTTTTGTTGAGATCTCACAAATGGCTCACCGTGGCAACGGGGTTTTACAAATTATTATTATTTCTTATTCTATTATTAATATTCATTAAATTTGTATGTCACCCTATCCCCGCAGGTCTCAGGGTGGTTCACAGGATAAAATCATAGTATAAAAACACAAAATACATAATCAAAAATTATATAAAAAAAACCAGGAACAAGCCCAACACATTTTTAAAAGGCAAATGCCAATCAGCCCAAGCCCTGGTTAAAGAGGAAGAAGAAGAAGAGTTTGGATTTGATATCCAGCTTTATCACTACCCGAAGGAGTCTCAAAGCGGCTAACATTCTCCTTTCCCTTCCTCCCCCACAACAAACACTCTGTGAGGTGAGTGGAGCTGAGAGACTTCAGAGAAGTGTGACTGGCCCAAGGTCACCCAGCAGCTGCATGTGGAGGAGTGGAGATGCGAACCCAGTTCCTCAGATTACGAACTGGAAAGTTTTTGCCTTGTGCCTAAAGGTATATAATGAAGGCACCAGGTGAACCTCCCTGGGGAAAGCATTCCACAAATTTACTGCATTTCCCCCAGAAAATGTAAATCCAGATTAAACAGTGGAAATATGGTCTGGCATTTTAATACTGAAGACAATGCTACAAAAAGAAAGAAAGAAAGAAAGAAAGAAAGAAAGAAAGAAAGAAAGAAAGAAAGAAAGAAAGAAAGAAAGAAAGAAAGAAAGAAAGGAGCCTGCCTGCATGGCAAGCACAGATTCAACAATAAAACCCCATTTGCCTAAAATCTAAACTCTGCTGAGTCCTTTTCATCTCTCTGATGACTGACTCTATCTATGGCAGCATGGCTAAAAGTCACCAGTCCAGTCTAATAAAAGCCCTGAAAGGGTCCTGCAAATAGACCCTTATATAGTCCATACCTTTTCTTCAGTATCTGAGGAATATATAAAGCAGGATACAGAAATGCAACATAGTGTTTCCTCTTGGCAAGAAGTCTGCTATGACTCTGTGAGGAACATATTATTTTATTTGGCTTTGTACAACAGATTTCTGTGCTTGTCACTTAGATGGAAAGCTCCAGAACTGCTAATAGTGAAGCCCAAGGCAGGAGAAATCTTGTTCAGCATGTGTGTGCAAGATTAATTAATACTAAGTCACCATGAATAAATGATAGTAAAAGCCCTTGTTTCTACTTGAAATGTTTAGTTAGTGGTTTTGTGTCACTTCTGTGTTTAACCTAATTGCATTATTTGCTTCTTTTCTTTGTGGCGTGTGTAATCCTACAATTGATTGGGTTAGGCTGGAAACTGGAGTAAGGGAAACAAGTGTTTTCTCTGCCATTTCACTCAAAATTACCTATTTCAGGATAGGGTGAGAAAAAAAATTGGGGGGTAGGAAGAGAATCAATGTGGCTTCCATTTTGGTTCTTCCAGAAGGCTTGGGAAATCTTGGAAATTTCAGAGTGGTAGCCACAATTCAAAATGGCAGCCTCCTGGTTAAACATTGAAAGAAAAACACATACTTTTACAGCAACTCACTATTTTGAAGATGATTATTTTGCTGGATTGTGCCCATGGCACATCCAATTTATCTGGATGAAAAAGAGTACAGTCCGTGTCAGATCCAAATACCTCCTTCTGCTGCATTCCTCTTCACTCCTGTGAATGAAAATGTTTCTGACATGCACAGGGGTCCCCTGTATTACATGCACAAAACATTCCCCTGACTATCAGAGGACATGGGGAAGCATTCTTATCTGCACATTTCCACATGCAGCTCAAAGCCACAGGACAGTATCCATGAATATATTTGCTAGATATCTTGCCTATCTGACAGACTTGGTTTTAATCTTTCAAATACTTGTGCATATGCTAAAAATATTATGAAAATAATAATTCAGTGACCATCGGTCACTCCTAATACAGCATTATTCACAAAGGAATATGTGATACACATAATAGAATTCCATTTCTCTACAGGATGGGATTTCATGCAAAATGCATTTGCTTTGCTGTGCTTCAGTTGGTCCGGTCTACATTGCTAGACTTGCTATAGCTGCAGCTTCCCACTGTAATTAACCAGCTCTTTTTATGCATTTATTCTTCCCTCGCTGTTGCTGTGTCATGTGTGTTGCAGTGTATGCAGTGACAAGGCTTCAAAACATGTGTGACTGTCACTTAAGCCCTTTCTAGTTTGGGCTCAGGGTGGGTGGGTGTGTTTAATTTTTTTTTTTAATAATTCCCCATATGTTTTAGTTGTCCCTATTTTATGTGTAAGCCACCTAAAAAATGTTTAGGGGTACTCTCATTTTGACTCAAGAAAATCACCATTTTATAATTCAAATGGGGGAAAATAAATACAATGAAACTGACCAATCACTGTGCTAAATTCCAACTCCTACTTCACATATTAAATGCTCACTTCTGTCTGAGACTCAGGAAACACAGTGACAGGAAATGAGGTCACCATCACGGGTAGCAAAGGAACTGACGATTCACTATGCTAGAGAAGAAACTTAAAATTTATTCTCCTGTTTCTTCTCCTGTTAGATTCACAAAATGTTTAGGGGTATGTGTACCCCTGCATCCCCGCAGAAAAAAGCACTAATAATAATAATAATAATAATAATAATAATAATAATAATACTGTTGCAAGGACTGTCTTCTCTCCTATAAACATGCTGACTTGATGTTTTGCCTCATAACCCCCCCATCTTCTTAGGTGAATTTGGTTAAGCTATGGAACAGGGCCTTTTGGGCAGTACCACCTAAGTTAGAGCTTTACAAACTTTTCATGTTGGTGAAACACTTTTTAGACATGCATTATTTCGCAAAACAGAAATGCAGTTTCACTAGCAAACTGGAGGTTAAGCTAACCCCTTTCCAGCCTCCCCCCCCCCGCCCGAAGGAGTGTGGGGAGTGTTGGTGCACACTGTAACTAACACACTAACTTGTTGTGACATATAGTTTGGAAAGCTGCGGCCTAAGTTGTTTGACTCTCTTTCTCTCTGAAGATCTGAATGGATTCCAGGACAGCCCAACTTTTCATACCAAGGGCCACAAGCACCCCTTGACATGGCGCCTGTGGGCCACACATTGCCTCGTCATGTGGGGTGGAGAGTGAGGCCAAAATTTGATGCCCCCCTCAGCCCTCATGCTGCTTTCTAAAATCCAGCTAAGTGAGGCATCAGGCTATGAAAGTGCTACCTAAGCTGTAGGAAGGAGGCAGAAGTACTCTAAGACACAGCCAGAGCCTTCACACCTCCTTTCCAAAGCCCCTCAATTACCTGTCTTTGGGAAGGATACACAAGGGCTGGGGGGAGATGCATCAAATGTTTCCGAGGGCCGCCCAAAAAGGCCGTGAGAGCCACATGCAGCCCCCAGGCCAGGCATCAAACCACCCTGCTATAGATCTTTCAATCTGCTGTAATGGGTGAAATTCAACTAACAAGCCCCGTCAGTGAAAGCCATGGGGAAAGACTTCCACCTGTTTCAGTGGGTCTCCCACCCCTCTCCCTATACAGCCCTGAAATGGTCTTGGGGCTGGGAAGACCCCCAGTATAGCATTGGGGGAGGAGAAAGAAAATATTTCTGTATTGCAAGTTGCAACACTTGTACAGAGAGAATATTTTCCATAGCACAGCATTGGATTCCACCCTGTTCTATTTCACTGGGCCTTTGGATATGAATGAGTTGTGGCTTGTCTGATGGGTTTACAGTAAACTCTGGTTAAAAGTAATATTTCATTCTAGGTAGGCTTTTTCTTGTGCTACTTTGTATGCATTTTTTTCATATCTATGTTGCTTTACACATCTTGGATTTTATTGGTTTTTACCTTCTTATTTGATTGTCTCTGCAAAAGCAGCCTAAAATTCAAATATAAAGGATTGCCTGTAATTCTGGACACCAATTGTACATTAGTGAAACCCCCTATTTTGTACTAAATTCCATCTGGGAGGGGGAGGAGTGGAGGACCCTTTATTCATCAGATTTTGTTCTTTGTATGCAAATTATATCTAACCAGTTGTTAATTTATGCCCCCCCCCACTCTGGCCAGCACTTTATGCATTTGGGAAACATAAAGTGTTTTTGAATTCAGACATACATGGATGTTAAATACATTCCCCCATTCCCCTGCCCAACTCTGTTTATTCAAGCCAGGCATTTAAATTTTACATTATTCAGAATGTTGGTGGCAGAAACTTCAAATGTGTCTATTCAGTGATTTTAATACTTGGACAGAGAGGAGGAGGGAAGGCTGGAGAGGGAGAGAAAGCTAAGCAATTTTAAACTCAGCAATGGGAATTTGGCACACGGGTAGCACACATTTTCTGTCCAAAGAAGCTTAGAAGTCTGCATGCCCTGGGCAGCACTACATCTTAGTGGCAACTCTTCTGTTGGAGCAGCTTAGTTGCACCATTGAGTTGAAAGCTTAGTGTGGTGGCCCTGAGCTAAAAGCTTACCTTCATGGCCTCCCTATGTCACCAAAACATGCATCTGCCCTAAAATACAATGTGTTTTTAATTGTGCAGATGACCTATGCGGTGGAAAATGTTATTTCCAAAGTCTATGACATCTGCCTTTGTTAATTTTAGAATTTACTTCCCATCTTTTTTGCAGATGCCGCAGAGCAGCTAATAAAAATATGTATGAACCTATCTATCCTGTATACTCTAACATGCTAAGTGCAAAACTTAGGGTGTTACATGAACCTGAAATATCCTGTAGCATGTGCCACTATTCTAGGCTTGCTGCTTTCTAATCAGGAGGCATCCGCAGACCAGCGACTCTCCAGAAACACAGGGGATTGGCTCTACTCAGGGTCGGTAACTAATTACTTGTCAAGTACGGGAGTTCCCTTCTCCCTTCTAGTAGCTCACTGATTAGAATTAACAAACATCTGTTAGATTTATAGTCTTTTCACTACAGTATCATGTTGCCAGCACAGACAGACTCTCTGCAAGGATAACAGTTGCTCACTCTGACTCCTCCCAACTTCCATAGCCAGAAGTGTGCCAACGGGATGTCCCTCCTGCCCTGTGTCTCCTTTGTTACCAGAAACACTTGGACCTCCAAGTGGAGGGGGAGGGAGGGGGTCCTCCCACTCTCAACTTATGTCTTGCCTGGCTGCTCCCTCCCTTCTGGTTGCTTAGCTACTATCTTAAAAGTGGGTAGCTCCTCTCTCAACTGTGCAGCTTCTGTCTCTGCCTGCCTGCCTGCCTGCTTCTGGAAACACTGAAAGCGGGGGGCGGGGCAGGGAAATAGTGCTCCTCTTCTTCTGTTAGAAGCTGATCTCCCTGCGATTTCATTCTGCAATCTTCCGATCCAGCCCAGCTCCTGACATTACTCTTTTAAACTCCAATAGTAAACATTACCAGTGATAAGAGTACAGCCTTCTTCCAATTTATTAGATGTTTGCTAAACACTGATGCTTTACTTACTTATTTCTTGAAGTAATTACTGTGGTACCTCGGGTTACATACACTTCAGGTTACATACGCTTCAGGTACCGCACTCCGCTAACCCAGAAATAGTGCTTCAGGTTAAGAACTTTGCTTCAGGATGAGAACAGAAACCTTGCTCTGGCGGCGCGGCAGCAGCGGGAGGCCCCATTAGCTAAAGTGGTGCTTCAGGTAAAGAACAGTTTCAGGTTAAGTATGGCCCTCCAGAACGAATTAAGTACTTAACCCGAGGTACCACTGTAGACACTATTTGTTTTTTTTTAAAAAAATACCTCAAAGCAAAGTGGTTTACCAACAACTACAGCAACACCATTTTTGTAGAATGTAGCCAAACACCATCTGTGGTGCTCTGAAGGTGGTGGGTGGGTGAAAAGAGATCAGAGAGGAGCCAGCAGCAAGTGGCTTGTACCTCAGAGGCCAGATCAAGCACCTGAGGTGAGCCTCTTGGGTGGGACAACCCTGCCTGTGTGGTACACTATTTGCTAAGGAAAATCACATTCTGTGACCCAGATGCAGCCACACAGACACATGCATGGAAAATTGCAGAGATTAGTTTACGTTGCATACAATTTATCTTGCTGCCTCGGGGCATTGGGAAGGATAAGGAGCTTTGTGGCTGCAGAAGACCTACCTTTAGAAAATATACCCCAGCTGCTATTCCTGAGGGTTCACTAGGTCATCTGTACACAGGCTTTCAAGCTCATCTCAAGAGAAATAATGGCCAGAGACCTACTTTAAAAAATGATGTTAGATTCTTGGCATATCTTCTACATTTCCTGCTGCTTTGGTGTAATCTGAATGCATACTCAAGTCTTAAATTAAACCTTAGTACATAATCTAGGGAGGTTCAAGAAAGCACTGACATATGACGTTGACAATACAGGAGATCTATTTGTGGCATTTCCTGATGAGTACAGAAAAAATATTTAAAGATTTCTGCATACGGTAGCAGCAGCAGCAAGGTTAACTATCCTTTTTACTCCCTTAGTATTTGAAATGATTCTCCTCCCCTTCAGCTGTAATTACCAGTAAGGCTCTATTTATGCAGAGGAAAATCTAAACATTTCAGCATTTTCAGAAATATTACAACTTCAGTAATTGCTGCAGTAAAACTCTCCATAAAAGTATTTGCACTGTAACCATTCTTAGTTCTGTAGTATTCCACACTTGCAAAAGTGAATGTCAATAAAAACTCCTGTTTGGATCTTGAATTTAAAGATGGCCCAGTGTTTTCCTGGTCTCCTCTTGGTTAACCACTTAGGCTGCAGTTAGTGGTTGCATGCATTTCTGCAGCCAGGTTTTTATTTTATTTTAGAGGTCATGCCAAGCTGGCCTTTGACTCTCAGCCTAACCGAAACAAGTTATTCTACATTCCTCTGTTACCACCCGATTAACAATTAATTTCTCTTTTTGATCTGAATATATGGCTTGAATTCCTTTCCTAAATTTATCTCCGAATTTCATTTCTCCAATAATTTTTTTCCACAAATTCCCAAGAGACATTGTCAAAGGCTTTTTCAGCATCTATAAACATCAAAGCTGCTTGTTTTTCATTTCTCACTTCCAGGTATTCTATAATGTCAATAATATTTCTTATATTATCCTTCATTTGTCTGCCTGGAAGGAATCCTGCCTGATCTTAATGTATATAGTCTTTCAATACTAATTTCCTAACTGAAACAAGGAACCCACGAGGAAGCAGCACAAATTGCTCCCATGGAACAATTTTCCTCAACAGTGGTTGGAGGTGGACCAAGGCCTTGTGCGCTCCTGTCTCCAGCCCAGCCCTCCCAAGCTCCATTCCCTTGCTGAAAGAATGGAGACTCTTCAAGCAGTCAAGTGATTGGCTTGGAGATGAGTGTGTCTCTTGTTGTCTGCAGCCTCCTGCCTGGCATGTTTCCTCCGCTTCTGGGCAGGTGGGACAATGCAGGAGACATTTGGCTTTCTGACCTCAGGGCAGGGTGCCTGTGAAGGTCCTGACTCTGGCTTGGTGGTGTCAGGCTCAGTGATGAGAGTGTGGTCCTTCTTTTCAGCCAATAGCACAGTGCGGTGATGGGTGCAATGGCACTTTTTCCTCTCACACCATTGGGCCCGCTCTCACTTAGATAAATTGCCCCCCACCTCACTGAACAACACTTTACTCGAAGGTTTCTTTTCCTTTCCTCTTAAAATTCTAACCCACAGTATCTTGTGAGGACCTTTGTGAGGGGGTAACTAATAAGTTGGAGTCTCAGACAGGCAAGATAGTATATAACATAAATGGATTAAACTTAGGTTACTTCAGGCATACAGTACGCTTACACTTTAATTCATCCTCAGTCATTTTGCATTTTAGGTTTGGTTCCTTTAAATTGTGGTACTTTCTTTCAGTTATCCACCCCTTTAACAATCCTGCTCCTGAGGTACCTTAAGTAATAGACCCAAGGGCTCGCCACACCCCCTCCTTTCACTGGGTTTGGGAGTTTCTTCTTTTCCTTAGAAGAATCTCTCCCCTCCAGACTAGATTTGAGTCCCACGTAGGATGTTCCTTTCCATCTCCTTCTTCTCTTGGCTCAACCTCTGCCTCCCAGTAAAATTTCCGGTCTGTTCCTCCTACAGGACACCACACTCTGTCCTTCACAATATGCTCAGAGTGGAAGTTGTTTTGTTTTCCAGAACCAACTCTTTCTCGTTTTCACTCTTTCTATCTCAGCCTGTCTCCCTTCCTATCTCCAGACCTCTCCAACCTCTGTTCCAATCCTCTCCCTCACTCTACCTCCCACTATCTCTCAAAACCTCTCCTTTTAAACTCTCCCTCCTGGAACCACAGCCAATCAGAGACTGCCGTTCATTAACCATTTTCTGGCAGGGAAAGAAAGAAAAAAGAAACACTTTTTGATCCAACTGGTCCAGCAAAACCAACCTTTTTGTCACACACAGCAGCCTCGAATCTGAGCAGCTCACCCTCCTCCTCTGACTCAGAGCTTGAGGCCAAGGCCATAACACACTGTCCAAAAAACCCCATTCATTTCCCTCATGGGACCATGTCATATATTACATATCACCTAAGAATACTTGGGTGTTGGGAAACATATTTACTGCTAATGTTTAAATACTAGATGTGTGTGCCTTTCCTTCTCCCTCATTGCAGAAAAAGGTTGGCTTTCTTTCTTCAAAACTTAGTCATTTATCAGTATATTAGAAGAAAGGAAAATGTCAAACACTGCAAGTATGCCTGTTTTCTTGTACACATGGGGAAAACCTAGTATATGACAGAGCCTACAGAGGCCTCAGTATTTGTCAACCTGCCTGACATTTGCTCTGAGCAGTTATAATATTGCCTAACATGACATCACAGCAAATGAGCCAGTGGCTACAGTAATGGGATAACAGATGAACAGCTGGTTTTTAGCCTACTATATAAGCATCAGAAATTATAGTTTTGTTCATTTAATTCCACAGTATTATCTATTATTGTGAGATATGTTGATAACAGGCTGGGCAAAATGCAAAATATTATCGAAAGAGTTCCAGTCTAAACAGATTGCTTCAAGCAATGACACTTTTTATTATTATTTTGCAACTGGATTCATTTTTATCTCTGCATTGGAAATTTTGCTCTGATCACAATGACAAGCACCTTGCCACATGGCTGGCACTATATAAATGATGGACAGTAATCGTGGTAATAATAATTATTACAAAGAACATTGCCTCTTGATACTCCACCGGCTTTGGTCTCCACGTTTAAAAACAGCCCCTCGATGGTTTGAGAGCTGAGTATTGGAGTAAATGGGGCATCCTATACATTGGCAGCTTCATTTTGCAAATATTGTGGATATTAAGGCTGTGGAATCTTCTTTCTGTTATAATATTAAAGCAGTAGGAGCATAAGATTTGGAGTTAGGAGTGCCAAGGAAAAGAAATAAAGCTCATGAATGGTCACAGCAGCTGGCTTTAAAGAATGAAACAAGCCTAAGCTCTGATGAGAATCTAAAATTCGATTAGAGCAAAAAAGATGATTTTCGGCAGTAATGGAAGGTTTATTGGTTGGTACTTGAGCTAACAGGGATTAGGTCTCAAAGGGCAAAATGAAAGGATATGAGAAAGTGCTAAGGAGATTGCATTACATACCTCTTAATTCATCAGCTGCAGTTTATATTGTGCCAGCTTCATTTAAGGGTGTTACACATCTGTCTGGTAATTCATGTCCAAATCTTTGGGTATGTTGTTTGCCCAGGAGGCAATTTCAGCACTGCTTCATGTGACTTAGAGAAGGCTTTGTACAACCTATGAAAGTAGTGTTCAGGGAGTATTGCCTACAGCAGTGATGGCCAAACTTGGCCCTCCAGCTGTTTTGAGACTACAACTCCCATCATCCCCAGCTAACAGGACCAGTGGTCAGGGATGATGGGAATTGTAGTCCCCAAACAGCTGGAGGGCCAGGTTTGGCCATCACTGGCCTACAGGAACTGATCATTTGTTTGGAAGCTGAAATTGGGGGACCACAAAATGCCACATCACTCATTCCTAGTCTTACCTGCCCAACCTGCTCCCTCTGTCAACTGTATTTTGTGAACCCACCAAGCTAACTAAAGCACACTAGCCATGTATTGTGTCCTGCCAAGGAGTTGAAAGACACATCCCTTCTGCATCTTCAGGCAGGTAGCAAACACCTCTACTGGGCCAGCATTGAGAGCTGGTGGACTTAATGTGACTTAGTTAGTCCCATCCCTTGGGAGCCTGCAATACTGAAGAATGAATGGAGATGTGCCTTCCATCATGAATAATATGTTAGATCCCAAGACGGAAGTAGAAACTGATGAAAGACTAGCCTCCTGCACTAATAACTTAGGATAACTTATGATAATACTTAAGTCCAGAAGAAAAGGTGAATTTGGGATGCCAAGGCAATTTTGGACATCATCACCAGCCATTCACAAATGTTCAGCAACTAGAGACTGATGCTATTTGTGAGCTTTAGTTAAAGCTGCTTAAGGGCTTAAAGTGATAGAAGTCCTTAAAGCAACTTAAACCACTTTAAATGTTTCAATCAGCTTAAGGGCTTGAAGAGTTTTGTTGTGGTAGCTGTAGGGTGTTCTGCGGGAAAGGAGTTTCAAGAGAAACTCAACAGCGCCTTGTGTTTGGAGGGCTGAGGGGTTAATGGTTGTGGGGATGGGTGAAATGGAAAAAACAGAGATATAGGAAATGAGAACAGGAAGACAGACATATATTTTTCTCTTTATCTGTACTATGAAGAGAGAGGGGACACATTGAAAGATATACACTTATTAGGCCATATCTCTATTTAATGATTAGCAGAATAAATCTGCTGAAATACTTGCAAGAAATCCATGTGCTCTTATTGTTCCACTTAATGAAGATACATTTTGTAGTGATCTTCTTATACATCTGATTCCACAGAAATAACCTTGTCCATAAATAATGTAACTAAAGATAAGGGAGTGAGCAATGAGTGATGAAAATTAATTTTTCAGTAGATATAAAAAATCATGATGCTCACGGCCAGTTTAGAGAGAAGATGGACTGGATATTCAGTTAATGATCCTCTTCATTTTATCTTTTTAATTCTAATTCTGCCATTCCTGTGTTGGTTTGCTGGTCTAATGGATGCTGTTGTGTTAGTTGTTAATATATATATATATATATATATATATATATATATATATATATATATATATATGCTATTTAAAAATGGTTTGATATTGGTTGTCAGCTGCCTTGCTTGAGAAAACTGTATTTTGAAAGATGGGATGGAAATCTCTGAAATGAATGAAAAAATATATTCCTTAATTTTTACTAGTGTATATTATTTCCCCTGATACCTCAAAATTTCAAAATGATTTCCCCTTCCTGTTTCTTCAACAATTGTTGTCAGCAGAAGACTTTAACTGGCTCTTGTCAAGAACTCTCAGCATCCTATGAAGTAACTATAAAGTGATTTAACTACTAATAAATTTGGGGTTGTTACTCCAGATCAAAAAATATTTTGAAATGAATGAGTGAGGAAGAATTTCAAGACACCAGTTCCTTAATTTCTTAAAAGAATAGTAAATCTCCAGGGCTGGATAGGTTTGGTGTAGAATATTATAAACACTTTTCAGAAAATCTTACTCCACACTTACTGGAGTTATTTAACAATGTTGTTTTCAAGAGAACAGATCCCAGGAACCTGGAGGCAATCAAAATTAAATCTAATTTCTAAAGCAGCTTGATTCCCAGTGGCCATTCATATTATTTAATATAGATTATAAGATTTTTGTTTTTACTACAATTCAAGTAAATAGACTAAAGATGAGTAAACCTCATTATACTGACCTGGACTAGTCTAGTTTTCTAATGCATAGCTTCCAGCAGACCCAGCAGTATTTGCCTGAATGTTATTTTTTATTGCAAAAAGGAAAAACTATTTTTAAAGCCTTTGTTTGTGTAGAAAATACTTTACTTTGGCAAATAATTTCAAACATGAAACTTGGACTAAAATTAATTAACCTTATTTACCAGCACTATACATCTAATATTAGGAAAAAACGGCTATGGTTCAAAATTTCTAAACATTATCTAGAGTTACTAAGGATGAATGTTCCCTCTCCCCTTTACTAGTCTTGCTTTGGAAGCTTTGGCAGTAGCATTAAGAGCTAACATTAATATCAAAGGACCTATCACAAAAGGGGCTAAATAAATAAAAGTATATAGTTCTGTCCTTTTTATTATTATTATTTATCGAATTTATATACCACCGTTCATTATAAGACCACAAGGTGGTTTACAACATACAACACAAATGTCACTAAATAACATAGTATCTGTATAACATACAAATCAAGACAATGATATAAATACAGGTATAATAAAAAACTTACATAACCCTATAGAGATTCCAACAATAGCAAATGCATATTTTTTTTTAAAAAAGGGGGGAGAAGAAAATCAGCAGCAGGGTATCTGCTGTAGGAATATAAAATCTTCTCTCAAAGTTTTTTTCTTAATCCTAGGCACCCACAGGAAATGGGAGACCCCACAAGCTTCAGCTGGTAGCTTTGCTTTCCCCTCTCAGTCACTCATGCATTTACAGATGACTGTTAGGATATTTCCGTTCCACCTTAAAAGGGAGCAGGCTTTGTGAGTCACAGAGTCTGCGTATTTCCTGTTCACAGGATGTTTCTGTTGTGTCTATGCTTTCGTTTCTCTCTCTCTCTGCCTGAACACGTAAACAGGCAGTCATGTTTTTTTCCTTTGTTCTGACCAACGCTGAATAAACTTCTAAATAATGCTCTCCTGCGTGCATCTTTCGCTGTGCGAATTCTGCTGATAGAGCGTGCATCAGCTCTGGAATGTGGCAAGCTATTTTCTGGAGCTTGTATCGCTAATTGCTGATACTGTAACTACGGGAGATCGATGGATTGTCCGGAGGAGACGGGGGCCATGATGGGCTTTATCTCCCTGGCAGTATCCCAACAATGACATGGTTATATATGCTGCCTGGCCCATCCATTGCAGCTCCTTCTTTAAAAACAAGAATGGGGAAAGTAACAGAAAGGAGCAGGTTTACAAGTGGATTATAGTAAATCTAAGATATTTAATAACATCCTTCCTAAAATACAAAGTGCGATGCGGGTGGCGCTGTGGGTTAAACCATAGAGCCTAGGACTTGCTGATCAGAAGGTCAGCAGTTCAAATCCCCGCAATGAGGTGAGCTCCTGTTGTTCGGTCCCTGCTCCTGCCAACCTAGCAGTTCAAAAGCGCGTCAAAGTGCAAGTAGATACCTCTCCGGCGGGAAGGTAAACGGTGTTTCTGTGTGCTGCTCTGGTTCGCCAGAAGCGGCTTAGTCATGCTGGCCACATGACCCGGAAGCTGCACGCCGGCTCCCTTGGCCAATAAAGTGAGATGAGCGCCGCAACCCCAGAGTCATCCGCGACTGGACCTAATGGTCAGGGGTCCCTTTACCTTTACCTTTAAAATACAAATTAACATAAAACAATAATTAAAAGTACTCAATAGTCCAAAACAATTTTGGTACTTGGGGGTTAGTATACCCTCAAATCAAAACAAGCTTTATCAAGCCAATTGACTCTACCCTACTCTAATGGGAAAAGATGTTGACAAAAACAACCTCTCAGTTTTAGGGAAAATAACAGCAATTAAAATGCATTCTTTATTGAGAATGCTATACCCTTTTCAGGAGTTACCCGTTTCCAATAAAACCTACTATTGGCAAAAGATAACAGAATGTTATATATTTGGAGCAAGGGAGAGATCACAAACAAAGAAAGAATTATCTATACGAACCAGTCTCTAAATGATGTCTCTTAGTTTGCACTATAGGGGGGATGGATGATTTAATATTGGCAGGGGGGTGCCAGTGACCTGTTTTGTTTTGTTTTCGCTCTGCTACTTGGTAAAGGAGATGTTAGGTCTGTGGTGCTCTATGATTAATAATGATCACCCAATGTGATCATTTTAAAAAGCCCTTTCAAGTCGACACAACTGAGAGCTATCAAGTGACAAGCGATCAAATGATGTACAACTATGAGTGATCCAATCTCTCGTTGGAAAACACTTTGCGGGGGAGGGGAATCTTAATTTACCAGCCAGATGAAGATGGTTGAAACGTTCCCTCTTGGTCTGGCTGCTAAAAAAGCCTATGAATAAATATTAATAAAGGGAAGGAAATTACCATTTCAAATATGCTGGATGAAAGTGATAGCTCTGGTGTTCTGTGGCAGTTATATATTAATTTAGCAGTGGCTGTCACAGCAATAATTCAGAGCACTTTCATATTTAGGTTCAGCTGCGTAATTCATTTTGATCTCCCACATTCATCAAAGCATTGTTTTTGTTTATGTTGATATCATGAAGCACAGAGAGAAGAGTACGGAAGAGGAGATTCACCCCCTGAAAGCATCTCTATCCCATATGCCTGTTACAGCAAGATGCTGTTTTGCTCTAATTGTATGTAATTAATGAACAATAATCAGAAAGATGTCTTCACTGTGAAATCATGATTTAGTTTTATTTTCTCCTATCATGTATAATTCATTAATCTCAGTACGCATTGTACACTTCTGCTAATGCTGAATGCAGAAGAGAGCGTTTAGTAACTACAGTTTAAGCTCAGCATGCCTCTTAAGAATTTCTTCAGCACATTTCCAGTGTATTCCCTTACCATTCATTAAGTACTACTCATTAAGTACCTGCATTTGTAAATGCAAGGGAGGCCAGCTCAATCTCAGTTCCAGATAAGATGCCTGGAGACTGGCAGAATATATTGTCAAAGTGAGTTAATCAGGTGCTACAAAAAGCGAAGACTCAATTGGCTGCTAAAGGCAGGTCAGAGAGTGGAAGTCTAGGAATGACAAATACTAGTAACAGGGCCACCCCTCTGGGAATTCATTAACTTTGAAAGAGAACCATAGGGAAGGTAAACTGATTAGGAGATACCTCTTGATAGCTGTGAGATGTGTGTGCATTGATCACTCTGATATACATAAAACAATACAGTGGTACCTTGGGTTAAGTATTTAATTCGTTCCGGAGCTCCGTACTTAACCTGAAACTGTTCTTAAACTGAAGCACCACTTTAGCTAATGGGGCCTCCCACTGCCGCCATGCCGCCGGAGCATGATTTCTGTTCTCATCCTGAAGCAAAGTTCTTAACCTGAAGCACTATTTCTGGGTTAGCGGAGTATGTAACCTGAAGCGTATGTAACTTGAAGCGTATGTAACCCGAGGTACCACTGTACATATCTTTCAGCATCAGCAGATGATGAAGTGGAAGAAAGACTTGTGCAAAATTAGCCAATTGAAGCAGAAGAGAAAATGGTAGCTAAAAGAAAGTGTGAATGTCTGCACAGATTGAAGCACATTTATACATCCCTTGCTGGAAGTTCCTTTTACTCATGAGTAGTCCACCACAGGGTAGTGGGAATCCCATTCTAGGTGACAAATAAGTGGGTGGTGGTAAGGAGACAGGGTAATTAATAGGACCAGACACCCACTGCTAGTGGGCTACCTTTACTGGATTGGCACCATCCACCACAATCACCTTTTGCTACACTGATGTGGATGAAGAAAAACCGAACGCAAAATTATGGAGTGGGGGAATCATCATGGAATCATTGTTTAAAAATATGATGGTCTTATATTGTTGTATTTATCGGCAGCAACGAAGGCTTACTTGTGGTTACTCATACTGGGATGCATGTATTGAAGTTTTTAAGAAATAACAGGTTTTATCCAGTTGGTGTCCTTGCACAACTGAAAATGCTTTTGATCAACTGGAAGGGATCCTTTAACAGGGGGAGGGGTGTAACCCTCTTTAAAAAAACAGTTTCAGGAGACACAGGGGCCTGCAGGGAAGAGGGGGAGATGCAAAAAACCCTTCCCTCCTCTTCCATTTTCAGACATCTCTGCTGGAGCAATAGTACTAAGAGGATCGATTCTAGTCTTGTCTAATGAAATTAACAATTATTAGAAGCTGTTTTCCTTAAACTGACAGCCAAATAATCGGTATAGATGCATTTCTGCAATGCACACATGTTCTATGACTACAGTTATAGGACTTTCTTCCTTCTGCAAGATCTATTGTATTATTCGTCATGTTAGATTTTTAGGGGAAATACTGAATTTCAGGCTAAAAATCTTAAAACCTCAAGTCCCATGAAAGGAGCCATAGGGTGGCTTGTTCTTCACATCCTCCCCTCTCCCCCCACTCTGCTGCCATGATCAATCTTGTTTTCCTTTTCCAAGCTGCTTTTAAGTTCCTAAAACAACCAGGAGATCAAAGAGGTGCAGTTTGACCCAAGACTTCTTTTGCTTCCTTCAGATTGAGAAATGAAATATTGATGTTGCCCCGCATTCCACAAACATTTGAACTCTTCTTCCATTTCAGAACATTCCAGGATCTTTCCAAACAAATGGATGTATCCTATGGTACTGTCCGGGATTCTGCGGTTTATGAATACTTCAAAGCAAAAGGAACAAACCCTCTGGAGCAAGACAGCACCTTTGCTGAGTTGTGGAAGACTATCAGCAAGAATAATGGAGCTGATAACTGCGTGGCAAATCCCTCTGAAGGCATCCGTAAGGTAAGAATGTGGGCATCATTAATTTACCTCTAGGAGGTTTGTGTTTAATATTTTCATGGAGGATAAATCCGTTTGCTGTTCCATAAAAGCAATGAACTGGCATTAAGAATTTTTAAATAGATTCAAAAAAACCAGACATCTAAACCGCAGTGATTACATTGCCATTTATTCTTCCCAAGAAAGCTGCAAATCTGTTTGGAACGAGATTGGTGTGATTTTTTTTTGTATTCTTTCCCCCCCACCCCCTTCTGAACTGAAGCTTGCACTTAGGTGACAATCAAAATCATATTGCCTTTGATGAACCCACAGCAGGAGTCCAGAGAGCCCATTGTGAATGGCTATTGTTCTAATCCATTAAAACTTTCATTACATCCCTTGTATTGTGAATTTCTGATTCCTACCGTTTTCTTTCATATCAGCGAGAGTGTTAGTCCTTGTCATTTTATGTACTGAGTCAGTTGCTAAGCCAGTGGTTTACATTCAAGGTCTGGTCTAAATTTGTGCTTAGAATATTGGTGTAAAGATTTGCATCCCACCAAATATAGCTTCACAGAACCTTTGTGTGTGGAAATAATTGGGTGGATGCTCAGCCACATTCCAGCTGCCAAATGGAAGTTTTTCTGGGGGCAAGACAAAGACAACCCCTTTCCATTTTTGTGGGTGGGGTGTTGGATCTGTCCTGGTTCATCTGTTCTCCCCCCAGAGCTTGCTACACAGCACTCTGGAGAGAAGATGTTCCTTTTGCTTAGTTCTTTGTTTTTTAAAACAAGATTCACCTTGCTGAGCTGCAGCTTGGAAGATGAACATACTGTGGCTTTGGCTACACCTAGCTGGTACTCAGCTGAGCAATGCAGCTGCCACGGCAGAACTGTTTTTTTTTATTTTATTTTAAAAATATGCTGAGACCTGCGGGCATAGGGCAATATACAAATTTAAGTCATTATCATTACCATCGTGGGACCAGGGCTTTGACTGGCCTGCTCACTCTACTCCCAACCTATGCAGAACATGGTGTAGCAAGGATTGCGCATCTTCACTGATACCATAGTATGTATTTGGATGTATATCTCAACTCCTGTCTTGGTGCATATTGTTTCATGCAACTGGGTTTGCAGTTAGGCCTCATTGTATAGCTGCTTTGGGTGTCCAACTTCCAAGTCAAATGTCATTATGCATTCTCCCATCCATGCAGCTTTTGTTGGTTTTGGAGATGTAATTCCACTCAGTCATGCATTCCTTCCCCCATAGATTGATTAGATTGGTATCAACTAGGGCCAGGGCCTTTTCAGTACTGGCCCTGACTTGATGGAATGCTCTGTCACAAGATACTAGGGCCCTGTGGGACTTGGCGTCTTTCTGCAGGGCCTGCAAGACAGAGCTGTTCCGCCTGGCCTTTGGATTGCACTCAGCCTGACCCTTATGTTTCCTTCCCCTTATGGTTTTGATCTATGGGCTACTATTAAAATGAGGCTGCATTTTAAATTGGGTTTTTCCCCCTTTCTCCCCCCCCCCCCATTATGTTTTTGTTGTGATTTTACTGATGTTAGCCACCCTGAGCTCGGCTCTGGTCGGGGAGGGTGGAGTATAAATAAAATATTATTATTATTATTATTATTATTATTATTATTATTATTATTATTATTATTATTTTATTATATCTCCTCTATCATATACGCTCACATAATTTTAAAAGCCTTCATGCCTTTTTTGCTGTTGCTAGATTCAAGTGGCAGTTATTGGGTTCAACGATCAGAGGTGACTGGAAACCTCATACTGAACCCTGTACTCTCGTTGCATTATTTATTTTAAGTGTCAGCTCAAAGCTGGCACATTTTGTCTATATGCCACAAGGCAAAGGGATGTGTTCAGACTAGAGCAACAATAGAAGAACCATCTGACTTCTAGCCCTGTGGCAACTTGGAGACCCTTGTTATATGTGTACTTCCTAATTTCTCCTGTGCCTTATATATCAGTATGAATGGAGGGTAGATGCCATTGGAAGAGTACTTGGTAGAACTAGACAACAAATGCAGAGAATGTGGCACAAGTGAAAACATCTTAGCCATACCATGGCATCCCTCTTCCCTTGTGCTAATGTCTCTTCTGCTAAAATTTCAGTAATTTTCTGGAAACACTCCCCCCCCCCCCGAGCAATTGAATTTAACCTCTAGCATTGCATGCTATGAGAGCAAAAATTCTGCCGAAATCAACAGGACAAAGAAATGCAACCTAACGCTGCCTTCCTTTCTCTCCCCCGCCTCACCTCCTCTCGAAAGCCTGATTGTCACATTCATTTTTTGATGTTGAAAAGTTGCTACAATGTGACTTTCACCTTTTATTTCCATGTGATAATCTCTCCTGAATGTGCCCCCAACTTGCTGAGATCAGAGATTTGCCATGTCTTTGGGAAGCCACGGAAAGCTGTCATTCTGCAGGGCACAGCAAAGCACAGAGCTCCTCACACTGTGTGCCTTCAAAACAAATTTCTCCACATGAAAATCACAGGCAAAAGTCACATTGTAGGGAATTTACCATATCAAGGGTGAGTGTGAGAACTAAAGCACGCTCCTTCATTATATTGCATTAATGTAGACTCACCAAAAAGAAAGGAAAAATGCAATTTGTGTATAAGGTTTAGATTCCAGTGCGGATGCTTCTACTCAAAATGCAGGTAGATGGTAGGCAATATAAAGCTCTCTAAGGATGTCCTTTCCTCTATTTTCTTGCTTCCAGTATCCGTAGGCATTATGTTCCACATAATTATAGGAGCAGTGAGATTATTTAGTTTAAGGAGAAAGCCCTTAACATTTGTCTGACAGCTATGCAGAGGTCAGCATTGCTAGGCATTGAATTATTATTATTATTATTATTATTATTACCATCATCATCATCATCATCACTACTATTCCCATTGCCTGTCCCTAGAATCTACTGGTCCTGTTGCTTCTCCTCCTTGCTGTTCAGGGCTGTTCACTTTCAGTGTGAGCAAGGAAGAAAAGAAGCAATGAGAACACAAGAAAAGCCTGCAGGATCAGGCCAATGGTCTATCTAGTCTGGCAAGGTGTTCTCACAGTGGTCAGCAAGGTTCCTGCAGGAAGCCCAGAGGAGGACTCTCCTTTCCTGCAGTTACCAGCAACTGTAATCAGGAATAGTAATCTCAGTATGACTTGCCCTCTTGCTCTCTCTGGCAGGTGGTTTCATATGGGCACTGGGGGGAAGGCAAGTAAATTGGCAGCAGTAACACCAGCAAGGGAGACAAGATGGGCCTATTCAGAGAGGGCAGCCCGCTGAAAACGTCTTGCCCCAAAGACCCCCAAAACTTGAGATTTCCACTGCTGCTTTCCTTCATATTGGACCACTTCGACCGGATATCCCCAGCCGATGTGGACAGACTCCTCCGAGCTGGAAAGCCCACCACCTGTCCTCTTGACCCGTGCCCGTCTTGGCTGATTAGAGCGTGTCCAGACGAGGTGCGGGCCCTCCTGGGGGATATCATCAATTTGTCCCTTGGCACGGGGACATTCCCAGGGGAACTGAAGGAGGCAGTGGTGCGCCCGCTCTTAAAGAAAACATCATTAGATCCTTTAGATCTATCCAATTACCGCCCGGTTTCGAATCTTCCGTTCCTGGGTAAGGTGATTGAGAGAGCGGTTGCTGAACAGCTTGGTGGGTTTCTGGATGAAACAGCAGCTCTGGATCCATTCCAGTCCGGCTTCCGCGCTGGCCATGGGACCGAGACGGCTCTGGTTGCCCTAACAGATGATCTTCGTAGACAGCTGGATCGAGGCGGGTCGGGGCTGCTGATTCTTCTAGATTTGTCAGCAGCTTTTGACATGGTCGATCATGAACTTCTGGACCACCGCCTTGCCGACGTGGGGATCCAGGGCACAGTCCTTCAATGGCTGCGCTCGTTTCTCTCCGGTCGGGGACAGAGGGTGGCGCTTGGGGGGGAATTGTCATCGCGCCACTCCTTGGTGTGTGGAGTGCCTCAGGGTGCGATTCTCTCCCCGATGCTTTTTAACATCTTTATGCGCCCCCTCGCCCAGCTTGTCAGGAGTTTTGGGCTGGGCTGCCATCAGTATGCTGATGACACCCAACTCTATCTGTTGATGGATGGCCATCCTGACTCGGCCCCAGACACACTGATCAGATGCTTGGAAGCTGTGGCTGGATGGTTGCGTGGGAGCCGGTTGAAGTTAAATCCTTCGAAGACAGAGGTCCTCTGGCTGGGACGGGATGATATGGGACTGAGGGGGCAGCTCCCATCTCTTGCGGGGGTGCAATTAGTGCCAGCACCGTCCGTTAAGAGTTTGGGTGTAATCTTCGATACCTCCCTCTCCATGGAGGTGCAGATTGCAGCTATTACAAAGGCGGCATTTTTTCATCTCCGCCAAGCTAAGCAGTTGGCTCCTTACCTCTCTCGCCCTGACCTAGCTACTGTGATCCACGCGACGGTCACCTCCAGACTGGATTATTGTAACTCGCTCTACGTGGGGCTGCCCTTGAGACTGACCCAAAAACTCCAGCGGGTGCAGAATGCCGCAGCGAGACTCCTTACGGGGTCTTCGCTGCGAGATCACATTCATCCGGTGCTATACCAGCTGCACTGGCTCCCGGTGGAGTACAGGATCAGGTTTAAGGTGCTGGTTTTAACCTTCAAAGCCCTATACGGCCTAGGACCCTCGTACCTACGGGACCGCCTCTCCTGGTATGCCCCACAGAGGAACCTACGGTCTTCAAACAAAAACACCTTGAAGGTCCCAGGCCACAGAGAGGTTAGGCTGGCCTCAACTAGAGCCAGGGCCTTTTCGGCTGCGGCTCCAACCTGGTGGAATGCTCTGTCACAAGAGACAAGGGCCCTGCAGGACTTGACATCTTTCCGTAGGGCCTGCAAGACAGAGCTGTTCCGCCAGGCCTTTGGTTAGGGCGCAGCCTGACTCCCTCCTCTGGCAACCTTTACAAAACTTTATGGCTGCCATCAATCTTGATTTTAATTAATTTTTATAATGTTTTTATAATGTCGCACTATTTTGGTGTTGTTAGCCGCCCTGAGCCCGGCTTCGGCTGGGGAGGGCGGGATATAAATAAAATTTATTATTATTATTATTATTATTATTCATAATTCCCAAATGCCAAATAGAGAAATTTAAGAAATGGAATCCATACTGCACAACTTGGAGTGTCCTGAAGTGTTTGAACAAGAGAAGCCCTCAAGAAATTATCTTTCATTCATATTCTCCCCCTCCACACACACAGACAGAGAGCACTTGGGACTTGTTCATTGATGAAGTTGTCAAAATTGTTAGGCTCCTTCCAAAATACAGAGAAGTTTGAAATTTCATGTATCGTCCTCTAACACATCTTATTTACTAAAAAATTCTGAGAATTGAACACACTTAATTCCTGCTTGACCCAAATTTGGGTCCCCAGCCCAGCTGTTGTTGCACTGCAACTCCCATCATTCCTGACTACTGGTCCTGCTAGCTAGGGTTGATGGGAGTTGTAGTCCAACAACAGATGGGGACCCAAGTTTGAGAAACACTGGATCATTAAATCCTCTGAATTAGTCAATCATTTGTCCCATGTACCAAAGGTAAATGTTGGCATCACTTTTCACTTCAGGTTTTCCCTCTAAATACGAATGGGCAGAAATTACATCAGTGACTAACACTCTTTTAATTTTTATGGGGGGGTGGATGATGAAAAGTCAAAACCCAGACCACCTATTTATGTTGTTTAAAAGATTTTGATGGGCAGAAAGCAAAGGTAAATATCTGACACATCCCAAAAGTACTGCCATTCTTCTAGAGCCCTGTGACTTCAGTTGTGTTTGAGCAGCTATATCGATCTAACATCAGGGATTTTAAAAATGTAATACCCCCTAGGCAGTCATTCCCAGTCTTATCCATCACACATCTCACTCCATCCATGATAATGCTTCTTTGTGCTATAGCTGTCATTGTCCTATTGGAAAAAATATATATCTATTTTTACAGTAAGAGACTTTTGCAAGATCAGCTTACTTCAATTTTTAAAAATGGGATATACAACAGTAGCACATTTAACATTTCCTTCACCTTTTTGTCACTTTTCCATAAGCATCAGTTTAGAAAAAGTGAACACTCACACAACGGGGGGTGGGGGTGAGAATCAATAAAAGTTGAACAAACAAACAAATGGCTGGGCAATGAGCCATCACCAGCGTTGTACTAAGATACCTCTCATGTCACTTACTACTTCCCATGAAATCTCTATTGAAGTGACCCTTTGTTCATTTCTTCAGCCCCCCATAATTGGCCACAACCCCCCCCCCCCATTGAGTCTAAAGATGTACCAACCTGCCTTAGAGAAATTTAAACAGTTTTATCAAAACTGTTTTGCTTTCTCTCAATATCTCTCAGATCTGATTAACTTTAAATTTTGCTTTGGGTGAAATATGGGCATCATCTGGGGGAGAGGTGAGCCCACTGAAACCTCTTTTGGCTTTCTTGGAAATGTCTCTGCTGGTTTGCCTGCAAAACACCATAAATCCCATTCGCTTTGGGCAAAACACAGTGGCAACCGTAGTCTCCTCCCTGTTCGGAAATGGGAAATAACTCCAGTGTAGTAGACTAGATGGTGCAGCGACTCAAAGTCTAGCGTTCTTTATCTCGTGGTAATCATTTGCTGGCTGTCAGACAGGGAACAGCATGTGATTGGAGCCATGAGCTTATGCGGAGAAATCTTCCCCAGTGAGTGAAGGAGGAGCACATGACATATCACATGTCAGTTAAATCAAATTGAGATGCACATCCTTCACATGTCATAGCCCTGAAGTGGAAGGCTTTGTCCTTGGGTTCTGCTTGGGAGAGTGAGTATGTAATGTATGTCTTGTGCTACTGAACGTGTTCTGCATCACGAATTTGATTCTTGCACCATTGAACTTGGTTAGAAACTTCCATTGACTTTAATGAGCTTTAGATCATGCCCTGATACTCACATGCCCCCTGATTAGTTCACTTGCTGTCTGTTTTGCCATCTTCAGCCTAGGGGTATTGTTTTAATTAGCTGTGGTCTTTCTGGGTCAGGTGCATTAGTTTCAGACTTTTCAGCTCATTTTCTCATTACTGAACCCTTGGTGTGTGTGGTTTTTTTGCCTCTGAAGCTACCAAAATAGGAGAAAGAACGAAGCTGGCTTTGCTCGAATATCCTGCACTGCAAAAGCCATGCTGAAGCAGTATAATGCACATCTGCTTAGGAGCCTTATGGAAAAGATCTAGATTACACGCTGCCTTAAGGTACAAAAATGTCACTGGCAGCTCAGACATATACCCCAAAATGGCTAAAAGCTATAAGTGTATGGAATCAGGGTTTTGCATGCATTGCCCTAGCTAAACAGGAACTTTTGTTTTTGATTCCTCAGTCCTATTCTTCAAGGACTGAATATACCGCCCCCCCTTTCGTGGCAAACAGCTGATAATAGGATTACAGTTTCTTTTACAGAACTGCACACATACAGCCTCAGATGCTATGTATACCCTTTGTTGGGTGCAAAGAGTTCAGCTGCAATCTTCATATGCATATGTCACCATTTAACATCCATCTATTATGTCGGATGCTGAATGCATGCATAAGAATATAAAGATACATATTTTATAACCTATTGCATAAACACCCATTTATTATGGATAGATTTATTTAACATTCATGTTTCAATGTCACACGGGCAAACTGGTTGAATACCAATGCATTCCATTTTGGGATTCACTGTAGAATTGGAAAGTTATTTAAATGTATATTATAATATTGCCAAATTAAGTCTGATTCTTAATTTTCTGGCACAAATGGCTTTTTAAAATTGCATAACTCGGTCTGCTTAGCCCCAAAGCTTGAACGGCAGTGTAGTTCCATTCTAATACCTGGCTGACTTAGGTGCCCCATGATTAAACCCTGGCATAAGCCAGGCTTAATGTTTAATAACATTTTCAAATAAAATATAATGCTCATATTATATTTTCTTCATGGCTCACTGAGCGTTTTGGTTAAAACAGACAAGTTGTGTCAAATACAATGCCTAGACATTATATATATTTTCAAACATAAATTAGCATTAGCAAATGGAAGCAACAGGGGAAATGTTTCCATGGATGGAAACTTGACATGCCATTGGACTTCAGTGGAGACTAATCTGAAATGTTCCCCTTCATGGATCACTGCTTTGCCATGGCGAAGGGGCTTGAAGAACTCAGAGAAGCTATGAACTATGCCGAGCAGGGCACCCAAGATGGACAGGTCATAGTGGAGAGTTTTGACCAAACGTGATCCACCTGGAGGAGGAACCGGCAAGCCACTCCAGTATCCTTGCCAAGAAAACTCCATGGACAAAGACAACAGGCATATAAAAGTTATGACGCTGGAAGATGAGCCCCTCAGGTCGAAAGGTGTCCAACATGCTACTGGGGAAGAGCGGAGGACAAGTACAAGTAGATCCAGAGCTGATGAAGCGGCTGGGCTAAAGCCGAAAGGACGTTCAGTTGCGGATATGCCTGGAAGCGAAAGGAAAGTCCAATGCTGTAAAGAAAAATATAGTGTTTTCGAGGTTACCAGCATGAGTTTGACCAAAGTGCGGGAGGCAGTGGAGGACAGAGGGGCCTGGCGTTCTCTGGTCCATGGGGTCACGAAGAGTCGGACACGACTAAACGACTAAATAACAACAACAACAATCTGAAATGTTAACTATAAAAAGCAAGATTTCTTATATTTTCATTGGACAAAGCTGCTTGCAATGAACTGCCATTTTCTTAAAGGCATGGGAAGGAGATAAAGACCTAAATGTTGTCGTACGAATCCAATCCCCACACTTTACCTGTTAATTGGACGCAAGACAGCCATCAGTGTGAAAAGGCATTCATATTAGAAAAGTAAATATCTGCTAAAAAAAATAATAATGCACAGACAAATGGGAAGGAAGCACCTTTCATGCCGTTTCTACCAGGGAGTTGTGAAATTACATCGGATAATAGAAGGAAAAGGCGTGAAATGCCACCTTGTAAAATTACTTGACAATGAGAAACGAAGAAAGATTCCACACTCATCTCAGTGACAATTTGCAGGGCTGGCCAAAGGTGTTTTGCTTCGTGCTCCCATGACACATGCAGAAGTCGACTAGCTCAGCAGTTCAATCTTTCTTCCATTTAGGAGATAGGACAGCATCTTCCACCATAGCTGAAGGCAGCAGTTGTGGGGCACACTTCGCTTTGTCCTCAGGTCCACTCCCCACGTCCAGAATCTGCCACCTGGCGCAGTTGCCTCGTTCTGCCTAATCACAAGACTGACCTAAACAGTTTGCACATGGTCGCTAATTCATGTGCTTTCTATTGTCCTTTTAAAATGTCACTGTTGTTCTGATGTCATAATCCATTACTTTATCTCTCAGGCTCATAACATTCAGTTTCCTTAGCAGTTTTGTGAAATGAACTTTACAAAATATGTTTTTGGAAGCTTTAGGTAAATTTGAGCAATATGTTGTCGTTTTTTCAGGTAATCTAGCAGGTTTTGAAAGGTTTTGCCTCATTGTATAAGCCTTGCAACTTCAAGTTTGCCTTGGTAGGTGCTTTAGAGTTTATTTGGTTGTCTGAATCGTTTTACTATAGGAGAGGGTAGAGTCCCCCCCCCCACAACCCAGTGCAGTTTTTAGGGTGGGCATACAGGTGAAGCCCGCAGATATACTGAGGAACACTTTAGAGAGAATAGAGCTGATGTTCTGTATTGAAAAAGGATGTAAGCATATGTGAGCCTCAAGGTTCCTGATTCAAATACTGTTTTAATCAGATGCTCACTAGGGAAGGCTTAGGCAAGCCACAACCTTTTAGCCTTGCCTCCCCATCTGTGATACAGAGGTAATAACAAGGTTGTTCTAGGAATTACAGACATAATCTATGGGGAAATATTCTATATAATTGCTATTTAGTACTCATTTTAAATAGTCATAATTACTGTACTAGAGCTAATTCTTTAGTTTACGCATGAGTTCAAAAATATTAGTGTGAAATCTAGCTGATACAATTGTTCAGCATCATCCCCCCCCCCGATAAAGAGAAATTCAAGGATTTTTGGGATTTCACCCATCATTCAGTTGAAAGGAGTTAAGAAGTAGCAAATTTATTTAGTACCTTTCTTTGGGGGGGGGGGGGCTCTTAGATGCCAAATCTAAGATCTTGCAAATCCAGCACTTTCCCCACGAGGTTCCATATTTTGTATGGATTTAAGCAGCGAATTTGCTTCTTGACTTCCAAGTAATTTTGTTTTATAAATTACTGCTTCAGCCTTAAGTATTTGAGGTGGCATTTTATGCCTTTTAATGTCATTTCAGAAATTTCTAGCGGAAACTATATGAAATATGCTTTTTTCCCATTTATCTGACGTTTTTATCAATAAAACACCCCTTCCCTCCCCCCCCCTTTGCACATTAGGCTGTCTTCCTGTCACATCCAATCAAACAGTAACATGCAGGCACACATTTGATCAAAAGGTGATAATTTGCAGAATCTAAAATATAAATACCTAAGAACTTTCAATTTCAAAGTGGGGGGATGAGGATGTCTTCTTCATGCCTACCATACTGCTAACTGAGGAAAGAGAGGTGTTTTCTCTGCGTGTCTGAAAAATTGACATAGGGGACATGAGAAACCCTTATTTGATTCCCTCCCCCTCTTTCTTTTTTCTTTTCCTTTCTCCTCCTGCGATGAGGCTACATTTTAATATTTTAATGTTTCACTATTTTAATATTTTAATGTTGTATTTTAATTTTGTTTTTAAGTTGTATTCATTCAACTTGTTTTTATTATTGCTTGTTAGCCACCCTGAGCCCAGCCTTGGCTGGGGAGGGCGGGGTATAAATAATACTAATAATACTAATACTACTACTAATAATAATAATAATTCAGGGGTGTGAACAGGATTTTCTGGGCCCAATATGCTGTGAATTGGGCTCTTTGCTACACTTGCTGAAAAAAATGCACATAAATTTTGCATGCATATGTCATATGCAAATTTGAACTCTCTTTTGCAGGATATAGCCATAGAAGGAGGAATAAAATAGCTACTTGTAATCATATTTTGCTTCCTTTAAACAGAGTGATGCATCATTAGACTATAAAGGGACTTTTTCTGGGTCTCCCCTCTACCCCTGAAAAGTAGTACAGCTCCAGTGCTTAAACCAATCTTCATCTGGCCAAATTATTACATTTTTGGATGCATGAGACCCACTTGTGTTCAACTGAGCTCCCAGTTTGCTGTGCACAAAGGATCCTCTCGCCATGAACCCCATTAAACACACAGATACTTATTTTTGAATAGACATGTATACCAGTGCACTGTAAGCTAACCATACAGTGAGTTTTTAATAAGTGCCTGGAGTTGTCTAAGCATCTTTGCATATATATATATTTTTTCAAATTCTGGAGTGAAGGGGTGGGTGACATGCAGTGGGACACACACACACACACACACTTTTAGGGAGTATTGGATCTCAAAATGTAGAGATTCCAAGAAACAGAAAAAGATAAATAAAAGTTCAGGGGTGTGGAATACTGCAGCTGTTTATGACCTCAGGAATTCCTGTCTCCTGGTATCCAAACACCTCACTTGTCAATCACAGTTCTGACTTGACTCTGGTGAAAAGCACTGAAAGGCAGGAACAGCCATATTGGTTCACCTGCCAGCACATTTTGGTTTTTAACTTCCTTTACAGGAGGCCAATCAGATTACTTTAAAAAATAAATAAAAGCCCTGATTCTGTCTCTGGGCTTGGTACATCTGCACCCCCATACCCCCTCTCAACAGACCTGTCCTAATCCCTTATTGACTAAAATGTTTACTGAAACTTTATGACTTCTGTCTAAGTTCCTTGAATGTTTTCCCTAGAGAAGTAGCTATGAATTTCATTCCAGATGTTGTTCTTGCGACATTTTGGTAGAGCAGTAGTAAAGACATCGAAAATTATGGTCGCAATCTTCTGTCTAATGTTAAAGTGGCAGAGGATAGTTGAAAATGATCTATTTTAATGGTGCAGGCCAGAGTCCTTTATAAGCTAAGACCTTCGTTATTGATATTGAAGGGGCCAGCAAGCTTAATGGCTGCAATCCAGCACAGAGTTAGGCGCACTTAAACCTGTGGATTTAAAGGGGCTTAACTGTGTTTATTGTGCTGGATTGTGGTCTATTTTGTTTCTCTGCCATATTCTCCATGCAGCCCTCAGTACCGCAGTGCTATAAGGGAGGAAGAGAGAGGACAACCTCACGGCTTCCTTGTTTGAGACTCAGGCTGAAAAGCTGCTGAGAACGAAAGGGAGAAATTCCGCCTAGGACACATTCAGCTGGTACGGCAGAGGCTGGAAGAGCAGTATTCTTCTCCGGGCATTGGCTTGTAATGGAAATGGAATGCCTGTGGATGATAATATTTCCCCAAGCACCTATGGTGCAAATAGGAGGCATAGTGTAGATAGGGACTATCATTCCTGTCAGCAGATTGCCGGCTCAAGAGAGCCAGTGACAGTAAAAACCCTGAAGGAAGAGACAGATACAAAATAGATGAAGTAAACATGTCTGGTGCAACCTTGTCTCTCAGGTTACATTTGCTCCTGGTTTTGTCTCTATTTAGAAATAACACAACCAAAGCCATGCTATGCTAGTGGTTCATAGGCAGGACTGGGCCTATTTATCACCCAAAGCTATAGGTGGCCAAATTCTAGGACACCACTGGCAGACTAAGAAGGGTTTGTGGCACATCTGGATAGGAGTAGCACGCTCTATTCCACAGGCGGTGGGCATGTCCCCAAATAAAAAAAATTGGGACATGATCTATGAAGAACTAAAAAGAATGCTAAAACACACATTTTTAAAGAAACCTGAAGCTTTCATATTAGGCATTCTAATGATAAGCATCCCAAATGAAAATAAAAGAGTGTTTCTTTACGTGACAACAGTGGCTAGAATGCTAATACAGTGGTACCTCTGGTTACGAACTTAATTCATTCCGGAGGTCCGTTCTTAACCTGAAACTGTTCTTAACCTGAGGTACCACTTTAGCTAATGGGGCTGCCGCGCTGCCACCGCACGATTTCTGTTCTTCTCCTGGGGCAAAGTTTTTAACCCAAGGTACTACTTCTGGGTTAACGGAGTCTATAACCCAAAGTGTTTGTTACCTGAGGGGTTTGTAACCCGAGGTATCACTGTAGCAAAATACAGTAGTACCTCATTGTGAGTCCGCCCTGTTTAGCGTCCATTTCATGGAACATCCACAGCAAACCTGGAAGTACCGGAACGGGTTACTTACAGGTTTGCTGCTTGTGCATGTGCTGAAGCTCAAAATCGCTTCAAAATCGTGTGTGTGCAGAGCAGCGCTTTGTTGAGCATCCCTTTCATTGAGTGTCCGGGGCTGGAAAAGTGAGTTAATACCAACAAAAGACGAGTGGCAATTAAAGTTGTGTGAGTCCCTTGAACTAGCCAAAATGATAGAACTAATAAGAGATCACTCAGGCAACAAGGTAAAAAAGGAATGGGATTGCTTTAAAAACTACCTGACAAAATATGGTTCCAAAGCAATACTCGGTTGTGATTAATCTCACAGATATGTACTTGACTAATTCTTTATCATTTTTTTATTCTTTATCATTTTTCTTTATATATATATTTACTTTTATGTATTTTTTATTTTTATTTTTGAATATTTGCATGTAATGTTTAATTCATGCTTTCTCTGTAATTTTTAAAAATGCAATAATGATAATAATGATGTTAATGATGGTGATGATGATGATGATAATATTGGAGTAGGATGGACTACAGCCTGTATTCGCCTCTCCTCTGCTGTGTTGCCATTTGCTCTCTGGCACAGTACGCTAGGGGCAAAACCACAGTGAGATGCAGAGGGCTGCATACACACCGTAAAAGTGCAGTGGTATCTCTTAGACTGCAGATCTGGCAAATATCACATTTGCCCAAAGGGAAATGTGATAGTCGCCAGAGGGAAGGGCTGTAAGTCCAATGGTAGAGCATCTGCTTTGCATGAAAAAGGCCCCAGGTTTCATCCCTGGTTTCTCCAGGGAGGGCTGAGAATATTCCTTGTTTTGAAAAAGCCAGTCAGTGTGGTCAGTAATGTGCTAGATGTACCAAGGCTTCCAGTGTTCCTAAAGCTTTGGACAACGGTGGACACTTTTCCCAAGTCTTCTCATTTGAGCCAGAACTCAGTCTCGGCACCTCTCAGGTGGGCGCCATTACCATTATAAGAAAACAAGGGAGGTGTTCATGCTGAGTTCTGGCACGTCTTTTTCTAGAACAACAGTACTGCTTTTGTCTGTTCCTCACAACTTTATCAGTATTAGCCACTCTTGTCAGGTTCAGAGGATATAGCTGTGAAAACCCTGACCATTTTGCTCAGGGAAGGAAGCAGTATGCCACCTTCTTCCTGCAACACGTTGTCCCAGTTCCAGATGTGTTTCAGATCCATCAGGCTGGGGTGGCAAGGAAGACACACAGGCACTGATGCTGAGCCATAAAGGCTCATTAGCTTAGCAGGGAGGCTTCAGATGACCACCCTGATATTACATTGTTCTGATGGTGCATTCATGTTTATGCCATTAGCAATTATCTTGTCACAATTCCATGCACAAACATAGAATTAAATGGAAGTGTGTGTCATATATACTGCATCAAGACTGAACAGTTTTCATCCTGCTTTTGCTTTTGGGACTCCTGGTCTGGCCTTCTTGTTCCCTCTGTGATATTTAACAAGGACCGCCTTTGATTCAGTAGGTGTATCAAGACCAAATCCTTGACAGCTTTACTCCCCTGTTTAAAGGCTAAGAACCTGATTTTGTTTTCAACATTCTGTCATTTCTTCACTCCTCACTTTTATCTTTTGAAATGCCATCAAAGCGTTCAGCAAATATTTGTGACCAAACATCTTTAAGGGAAGGTAGTCTAATTACCGTTTGCCTAGATCTCTAAAACAAAGTTGGCTAATCCTTAGTTCACCCCCCCCCCCATTTTTTCCTGCTTCCCTTTAAGATCCTAACAATTTTGGTGGTGCCAGCTAGCAGGGTGTGGTGGGGAGAAGACATAGTGCTGGGGTGGGCAGCCTATAGCAGATGCAAATACCCCCTCCTCAGTCATCAGATCTATCATTTGATGAGCAGAAAGGGGTTAATAACCCCCCCCCCTCAGCTAATCTGCATGGTTCTAAGTATGTGTGCATGCACAAGAGTTTGGGCTGGCCACACCCACCCCTGGAATGAGGGACCTGGAGGGTTGACCAAGGGTCAGTGACCAAAAAAAGACTTGCTGTTGGTTAAAGGTGGAAGATGATAAACAGCTGGAATACGATTTTCCTATACAGTGGTACCTCTGGTTACGTACTTCATTTGTTCCGGGGGTCCGTTCTTAACCTGAAATTGTTCTCAATCTGAAGCACCACTTTAGCTAATGGGGCCTCCTGCTGCTACCGCGCCGCCGGAGCATGATTTCTGTTCTCATCCTGAAGCAAAGCTCTTAACCTGAAGCACTATTTCTGGGTTAGTGGAGTCTGTAACCTGAAGCATATGTAACCTGAAGCATATGTAACCTGAAGTACCACTGTACAGGGGTGGGGGCGGGAGAGAGAGAGAGGGGGGGGGGCAGGGAGGTGGCAAAGATATTCTGGTTTTTTGTTGGTTTTTACTGATATGGTTTTTCGCCAATGAATTTTAGAAATATTGGTTCCGTGAGTGAATGGACTGACAGTTCTCTTTTGGAGTCTTCTGACACACTGCACAGAACTACATTTCCCAGACTTTCTTGGGGAGAGGAAATTAAATGATTAAATCATAGTAAGAGCCAATCTGAACATTATAGTAAAGACAGGTGCTGTGCATCTGGTTCCCCCTCTGCAATGACGAATAGAACCTGTCTCGTAGACAGGTCAAATTTCTGTGCTTGCTTGTCATCAGCAAGTGGAAGCAAGGAGATGCCTTGTGCTGTGTGACGTCGGGACATTGTGTGGCTTCTACTGCATGTTAAAGAGACTGATTCATATAGCAGCAGTTTTAGCACTTGGCATGTGATTACAATAACAACTAATTTGGTCCCCAATTCCTGATGTAAATTTGCAGAACCATATGCAAGAGAGAAAAAAGCACCCAAAAGAAAAAGAAACATCCATATGCCTTTTTTTGCGGGGGGGGGGGGGTGTTCTTATTTAATTGCACATTCAAAATTATTGCTTCCCTGAACCTGATGAGAAAACAGAAATGATCTAAACTTCCTTTTAATAGCTTGGGAGCCTGCATTTATGATTACTCATTTATTTGCATTAAATTCACCAGCCCATCTGTTCCACTGTGCTTTGTACATTCACTGGAGACTTAAAAACATATTACTTAAATGTATTAGGAAGTCAATGATTACTTTAACCAAGCAAAGCGATCGGGTTTCTTCTCCCTGAATTCCCATCCAGAGACAGTTCTTACATCTTATGTTAACGAAAATGATTTACATTCCTCATGCGCACAGCTTGCAGTCACTGTTTGGAATCCCAATTAGAGCTGACATTTGCGGACGAGAGATGTGTAGGTGTGTACTAATATAAGTAAATATTAGCCACAAGTGAAACTCGTGGGAGAATTCGGTTCCTTTAGCCTACGATGTCACAAGAGAAAAGCTTCCTTAGAATAACTAAACTTCTGATAGTTGAACCACACTACTCTTTTCTGAAATAAAATGAGGCTTGTTTCATTCTTTCACCCAAAAAGGTTTACTTTGTAACAGGGAAAAAGCACACCACAAAATTTAATGAAGAATTAAAGAGCGTTATTGAATCTGTTAACGAAGTGTAAATATAAAACATTTACACTTCCTGCACCTTCCAGGTAGTGATGGGTGAACTAGCCTTGGCTCAGTTCCAAATTGGCTTGGCATTCTTAGTTGGTATTTTGAAGGAATTGGGATGTGTGTGTGTGAGAGAGAGAGAGGATGCAGGAAGCTTGCTTATTTTCAGAAAGCTCCCTCTCAGCTTATAATGATGGATTTCAGATATGGATGGTAGACAGCCGCCACATCTCTGCAGAAAAGCAATTGGGAGAATTGACCCAAATAATAAAACTGACCCCAAACACGCTTGTACGTTTTAGTTTCACTTGCTATTTTCAAATAGCATCTCTATTTTCAGTGAGTTTTCAACTCACCCCCAAAATCTTGGGAGGTTTTCCCCCCCAAATTACAGTAAAGCCCACTAAGCCCGGTTTTTAAGGCTCCAGGAAACTCTGCTGCCCCTGTAGATAAGCCTTCGGAATCAGGGAGTTATCTGAACCAAAGAAGAAGAAGAAGAAGAAGAAGAGAGTTTGGATTTGATATCCCGCCTTTCACTCCCCTTCAGGAGTCTCAAAGCGGCTAACATTCTCCTTTCCCTTCCTCCCCCACAACAAACACTCTGTGAGGTGAGTGGGGCTGAGAGACTTCAAAGAAGTGTGACTGGCCCAAGGTCACCCAGCAGCTGCATGTGGAGGAGCGGAGACTTGAACCTGGTTCCCCAGATTACAAGACTACCGCTCTTAACCACTACACCACACTGGCTCTCAAAGAAGTCCCTTTATATATGCTCTCTGTAAAGACTCCTCCTACCCCATATGATAGGCAAGAATGATGCCCTAGCACCAATCCCAGATCTAAGGTTAGTTGCATGGGCAGAGGGAAGGCTTACAATAAGTAAGCTCATCCATCTACTAGCCATCACATACTTACAAGATCCTTCACTTAATTTAGCAGGGCACTTAAACAGTTCTTGCAAGTCACTCATATGTAGAAGGTATGGGTGGGGGGCATACCCCCCTTTTTAACATTATCTTGGAAGGTTGTGGCTCTCATCTCTCCCTCGTAGTGGCTACTTTTATTCAAGCTGGCTAGACATAATTGGTTTGATGAAACGGTCATTAGGGCCACTTTCGATACACAAACTAGATGTCTTAATTTGCTCTGTTTTTCACTTACTGTGTTACTGTTTCACACAAAGAGATATTTCAGCAAGTCATCCCAAATTTCTTTCAAAAACACATTGATGTATGAATATGACATTCATACGGAATTTTCCCCAAATTCTTGAGGTGAATTTTAGGAGTCCTTCTGCATTGGAATTTTACCTAAGCCACATTAAGTTGTGAGCCTCTCCCCCCCCCCAAAAAAAAATGAAGTTTGAAGCAATTTTAAACTGGGAGTTCTGCTTAGCTTAAATATAGATTGGAAATTCAGGAGAAGTTAAAAGAATGTTGATCTTGGGAAATTTCTTACAGCTTTTTTTGGGGGGGGATTTCATATACAGGTATGTTACTACTAAATGTTACACATATAGTGAAAATAGAGGTGAATTTGAGAAGACCTGGGTCTGGCAAAATGTATTTGGTGATTTTAAAACATTCTTAAAATGTATGTATGCCACTACTGTGGCCCGTGTTTCATAAGCTCAAAAATGGAAAATGAACAAGGTCCCAACTAAAGAAGAATGACAACTTAAGCTGACAGAATATGCACAACTTGCAGACTTAACATATAGAATAAGAGAAGAAGAAGAACATACATTTGGAGAAAAACAGAAAGCGTTTATTGAATATATGGGGGAAATTGTGTACACTTGAAAATGTTGGCAGCAGTAATATAAATTCAACAGTGTAAATAAGTTTTGATGGATATAAAAATGGAATACTGAATGGTTTAGTTTTTGTAAAATATGCAGGGATTTATGATATGCAAAATGAACCAAGGAAAGAGAAGAAGGGAAGTCACTGGTATTTTAAGGATGTTTAAATGAGTACTCTAAATTGTAAAACAGAAAATAAAGAAAATATATTAAAATGAGTAAAAAAGAATTCTCTGTTCAAAAACTCATAGCTTTTGAAAGAGAATGATAACATTCTATCCAAGTTAAAGATGTGTCTGAAAGTTTTGTTCCTTGTTTTTACAGGCAAAGAAAGGCAACTACGCATTCTTGTGGGACGTCGCAGTAGTGGAGTACGCGGCATTGACGGACGATGAGTGTTCCGTGACAGTCATTGGAAACAGCATCAGTAGCAAAGGATATGGGATAGCGCTCCAGCATGGCAGTCCATACAGGGATCTCTTCTCCCAAAGGTAATACAAAAGTGCTTGGGCTTGAACCCCTTCCCCAAGCCGAGTATCCCATTTGCTGGCATTTAGACCCTTGGCTAATCAGCTGCTTCTGGGTGAATATCGCTTGTAGCAATGCATTTCAGTTCTGTCGTTTCTTCGGGGTCGCAGGATAGCCCATCTGGTTTTCAATTCAGGTGAGTATGGGGGACGCAGGGACAGAGGGGCAGTCCAGCCCTTTCTAAATTAGGACTAGTTCACAGGTGAAGAACTGTGGGAGAGTAGAAAATCATGGCTACAAATTAATGAAAACTGTCAAATGGGGAATAATCAGTGAGAAATGTGTGGTGTATTATTCTATGCTCAAAGGTAGGCAAATTCACAGCAACAAATCCAGGTTTGCTGCTCAACAGGAAGCCGCGGTCAACCCTGTCTCTCTAATGAGTATACCTGTATGATAATAAGTTTCCGAGCACCTTTTTGCCACATTCATAATTCATGCTTCTTGCTCTGCTCTTTAAAATACCATATGTATATTTTAAAAGCATAATGGGTTGGATCCAGATTTAGCCTTCTGCAAAAGGAGGCTTCTTCTACTAGCAGAAAGAATAATTTTTTGACATTCTGTGAGATCGCCTCCAAAATAAGCTAACAGAGAACCAGAATTACCATTTCATTAGGGCAAGTCCTGAACAACATGTCACCTTCATAATCAATATGTGCAATAGTGATTGCATTTGGTTTAGTGTGTCTTACTTTGGAAACAAAACATGAGCATTGTCTGAACTGACAATTTAGGTGGAAAAAAGGAAAGCGGAACAGGTGGTTACCTTGCTGAGCAGCACTAGCTTATATACCATATTTTTCGCCCTATAAGACACACTTTTTTCCCCTCCAAAAATGAAGGGGAAATGTGTGTGTGTCCTATGGGGCGAATGCAGGCTTTCGCTGAAGCTTGGAAAGCGAGAGGGTTCGGTGCGCACTGACCCCTCTCTCTCTGCAGTAAACCTGGGGAGCCCGCGGGAGTTCCCGCAGGGCTCCTTAGACTGTGGATAGCAGCCTGCTTGCCCGGAGCATGGGGCGCCCTGAAGCAGAGCGCCCCGCCCTTCGGGAAGCTATCCACAGCCTGGGGAACCCGCGGGAGTTCCCACAGGGCTCCCTAGGCGGCGGATAGCAGCCTGCTGCACGGAGCGCGGGGCGCCCTGAAGCAGAGCGCCCCACGCTTCGGGCAGATCTCCGCAGCCTAGGGAGTTCCTGTGGCTGGGGGGGGGGGATATTTTTTTTTCTTTATCCCCCCCCCAAAAAAACTAGGTGCGTCCTATAGGGCGAAAAATACGGTAATTTATCCTGAGAGTGTGGGATTGCATCAGGGGCACATGGGGATATTTCCAGAAGCAGGAAAGGAAGCAGATGGCTTATGTTACAGTTTTCACTCTGCAGAAATACTTCCACTCTTCTGTCCTATATGTAATGCTCTTATATTCACTCTCATCATGATAAGATCCGGTTCAAGATGGATCTCCCTAAACTATAATCAAGTAGCACTTGACTTATACCACGGCCGTTTTGGGGGCTATCCAGTTCAGTTAGAGCTTTTCTCTGTTGGCATCCATCTGTCTCAAGTGTGCCATTGAAGGTAAAGTCAAATAACTGGAGAGTTACAGTGCCTGTTGTGGCTGTAGAGACCAATATGGTAGAGACATATTTTATTGTAGCTGGGGCAGATTGTACAAAATGTGTACTTGACCAAGCCTGCGTGAGTCAGAGGATCCTAGTCTTGATTATCTGTGGATCGCCAGGATCTCAGGCAGGGCTGTTTGACATCTTCAACTACAGTATCTGCTAGTTTACGATTGGCAGTGCTTCAATGGAAAATAAATTCCCCACCACCACACTTGAATTTCTGTTTCCCACAATCTCTTTGGAGGAGTACAAAGCTGTTGTCAACGACTGGTATGATCCTTAAACAGAAGCACTCCTGGAGATTTAATCATCAGAGCATCTGCATGAAGTTTGCAGTTTTTCCCTGTTGTGCCTAATTCAGGGGGTTTTCATGCCTGTCAGTTGTCAAACAAAATGGGGCTATGCATATATGTAAGTGCTCTCTTAAGTCTTGCTGTGCTGATATGCAGTACAGTGGTGCCCCGCAAGACGAATGCCTCGCAAGACGAAAAACCCGCAAGACGAAAGGGTTTTTCGGTTTTTGCGTCGCTTCGCTAGACAATTTTCCCTATGGGCTTGCTTCGCAAGAAGAAAGCCCATAGGGAAATCTCTGGGGACCTCTTTTAAATGCTGGCAGTGGGGAGCAAAGCCTTTTCCCCCCCTCCGGACTTCAGAAGAGGTCCAGGAAGGCCGGCGGGGGGCGAAAGTCTTTGCTCCCCCCTGCCTGCCTTCCCAGGAGAGCGGAAAAACGCACTGTGATTCTCCGCTCTCCCCGACGGCTTTTGAAGGCAGGCGGGGGGAGCAAAGACTTTTGCCCCCCGCCAGCCTTCAGAAGAGGTCCAGGACCTCTTCCGAAGGCGGGCGGGGGGCAAAAGTATTTGTCCCCCCCCCGCCTGCCTTCCCGGGGTCTTTTACATCGCCCAGGGACTGTCCGGGGCGATTTAAAAGCCCCCGGACGGCTTTTGAAGGCAGGGGGGGAGCAAAGACTTTTGCCCCCCGCCAGCCTTCAGAAGAGGTCCAGGACGTCTTCTGAAGGCCGGCGGGGGGCGAAAGTCTTTGCTCCCCCCTGCCTGCCTTCCCGGGAGAGCGGAAAAACGCGCTGCGATTCTCCGCTCTCCCCGACGGCTTTTGAAGGCAGGCGGGGGGGGGGGGGGAGCAAAGACTTTTGGCCCCCGCCAGCCTTCAGAAGAGGTCCAGGACCTCTTCCGAAGGTGGGCGGGGGGGAAAGTCTTTGTCCCCCCTGCCTGCCTTCCCGGGAGAGCGGGAAGGCAGTGCTGTTTCTCTGCTCTCCCGGGAAGGCAGTGGGGGGGAAGCAAATACTTTCGCCCCCCGCCGGCCTTCAGAAGAGGTTGGGGGACAGACTGTCCCCGGACCTGGTCTGAAGGCGGTTTCCATAGGAACGCATTAATTGATTTTTAATGCATTCCTATGGGAAACCGTGCTTCGCAAGACGAAAAACTCGCAAGACGAAAAGACTTGCGGAACGAATTAATTTCGTCTTGCGAGGCACCACTGTAGTACAGAAGCCTATTTGCAGGAAACCATGCCTAGCTCTACAGTTACCTGTTGGCTTTTGTTCGGGGGTCAAGGCTGCTTCCCATCCCAATTTTGCCAGTGTCCATTGTTTCTATGTCCACATCTCACCACCCCAGAGTAAAAATCTGGCAGGATAGGAATTTGGCAGGCATTGTTAATCTATCCAGTTCAGTGTATGATTTGGAGCTCTTGGGACCTAGATCTATAACAAGGTCAATTTAATAAACCAATGAAAATAATAGGCAGGAGAACAAAGAAAGAATGCCTGTTCAGCCCTTTCATTGTGCAGGGAGGGGATTTGTTAAATGGGGCCTGACAGGTTGGGGGTTCTCTGCTGTACCTCTTCTGGCTATCAAATTTAGTATTCTAAGCTCTCAATGTCCCTTAGTCAAGCCTTTCTTCATGGGCTGTTTTGTTGAGTAAGGGAGTGGCTATCGCTGCCTATAATGGTTTGTACAAAGGCCATTAGGACTTCTCCTGTAGTTGGAGACCTATTGCACTCCTACCCACAAGCACCGTGTTTGTGTGCTTCAAAAGCACAGCTTGACAGTGCTTGCTTCCTCTAACTGGTCACAGCTGGGGGTTGCTTTTCAACAGGGAGATGCATCTGAACTCACAGGTGAGGCTTCATTTTTACTAAGTAACGTTCTCAACATTATTTTTGACCATTATGCATGGCACCAAGATAATGCTGAGGAAAGACTTGTGCCACAGTTTGCTTAACAGCAACGGTAGCACCATTTCCACCCCACAAGTGCATCAGTGGATCCAACCCAATATGTTGAGAGGCCCTTACTTATTCACAACTTTCTGAGTGTGTTGTTAATATTGATTCCTGCAAAATTTTACAGTGTTCACATCTCATTCGTTGTGCAATTGGGTATACATTTTTTTGGTAGCACAAACCTTGCCGATTGTCAAGTTTATATTCTTTCAGTTGCACATTTCCTCTGTGCAAGCTTTCCTTGTCGAAATATAATGCTTGTGGTTTTCCCTAAAATGATCTCTGCAGGATCTTAGAACTACAAGAAGCTGGATACTTGGATGTGTTCAAAGAGAAATGGTGGCCACGAATGGGACGCTGTGATCTGAACAGCCACACCAACGCACAGACGGATGGGAAGGCCCTGAAGCTTCACAGTTTTGCAGGGGTCTTCTGCATTTTGGCAGTGGGCCTGCTCCTGGCCTGTTTGGTGGCAGCCCTGGAGTTGTGGTGGAGCAGCAACCGTTGTCATCAAGAGACACCCAAAGAGGTCCATAACTTTTATTCTTATCACAATTAAGTGTAGAGAATGTAAAACTTACATCAAACTGAAGCTGTGGAAATCCAGTTCACTGGATTACAATTGCAGATAATTACATTTAAGCACAGGTTTCTTTCTTTTTAAAAAGTTATATCCCTTTTCCATATTTTTTTTATAAAAAATCCCTAATGTTTGTGTTTTATGGAAGGTACCAAAATGTCAGCTCTGGCAACTAAAGTCCTGTATTTATTTATAGAGCAGATACAGCCTGGGCAGCAGCAGCACTGCAAACATTCCCACATTGCCCCACCATTGTGCCTCAACCTTGCCATGGAGAGACCATCTTTAGGGGTAAGAGAGTAGCTCAGGCACCATGCCTTTGGCCCCCACTGTTAAAACTGACAGACAAGGATGTTTAGGGCTGCCTTAAATACACAGATTCAACACCTCCTGATTCTTGCAACAACAACAAAAATCCCATGTTTACCTGCTGACCAAGCCTGCACCACATGTCACCTGCTCCTCGACACCAAGGACTGCTTTTTGCCCTTCTGGTTTGGTGTTAAAATACTCGACCTGGAATATGGGAAGATTGAGAGCAAGTGTAAGGCTATTTACCTCACTTGGGGTCCTCATCTGATCTTTTGGTTAAAGCAATAGAAGCAATAATGCAGTCACCAGGTGACATGAATCTTGAGTAACAAGCTAGATAGGTCAGGTGGAATCTAGTGACTTCAAATATATAGTTTAACTATATATTTTTTAACTTGGGTATACGCAACTCATGATTCACCAAGACAGCTCAAATATAGTCATGTATTGTGATCTCACAGGAGCTAAACAATCCTTCCTGTCCCATTTTTTTGCTGTCCTAGGTAAAGCACAAGAGCATGAGGTTTATTGAGCTTCTAGTAGGGTCTGTGTTCAGCTTGGTGAATGTCTTTTTTTGGGGGGGAGGGTGCATATGAAAGCCACTGAACTGGTTGGTTGTGAAATGGGGACTTGAGTAAGGCCCTTCCCAGGTGTCTTTTGCCACCATGGAGAGATTATTTCATTCCAAGATGTGAAGTCTCTATGGTAGTTAGTTGCTGTTAGCTGATAAAGCAATCAGAGAGGGATTGCAGAGGATGATGTTAAAATACGGCAGCAAGGAACTTCAGTATGTTCCCATGTGCTCTTATGTAACTCAGTTTTCTTTGTGGAGGAAAATATCCCTTTACAAAGGAAGTGTGGGAGCAGTGCATAATAAGGCAAGCACTTTTAGAGAGATATGTAATGCTGTTTTCCTTTGTGTGAACAGATGAATGAATCTTTATTCCACTCATTAATAACACAATAAATCATTCAGGCCCCATCACTGGTGGATGTGTCCCCCCCCCTTTCTTGTCTCTTTCTAAAAATAATACTCTTCAGAGCTAAATGAGCGGCTTTTAGTTAAGTATCTCTTATAGTCAGAATATGAAATTGCCTGTTATCAAAGGTTTTTCTTGCAAATATTTCAAAGCAATAATAATCAACCTGTCATAGCCATATCGTGCAAAGAGACAGCATCTGTTTGCATCTGTTTCGATCTTTAACAGCCTCACCTCTCTGTTGGGCTTTGAGACATTAAGGCACTTTAACCTTCTTTTCATCTTGAACAGATGCTTTGTACCAGAGGGTTATGACAGCAGCCACACCCCGACTGGGGAAGAACACAGGGCCTATCACTTTTAATTTTTATTTCTGAATAGCCAGAGTGTTGCACTAATTGACATGCCTACCACATACAAACTGATGGGAAGGCTTATAGTCTATAATGCTACTTGTCATTAACATTCCACTTGTCTGGATTTCCTACTTGTTCATTCAATTTGTCCTCCAAGTCTTCAGCTACCATGCTTCACATCCAAGTCAGAGAAATCATTTTGTATGTAAGTCCACTGTGCATTCTTTTCAAAGGGAACATTTTTGGTAAAAAAAATAACTTACTTAATTTGCTCACGTAGCCAAGAGTATCATGAATCCATTTCTTATTCACGAAGAGATGATGTGTGTAGAAATCCATCTATGGGCAAAGACACATTATTAGTATGAGGGCTGAAACCCTTAGTTCGTTCAGTTAATAGTGAGTGAACTAAAACTAATTTGAACTGAACACTTTAAAGTTCAGTCTTCTGCATGTTCATGGCAGTAGGGATGTTTGAGGAATTTGCTCTTTGTGGATTCCGATTCAAAGTAGCCTCTTAGACATACTATAGATATTTTTGAATTTTTCAGTTCTCCAAAATTGTGATGCAGTTCTAAGTTCAAAAGACACACCCAAATGTGTATTATATATATAGTGTGCTTTGGGATTTAAAAAAGCCTATATAAATGCATACTATGAAGTAATAAAAAAAACTATTTAGTGAGAAAATAGAATCAAAAATACCATTCAAATACAAGTTTTCATGCATTATTATTATTATTATTTAGAAAAAAACCCTCTGCAAATTAATGAAGACGTGGGACATAACTTCTGAATAAACCCTTGTGAAACTGACTCATGAAATAAATGCTGATTTGCCCTGTCAGTGTTGCCCAACTTCCAGGGCACAACTAGACATGATGTGGAAGAAATATATAAACCAACTGTGTCCCAGAGGTTTTTTGTTTTTTTGTTTATCTGAATGTGGTGGGACAAGGCCTCATACAGAGCTGTGGAAAATGTGGCAGTAACATTTCTCTCCCACAGCATTTTCCTGACTGAAATTTCCCCCTGTGGCTGCTGTTTGTCCTGTAGGGAGAAACCTACAGTGCAATTTTAATCAGAACAAGAGAATTAGAAGTAGGGGAGAGATTAAGTTGTTCTGTCCCCCAGAATCATAGCCCTTGTTCTATTAACTTTTTTAAAAAATGGGTCATGGATTTCCTGCATCAAATCTACTTTCCCTATATTTGGGCAAATAAATCCATTGAAGAAAGTAGGAACCATTTCTGAGAACACTTTGATAGGATTAGGATGTTAGTTGATGGTGTGATGGTGGTGGGGAGGCAGCCAGGGTTAATGAGAACAATGTTTAATTGATACATTTATAAGTTAAATGTTTAGACCTTTTGTTCTAGAATGCCATTTTAAAGAGAGAGAGAAATGTATTAAGGATTGTCTTTCTTTCCAAGGTTCACTCACTTCACTATCTCAAAATGGCACCTATAATGAATTAGCTGTTGGGGATACATGCACACTTGTATAAATTGAATCCGTTATTGGTTGAAATGCAAAATATTATTTATAATCAGTGGACGGATGACCAATTAAAACGCATGCTTTCTACCCTGCATTTCTCACCACTTCGAACATGGTGGGTTCTTGGTGCAAAATGGAATTGCTGATTTAGTTCATTCAAATAGGGCCTATTTTACATCTTGCCAAACTGCCAGGTACATTTTTCTGAAAGGTGTGCCCAAAGTGTATCTCACACAACAGCCTTCCTCAGAAGTTGCTGGAATATAACCTCCATTGTCCACAACCAGAATAGTCAAGGATAATGGGGATAGTCCAACAACATCTGAAAACCTAAGACTGGAGAAAGCTGCCATACTATGTGTGAATAATGTGCAACGTTTTAAAAAAGTATGTCTACATGTGGATGCGCATGTACTTCACTTCATTATCTGAAACCAGTTTCAGACATTTTGAGCTGGCAATACATGCACGGCCCATCACAGTGCATTTCACTCCTGCCTGTGTTGTGCTGGCGGCAGCCAGGGAGTCGTGATGTATTGCCAGCTTGGCCATCTGCCTGTCTGCATGTTTGCCTTTGCCCAAGCAAGTTAGGCGGGCCGCCTCTTTCCTCCCGGTCAGTCGCAGGAAGAATGAGGCAGCCCACCCTGCTTGCAGGCAGGCAGATGGGAGAGAACCTTCTCAGGCTCCCTCTGCTGAGGCCGGGACTGGGCTGTGGAGGGAGCGAGTCACTCGGAACTCCTTTAACTGAGCAAGCAGGAAGCTTCCTTCCCTTCCTCCTGGTCGCTTCTCCCTTCCTCCCGAGCCCAGCCACTTTTTCAGATGTTTTTGGTGTTTGGGCATTGTGATTCACAATGTTGAAAACCAGATACCATCCAGCCCTAGTCCTCAGAAGTGGTTTTTATTTTACAAGATATACCTGGAGTAGCTCTACTATTTTTGTAATATGCAAAGGGATTTTGAGAGGCATTTCCTTTCAGCCGTAATATCAAAGAGTGCCACTATTAAAAATAATATAATGAAAAGTCCTGCCTATACAAAGTTCTTACAATGCAACACAGCGGTCATATTATTTCCCCAAGCACACGTAATGCAAACTATGCCCCAAAGTTGTAGCCAAATACAAAAACGAATGGTTAAATAGAGGTCAACTTCTTTTTATATCAAGGTATTCAACTCTCCATTCATTTGGGAAGGGGGCTTTTTCGCCATTCTTTGCTGTTTCTCATTGTTGGGATTCTTTCTTTGTCTGCTTCTTGCACAGAATTCCAATGGGCTTCTGATTGTGTCCAGCTTCACTAATGCTTTGGAATCTGCAGTTTTGCTAATAGGACTGTCTCTTGGAATTGCCAGAGCCTAGTCATTGCTTGCTAAACGCTCTCTAACATTGCAAAATGCTAACCACCCATTTCTAAGATCTGCTTTGCCAGCAAGTAGGCACTTTGCATAGCCCACGCTCACCGGCCACTGTAGCAGTGCAGAATTTCAATCAACTATGCCCTGCAAGCACTGCAGGGATCTTACAGCCAGGATTTTAAGGCAAACCAACTGTGGAAGATTTGATTGAAACATTTCGGGGGAATTTCCTCCTGGGGAGTATATTTTTAACCTAAGTTCAGTAGGAGGCAATACTTTAAGAAATGAAAAATGGATTAATAACTTTGGGTAGATCACAGAAACAGACAACTCCTCTCTAAGGTAGTATCTAGGCAGAGGAAGCCACTTTGATGCTGATCATGGCATGACTTGCAAGCTATTCACTGCCTTGGCTACTTTTAGGTCTGAGATGGGGAATGTGTGACCTTCTGGATTCCCACTTCTGTCAGTACCAGGTAACATGGCTCATGATCAGAGATGATGGGAGCTGTAGTTCAACAATACCTGGAGAGGGACATTTAGGTCATTGTTCCATCTTGAGATTTTGGATGGTGCTTACCAGGGCTTTTTCAGCTGGAACTCAGTTCCGGCGCCTCTCAGGTGGGCGTCATTGCCATTGTAAGAGAACAAGGGAGGCATTCATGGTGAGTTCCGGTACGTCTTTTTCTAGAAAAATAGCATTGGTGCTTACATTTATGAAGTTCCTAGATACCTTACAGCTCCCTATCATCAGTTTGTTATTGAGTTTTCGCCTGATAACATAAAAAATAATGCACATTGAACCGTCTAAACCTGTCCTAATTAATAATCTAATTTACATCATAATTTTATAGCAGTTCCTAGGGAGTCCCAGAAATTACTATCAAGGAGATTGGCCCTCGGGCACATTTCAAGCCATCAATAAATCCTATTTTGCAATCTGTTGCAGCCATCAGTTAAAACAGGGTTTTTATGTAATCACATTGGGAAGGTAAGATGTAAAGGAGGACAGGTTCCCAGTACCTTTATCAGTTGTGTGGAAAAGGGACTTTCAACAAGGCCACCTTTAAATACTGTACTGTATTTAGCTTTGCTAAGTATCTTTCCCCACTCCCTAGCCTTCATTTTGCTGTGTAGCAAAAACAGCTGTCTGTTAGGTCTGCTGCTATTAGCAGCTGAAAGCAACTTGTGTTTGCCTAACTGCTCCTTATCAGACCATGTGAAAAACATTCTACTAGAATGTCTTTTGCCTCTTAGCAGCTTTCAAAGGGCCAATAGTGAGATTAGCACTGCAGGAGCTAAAATACTGGCATTTTGTTATTGTCAGTGCCTTCACTCATCTTCCTGCAAACCAATAATTTTTTGAAATCAGTGCACAAGGCTCTAGTGTGCAAAGCTTTTGAACTAGAGATGACCTGTTCCTACAGGTTTGCCTCTGGCACTGTAGGAGTGTCAACCATTTTTATCTTTTTTAAATCTTTTTTCTTTTTACAAGCCTAACCAGGTTTACATGTTTTGTGCCTTATTGTGATCTCCAATGCCACAACCATCATAAATACAATTTTATTGGTATTTTTCATGAATATTTTAAACTGCCTAGAGCTCAGTGGTATATAATGCTTGATGTATCAACTAAAAGAAAACCTCCCCCTTTCAGTGTATTTAGCTTGAATAATACCATAGCTGTTAATGATGGGTGTATTCTAACCTACCTCAAAACATTTGCATCCTAAAAGCTCCTGCTGTCTTAGAGTCAAGCTTCACAAGTGACAGTCCCATGTAATGTATCCAGTGATGGACAGTGATGGATAGTATCACTTCAAACTGTGTGTGTGAAATGTTTGAATGATCCCTCTTTCTGAACAAAAAAACCTGTCTGGATATTTAAAGCAAGTATGCAAGGCAGAAGGACAGGCTACAAGTATCTCTCAAACATGCTGATTTTGTATTTGCAAGAAATATTTCACGTATGAGCATTCAATTATTTGATCTTTCTCCTGTATGTGAGGTGTGAATTGCTCTCACGCTTTGTTTTATTTACTGAAATATTTGCTAGCATCTCTGCAGCCTGGGCTCGCCGAGTGGTGCACGGCATAAAAATGAAAATACAATAAATACAATGAATTTGATCACCCAGCAAATTGCACTACAAATTAGCATAAAATCATAAAAACTAAAGAAAAGGCTAGGGAAAATTATTCACCTGGCACTGAAGAGAGACTCGATATTGGCGCCAGGTGTACACTACAGAGCTATGTTACTTGCTGATTGGGCTCCTCAATAAATGGACTAAGTTGGAAATGCTGTTCTCCATGCAATCTAAAGTAGTAGAGTCCAGCAAGGAATACATTGCATGGGATTTCTGATCATGTAGAATAGCTGCCAGAAGGAGGAACATTCCTTAGGGACTGAAACAATAACACCACAGGTTCTGCATAATGGTAGCCATTGTGTACCACCTGGATCCATTGTACTTAGGCATGTATCACCTCCATTTTTATTTTATTTTTTTAAAAAAGCACAACTGGGGCATTCATGCACTTTCAGAGTAGAAAATTAGCTGAACTGTTTTGGGAACTGGGTCCTTCCTCCTACTTAAAAATGAAAACACTGAAGACAGGCACCATGGTGCTCTCCAGATGTTGTGGACTCCCACCACCACTTTGGCCATGCTGGCTAGAGCTGATTGGAAGTGTCTTTCTCAACATCTGCCAGACAACAGGTTGACAACTCTCAACACAGACTATCACAGGCGTTGGCAAACTTGACCCTCCAGATGTTTTGGGACTACAACTCCCACGATCCCTAGCTAGCAGGGCCAGTGGTCAGAGATGATGGGAATTGTAGTCCTAAAACATCTGGAGGGCTGAGTTTGCCTATGCCTGGTCTATTATCTCTCTCTTTTTTGCCATTTCATCACTGTCTTCTCCCCCAACCCACCCTATTGCTGGCTGTTTTTCATTTTACTGTTTTGTTTTTTCCAATTTGTGTTCCCTATTCCATGTGAAGAAAAATACAAGATTTTATATATATATATATATATATTCCCCTTCATTGTATGTTTATATTTTACATTGCTTTTTAAATTATTATTTTTATGTATTTCAATCACATCTGAAATCTGTGTACTTTTTTTGCTAAAATTTCTCATATAAATAATCATCTGTATGTATCACTGCATTGTACTTTAATTTTCTAAGATGAAATAAACTTTTGGGAGCAGGAAATATTAATAAAAAATGTCACTGGCAATACAGGGCAGTAGAACAGTAGTACGCTAGCTACTACACAGGGCCAATTCACATGTGCAGCCTCTTAAATTTTCATTGCTTACAGTCCAGTCCTGTCTACAGACTGTCTACTCAGAAGTAAGTACTCCAGAGTTCAGTGGGGACTCGGAGTACAATGGGGTTTGGCATGAAAAAAATGTGTTCACTAGGATAAATTCACACCAAAATGCTGGTGAATTTTTGCGAGGAAATTCACAAATTGTGGCAGAAATCTAGAGAGCAGAATTTAAGATTTGGAAAAAAATGAGAAACTGGGAGAACTAGCAGGTCCTTCCATCCCTAATTGCAGCCGTAATTGTGGTTAGATGACTGAGAGTTTGAATTTATCACTGATTCCATCAGAAAGTAATGTGTTTGAGGCTCTGTAAAATGGTCACATGCACTGGAAGCAAGTTATCACTTGTTAAACAATGGCCTGTATTCACTTATACTTACTAAGACAGATTTCCACCCAAACAAGCTACCTTGGAATGTGGGATCTCCTGTAGATTCCAGAGTGTAGATAGAGAAGAATGGAAGTCATTCTACTCTTCTCCAACACTTTTCAGAGAAATATCAGCTTATCATTAGCTCTTTACTACCATCTGAATGGAGTTCCAAAACTACCATGCAAATAGAACTTGAAGAGCTGTTGAAAACCTGGCCATTTGACAAACAGTTTTTTGTGTGAAAGGTGGTTGGATAATTCTTGGACATACAATCTTAAATCAAGGTACTGAACTGTTTAGAAATCTGGATTACTCTAATCTACCAGCATCTCTGTTCCAGGGGAAAAGTGAGGAATAAGGGGAGGGGGTGATTTACGTGTTCCCACTGCAACTTTCCAATACACGAGACAAGGAGGGCACTGAATGGCCCAGCCATGTTATGAAATACTATGAGTTAAGCTCTGTACCAGGCTTAATTTGTACAGAGAAAATTATACCAAAATAGAATCCTGTTCCAAGCAAATGGGACACAGCTGCTGGTCATAGAAACACCTGCCAACATGCACACAATTTGAAATACTTTCCTACGTTGGCCTCAGTGGTTATTGTGAGCCTGCCTTCTCCACCAAATAAATATATAAAGCACTCCTAAAATGTAGCACTAATTGAGATTACCTAATTTATTGGTGGAAATTGTATACTTCCTTTCTTTTCCAATCTACAATTCTTTTTCGGTATCCAAAATGGTGAAGAAAATAGCATTTTAGAGTATGAAGTACACCAAAATTAAAAATTAAAACCTCCAACAGAACCAGACAAATTAACCTGGACCGTGCCAGTCACTTTCAGTAGTTTGGGTGCATTTTTAGTGTGTCATTTATGTCACAAATAGGAAATATCTGATTTGGCTGATTGAAGGCAAACTCATGACTGAGCGCACAAAAAAATCAGAAGTGGGAGGCAACCAGTTCATGCCACTACTAATTCCAGGCCAGGTCACATGGAAAAACATACCTTGATTTGTTTGAATGGTTTTACTCATATTCCAGATGATATGTGCTATCATTTTATTCATACTTACTTGGAAGCAAATTTATCCAGTGGGGCTTATTTCCAAGTAAGAGTACATTGAAATGCAATGCAGGTATAGCTGAAATAAATCAAAACCTGCTTTGAAATGACAATTTCATGTCATGTGGCATGTCAGTGATGGGTGTGATTGATCAGCAATGAAAAAATACCAAGGGTAACACATTAATCTGAGAAAAATTAGAAAGTATTTCTTCCACTCCCACCAAAACCCCAACACACTTTGGGGCGTGTCTGGCATATGCTGAAAGGATGGGGGGAAGAGTTCAAATAAAAGATGCAGACATTTTGCTTACTATCATCAGTGTTGCATGACACAGGTATGCTGATATCTGTCATCACTATGTGTACATTTCTTAGAAGCCACACTATTTGATCATTTTCCCCTCCCTCTTCTTCTTCTCTGTGTTTTTTTGCCCCTTGGAGATTGCCCATGAGGTGAGGCTGGGTCTCAGAACCATGGTGAGCATTTAAAAAATCACGTATAATTTTTTTTAAAAAAATAAAAATCTATGCTTGCAGTCACTCCCTGAAACCTCCAACCTTTCCACCCTCCCTGCCTCTTTTGTTGCCTGCAGTGAATGCACACCTGAACTGCACAAAGCACACATTTCCTCAGCCTACAATGCTGTCATTTCCAAACAATTTCATTTTCATACCTCTTGGCATGAAAATAAAAAAAACCCCTCATGTGATGTCACATTTTCCTTAAAAATGTTATTGTACATCCTTTTTTGCTACTTTTTATCTGTATTGTTCTGAGTCAGTGCCAGACCATTGATGCATCGGGCCAGTACTGTCCATGCCAACTGCTTTGCCAGGCATAAATGCCCTTCCCAAACAGTGCAACTGAGTTCCTTATAACTAGATGTGCCAGGGACCAAACCTGAGACCCTCTGCATGCCATGCACGTGATCGCCTACTGAGCTATAATCCATTCCTTAACCTTACAAAACCGACTACTATATATGTATAGACACACATTCATTGCTGCTATTGGAGATCTCCCTCAATCCAACTCTAATTCAAGGGTGTGCAGAACCACAGGAACTCCTCAAGGGAATGGGCCAGTCTATCTGAAACCTGGCTTGGAGTGCCCATTCACGACTGTTTTAAAATTCCAGCTGCTTAGATAATGCAAAAATACCCTAAGTATATTGGAGTACAATTCATTTTTTCTCATGTTAGAGAAAAAAGCAATCATGTCTTTGATTCTGTCTGTAATTCCTGATGATTCAGTCTGTCAATCCAGGTTTCTTTCTTGTGGGAAAGTAACCCAATGAAACATGGACTCGGTGAGCCCCAATGATGTATTCCCGCCCCCATAAATTCAAAGCATGAAAATGTTTTTCTTCTGTAATTTGAAGAATTCAACAGAAGCCTATAGAGTTGCATTAACACTAGTGAAATGTATCAACATGCTGTTTGGTTGCAGTTGGAGTTTGGCTAGAATGAAATTCAAAGCAAATCTGAAAGCACTTCCTCAAGTGAGGAATTCCAAGGGAATTTAAGCCCAACAAATTTCATCTGTGAGATGAGGGTAGTTTCCTACATCCCTAATTTTAGCTCTTCCACCTGGGTGTTGGGAAGTAATTAACATGCCAGGTTCCCAGAATCCAGATATTTTGGCATGAGGAACACATATTTGGAGGTCTGAAAGGTTTCAGCGGCTATCAGATGCATTTTTTGTCACAGCAGCTAGAAAACAACCTTTGCTAAAAACAATGTTGACTCACACCGGGAAATGTTGTCAATTATGCCAACAAGGCCTCATTTTTAAAATTTGTTTTGCTTAAAAGCCTCACTATCGATCTTAGTTAGGCACGGTATATAGAAAACAGAAAGAGAAGCTGTCTGTATCTCATAATACTACAGCTCAAGGGCATCAGACACAACTGACTAGGGCTGGATGCAGGACAGACAAAATAAAGTAGTACTTCACACAGCACATAATTAATGCATGGAATTGATCGCCACTAGCCTAGATGGAGGTTGTCTATTTATTATTTATTTTTAAACAAATCTACTTTGTCTATTTCCCCAAAGGAGCTCCAGACAACTAGAATAGTTCAAAACAAAACAAAGCACAGCAAAATAAAATTTATCAAAGGTTAGAAGACATTATGGTTATATGGAAACTTCACATTCTGAGGAAGCTGCTGGCTTCTAGTTGTTGGGGAGCAAGAATATGAGAGAGCTTCAAGCCATGTTTGTGGGTCCTCTGGAGGAATAGGAACTTAGGAAGCTGCACTGATCCATCTAGCTGAGTACTGTCTAAGCTGCCCAGTAAGCTTGTAGAGAGGCAAGCTTGCATACCTGAGTCTTTCTCAGCCATGCCTGGAGATACCAAGTACTGAACCTTTGATTTTGCATGCAACACACTGCCTGTAGCACTGAGCTATAGCCCTTTCTTATCTGGCTGAATACAGCGGACAACAGGATGCTATGCTCAATGTACCTTTGCTCTGATTCAGGAGGGATCGGCATATGTTCTTTCATTTTGCACATGGTTACTCAACAGTATCACCCCCCAAGAAAACAAGCAATGGCTACTTGGTAGTGCTATTGCCTTTTACTGCTCTCATCTTGTTTGAAGATCAGCAGACATTAAGAAATCTGTTTCAAGCGACCAACACCAAAGCATCAGGGTGCCGCTGAGTATTTTCTCAGAATTTCAGACTCACCAGCACTCTGATGCTTCCCAAAAACACGAGACCACGGGAGCAAAGGCAAAATAACATCCTTTCTTTCAGTTCTGCTTTTTAAGTACAAAAACATATTCAAGATTATTTCCTTGCAAAAGGGATTGTGCCCAGTGAAATTATCTGAAATTATCTTGTGGTCAACAGTTGCATTTGGTTTACCTTCTAGGAAGGTACTAGTCATTGTGTGTGTGTGTGTGTGTGTGTGTGAGAGAGAGAGAGAGAGAGAGAGAGAGAGAGAGAGAGAATATGATAAAAGGGAATTGGCCTATCTGAATGCTTTCTATATGACTATTAAGAATGTGCTTCTGTGAGAACAGTATGCTGAATTAGCTGTGCCACTAGCATGACCCAGGCTCATTTTATAGTCTTATGAGATCAAATCAGATCTGTTAAAAGTGAGGCCCTGTTTTCTTCCTATTCACTATAATGAGGAATCTAAAAACTGTGATGACATAGCCTCTCCTCCTCACAGTGGAGAGGTGTTGTGAGCGGGAGCTGGTCCCACGTCAGCAGGGGGCGTAGTCGGACTCCTGTGTCACTGTCCTGGCTGCCACGCCCTGCCCAGCGGGCCAGCCAATAGGGCCGGTTTGTGGGCGGGGTCGAGCCACATTCAAGCGTATGTGGCAGCCTCGTGGCTTCACTCTGTTGCCCGTCTTGTGTCTTATTTATCCGAAGCAGGTGGAGGGTCCTCGACTCACAATTCCCCTTTTCATAGAAGTGGATTAAATTTTTGGTCATAGTAGCCCCCCTCCAGTGGATTATGCATGCCAAATTATAAGAAGATACACGGGGGGGGGGGGTTGTGTAGGGCACCTTTAATAGGGCACCTTTAATTTTTGATTTATTTTTTTTAAAAAAAGGCTTTTAATTTTCTGCCAGAATGGGAGAAGACTGCCAGATTGATTGATGCAATGGTTCTTTCATAAGGGCAGACATTAATGTTAGGGTTGTGACAATATGAATTATTGGGGGCAGGAGTGGGGGAAAAGAACACTGATCTCTAGGAAAGACTGATGTGTAGAACATCTCACTCCTATCTCACAAAGACCCTATTACCTCAAAGGATTCCCCTGAATTTTTGGAGAAACATGGAAACGTCTCCATTGATTTGCATGGGGGAGGGAGGCAACAGAAAAATAGCATCCATCTCCAAGAAAAACTGGTGTGAAGAAAAAGGAAACTTAGCAAGAACTCTTTTTACCCAAAGGTTCATTGATTGTGGGATTCTCCTCCACCGCCCATGAATTTTTCTGGGGCTGAGAAATCTGACCACTGACTTGCATTGGGGAATGCATAGATCAGTGTGAAAAACTAACAGTTTAAATTCCCCCACCCCCAATCCTTGTGATTGGGAATGTCTTGGGGAAATCATTCACTGTGAATAAAACCTATACCTATGTGTCAAAATGAAATATTCTCCCACCTCACCTCTCGGGATGAAGGATAAACTGGAAGGCAAAACTACATAATTCTTACTTCCTGAAACAATGTACAGTGGTACCTCATGTTACGAACTTAATTTGTTCCGGAGGTCCGTTCTTAACCGGAAACTGTTCTTACCCTGAGGCGCGCTTTCGCTAATGAGGCCTCCCACTGTGCTGCCAGCACATGATTTCCATTCTCATCCTGGGGCAAAGTTTGCAACCTGGAGCAACTACTTCCGGGTTAGAGGAGTTTGTAACCCGAAGCGTTTGTAACCTGAGGTACCCCTGTATTGTACCAAAATACAGCCACTCTTTAATATTTGCACTTTCCTGAATTTTGCAATACAGTTCTGCATGTTAATGAAAACAATGTACAAAGTTGCAGGGCGTTAGGTGAAATCTTGCAAAATGTGTTGGACAAACTTCCCTACTAAAAACGTGTGCATTTGAAGAAGAAAAATTCACACCAAAATGTTGATGAACTTTTATGAAATGAAAACTGATGTGTGCCCTTATGGCTGGAAAAAGGAGCAATAGAAAAGAAGCATAATGGGCAGAGTATCTCATCCTTACCACCTCAAGCTCTGGGCATTTCCCCAGTTACAAGGCCTTTAGACAGTCAAGGAGACAAAGCCATTAGAAAGCTTAGGCAATGTCTGATGCACCTTATCTTTCTGAATCGAATTGTGCCACCAAGAAGGCACCATAAGGTGCACCAGAGACCTTTCCCTGTATTGTCCATATTTGCCTTGTTATTTGGGATGCCTATAGAGCCAATGAGCACACCCTAATGGATAGGGCACAGTTTTATTTATATTTGAATAACAGATTCAGAAGAAATGGGCAGGTCCCATCATAGGCCTCTATAGATGTACAACACTGATTTGAGATCTTCCCACTTGATCCATACATCTCATGTCATTCCAGTATTTATGTCAAATGTTATTATCCATCCACGAGGAACTGGCAGCTACATTTCACCCCTAACATGATTTGACCCACAGCAAGAAGACTGTAGGGATTAAATCATTCCATTGCTTCTGAAATTGAAGTGTTTGTGTAAACCAAAGGTCTACCCACCATATGCCACCTTTAATTCACTCTTCTCAGACCTTACACCTGAAAATGACAGACACATTGGCTAAAGAGACCCTTTTCATAGTCTCTCTGAGACCTGGTTTATATGTTCCAAGAAGTAGTGAAAGAATATATATCTAGAAATTCCTATATGTGTTTAGATTTCCATTGTTGCATAAAAATAAATCCACCACAACGGGGGGGGGGGTTGTCATATAAGACAGTTAAAACATTTGAGCAGAAGCTTTCTAGCCAATAATATGCCAGTTAATAATAATATTAACCCACTTGCCTAATAGCTATTTTGTTCACCCATAACACTCTTTCCCCATTTTGGTTACTGCGCCTTTCTTTATTTTACTTTGTATCACCATTTCTTTCAAACTCAGATGTTTTGTCTTGCTACCTTAGCTTGGGCTAATCTAGTTGCCCATTCCAACTTTCTTTACATTTGCACTCTACTTTCCAGCAAAATAATGGTTGTGGTTTGAGGATCACTACCTCCCATCCAATTATTACCTTGTCAATTGTTCTTTTCTTTTCCAAGCTATAGTAATTTATTCTGAAAATAGCTTGCCTTGCACTGGCTTCTGAAACAGAGTATGTTAATAAACTTCTTTGGATATTTACATTTTTAAATGTTTAGTCTCACAATGGATCTGGAAGAAGGGGGCTAAAATCTAACCACATGTGAACTGTTGGGTCTGCCATTAACACAGAGTAAATGATAGCATGGGCCTAGATATTTACAATTGAATGCAAGAGTATCAATATGACTTGGCTCAGCTCCCTCTGGTACCCCCACCCATCAGTTCAAAGGCTGCTCTGCCACCTTTTTGATATGGAGTGACAACTGTCTGGTTCCATCTTGATTCAAGCGGAGTCTATCCCTCTTGTTCAGGCCTGGCTTGTCTCAAAATATTCCCCAGTGCCTAACAAATCCCACCCTTCCTCCTGACACTAATGTCTGATTCACACATGGAGGCTACATGGCTAAAGCTGTCTGGCTGTCTCTGCAAATGGAATTGGTAGCATTCATGAGAAACCTATCATGGAGGTCCTGACTTCCAACAGCCTGCCTAGCAACTTCAATTTTGCTTCCAAGACCCCACTGGTTAGAATCATAGAATCATAGGCTTGGAAGGGACCCCAATGGTCATTTGGTCTAACACCCTGCAGTTCAAGAATCACAGCAAACGCCCCTGCCAAATGACCATCCAGCCTCTGTTTAAAAACATCAAATTAAAGAGAGCCCACTACCTTCTGAGACAGTCCATTCCACTCTCAACTGCCCACTACCATCAGAAAGTTCTTCCTAATATTTTCTCAGAATATCTTTCCTTGTAATTTGATTCTATCGGTTCATGTCCTCTGGAGGAACACAAAAAAAGCTTGCTCCATCTTCCATGTGACAGCCCTTCAGATATTTGTAGATGGCGATAATATCACCTCTTAGTATTCACTTGTCCAGCCTAAGCTAAAAGTCTGAGATATCAAATAGTTAAATAAATAAATGGATGCTATATACCATCTCATCATTTGTCTGCTTAACTTGCCTTGATTATTTGTCTTCTGGGGGGTCCCTGTAGTTTCTGGAACAGGTTTGGTCGCTTCGTAACATAGAAGAGATCTGGAATATAGCTCCAGTCTGATTTAATAAGTGCCAGCAATTGCCAAACTAAGCCCAGCAAAACTGCATTCTGAATGCAGTCAGCAAATTTTATGTAGCATTAAGTGATGTTTGACTAGGTCAGTTGACAGTGCTAAATTAATGTACACCACTGAGTCTTGTTTTCCACATGTATCTATGTTCAGTGATTACACCTTGCTAAGTATTGAAAACCTTGACTAATGAGGGTGTAAATTAATGTATATTAAAAGCCAACTGTTTATTCATCTATTTAGCTTAACAGTGCATAGCGGTTACTTTAAAATCACAACAAAATGCATATGTTACTCCCATTTCTTCCCTTTGGCAGGCGATAATAACGAAACCTCTGCCACTCAAATTCTGACAGAATGAATTGGAATTATGGCCTTGCAAATGGACTAGACAAATTGGAAAGTATTAACGGAGGGAGTGAATGCAGAATTATTAAAAAAATTATTCCCTTATGGGTTATATACATTATAAGCGTGGGGTGCCTTTGGTCAGGTTTCAAGCAGCCATGTTCTTGGAAACATGACTGACATCCTCAGTTTTTAAACTAGAAGTACAATTCTTCATGCCACATGGATTACCATCATACGAAGTGATTATATGCACACCGTGCTAAGATACCACTTGGCCAATAGTCATTTATGTTCACCTTCAGTGTGAGATTTTTGGAACAAGACATTGGCTTGCTTAGCAGAAGCTGCTTCTGCTTGCAAAAGTCAGGATAGCCACCGCATATTACAGTCCTTGACATCATATCTCAATCTGTTCCAACTCTCAGTTGCAGCTTTTGGGGATCAGAGAACTGTAGAGTTGGAAGGGACCCCCATGGTCATCTAGTCCAGCCCCCTGCAATGCAGGAATCCTACCCACAGCCGTCCCTGGGTGGGCTTGAACCACCAACCTTCTGGTTAACAGCCAAACACACTGACCCATTGTGCCATTGTGCCATGAGAGATGGGAGGTTTTGAGTGGATAGGGGGATCAGCCAAAACTAAGTGCCGCAGCTTTTTAAAGTGGTTGTGATTTCCACTAAGGCAAATAAATCATTTAATGCAATCCATTGTTTTTCACTGCATATTAAATTCAAGACAGTGCCATTATAGTGAACGGTAGGTATATATGCTATACCACTGTTTTCATTTCCATCTATTTTTCTTCACTTTCCCTATATTATGCAGATGCATTTCTGCATCACCTGTCTTAAAACAAATCTCTTTTACATTCAAAGCTAATGAAAATTGATATCTTCATTAGGGACTGTAAAACAAAACATTTTCTTGTGGCATTTGGAATATGATTTAACGGCATTATCATGTCTTATGCCTTCTGAGATGGAAAGTGCCAAGTTGTTATATTAAAGTTTTCATCTCTTTTAGCTAGTGTGCCTATGTTCTTCCTTTAAAGTCACTACAAATAAACTACATTTGCTGTAAAAACCAAGTGGGCACCTTACAAATGAAACTCACTTCCCTCTATAGGACTATACTATTCATCATTTCCTCTGATTGATTGAATCCAGGTAGTGGACAGTTAGACAAATGAACTGGCATCGTCTCCCCCCCCCCTTTCCCTTCTTAAAAGAGGGGATGGGACAAAGCTTCTTCAGATTTCATATAGCACACCCAAATTATATGGGGGCCACTTCAGGTATTTGGCAATCCTCTTTTATTTAGAGTTTTTATTTGGATAAACAACAAGGATGTAAGTACAGAGTTACAGAGTACTTGAGTACCCCATACAGGCCAATCCTGATGCAATAAAGTCACCCAACTGACCAGGAAAAAAAAAACAGGTCAATTTGACCTTTTTCTTTACACTTGCTCACTGCTAGATCTCTGCCACTCCCCACCCATAAAATCCCAATATGGTTGCCATAATTATTTGAGTAATGCCAGTTTTTCTGATTAAATATTAGTGGCAAAAATTTCCCCTCCAACTGGCCATGTTGCCTCGAAATACAAATGACATATTCTAGTTTCTATTCAATTAGCTTTTTAGAAAAAGACTTCCCAACATAGATGTCAGTGTTGGTGTCTCTCACAACTCTTGTTTGTTGTAGATAAACATAATTGGCTCACCGCTCAAAATACGTTTGATGAACTGTCAAGGGAAGAATCTTTTTGGAAGATGCACACAATTGTTCATTAAGGAAGCTGGCTTTGCAGGCCATATCTGTTGATAGGTTTTTCTTATTTACCTGCAACTGCTTCAAGCTTGGATGACACTAAAGGGGTAGCATGATTTTCACTACTTTATCCTACTTTACTCCCGTAATGTCTCTGTGCACAGAGATGGTCCATAGCACAATTGCTTCTTGTGCCACTACTGACTTTCCACGGGGCCAGAAAAACTTCATATTGGGAGTACCCAGATCATTTTCTTGTCCCATGTTGTTTCCTATCTACAGACATTAATGGGCTGGAGCAATGGGAAACTCTGTGGTGGGCCATGGAAATATTATATTGTACATAGTTGAAGCTATTAATGTTAGGCAACTATTTGCCCTCTAGCTTCCTGAACATTTATTAATCAGCTGAGCAACATCTGACAGGAAGAAATGTCCCTCCAGCTTGCATTGGCTCTGTTAAGTTGCGGGTGAACATAACAGATGACACAGCGATTCTTCAAACAGCTCTTGATTATTCATAGGCCGGAACTGAACTGAACTGAAGGGTTCAGCCAGCCTGCTTATACAGAGCTCCACTAGAACGCAACAGTAACCATTTTCTGTAACTATCCAATCACTGAATGTCACTTTCAATCCCTTATTTGCATATGTGGACCGGAGTGAAAACTATCTACAGTATCCCCCTGCTGGCCCAGGGTGAGAACTTCAGTACATAACAGGCTCTTGGCTTATATGACTTTCATATAAAGCAGGGTGATTTGGATAGCGCATGGGGCAAGTGCCTGGGTATCTGGTGTGGGTTGTGGAGTACACTATTCCTTGTATTCACAGTAGGCTTTATTACTTTTTTCTGATGCTGAATTTATAGTCATAATCCATATCCAAACATTTAACAAATGTTTGTGCTCCTCCTCTCCTTTGTCATCTCCAATACCAAGTGTTTTCTTTCTGTATCAACTTCTGAGACTTTTGTCCACAACAGGTCATGTCTTGCATAGGTTACAGTTAAGTTCAAATTTGCTAGTCTTCTGTCAAGCTGAAGGCTAAATTATTTGCCCCACCACTACTATCCTGGCATCTATCCCCTTACATTCCCAGGGCCACTTCATGCACGACATTTCGCATAAACAATGGAGGAAACCAGTGTACACTATCATGAGTGAAAGAGCATTATCTGTTGCTGTGTACATCAAGAATCGGCTGTGTGCGCTGAGAATCCACTGCCAATTGTGGTTTCTCAGTGCAGGTATGTGAAATAAATCAGACTTGTGATGGTGTGCAACAATATAATCAAAGGGCATTAAGTTGGTCTTAAGAGTCCACACCATGAAATATCAGAGACATTTGCTTTTGTTTTAGCCATGCAAGGATCAAATGACCTAAAGGCAAAAGGATTCCTGCCTGTAATACTATGGAAATCAACAGTTAGGGTAATAAAATGATCTGCCATCTGTCAAGGCTTGGGCCACCATGTTTAGATCAGTCCACACAACCTGTGACTCATCAAGCACACCCAAACCACTGGTCATATACTATCAGGTGTTTGACAACCACCGACTTTTCTAATTCCACTGTTAGAAAACAACAAGGAGAGGTTTATTAAATAGCTAGTGGCCCATCATACATGCCTGGTGAGTTAACTGGGTAGGTCACAAGTTATGGAAGGCTGATCTAAATCAGCAAAGATAGTCAAAGGAGTCTTCATAATAGCAGCCTAGACCCAGATGCCACAAAGACATACATTTAGGCTTTACTGTGGGGAGAAGGGCAAACTACATGGGAACTAGAAAAATTTGTCACCACTTTCTCTTTGGATGGGAATAGAGCCTCCCCAATACTTCAGGAATAATAAACTTTTCTCTCTTCTCTCATAGGATAAAGAAGTGAACCTGGAACAGGTCCACAGACGTATGAACAGTTTAATCGATGAAGATTTAGCTCACAAGCAACTCTCCCCAGCATCCATCGAAATCTCAGCCTTGGAGATTGGGGGCATGCCACCCAGTCAGACCCTAGAGCCTGTCCGTGAATACCAGAACACACAACTTTCTGTCACCTCCTTTTTACCAGAACAGACAACTCATGGTGCCAGCAGGACACTCACAGGTGCCTCTGGTAGCAACCTGCCGCTGCCTCTGAGCAGCTCAGCTACCATGCCCTCTATACAGTGTAAACACAGATCACCAAACGGAGGACTATTTCGTCAGAGCCCTGTGAAAACCCCCATCCCAATGTCCTTTCAGTCTGTGCCGGGGGGAGTCATTCCAGAAGCCATGGAGTCGTCCCATGGAACATCCATATAATGAAATCGACCAGCAAAGATTTTTAATACAATTAAAATGAACTCTTACATTTTTCTTGTACATATCTGTAAATAATGAAAGAATGAAGTGGGGTAAAAAGTGTATTTTGAATATTCCCAATTTTCAAAGTCAGTAAAAAACAAACAAAAGAAAAAAAGAAAAAAAAGAAAAATGTATGAATGACTTTGTAAATTTTGTTCTCTATGAATAAAAAAAAGGCAAACTACTTGTGACCATTCTCAAGTGCCAAAGAAGACCTGTTAATGGGACTGAGGGCAGTAAAATATTTCTCCAGATTTTAACTGGTACTCCTTTTTTTTTTGTTCATGTTCTAATTTCCTACTTTTAAAGCAGAGAAAGCTATTTCTTGCTGGAAACCCAGTCCTGCCATTCTGTTCATTTATCTTGCCCCAGATTCTGCTGTTTTATTAAAAAACACAGTCCTCCTAGGAAATTTAATGGTGCAGACACATGCAACAACGCCTAAAATGCCACTAAAATTGTGCAGACAATAAATTAAGAACTCCTTTCTCATGACAAGGATGAAATGGTCATTCTTTATTGCATTGTGTTGTATGCACAGCTTCTGCAAAAATATGTGCTTATGTGTATACACACACACACACACACACACACACACACACACACATATATATATATATGCAAGGCCCTATCCAACTTTGCGTTTGAACAAAGGTAGGATGGTAGGTAGGATAGTATGTGGATCCAGTTTGAAGAGCAGCATTTGCACCTGTAGGAATTTGGCAAAGGGGAACAAAATCCAGAACCCTAATGTGCCTCCTGATGGGAAACATCCCCAGCTTTTGTGCTTAGGCCCTATCTCTACAGCCCCTGCAGCTGCACTGGAGATGGAGTAGAATGGCAACCAGAACCACCTGTTTGTGTGCAGGCTTCCCAATGCAGGTAGATGTCCACAAAAGTCTCTTGGGTCAGATTGACATCTGCATATGTGTTCTACAGTTTTGCAGATTCATTGCCAGCCATTGCTTAGCAGTTTGGCTCTTTTGTATGCATGTTCCTCTGTTGCACATAGGGTGGAGCTATGACTTGATAGAGCCTTATCTGTTCCTTTATCTGACAGGGAGGATGTGATCATGCTTCGGTGGCCAATTAGGATCTGGTGGTGTTTTTTGTTTCTGTTACATTTTGGGGACCACTGTCTAATAGGAACAACATTCTCTGTTAACAGCCTCGTTCTGGATGACATGGCTAATCTGGTAATTAGAAATTGCAGCTTCTGTTTTGTTTTCCATTTTCCTCTGTGGTTTAGACTAGGCATGGCATTCAGCTAGACAAGTCCTGTGTCAGGTTATCCCTTTCTTCCTCTAACATTCAGGCAGGCTCGCCTTTGTTGTAATACCATCATGCTGTATGTTTTTCTGCCCCATCTCACAAACTCAGGCAGTTGTTTTGGGTCATCGCCTTCAATTAGGGTTGCCGTATCTTGAACAAAAAATAGGACAGCCTGAGTCAGGGAAAGAGGCACAAGGGGTCTCCACCATGCCTATTTCCCTGGCTTGGGCTAGCAAGCCCTAGCCCAGGCATCCCCCAACTCGGCCCTCCGGATGTTTTGAGACTGCAGCTCCCATCATCCCAAGCTAACAGGGAGTTGTAGTCCCAAAACATCTGGAGGGCCGTGTTTGGGGATGCCTGTCTTAGCCCAACCTGCCCGAGCCCAAGTCCAAGCCCAAAAAACCCTCCAAAACCCAGACATTTCCTTTAAAATCTGCCTGGATGGACATGTTGGTCCCCCACAAGAGCACATGTCCGGGTTTTCCCACCTATGGTTTCTAATGACCCACTAAAGTTGTTACACCTTTAGCCTATGTATTAGCAGTTGCAGAAGTTATGATTACTTTTGGTAGGAAAATTATCAGCAAAATTGAATATGGATTTTAAAAACCCCTTCCATCCTTTTCATCTCAAATGTACACAATGAGTTGGTTGGCTCGTGTTATTTTGCCCTCTTTCCATTTGCAGCTCGGCAAGCATCAGATCTGAGGATTTGAATAACACAGAAATTGCTCTCACTCAATTTGTTCTTTTCATAAACAGCCAGATCTGGTTCCTAGCAGAGCACCACTAGGTGGAAAATGCAGGCGAACTTGGTATGGTGCAACAAAATCACTATCTGTGTTAATGGAGGGTGTGGGGGGGAAAAACATGTGACTGATCAAAAGCAGATATGCCTATTAGATCCCTTAAAATAATTAGTCAGCATAAGAGTCTTGAGTTGTACTTTTGGATAAATAAAGGTTTCATTGGTTGCCTCTTATATTGCCTTGCATAGTTACTTGAAGAAACATATACCGGGGGTGGGGGGAGGACTACAAAAGCATTGCTTTTTCAGCAATTTCCCAAGATAATAAGTCACTCTCAGAAATTTCAATGCCTTCCATCTTTTTTTCGGTCACCACTCCCTGGTTGATTCACATCTGCATGACGTCCCCAAATGCCTAACTCTGCAGCCCCAGCATAGCTGCCTGACACCTATATATCTGCCACTGTTTCTAGCTCATTCACATTATATGCCTTTCCACTGCTCTACAATTAACTTTCCATTAGGCAGCCTTAGTGAACGGGGCCAGCTTGCCTATACAATTAGATCTAAACATCACTGTCTTTTACCCAGCATTTGACAATAGATCAGGAGAGTGGGTCTGACTTATGATGACCAGGACTGCTGAATGAAGAACTAGATCTCCTCAGAGTGTTGGTTCTGTCCCAGCATCCCATACTTTTCAGATCAAAAACCAGGATGTGCTCCAGGGGGAGTCACATGACTTGCACCATGATTTCATGCTTTTTTCAGGGCAAGATGGCAGCATGGATCACGTGACTCGCCATGGAGCATGTGAGATCGTGGTACCCTAAATGGTCGTTGCAATCTCACACAAAAAAACGAGATGTTCCATTTTCCCCCCATGACACTTGGTAGGTATGGAATCTCTGCCTGGTACCTGAAAGTCTTTAAATGTATATGCTATTTGCATGTTGCTCCTGGGACCTTGTTATATGTGAAGTGTGAGTTCTGCCAATGAGTTACAAAGCCTCCCTTGCAATGAGTGGGAAGCCAGGGCAACTGGTGCAAGTCAACTTAATTGAAAAACTTTTTAAAATTAATAATCATGAATTTGCTTCACAATCTGCTGTTTATTGTTTTAAAATAAAGAATGCTGGCATGCACTCAGCATTTTAGTTATAGGTCATGTCGGATCTTCATATACTAAATGGCATAGGCTTCATGGAAAGCCACCTCAGATGAACAAAGAAATAAAGATCCTGTTTCCAGATATTATAATCTGAAGCAAGGCATTCAAAACACTTAAAGCTCTAAACGGCCTCAGTCCTGTATACCTGAAGGAGCGTCTCCACCCCCATCATTCTGCCCGGACACTGAGATCCAGCGCCAAGGGCCTTCTGGCGTTTCCCTCCCTGTGAGAAGTGAAGCTACAGGAAACCAGGGAGAGGGTCTTCTTGGTAGTGGCACCTGCCCTGTGGAACGCCCTCCCATCAGATGTCAAAGAAATAAATAACTATCTGACTTTTAGAAGACATCTGAAGGCAATCCTGTTTAGGGAAGTTTTTAATGTTTGATGTTTTAAATATTCTGTTGGGAACCACCGAGAGTGGCTGGGGAAACCCAGCTAGATGGGCGGGGTATAAATAAAATTACTACTACTACTAGATTTACCTAGGGGGGAAGAGAAAATGTGGAATAAAAATATATTCTGATTTTATTTTTTGGAAAATACAGAAATATTCTCACCTCTATTTATTTGCTTTGCTTTTTAATTGGCCCTGTGCTACTTGGTACAGATTTGGTTTTCTTTGTTTCCCCTTTGGAGTTCTCCAAAAATCATTAAACGCCTCAACAGATGGTTGTGTCAACCCTGGAGACAGTGAAACGAAAGATGGATTTAGATGAGCGTTGGAAAAAAGCTACAGGGTGATGTTCCTCAGTCACCCCATTGCAATATTCATATATAGTATTTAATTGTTCCAAATGATTCTACAGAGGCTCAGATAATCTGCTCTGTTTGAGAATGTGTTCAAAAATTGCTTGCTTTAAGACGTTTCCTGGCCTTATGTGAATACTAGTGGGTCCTTCAGGAAAAGAATGGAAGAACAGGACCACGTGTGATATTACTGAGGAGCTTCAGACTGGACACAAGGAAGATACAGAAGGCCAGCATGGCAAAGGTCATAGATCTGCGTTTGTGGCTATTATAGGGAGATGATGCTCAGAGAAGACAAAATCACTGTCATCATCTCCATAGCAAAGTCTCTCTTCACGTGAAAACTATACTGACATTTGTTCATATTTGAAATCTTGCTACTTTACCAAGCAGATTCTTTTACATGTAGACTGCCAAGAATTCTCCTATGAATTTTAAAACAGTTTGAAATTTCAAGGAATGAAACATACCACAAGATTAAATCATATTTATTTTAACAGAGTTAGGCCTTACAAGCTCCATGCATGATGAAGTATCCCTGCTCTTCCAAATCTCATAGGGAACAGACTCTCTGCTGCAGGAAGTTCAGCCTACAATGAAAGGAAGCCTATTGTGATGACAAGGGGAAAGAAGCTAACTAATGCTGATTTCACAAAAGGGAAGTTTGTGGAAAGAAACACAACATCTTCCCACACCAAAGAAAATCCCAATCAGAGAACCAATTATATTTTTAAAAAATATTTTTTATAGATTCCCTGCAGCATCAAGATATCTAGGTGTTCCTTAAGTAGAGTGAGTTGCTCTATTCCTCTAATCTGGATTTGTCAAACGCAGGCTATTCAGGGTAACGACTGTAATTTCATTACTCATTAAAATGGGTACAATGAAGGGCCAGCATTCTGTCATAAATATCATTCTCTTCTGGTCATGAAGCTCTAATTCAAGTGTCTTTGACATCAGTCTTTTTGTTAAAAAATACATTATAACACAGAGGATAGAAAGCTGCTAGCTTCAAAACAAGAATAATGGAATGGATCCAGACCAAATTAGTTACACTTATGTCACACTGCACTCAGTTGGAATAATTTGTCATGAAATACGTCCTCTTGATTTCAATGGGATCTAAGTGTAACTAATGTATTCTAGATCCAACCCAATCCCTCTTCTCTCTCTCCTTTTTTCTTTCTTCCATGTTTTTCAAGATTTAGAAAAGACTTCTGCTTCTTCCACTTTGCTTGTAGTCCAACTATGTGAAAAGAAACTGAATTGCAACTTATAGAGCAGTTTGGGCTATTTGCCAACAAAATGGCTAGACTGTAATGTTTTCGTGAGGGATTTGAGTGTGCTTTGAGTGCCCTGAAGCACTTAAGATGAAGTTGATAATATAAGCAGAACAAGAGATGGCTTCTTTTCGTGCCCCCCCTGCCCCCGGCAGTATATGCAATGTTGAAGGAAGCACCAACAAACAACGCCAAGCAAACTGCCAGTAATAAGTTACCAAGCAGTTCATTCAGCAGCATTTGGCTTCAGCCAGAGCTGACTTTTTGCCCCTCAGTGTTGCCATTGTTCACCGTTGGGTATTGCTGCCCCAAACACATGCTTTATATTATCAGCACATTTCAAAAACATTCACTACAGACTTTGAATCTCCACACTTCTCAAGCTCCAACTAAAGGTTGATAGAGATACAGTGGTACCGCAGGCTACAGATGCTTCAGGTTACAGACACTTCAGGTTACAGACTCCACTAACCCAGAAATACTACCTCAGGTTAAGAACTTTGCTTCAGGATAAGAATATAAATTGCATGGTGGCGGTGTGGCGGCAGCAGGAGGCCCCATTAGCTAAAGTAGTACCTCAGGTTAAGAACAGTTTCAGGTTAAGAACAGACCTCCAGAACGAATTAAGTTCTTAACCCGAGGTACCACTGTATCAGCTCTCCAGGCCATTATGCAAAGAAACTCTCCCAACAGAAGTTAGTGAATGGTACTGAGGCCTATTTGCCAGGACAAAACTTTTCCTCCTTCACCATCCACATTCCTCCCTACCTTGTTGAAGAATTCAAATTGGCTGGTTCAGATGGATAGATCCTGATTGCGGTGTACATGAATGCACATGAATGAATGTTATGTGCACTATAATGAATATGAAGGCATTATACTGGAACACTATAGTGTGTGTGTGTGTGTGTGTGTGTGTGTGCTCAGCTGCATAGGTACTCCCAATCCAATAATTGCCAAGGGGAAAAATAGGACTGTATGACTGGGCATACCAACATGGTTCCAGGTTTCAAAACAAAACTGCAAGCAGTTTGGCTGGAAACCACAGAAAGCAGATCCTGCGCCACTAGGGTAATGTATGATGAGGCCCTGGAGGCACTAAGTCATTCTTTTCACATAGTTGAAATTGCATTGGATTTCAGAAATGTGTTCTTTCTGATGAAACATTTTAATGCTGTTTTGAAGGGCTTTCCATGTGCTCTTTTCCAGGATATTATTTTCCAGCTATTATATTTTGAGCACAAGACATCTAGATTTTATTTCAGTTGCAGGCAAGGTTGAAAATGCTGCTTTACAATATGTATTTGTTTCTAAACACATACACACCACAACTGGAACTGACTGCAGTTTGTGTCTGTGTCTGTGTCTTTTGTTGAGAACAAGACTGGCTGGATCAAGAGATGGCTTGAAAACTCCTCCTCGGGCTATGGATTTGGAATGTCATTTATGAGTCACAACTGAACAAATTTTCATGGGCTCCTAACTTACTGAGACTTGTGACAGCGGTAGTGGTTGAAGAAGGAGCTCCTTCTTCAGCATTGCATGTATGCTTCCTAAAGAAATTGCCACAAAGCGTAAAGTTGGCCCTGGTTTCGGAAGGGGCTAGGGATGGGCAGATATGTAATTTTTTGTTTCTCCCCATTTCCTATTCTTCAGTTCAGTTCTCCAACTTAAGTTTATGATTTAAAAGAAAAACAAAAGAATTATAACGGAAAATGATCAGCACTTTAGTGCCATTTTCTGCTAATATATACATTTTTGTATGCAGTTGTGACTAATATTATTCACCTTTTTGCAAAGCAATTTCACCTAACTTTTGTACACTGTTTTCTCTAATATATGCGTTAAGATGCACACTTTTCCTAGCATATAGGCTTTTGTGCACATTACTGGGATGGAGAACGGCACTGCAAAATTCAAAGAGGTGTGAATGCCAAAGGATGTGGCAGTGTTTCAGTTTGCATATTGTTTCAGAAAGTGCACATCTGGTAAGTTGGCGTTGAGGTGCAGAGCAAATTGCATTGCTCCCCCAAACCTAGAAGGTGTATATAATCTCCTCCAAACTACATTAACAGGGCGGCTTTTCCTCAAGAGCTTGTCAGGAAGAACCATTATAATTAGGTTTCCCCCTCTCTCATTTACATTCCTGGCATTGCCAGGTGAATCAAATCAAAATGTCAGACAGGCTTTTCAAATGAAGTTTCTACAGAGCATTTGGATCAATAAGAAGTTTTCGCCGTCTGCATAATAGTAATATCTGACACAAGGTACAATGTGAAGGCCTGTCAAGCCAAGATCTCAGGAAACAATTTCTTACCCCAAATGGGCTGCACATTTATTCTAACAAAAAGGTGGGAGGGGAAACAGTGTTTTAGAGATTGCAAAGGTTTTGTTTGTGAAACAAGCCCCACATTGCTTTTTAGGGAATAAAAGCCTCATCCTTTTTTGTTGTTGCTGCATGCAGCTGTGTTTGCAGCCCACAGATCTGTCAGTCTGGGCTGCTGACAGTTTAATGCAGCCACTGATCACCTCGGCTCGCTCTGAAGGCCTATTCAGGTAATGATGCTGATTATTCAAAGAAAGCACATGACGAACTGCCAGCTTACCGGAAGAGAAGCTATTTGACTATGTGCTACAAGGGATCTGATATCTGAGCTTTCTGATGCAAGTTCTTGCAGCTTTATAAAACTCTCTCTCTGCAGCTTTTCCTGATTATTCAAAGAAAGCACATGACGAACTGCCAGCTTACCGGAAGAGAAGCTATTTGACTATGTGCTACAAGGGATCTGATATCTGAGCTTTCTGATGCAAGTTCTTGCAGCTTTATAAAACTCTCTCTCTGCAGCTTTTCCTGAATGCTCACTTTCATTGCAGTCATTTCTGCAAGTGGAATTAAACGGTGAGTATTACTTTTAAGCCGAGTGGGATACCTTGAGCAGAAACCTTAATTAGTTTATTAATCCGAAACTTCAGGTTATGGAACATTAGTTCCTGACACCCGGAGGTCATGAACAATATATAAAGCAATCAAAATTAATTTTGATTGAAGTTGCTTTGTTCTGTGCTTTCCGATTTTACTCATTAAAAACAAGCAGGGGCTGAAGAGCTTTATCCTCAAAAGCTTTGGTTTGACATTCATGGGACTTGCACCAGTAGAGTTGTCCAAGGATGAGTGCAGAGAAAAGTGCAACCACTCCATGATGCAGGTACAGAGTTTTAACGGGAAAGCCTGTTTGCAATCACTCTTTCTCTTTCTTCTTGATGGAATGAGAAACTGAAATGTGTGTGTGCTTGTGGTTGAATTACATGGTAAATTGTGGTTGAATTACATGGTACAAGGAACATGGAGCTGTTGTTGAAAACAGCAGCACTGTGAAGAGATCATCTCCCACACATCATAAGACCTAATTCAACTTAAGGGACAAATTACACATTTGACTCCGCCATCTGAAGATCCTGAAGATCGAACACTCCGGATGAAACGGTGAAATCTGCTATAATTAAATGGGCACAAGATGTTGGACATAACATTATGTTTGCTGACTGGGAACAGTTATGGACCACAGGGATGAAGTTTACGGCATGTAATGCCTTAAGAGAGAATATTATGAAAATGATATACAGGTGGTACATGACCCCAGTCAAGCTTGCAAAAATTTATCATTTGCCCGATAATAAATGTTGGAAATGTAAAGAAAATGAAGGTACATTCTTTCACCTTTGGTGGACGTGCCCAAGGATTAAGGCTTTCTGGGAAATGATCTATAATGAAATGAAAAAGGTATTTAAATATACCCTCCTGAAGAAACCAGACGCCTTTCTCCTGGGCATGGTTGGCCAATTGGTGCCAAAGAAGGATAGAACTTTCTTTATGTATGCTACAACAGCAGCAAGAATACTTATTGCAAAGTACTGGAAGACACAAGACCTACCCACTCTGGAAGAATGGCAGATGAAGGTGATGGACTATATGGGATTGGCAGAAATGACTGGCAGAATCTGAGACCAGGGAGAAGAGTCGGCGGAAGAAGATTGGAAGAAATTTAAAGACTATTTACAGAAATATTGTAAAATTAATGAATGTTAGAATGATGTTGGATAGAAATTAAGTGGTTTCCAGCTGTAATGCTTTAAGAGAATATGAAAAAAAAGGTTTAGAAATAGGTAAAAATTTAATGGTAAGGATTTGCTGAACTAACAATCTGAATTGGAATACAAAAAAGGGAGGTATGAGGAGGTCCGGGAAATAAGTTAAAGGAAAATAAGTAATGGAAATTCTGTGTGTTTTTAATTATTTTTATTTTTGTATTTTTGTTATTTTTTCTTTTTCTTTTCATTGTATTATTATTGAAAATTTAAATAAATATTCTATAAAAAAGAAGATCCTGAGGATCTTCTTTACCCCCAGCCCAAAGCAGAATAGGCAGCTGGCAGGCCTGATCCTTATCACTTATCAGGTTGGTGGGCCAGATCCTTATCCCCCATACTCCCCGCGTGCCAAATTTGACATCAGGTGACACAGAACTTTGACAATCAGCTGATTGTCATGGCTTGCAAAGGACAGCTTCACTTGCAAAGACACAGTACTCTTTGGAGCCCCACTGATCTGCTGATATGTGGTGCTTCAGAAGCCCCTTTAGGGCCAGCTCAGCCCAGTTACCTTTTACCTGTCCTATATGATATCAGGCATGGCTTGGTCATAATGGCTTGTCACGCCAATGAGAAGGACCAGCAGGCCACAGGCCAAAGGTTCCCATGCCTGTTGGAATACAAGGAGATGCTGTTTTGAACACTTTTGATAGAGGGTGCAACAACTGTGGCACCCAAGGCACTGTGGAGCTGAATGACTTGATCCTCAAAGACATTTGTGGCATGGACAGTCTCCAGACCACCTGAATCAATTCAGTTGCACAGTTCCTTGAGGATACAATGGAAGCTGCAAATTAGTTCTTCTTTGCCACCTTCGCTGCCACATGAATTATGTAGCCTAGCCTAACAAGTACTGTATTGCCAATGTTCTTTGTAAGGTGTCGTTCTGCCTTTACTGAAAGGGGTCTCATATTGCGGGCTTCCCATAGGCATCTGGTTATGCAATGAAAGAACAGGATGTATGGTTAAACGGGCCTTGGGCATGATTCAGCAGCACTTGCACCCCTCTTCCTATTTGCCAATACATACCAGCATTCATCTTGCTTCTGGGGCTGTTTGTGTTTTTGTGTTAGATGGCATTGTTCACGGAGCTGAATCTCTCTGCACCATCACTTCTTGATATTTATAGCACTACGAAATGCCCACAAGTGAACTTTGTGGCACAAGGTCCATGGCATTATGAATACATTACATATGACCATGGTAGATATAAGAAAATGTGAGGAAGAAAGCCGCGGTAGCTCCAGAGAAGTCCTAAAAGCATGCCATAAGACTCCTTCCTACCTCAAGGACACAAGCTCTCCAGGCCTGCCAAATCATGAGTGTGTGTGACATTATACAGCTCCTTTGAGTATATAGGTTGTGTGAACAGAGCCCTTGTGTGTGCAAGCTGGCCAATGGCAGCAGGACAAGCAGATCAATGCAAAATGTGGCCAAGATGTTGCTCTTGTCATTTTTAAGCAGCAACTTCAATGGAAAGAGGTGCGGATGTTTTCCATACAGAGTCATGTTTGCAATCTTGTTTTCAAATTTTAATAGGGATTTTATTATGCCTTTAAAAATTTATGGTAGGCAATTATAAAATGCAAATAGAGGCCAGATTAGCTCCAGATCCACCATGTGTCAAGCTGGGTGCATGTGCGGTAAAGTTCAATCTTGTTTGCACATTCTGTTTATTTGTTATATGCCGAGTAGTCTAATCTTCAAACACAAATGCATAACTTTTTTGTTATATGACCTTTTTTAATTGTTTGGTTTTTTACATGTAAATTGGTTCTGTGTCGGCCAAATACTACCTTAATTAGAAAACAGAATATGCAGCCTGGCTCATAATGTTTCCATTAGCTAGTTTAAATAGTCTGCAGATTTGGAGTGGAGCCAGATAGTTTATTCAGAGAATAGTTTTAATTGGATTATTGGTACATATATTAATTGATATATCACTAATCCACTGTTAAAATGTAGATGGAGTTGAAAGCCTTCCAAAAGGTCCCTGGAGATTCTAATTGAAACATACTCTTCCCATGGAAGGGGGTGCAGTATGATTTCCACAGCCACTGCCCCAGAGCTAAGTAATCCATCTTATTTCACTACTCAAGTGAACCTAAGAACATGGGAATTGTGAGTATGAATTAAATTTATGATCTGCCCAGTTGAGCACTAAGGACAGAGGTGGCCGATATTGTGCTCATCAAACACTGACTAATTGCAAATCCCATAATCCTTGACATTGGCCATATTGCCTGAGGATCATAGGAGCTGTATTCCAACAACAGCCAAAGGGCACCACATTGCCTGCCCTTGCCTTAGGGCCTGATCCATAGCCTTCAACCTATGCTGGCACATCCCTCCTGCCAGTACACTCAAGCTGAAAACTGGAAACAGGGATATCCTGCTGATGCTTCTCTGTTACTGGTTAGGTAGCTAAAGTCTAACTGGATTATCACTCAGGAAATATGAAATCACAGCCAGCTTTCAGCTTCTGATCAGGAGATGCTGAAACCACTCTTCTCCATTATCACAGTGTCCCTGGCAGGTATACGCAATATGGCCTTCAGAACTGTTCTATGGCTGGGATTTACTGGCCTGAGGTAGCTGACCAGTGTACACCAGTGCTACACACGGTGGGGGATAGGACATCCATTCTATGGCAAGGGTGTCACAGGAGGAACATTGCCTCCATATTACTCACATGCTAAATAATCAGATTCCACAGAGATATAGTTCAGCATTAATATAGGTTCTTAAGTTGGTGTAATACCATGGGTATAATTAAAGAGGAGTGGAGAGCAATGCATCTCTGAAAACTTTTAACACCGGGGAGCTTGTAATTACTAGTCTCAGCCTCCTATTTTATGGAAATGTACTGAGATGAGGTCTGATTCACAAAGCCACCAGGCTCAGGGTAGCCTCTTTTCTCTTAGGCCTGCAGCAGTTCCTTGCTCACCATATATATCAAACCTAGTGGAATTAAGGCCAACCTTGCTGGGAAGCAATAACCTCAGGAAGCAGATTCCCCAAGTGTGAATTTTTTCTGCTTCTTATCTCTCTCTGTCTCTCATGTTATGAAATGAGCTCTGGTCAGGGCAGTGTGACTCAAGGGTGTATGTCTGTGGGGTTTTTTTTTTTGGGGGGGGAGAATCAGAGAAGACCTTCAGTGGGCCTACTTAATCTAGGAGACAAATGTTATGTGAACAAGACATTCCTTCATGCCTCCTCTGACCTTTTTCAGTACCTGATGCAGGGTGAGAATGACAGCAGTTTGGAGGTTGAAGGATCTCACCAGCCCTGGCTGATTCCTGTCCTCACCACCCTTTGGATTTGACACTGGGTGGGAGGGAGGGCGTCAAGTTGACATTTTTGCTTCTCGGGCAAAAAGTTCTATGACTTTTGCTGAGCCCACCATAGGTTGAAGAAAACAGTCAACAGCCACAAACTCAAAGATCTGATTCAGCCCTCTCAGTATGTCTCCAGGATGTGCAGATGACAGACCTTCTCAAATGGGACACATTAAGAACCCAAGTGTGTGTGGGGGGGATACAGATGGGAGGAAATCACCTAATTCCGTGTCTCTCATAAAAGGCTGAATATGAGAAACTGGCATAAAATGGCTCCTTTGGCCATAAGAATCTTTTCCTTCCACATGCAGAGTAGATCTTGGAATACAGAATGACATTTTAGGTGGTCTCTATCCCCCCCCCCCTTCTGAACGTGAAGGGGGAAAATCAACTCGCATCAATCAAGATGTTAATAAACGTGAAACTCTGCCAGGTCATTATTAGGTCAGGTAAAATGCAAAGGAGTTTGGAACAGCCATAACAACAGCCAGCAGCTTGTCAGCAAGCCTATATGTGATGTTTGCGGGGAGGAAAGAATTCACTTGAATTTGTTATGAATAAGAGCAGCAGGAAGACCTTTCAATACGGCATAGGAAGGCTATGGGGAATTTTCTTGGCTAAGAAATATATAGTGAAAAAGGAAAAGGAAAGGTGAGGTAGGTGAAGCCTCAAAATGATGCTCAATTAATATTATTTGTAATATGCTAAGGGAATTTCAGCACGTTGCCTTATTAAGTGGCAAGCAGACCTTATTATACTTACTGTAACTTTTCAGTGTCTTAAGAGTTATGTCTCCATATCATTATGACAAACATTTCCCCACCCAGTCAGCCATTATGGGGAGCTGGGGAAAGAAAATACACTATGTAGCTGTGGCAGGACTGTGGCAAATTGAGCTGGATGTGATGGAGATGCCGAGGGGAGCTCGTCACAAGGCTGCTATTTGTAACAATAGCCTGGTGTTCTTTGTAAGATATAGCTCCACCCTATGGAATTCTACCCATACTTGTGTATGCCTTAATGAACAACTGTGAGGTGGCAAGAATACTAAGCTGCTACAATTCAAGGCCCACTCTTGCAATCCATCTCCCAACCAGCCCCTGAACCCCATGTAAAGGTTCTGCTTATGTGGATAAATTGGAAGCTTTCAATTTACAGGTTGGTTGAATCAGGAAACATGAGATGCAGTCGAGAAATTCTGCGCCATTCCCCTCTAACTAAAGCAAGCCTTGCAGCTGTACATTAAAAAGATTGAACTCTTGCTATTTTCTTTGAGACAGTATCCTGCAACACCCCCCCCCCAAGATTTTGCAGTTACTGCCCCTTTTACTTGTCAAAAATGCAAAAGTAATCTAGAATGCTCTCAACACCATGGTATCAAAATGTCAAAAACCTATGCTCCGCCCCCCCGGCTAACCCATTTCTGCCACAATGGGTTGGTGCATGTGTAATAGGAAACCATGTTTGGTGCTAAGTGGATGAGCCTCAGTGCACCCCAGCGAAACATTGGACATGGCCTCTTCCTCCTACTGCACAATTCAGAGGAGAGCTTATGCCAAGATTACTTTCAAAGAATTCCAGTTTAGTGTTCTGTTTGAACAATGAACCCTAGTTTAGAACAAACAATAGCTAGCAAAACAAGCCAACTACCAAACCTATGGTTTCAAGTTGGCTTGTTTAGCAAGTAGCCACTGTTTGTTTTAAACCAGGCATAGGCAAACTCGGCCCTCCAGATGTTCTGGGACTACAACTCCCATCATCCCCAGGTAAACGGACCAGTGGTCAGGGATGGTGGGAATTGTAGTCTCAAAACATCTGGAGGGCCAAGTTTGCCTATGCCTGTTTTAAACCAAATTCCTAGTTTGCCAATATTCTTTGAAACTGAAACTAAACTTGCAAGATAGTTTCCACCTGACTGCGTGGAAGGAGGAGGGGAAAGAGAACATAAGCAAATCCAATGTTTTGCTTGGGCTCACTGAGATTTGGCTACACAGATTTAGCTACATACTTTGTTACATGCAAACGATAGCTACACTAGACTTAATGTAGTTATGGGAAACCAAATAAGGGTATGGCCATTTGGTTTTTAAAAGCTGTTTCTAAGCTTTTCCACTTCCTTGCATAGCTTAGACCACACAGCTGGTAAGTCACAAAATGGTATACCCACACAACACTTCAAATGTGCTTTTCTGTACAGCAGTCAGAAAAGATGCACAGGAAGTCAAAATGTTGCTTATTTACAAAAGGTAAAAGTTTCTAGACTATTGGTAGAGAAATATGCTGGTTTCAGACCAGGGTTCACCAGTTTTTGAACATTCATATTTTTCTATTTTTGGTGAATGTAGTTGTGCCCCAGTATATTGTAACAATGAACCCTGCCCGCTATAATAATAATAATAATAATAATAATAATAATAATAATAATAATAATAATAATAATAAATAAAATCTGATATTGGGAATGATTAGACACAATACTTTAAATAAAATAGCAATTAGCAAAGTGCAATAACTTATGTGCATATCAGGTGCACTCCCATATTAAGGATATTTTGAGGCAGTTCTGCTAGCTCCATTTCAGAAGGGATATCCCAGAGTTGTAGAATGTGTATATTCTAAAATGATGAAGGGGAGAGAACATTTTCCCTACCAAAAAAAGGGGGGCAGGAGTCACTAGAGAGGTGGGCTTTTTTAAAGATTAATATAAGTGGGTAGAACAGGACAGACATCAATTATCAATGATGTGGAGAGTGTGAATAGAGAGACATTATTTTCGGTCTTCTAAAGCACTAAAATTCAAAGCCACTGAATGGAAATGACTAGCAGTAGGTTCGGGACAAAGAAAAGGAAGTACTTCTGCACACCACAGACTTTGAATTCATTACCACAAGATGGGAGTAATGACCGCTAGCGTAGGTGACTTCAGATGTGAATTGAACAAATTCATGAGGAGAAATCAATCTATAGTTATGAGCCTTACATGAAACATTGCAGATGGAACAATCCTGTTCAGGATTGCAGCCATGCTTTCTTATAGGAAACTTTGAACACACACACACACACACACACGTTTCTATCTCCACCCACAACAGAGACTCAGTATTCTATGGCATAATTGGACTGGTTTCTTATAATGGGGGGTCTTGGATTTCTCTCCTAATCTTTTGGTACTTTTGCAAATGGTTGGGGTTCCCCCAAGGCTGCTGATACAGTACATCCTGCTCGTGTATGGATGGTGTCATTTTGATGCATAAGCATCAGCTGTTCCACAGGATCCCACTAATTTCCAGGTGCTGGGGTAGGGGCAGAGCTCCGGGGAAGAACTGTCTCCATTCATATCTTGTTTGTCTGTTTCCCAGGGGAACCTGGCCTGTCCCTGCTGCGAGACAGAGCACTGGACTAAACAGACCGTTAGACTGATCCAGTCAGGCAATTCTTAACGTTCTTATTGAAAGCGAAATCTGAAGATAGACTATAAATAGAGCCAGCTCCGATGAAAAGAAAAGCTTTCAAAAATGCCTCCGATAATGACCTTGATGGGATTAAATTAGCTCTGATGGATCTCGATGACATTCTTTTACAAAGACGGCGTTCTGAAAAACAGCACATCATGTCACGGAGTTGAAGGCTACAAGGAGCTCTGCAGAGGTACAGACAAAAAGGAAGGACAGGGGTTGGCACCGCAATGGAGGGGCAAAAAGGGAGAGTAGAGCTAAGTGCTTTGTAGGAAATGAATAAACACATGCATTCATGGCAGCCCTTGCATAAAGCTAGTAATTCCGGTCAGAGTTCCTATCAAAAATAGGTCAGCAACTGCTTTTTTCAGTCTCTGGGTGTTACTAACTTTCTGGCTAGTCCCTGAAGCTGTTCCTTTAACAGCAGCTCGATTTGCAGGTATTAGTAGCTGAAGATAGTGTTCTGCCAAGGCCAGGTGGTTTGCCAAGACCACAGGTTCTTTTATGGATGCAAGGCATAAACATGCTCATGAGTGGGGAATTGCAAGCTTTATTGACGCATAGCAAGTATAAATGCATCATGGCACAGTTGCATCTAAGCAAAGCTTCAGTGGACACATAAAGCATATTACTACACACCCAGGCACAACTAAGAGAGACATAATAAATGGTGTAGTGGCTGATGTCAGAACTCTTAGATACAACAGTGGACAGAGCCCCCTCATAGCTGTGGCAGGATGAAATCCTGCATTTCTAAAGACAGTGATATTTGTATTGTGTGTCAAAGCCCCAAGCCACCCCCACGAGAATGAAGACACAAGGACACAGAATTTTAGGTAAATGTTAATGGGCAAAATTTAGGCCACAACTTTATTAGTTACAGAATGTAAGCAGTATTGGGCTTAGGCATTGGCATCCACAGACCTCATTTGACTCCTGCCTGCCTTGCAGTGAGTCTGGTAAGGGTAAAACACCAGTAGGGGAGCCCCACCGGTGTGGAGTGACTTGAGCATCCCCTGGGTTCCCACTGGGGTCTTGGCATGGCCCTAGCCCCTCCCCAGGCTTTAGACAAGATCCACACCACCGAATTCCTTTAACGGAATACCCTTGAGCACAGAGGGGCAGGTGATGGCCGCACCTCCCCGCCCCGACACATTGCTATTCCAATGCCTAACCGCCAAACCTTACAAAATTGTGATGATTGCTACGAGGTAGGTGAAAACCAAGTGGCCAGTGAGTGCCAATTTGCCAAGTGAAAATATTCCTACCAGGCCCCTCAATTGCGACCAACCAAAGTCCATAGGAAAGGCCAAATAACGCAACCTGAACAAAGGGTGGCAAGGCTGGAGATCCATGGCACAAGGCTGAAAAAGGGGTGATTCAGCATCGTGCCTTGGTTTAAATTGGTCCTGGGCACGCCCCCCCAAGCTGCCTGATTGGCCGCTTGGCTCCCTGGCATGGCCGGGCCTCCCCAATGTAAGTCGGGACGCAGTCCCCCCCCCCTGCTCAGGGGGGAGGCTTGACGGCTTACCCGCAACACGTCCCCACTAAGAGGTGGAGCCGATTTATTGTCTTATGCTAGAGAGGAATGATTGGCTTATTACTCACACCCACCTGGGTATACATTATTAACCCCAACATTCCTTATGCATTTCCGAGGAAGAAAATAAATCTACAGAATATATTCTTATGGTTTTGAACCAGTGGCGTAGTGTGGGGGCACAAAGGGACAGTTGCCCTGGGTGCAAAATTGTTAGGGTTGCAAAATGCTAACACTAGTGCTGCCTCAATACAGCTGTGTGTTTTTGTTGTTGGGACACACTGAAAACATGTTCTCCATGCAAACAAGCAAGTGGCCTCTCCAAACAATGGAATGACTCTTCTTTTCTCTGTGGCTGCAATCTCATGGGTGATGCGGATGCTGACAACGGCCCCGGGTGCTGGCAACCCACGCTACGCCACTGCTTTGAACTAAGACAACAGTGTGTGCTAGTCTGTTGGCTTATCTAGTTTCAACCTTTGATCCTCCTTGCTAGCATATTACTCCTTGGACTTAATCAGCCATGTGACATTCTAATGTTTTCTACTGAATATACAGATGCATATTAACTCACACAAGCATGGATTGTAGTTATAAAGCAATGCTAGATCCAGGCCTTAGGCCTTATACTGAGGCATCAAGGTAAAATTGATGACAACACACTATGTCCTTGTGATAACAATTCTCTTCCGTAATGTGATACTGCAGATAGGTTTGTCTCATTGCTCCAAAAAGAGTCACTTGGTGATGTTTGGCCTCTTTTTCTTCTGGCCACCCTATGTAAATAAGCTTGTATCCTGCAAGCACAAAAATAGGTCCCTATCTAAATGTGCCCTATTCCCCAAATCCAAGCCTGCAATGGTAATGAGATAGGCACATCCTGGCACAATATCCCACCATGCATTGCTAGGTTTGCTCAGCACTAGAATATTGGCCTCTATAATGATATAAACATTGTACCCTAATTTTTGATGTTTATGTTGAATAATATCCCTTTACAGATATTGCTAATAATCAGTGTTGTCAGCTGTGTTTGCACTATATTTCAGTTTTCTTGGAAGTACCTTAACCTTTTGTGGAATAACTCTTACCTCCATTTTCTAGGTAAAGAGTTACAAATCTCTACCAAAGTTGTCTAGTAATCAGATACAGTAATCATGACACAGGTATGTTTGTATTTATTCCTGATCAGCATGAAGCAGAAACAAAACTACAGAAAGTGCATTATGTTGTGCATTCATGTGAAATTTGTGCTTTGGTAACTGCTTTTAATATAGCACGAGACTGGGTGAACTATATTGTGAAAAGTAAGATAAGATTATTCAGGGAACCAGAAAAATGTAGCGGTGTGAGGAAGGTTCCCCTTTATCACATATACAGCACAAGAAGACCCCAACATACATATCAATATGACTAACCTGACACAACCCCCCCCCCCATCTTTAGGCTAGCTAAAGTCTGGGATATGGCATATAGGGTAAAGTTAACAAATATGGTTAAAGTGAGATAGCGTTGGCATATAGGTTTGCCATATCTTGAAGAGCAAAAAAAGAGGACAGCCTGAGCTGCTGACAATCTGAGCCTGGAAAAGAGGCACATGGGGCCACTGCTGCCATGCCCATGTGCCTCTTTCCCCGACTCAGGTTGGCAACAGTCATGGCATGCAGATCAGCCCAAGCCGCTCGAGCCCCCAAAACCCAGACATTTCCTTTAAAATGTAAAAATCTGCCCAGATGGGCGCGTTGGCTCCCCAAAAGAGGACATGTCCGGGTTTCCCCAGATGTATGGCAATCCTAGTTGGCAAAGAGAAAATGTTTTCTGCAAATAAATGGAGTTTATTATACATTGCAGCAACAAAGTTCAAGACCCAGTGAATCCATATTCTCTGCCTGAGGAAGTCTAAGAGTACAGAGAATAGATTAAATAGTAAATAACTCAGAAAATGATGTTGATTATCTTTTAGGATTTGTAGGAATATGTACATGTATTTAAATAACTGAGGATATAATTATAATAGCAAACTATTTTTATAGAATTTGTACAGTATTAAATACATTTGTGCTTTGTTGCATCACACTGTATTAAACACCTCTCTATAGTCTTATTAATAAATATACATTAAATTTTTTATAGGTTGTCTGGAAGGGCCAAAGAAAAGGACTTTTAAAAGCCAATGGAATGGTACCCCATTTTCTTACCCCACTAGAAATTAGTGTGGTCAGATGTGACCACTGACAGTGCCCCCTGCCCCTTTAACAGTTGTTCAGAAAAGGGAATTTCAGGAAGTGTTGCTTGCATTACTTGCTGATAAGCCCTTCTACCCATCCATGAGAGGGTGTAATAATAATAAAAGACAAGAATCGACAGCATCCTTTGCAAACTTACAAACGAGCCACATTTTTAAAAGCTCTGGCATACATTTTCCTTTCCTTCCATCAGGTTGGGATCCTCTCATTGCTGCTAAAATGGCCCAAGGAAGAACAAGCCATAGCCTGTGACATGGAGCAGATCCCCGGCCCCCGTTTTACAATTATCTTTATATAAGCGAAAATTATCCGTACGGCGACAACAGACTGCACTGGCTGGGGTAATTTAGCTTTATTCCAGCAGGTGCTTCTGATTTTGCTGCTCCAGCATAAGCACCCACTTATCCAGCTGAGCTGATCTGCTAGCCCTGCTTTATCGCTGCCTTACCAGCTCACCAGCTTTCTTTACTTAACTGCCTTAATTGCCAGCAGCTGGTAGGCAGCTTCCTAGCATATTGCTTCTCAAGCAGTCAACACTACTGCAGAAGTAAAGGAGCGCTTGGCTATTCACACCAAACCTGCAAAGTCTGGCTGGAAGGGTGGGTGGGATAGACAAGGCTCAATTTCTGGTGGAGGCTGAGATTCAGGCTTAGGGTTGCTGTTATTTTTGTTGCCCCTGCTCCAGTAACTTTAACATCCAGAAATTAAGCAGCTGAAGCTTTATCTGGCATGGAGGCAAATGATGGGAAAAACTCCCATTGTTAAATTTCTGAATACAGTATCAGGTTACTGCAACACAAGCAAGGTCAGTTTGGGAGGAGGCGGATTTAAAAAATAAAATAAATTACAACCTTGCCAATAATAATAATAATAATAATAATAATAATAATAATAATAATAATAATAATTTATTTATACCCCACCCATCTTGCTGAGTTTCCCAAGCCACTCTGGGCGGCTCCCAATTAAGTGTTAAAAACAATACAGCATTACCTATTAAAAACTTCCCTAAACAGGGCTACCTTCAGATGTCTTTTAAAGATAGGATAGCTGCTTATTTCCTTCACGTCTGAAGGGAGGGTGTTCCACAGGGTGGGAGCCACTACCAAGAAGGCCCTCTGTCTGCTTCCCTGTAAGAGTTTGGATTTGATATCCCACTTTATCACTACCCTAAGGAGTCTCAAACCGGCCAACAATCTCCTTTTCCCTTCCTCTCCCACAACAAACAGTCTTTGAGGTGAGTGAGGCTGAGAGACTTCAGAGAAGTGTGACTAGCCCAAGGTCATCCAGCAGCTGCATGTGGAGGAGTGGAGACGCGAACCCAGTTCCCCAGATTACGAGACTACCGCTCTTAACCACTACACCACACTGGCTCTCTAACTGGCATAACCTCACTTTAACCTCACTTCTCACAATGAGAGAACCGCCAGAAGGCCCTTGGCATTGGATCTCAGTGTCCGGGCTGAACAATGATCAACAAATGTGCTTGCCACCTAAAATATCACTTCTGGCTCTTGGCTTATGATATTTCCCCATTCAGTGGAAAGTGTGGCAGGGAAGATTGTGCCACACCTGAGCAGAGAGTGCCTCCAGACTGCCATTGTTTGGGGAGAGCAATTCCAGCACACACTGACTGGAAGTGCAGGTTTGCAAAATTAATGCAGGTTGAACGATTCAGCTGCTCAAACACAACTTTTAAACACAGCTTTGAAAAAGAATTGGAGTTTGGAAAGTGAGGGGGGAAGTGTGGATAAACACCCCACGAGCAAGTTGGGGTGACTGCAGGACAAATAACCACCCCATGAACAAATCCGAATGAATGCTCAAGAAACAGGTTCAATGTAATATATCCTCTGCATAAGCTTTGTGTAAGCAAATCAGGATGAAGGCTGGAGAGGCTGAGAGTGAAGCATCAAGGATACTTCTTAGCAGTGCAATTATTCTGGAAAAAGAGGTGCCAGAACTCACCACGAACGCCTCTCTTGTTCTCTTATAATGGCAATGGCACCCACCTGAGTTTCAATGAGTTCCTGGTGAAAAAAGCCCTGTTTATTATGCAGTGCCAGTTAGAGAACTGAAGGAGACAACACAACAGCAGCTGCCCAGTCAGAAACATCTGGAGAGAGCCTGACCAAGGTTACATGGTTATTGTAGGGTGTCTGATTCCTGAGGGAGTCAGTTGTAGCTACCAATATAGAGTTTCCATTATAAGGGGTGGCAAAATCTGGAATCTGAGTGGGACCTGAAGGAGAAACTCTGAGGCCTTGTGTTGTGGTGATGTGAAAATACCCAGCTTTTCCTATACAGTGTTTACCTTGCGTTAAGTCCCTAATTCGTTCCGGAGGTCCATTCTTAACCTGAAACTGTTCTTAACCTGAAGCACCACTTTAGCTAATGGGGCCTCCCGCTGCCGCCACGCCGCCGGAGCCCAATTTCTGTTCTCATCCTGAAGCAAAGTTCTTAACCTGAAGCACTATTTCTGGGTTAGCGCAGTGTGTAACCTGAAGTGTATGTAACCCGAGGTACCACTGTATGGCAATAGATCCCAAAGCAAAACTTCCTAGGCAATGGGGAAGCCTATGTCTAGCTGACGATGATCCATCAAACTGCACTTCTTGTAGATTTGATTTGTGTTGGGGGGCAACAGTACCGTTTGTGTTAGGAAAGTGAATAGGCCTTCCAACTTCTTAACTTTCCTTCTGTGCCTTTAACAACCATCTGGCATGCAGGGGTTTGGCAGGAGAAGACAGTGACAGGGGAATAACACCTCACTTGCTTCGTTTTGGCATGCCAGCCTGCCGCACAAGAGGAGAGCCAGCGAACAGAAGCAAAAAAGTGACAACTCCACCCCTCCGCAAGAAAACAAGTAGAAGATAAAGGGGAAATTACTGCCTGCCTAGTCATTGTAGCTGCGCACAGCCAAATCCGAAGTGCCTCTGCGGCCGCGGCAGTCAAAAGTTGTGAGTGAAAGGAAAATTATATATAAATATATGATTTAATGTGGTGAAATTCGCTTTCTCTGCAGCTTGCCCACAAGCACTTACTGTTGTTTAATTTCGGTGTCAACAAATATTGATCAACAAAATTACTTTCCAAGGTCATCATTCTGGACACAGCATTGTAGCCAGTGATAAGAATAATCTATTTCCAGTGACAGGTCTGATGCAAGAGATACAGCACTATATGAACCACTCACTCATTTAAGGAAGCTGCAGTGGGCCATCTATCTGGTATACTTCCGATTAATTAATCTACGGGTCAAATTCTTTTGCAGCTTGTAATTTTTGCAGTGTGTTCACAGGAAGCAGGGAGAGGAGACTGTACTTTCTCTGCTCTAAGTGTGTAGTTTTTGTTTACTCTGCACCCTCCTCTTTTCTGGCGTAAAGAACCATCATCTTTGGGCCTTTAAAAGCCCCAAAGGCGATGCTTCGTTATGCTAGAAAAATGCGATTGTTCTGCAGTACATAAACCTGAGGTCAAAATATGCTTCAGGAGGTGAAATTGCAGGCTGTACACTGTATCACACCTTAGTGTTCAAGCATATTCATTTACATGGCTGTGCACTGGGCAAGATACATTCATTGCCCAGATGTGGTTGAACCTCTGTGCACCTCGTGAATGGCGCTGAATCCTGAATAGTGGGTAGTGCTAGCAACTCACATAAACAACACTGTAAACAGGGCACCTGTTAAAATGGAGGGCATTATCACGTGTCCTCAATTTGGAGCCCAAGAAAGCCCCATACTGCAAATTGTTAGTACAAGACTTTCTGTTCTTTTTGAAAAGAAGGCCTAATTGCTGTCTTTTCAAAAGATGGCTTTCTTTCTTTAGTTCCAAATATTCCTTTATATTCTCATTTGGTAACGGTGTTTTGCAATGTGTACATTTATTTTTATTATCTGGTTTTTATTATTGGTAGAAGGCTCTTTAAGATGGCATTGTCTGTTTTAATGGATTTCTCTCTTTTTTTGGTCCTTTGTGTTAACTGCTTTGAGCAATCCCCCCCCCCCTTTGTAGAGTGGCTATTTAACAGAAAAAGGAAAAAAAGGAAAAGGGAAAACACTAAATGACGCTAAATATAGACATGCAAAAGTAGTGCTGGGATAATTAATTTGGGGTCTCAGAAGGTCTGGGAAGATCTTTTTGAAGGTAGTGGATTGGTTTTGTATTCATTTTGGAAACAATAGGAAGTGGATGGGAACTGTCAATAAAAATGCAATTATTATTAACTCATTCTGGTATGGAGCTCTCAACTACAGCTATAAGCTACACCTGTTATGTAGCATTAGGGTTTGTAACTCACCAGGGACAGTGTTCAATGTGTATATGTATGTGTGTGTTGGGGACAGATCATTCTACAGACACACACATACCAGTTGCATGTTTTCAGGTGAATAGACAGACTCCCATAACTGAGTGGGCTCTACCTCTTGACTCTGTCCCCTGACCTGATCTGGACTGCCTAGATACTAGTGTTAAAAATATTATTTGCAAGACCTGGCAAGTCTGTATTTGCATACTTGGCTCTGAAGTCATTTCTATTTCTTTTCCAGTTACTGATTCTGTTTCTTTTCATTATTTTCTTTCTGGGGTAATGAATAAGACAGTTGTGGCAGTCAGTGCCAGATTGATGTATAGGCTAAGTAGGCTGAAGCCTAGGGCCTCTAAATCTAGGGGGCCTCCCCCCGCCCCCCCAAGCAGACAATCTCCCCTGTCCCAAAATTGCAAACCCAAGACTTCATGTGAGGGCAGGGCGACTTGGACCCAACAACTATGAGACTCAGGGCCAGCCAGTGGGGCCCAATTTGAAACTCTAGGGCCCAACTTGAAATTATTTTGTGGGGCCCTAGTTCACAGCCCAAATTTGTAGAATTTCAGAGATATAAATCCGCGTGCTAGGTCATTTTCACAAGGTCAGCAAAGCCCTTCAGAAATCAGACCTGTCATTGAGTTCTTGTGCAAGTTTGTAATCAAATTTTGATGACGTTCTCTGGTGTCTTTTAGAGGAGAAATTGTGAAGTGCAGAATTTTAAATACCCATCATCATCCTTGGCTTCATTCCATTTTGCTTATAACACTCTTCCTTTTTCTTCTGGTTGTGAGGGTGGGGGGTTGGGAGGGGCCTCAAAAGGGAAGTAGCCTAGGGCCTCTCCTCATCTAAATCCAGCCCAGTATTAGGGGGAGGAAGGAGCTGCAGGCTCCAGAGAACAGGCATAGATCCAATGGAATTTCTCTTGCCTCTGTCCTGCCTCACCCCTCCACAGCAGGAGTTTCTCACTTTAGCCTCCCTCCCCAGTGGTGAATGTGAGCAACCACTCATCAAGCCCTGAACCTGTGAACATAAATGGTTTGGTGGGTACACTGCCTCCCACAACTCAGCAGAGGGTACCGGCAAGAAAGGTTGCTAACAACAGTCATCTACAGTGGATCATGTTTTACTCCCTGACTCCCTAAGTTAGGTTATGCTTGCTCGATTGAGCAGCAGTGGCGGAATATCAATACCCAGCATACCATAGGGTTCATTGGGGAAAGCCTGTCTGCTCCTTAAATGTATGCTAAAATGGAGCACAGATATCCATGGATGGCTTTGGGGTAGGGTTGCCAGACACAATCCGGACACAAATGTTGTCGAGCTTTTCTGGGCCAAAGTTCTTGAGCTATTTTTAATAAAAATTGCCAAAATTTTGATATGGCTTGCCATGAGTCCAGATTTCCCAGGCATTTCAGCAATCTCTGCCCAGACACTTTTCAAAGGGCGAATCCTGGCAACGTCCAGGAAATTCGGGACATATGGCAACCCCACTCCGTGCTATTCTGTGTAGTTGCTGTTACTCCTCCCATCGTTCCCAAATTGTTCTGTTGCTATGGAGCAAAGACTTATCCCTGCATGCACTCCTCTGGTTTTGTTCCACTTCCTAGTTCTTTGTTTAGGGAGGAAGCAGATGGGCAACCTGTTTTCTCACATTCTTTAAAGTTTCTTCATACTGATATAGTGCCATTTCAGAGCACTCAACTAAACATCAATCTTTGGAGTTGTTCCCTCTTTGTTAAGGAAAGTTTATGACTTTCACAACAGAAGCTTGTGCTGCTTTAAAACCACAGAAAGCACATGTAATTTCACACTTTAAAATAAAGATGAATCACACACACTCCCCTCAACCTCCTCATTGCACAAAACAAAATCATGATTTCGGAGCTATGAATATAGCGTCTAACAGTCGCAACAAAATGCCTCTACTACAGTCTGAAATTTATTTATGATTTGCTACATCCTGACTATTATGGACTTAAATTTAGAGCCTCTTATTTTTAGCTGGAACAATATTCCATTCTTAGACTTTTCTGCTCAATTTCTTTCAGTTTCTGCCCGGATTATAAACAACCAGTTTTATTAGTAGCATTAACACTTACAATGGTTTAGCATGCATCTTAAAAGGGGAGAGGGGCAGACTTTAGACACACATGCCAAATATAATTTTGATTCCATTCCCTTAAAATAAATAGATAAACTCTGAGGCTTTTTGCTTCAACAAACTTTTTTGAACCAAATCCAAACTGCTTAAGTATTCTTGTGTTGGATGCCATTAATGTATTATGGAAACCTGAGGATTAATTATTGAAAGGGGGGGAGGGAGAAGCCTGGAAAGACAGCTGATGGATGTCATTTTGTATATTACTTCCCAGCTTCCTTTATGTTAAGTTTAAGGTCAAATTCTTCAATAAACTAGCAAGAGATTAGCTTATTTTTTAAAAAAGAGAGAGTCACCTTTCTCTGCAAGTAAGACTGTGAAGAACTCCAAAAGTTGGGAGAAATCAGGTGCAAACATATTTCCTAATATCTTGCATAAAAGTAGAAATATGCTTGTGATCTGAGCACTTAACATTTTCTCTAGCAGCGTGGTTCATTTCTAAATGCATTCAGTGGAAGCAAGCCCAGATTCAAATGTTACCTTTCGGTTTGGGGGGTGAGCCTGGCTTAAATCAATGAGACTTGCAAACCAAACGTAACCAATTTTACAGAAGACCAGTTTAGAAAGTGGTTGCACGCACATACCGGTGAATTACCACTTGGTAAATGATTGGGTGTATTCGCTAACAGTGGAGCACTAAATGCAGACTGAATTGTACAAGCCATAAAACATCCATGTCATGATGCAACAATTAGGCGGCTCTGCTCAGCCACATTCTCAACACGCTCATCTTGCTGACTTAAATTAGGCATTATTCTCCAATGCAGGGGTGCCAACTTGAATAAAATATTGGGGTGCCCCAGGTAAACTCCGCTCCACAACACCCCCCCCATTTGAATGGCAATGTCCATCTACTTTGGGAGAACTGACCACCCCTCAAATATTTTATTGGGGGCCGAAGGGACCTCGGCCACTAGGATTTGACTCCTATGCTCCAACGAATGTGTTTAGGATTGCAGTGCAGATAGAGTGTAGGATTAGAATAGTGTGGGGGCCATTACCCAAGATTACCTGTCAAATGAATCACCCCATTCCAAGATTATTGTTTGACTAAGAAATGCTCGACCTTCTGGTTGACTTGACACATTGAAGAATGACAATACAGAAGCTTCCCTGAAGTTCATGTGCTGGGTTGGAAAAAATACCAGCTGCCTGCACCATTCATTCCAAATAACCATTTCCACTTGCAGGCAGATGGCTATAGTTACTCTGCACTTTGCAATGTCTCTGTTAGCAACACAACATTTCTGTCATTGCTCTGACTTTGGAATATTCAACATATGTACCTTGAATACTACTAAGGTCACCTTTCCACCATCACTTTCAGCTCTACTCTGGATGAAAACCTTTGCATATGTGCAGGGGATAAAGAGCATGCAAGGAAAGGAGGGATGGAAATATACCCATAGAATAAGGAAGGGCCATTTGTCTGCATAATTACAATATTAGGTACTTTGCGAGCCTGCCTTATAATTATTTTAGGCCTTTTTGCCGTCTAATGTGCTTCCGTTGTGAGTCTGAGGGACTTTAGGCAACTTCAGAAACAAAGTAGCACTTACCTCACGTTGTCTTCAGCAGGTTTCATGGCTGCCTGCTAGCTTATTAAATGGAAAGAGAGGCTTCTTTCTCTCTTTGCTGCTCATGTGCAACATTGTCTAAAGGAAGGAAGGCAAAAACAAGTTGTGAGTGATTACAGTGGTTAAGCTGAGCTGTCTGGAATTGGTTGCGGCATGCATTTTTAGATTTCCCCTCAATCATTTTTGCACAATAGCCACAAAAATGACAAATGAAACGCACTATTTGTCTGCAAGATACAGGGAGATTGTTACCCATCTTATTTATTCAAATTTGTCCGCATTGCAATCAACTGCGAGCAGATGAATGTTTCCTGGCTCGGAGGGCCGTACGGAATATTTGGGAGCAGAGCTAGGTCTGGGAAGCTGGCTTGCAGCAACAGTATGATTTAGAGTGGAAAAGTGGGGAGGGTGCTTAATCCCATCGCTGCACACTGCGTTTCTCATATGGCCTCTTCTACCAAGTTGCTTTGCCTTAACCTGTGCCTCTGGCTGCAAGTTCGACAGAGTAAAGAGGTATGTGGGGACAGAGAGTTGAACACCTTTCCTGTACACCACTTCCCTGCTAGGTAAAGGTAAAGGGACGCCTGACCATTAGGTCCAGTCATGACTGACTCTGGGGTTGCTGGCCGAGGGAGCCAGCGTACAGCTTCCGGGTCATGTGGCCAGCATGACTAAGCCGCTTCTGGCGAACCAGAGCAGCACACAGAAATGCTGTTTAGCATCCCGCCAGAGCGGTACCTATTTATCTACTTGTACTTTGATGTGCTTTTGAACTGCTAGGTTGGCAGGAGCAGGGACCAAGCAAAGGGAGCTCTCCCCATCGCGGGGATTTGAACCGCCGACCTTCTGCTCGGCAAGTCCTAGGCTCTGTGGTTTAACCCACAGCGCCACCCGCTTCCCTGCTACAAATCACATAATCACTAACCTGTTCTGCATAGTGCATAGAGGAACATTCATAACTTGGTGCTTTAGTATCTCTTCCCTTGCATGCAAAAAGTCCTAGGTTTAATTCCCAGCATTTTCAGGTAGGGCATTGAGAGGCACCTGACTGAAACCCTGGAGAGCCACGGCCAGTCAGGATAAACAATACTGAACTAAATAAACAAATGGACTGACTTGAAGTAAGGCAGGTTCCTGTGACCCTAGTGTTTTCGGTGGTGTGAGAAATGAGGATGTTGCTTTTTCACATAAACCACAAATGTAGCAAGTTAGACAAATGTCAACAGCTCAGATTGATTCACACCTGATCATGAGAGATGCTTAGAGCATGTGGCCAGGATGTGGGGTTGGCTTACCAAGTAACTGCATAGGAACATAAACTAAATAAGGGAAATAATAAATAAGGGTAAAGGGGCACTGAAATAAGGGTAATGGGAGATGTAAACGGAGGCGGGGATGTTAGCAGGGAAAGTAAGTGGTTGTGATAGGCTGTCAACCTTGTAGTACCCAGCCAATGGGGAGGCAAAGGAGGGAACCTGCACTTCAAGGAATATAAGTTCATGCTTTGCCAAAGCTAGGGTGTGCCTACTTTGGACACCTGCTCTTGCAAAAATGTATTGTACTAAATCAACTCTTTACTGCTTCACCAATTTTGTTCAGATTGTATTTTAAGGAGCGGGACTAAAGGTTTCAGGACACACTTCTTACAGTGGTGATCTCTCAAGCCAGGACTTGTCACCCAGTGTGGCTTTGTATGTTGGTTCTATAGAGCTGGAAGTTGTAGGAATGGCTATGGGCTGGTTTACTGAGCTTTCAAGGAGAGAATGTGCAAGCAGCTTCTTTGCCTTTTTTTGGAAACGAGGCCAGAAGGCTTTCACAGCCTCTCTCACTGGTCACATGATTTTTTGCTGTAATGAGTGAAGCCCTCTTGGTCTCCTATAATTTTGATCAGGTCTCATATGAGAATAATGCCAACTGACCTGCAATTGCAGACTGCTAGCAAAGGGGACATCCCAAGGACTGCAGCATTTAGCAGAAACTCCATCACAATGTATGGGACAAAAGGAAAAGGCCCTTAATTTTGCATTGATAATTTCAGACCAGGTTTTAGACTAAAGAAACAGATGAGAGCAAACAGCAAACAGAAAAGGCAATTGTAACACACACACTTCTTCAGGGATCAAGCTTCTTATTGTGCAGACGTTGTTTCAAACGTCAATGGACTTGTTTTCATTCCATGCACAGGTTATATTTATTCATTCCAGAAGTCTTATAATCCTTCCTTAGCAATTTGTGGGATCTACAGGTGAAATTATTTCTCCTAATTTATTATCAAACCTGAGTAGTAATTTGGCCTGCATGTAGCTTAGCCTTGAATTCAGTGACTGCAAATTATGTCTGATGCCCATTGCAGTTGCTTTCTCAGTTGTGCTCTCAAGGTTAAACCATAATGGGAAGGGTTAAGTTCACTCCATAGTTGCCTAAGTATACAAGGAGGCTTGGAGAGGATCCCATTAGTTAATCCAGCCAAATGTTAAATCACAGAAGCAGAGCTAAGGGGAAGAAAGATAAATTACTCTCGCCACCTATATTAGTATTTCTGCTTCTGCTCCCTCTCAGTATCTTCAATAGATATACGTACAAATATATTTCCTGATAATGGTTTCTTCCTTTCAACCAGAACTTTGGCATGCTTCTCAAAGATGACTGGACAAAGAGCAAGGCTTTTACCATATTTAGTGTGCAACACATGGGGTGGTAGTCAACTGTATTTTTGCACCAGTGCAAGGGTTCCCCCCCCTCCTACCTCATGCATGGCCACCATCCCCAAATCCACTTCAGAGGGTGTGGTTTGGGGAACGCAGAACGGATTTGGGGGGGGGGGCAAAGGAGGAGGAAAGTGGGGAAGAATGCTCCATTGTGCTACAAGAACACTAACTTAGTGCTACAGTGGGTACAGCCCATGATCACTGAGATTTATTTAGGTATACAGTGGTACCTCAGGTTAAGAACTTGATTCGTTCCGGAGGTCCATTCTGAACCTGAAGCTGTTCTTAACCTGAGGTACCACTTTAGCTGATGGGGGCTGCCACCGTGCTGCCATCGCACTATTTCTGTTCTCATCCTGAAGCAAAGTTCTTAACCCGAGGTACTATTTTTGGATTAGCAGAGTCTGTAACCTGAAGCATCCATAACCTGAAGTGTTTGTAACCCAAGTTTCCCACTGTATGGGGCTTAGCAGTATGTTTCTGGCTAAAGGAGGGATGGGCAAACTTTTCTCAAAGGCTACCCTCCCTTGGGGTTAATCTGTGGCGTTACATGTTGACTGGGAGTAGGGTTGAAGCAAAAAGTGGGTGGGGTCATACTGTTTTGTTCTTTTACCCATTCTCTCTCTCCATTTCTTCCCTCAGGCTGCTGAACGAGGGGCAGTTCATACACAAGAACAGAATGCAAGCAAACAACAACACCCTCCCCACTTTACACAAGGATAGAGTAAACCAACATACCAGGAAAAAGACAGAATAGACTAACGTATCAGGCAAGAGACAACCCCTCCTTTCAGCTGCCGGGAATCCCAGGGATTTAGCTGCAGAGTAGATCTCATTCTGGCCAGACTATGCAGAACCTACATCGGTTTAGGTCTGCATCAAAACTCCACATCCCCTTAACCTGGCTCAAGCCATATGATTTTTAAGTTACCTTCACCTGGCATCTCATGATGTAGACGAGCAGGCAAGCGAAGTAATTAATTACAGCTGTGTTAGCTCTGCACCAGGAGCACCTCTGCAAGCAGTCAAGTCAGCAGGAGTCAGCGTTAGAATCATTGCTGCTTTTATATGGTGGTATGAAGGGTTAGCTGTGCAAAGACACCTACACCTCTTTGGATTAACAATTCATCTTCTGCATTTCCATTCTGGGGGGGGGGGGAGGGAGAGTCCTTCTGTCTGTCAGTCCTGAACTTACTGTCAGTCAAAAGACTCTCTAGCCCCCTTTGTCAATTACTCATGTAACATAGGACTCCACACAGTATGTCGTCATACTAGGGACTGAGGTCCAGCTCTGAGGGCCTTCTGGTGGTTCCCTCACTGTGAGAAGCGAAGTTACAGGGAACCAGGCAGAGAGTCTTCTCGGTAGTGGTGCCTGTCCTGTGGAATGCCCTCCCATTAGATGTCAAGGAAATAAGCAACTATCTGATGTTTAGAAGACATCTGAAGGAAGCCTGTTTAGGGAAGTTTTTAATGACTGATGTTTTAATGTATTTTTAATCTTTTGTTGGAAGCCGCCTGGGGGGGTATGTCTAGTTGGTGTGTACAGGGTGTGGATGTCTAGTTGGGAGTACAGGGTGTCAGGGTGGGGCCACTGCTGCAGCACAGCCCCCCTCCAATATGTGACATCCAACATCATTTATATGCAGAGTAGACCCATTGAAATCAGCAGACTAAAGTCCAAATATTTCAGTGGGTCTACTCTGAATAAGAGTAACATCCAATACAGTATATGAAGTATGTCTTCACAGAATTGTAAGGAACCATGAGGGTCATCTAGTCCAACCCCCTGCCATGCAGGAATCTTCTGCTCAGTGTAGGACTTGAACTCATGACCTGCTATCCCAAGCTTATAGAGGTTACAGTGGATCTAATAACTAATGGCGCCAACTAAGAAAAACAAAAACAAATAACCACCAGAACCACATGACATTCAATCCCAAAGTTTTTCCTAAGGAATTCAAATGATAATGTGTTGTTCTTGTAACAACGGAACAAAAAATAATTTGCCTCTGAAAAAACCCCACCCCTTTCAAAAGTTGTCTTCAAAGTAAAACATTTTGGAAGGATCCATTTTGGAAACAACATGAATTTAAGTCCAAAGGAATACAACCTAGGGCGCACACAGTTGTTGATATTGGTTTTCATTACACAACAAAGAAGATTTTTGGGTTGGGTTCATATGTGGGAACCCAGGTACAAATCTCTCCTCGGTTGTGAGACGTACTGTGTGGACTTGCCAGACATAGGCAAACTCGGCATTCCAGCTGTTTTGGGACTACAACTCCCATCGTCCCTAGCTAACAGGACCAGTGCTCAGGGATGATGGGAGTTGTAGTCCCAAAACAGCTGGAGGGCCGAGTTTGCCTATGCCTGATTTGGACCAATCACTCTCCCATACAATACATTGTTTCTTTGAGTTAGGTCCTGCTGATTTCAATGGAGTTTAATAGGGTTGCCATTAGGCCTGGGTGATGTATTGACTGGTATAAGGAGCAGACCTTGATATTGGCTTCACTCAGCGGCATATCGGTGGTGAAACCACCACTGCTGCTGAGTCCCTCTGCTAGCAGCATCCGCAGGAAGGAGTCAAGAGTCCCTTCTGCTAGCTCAGGAGCAGTGTCAGTTTCACCAGAGATATACGGCTGAGTGAAACCGCCACCACACTCTGCCTTCATATGATGCCCTCCTTTTTTAAACTGCTCAAATGAGGAGGGTGCAGCTGCACTTGCCTCAGTCAAGCAGTTAAAGGAGCCCCCAGCCTGATGCTGGCTCCCACAAGCCAGCGGTGGTGTGGGAACTCCATGAAACTGCTCAGCTGAGGGGGGGAGCACAGTTGCCTCTCCCCGCAGTGAGCAGTTATGGAACCCTGATGCTCCACCTGCTCATGGGCAAGTGGGGAGAACACTGGGGCTCTCTCAGCTGGGGGAGGGGGAACGTTCCCTCCCCCAGCTGAGCGGCACAAACCAGCTGCATTGTCCCAGGTTGTGAGTGCCTGGGTGAAACCGCCTCAGCTCTTGAGGCGAGAGCTGGGGCAGTTTCACCTGGTGTCTCGCGGGCAGAGGCCAATGCATCTTGTTTTTTCAACATCGCGGTATATCGCCAAACCACGATGTTTGGCTGGTGATACATCACAATGTTGAAAAGCTGATATTGCCCAGCCCTAGCTGCCTTACGTCTGGAATTCCCCAGACATACCTGGAATACTGTGGTCGGAAGCAGTGTGTCTGGGCAGAAATGGGCAAAGTGTCTTGGAAAATCCAGACATATGGCAACCAATGTAGCAGTCTCATTTTTTGCCTATTTTCTTTAAAAATATCTCAAAAACTTCTTTTTGGCCAAAAAAGCAAAACAGAAAAGGGGGAAATAGCTCAACAACTTTGCCAAACAAAGCTCAAGAACTTTTGTGTCCAGATTTTCACTTTTTTATTTATAGCAACCCTAATTTACACTCAGCTAAGTGAGTGCAGGATTGCAGCCTTTATCTACCTGTCCAGTGTGTTGAGTGGATGAAAAGAAATAGCCTCATATAAACTACCCGGAGTTCCATGGACAATGGATGCATAAAAATGTAAGATAGTATAAAGCTCACAGGAAATAAAACCGAGACCTCCATGACCTGCTACAGTGAAAAGGGCAAAATCAATGCTAGGAATTATTAGGAAACAAGGGTCATAATGAATTCAGTGAGATAAGTAGACCTAGTGTTGCAGCCTAAAATTGTCAAGATCTTCCCTAAAAGTACACACCACCACAGTGATTTACTTTCAATTTAGAGATTCAGCACCCCCCACCCCTCTGCAATGTGACTAGGCAGGACATGATAAAAGTTAGAAAAGTATGAACAGTGGATACAAAAAGGCTTTTCCCTCTCACAGAACTTGGATTGGAGTCATCCAGTGTAACTGACTGGCTGTACAGAGGTCAGGAAAGACAAAGGAAAGTGCTTCTTTGCACAATGCACAATTAACTTACATAATTCACTACCACGGGATGCAGCAAAAGTCGCTAGCTTATGTGGCTTTCAAAAAGCATTAGACAAATTCATGGAAGATAGGCCTGGCAATGGCCATTAGCCGTGAGAATTAAATGCAACTTCTGCGCTCAGAGACAGTGTACATCTGAATAGTTGTTGCTGCAAAACTGACAAGAGAAAGCCGCTGTCTTTAGGGAAGGCCTTCACACTTTTTACAAATCTATGACTTGCATACTTTGGAGAAGCCGATTGTGGGCTCCATCAAAACATCTGACTGGCGAGTGCTGAAAACATTATGGCAGACCTTTGCTCTGATCCAGAAAAGCAACTGGAAGGATGACTGTCATGTTTAAAGAGCGTCTTGGATGAATATCTCTTAGGGCTCAGTTTGAGATGTTATGCCTAACCATGGTTTGCCCCAACCACAATTTATTTCTCCCAACTCAGCAATCCAGTTTCTAGGTTCAGATACCTGTAAAAGCAGAGTAGTAGTTGTAACTGTAGTTTGTCAATGAGTAATTCATGAAATGAATGATCCATTGATTTTTGGTTTTGTTGGCTGGGCCTGATGGAAATTGGAGTTCAATGACATATGGACAGCTGCTAGTCCCCTATCCCAATTCCATATGGACATGACCGTCTTCTCTGTAGCCGCACCCTTTAGAAATTCTATGCGGGTGAAAGGGGTAGAACTTTGGAAGTGCACAATTCTATCAAATGCCCCCCTCTCTTGGCCCAGAATCATTCTGCTAGATCAGACTCCAACAATTAGGGCAAGGTTTGCCTTCAAGTTCCTTGAATTAAAACATCCATGAAATATATCTATTTGTTCTCATGTTTAGGTCTGTTACTGTTCAAACCTTTTCATCCGGTGTTGAGCATCATTATGTGTTTACACCAAAGTAAATCCCATGTGCAGCTTGTAATTACTTGCATTGCTGGGAGACTTCAAAACGCTGGAAACTGTGTGGCTGTTTGAATAATTAAGAAGAAAAGGGGACTTAGAATCACAGGAAAGTGTCTTCCTGGTTGCCATTGTCTGCTTTTCAAGCAGAAGCATCAAGCAGGCAATAGCCCTTGACAGACAGGAACGTATCAAGATAGATTACCAAATATTTACTGAGTAACTCAAGTAGAACAGGAACTTCATTTTAAAAAATGTTATATTAATGCTCTACCACACAGGTCTGACTGCTGAGGAATATTAATAAGCATGGTAACATTTGCTAAATGAAAAGGTAGAAAGATAAAGGATAGGGTTTTTTAAAACCCCCACAAATAAGACATACATTGTCTTCTGCAGTGAAGTAGTACTTGGGGTATTTAGCACACAAAGTCAAATATTCCCTTAATATAACGCTACAATTACTGGTTGACTATCAAATTTTGCCAGCCTGGCTGGTTCCATCAGCCTTAGAGGATGCTGTCAAAGACATCTTCTTCCCAGATGCTGTACGTTTGGATATGCCCCCAAGAGATAGATAGAAAGAAAGAAAGAAAGAAAGAAAGAAAGAAAGAAAGAAAGAAAGAAAGAGAAAAAAGGGAAATAAAATAGCAGCAGAATTGAAAGGTTTTTTTCAGTAGAAAATTGGTGCATGCGTCACATACTTCCAAAGGAAGCCAGTAGAGGGATAGGTGCCTTTGTGTAGAAGTTGTGCCTGAAGTCATGGAGGAGAAGACAGAATTGAGGTGGGGGGAAAGTGGGAGAGAGAAAACCATGGGTCTGTGTTAATCCATACTGGTTTTGAATTTTTGAATTTTGAATGTCACTGAATTTGCTTGAAATGGTACAGCAAAATATGTCTGATAAATGAGTGGAATTTTTGAGAGATGACCATGGTATTACCACATGTTATACCAGTGAATCCAACCTGCAAATATAAATGCATACTTGTGCAATGCAACTGGATATCAGCCTCCCCACATTGAAATCACCAGGAAAAAGTATGGAGGATTTTTGATGGGAGGAGAGCTTTGTCCCACATGTTCAATTTCTGGAAGATAAATAGTTGTGTATCTATAATAGTTGTGCACTGGCTCCCGGTGGAGTACAGGGTCAGATTTAAGGTGCTGCTTTTGACCTTTAAAGCCCTTCACAGCCTAGGACCCTCATACCTACGGGACCGCCTCTCCTGGTATACCCCACGGAGAGCCTCAAGGTCTGTATATAGCAACACCCTAGTGGTCCCAGGCCCTAAGGATGTTAGATTGGCTTCAACCAGAGCCAGGGCCTTTTCAACTCTGGCTCCAGTCTGGTGGAACGCTCTGCCTCATGAGGGCTCTGCAGGATCTGATTTCTTTCCGCAGGGCCTGTAAGACAGAGTTGCTCCACCTGGCCTTTGGCTTAGAGCCAGTTTGATTCCCTCCCTCCCTCTCTTTCTTTTTTCTTTTCCTTCTCCTCCTGTGATGAGGCTACATTTTAATATTTTAATGTTTCAATATTTTAATGCTGTATTTTAATTTTGTTTTTAAGTTGTAATTCATTCAACTTGTTTTTATTATTGCTTGTAAGCCGCTCTGAGCCCGGCCTTGGCTGGGGAGGGCGGGGTATAAATAAAATGTTGTTGTTGTTGTTGTTGTTGTTGTTAATCTCATTACAATGCTTTCATCCCAAACAGCCCCCACCCCTGAAGTAACCCCTAATGGTTTTGGTGAATAGCAACAGTTAGGATTGTAGACTTGTTTTATTTTCTGGCATATTCTCCTTCTACAATTTATTTATGAAAATTGTCTTTGCTTCAAGCATTGGGAGGATATGGATCAACTGACTTGTCTGGAAAGTTCTTGCTTCCCCCTTGTCTTTCTCTGCCATTGTCTATACTAGTGATGCCATTCAGATGTGGTGGACTGCCATTCCCTCCATCCTCCACCATTGCCAATGCTGGCTAGGGCTGATGAGAGCTGTAGTCCCAAACATCTCTGGCAGAAACCATGTTGACTACCCCTGATTTAGGTTAGTTCACGTATGATGCAAGTGTGTGAGAGGCCAAAGAACTCCAAAACACCGATATTCTGTTCTGTGTGAAACTTAGTTTGCCTTGTGCTAGCTTCTGTTGTGAGGTACACCCATTCATGAGATAAATGATTATGAGCCTTTAGACTTCAGCAGTCTTGCTAATGTGAAAATGCACTTTTGCTTTACCAGCTTATGAGGTATTAAGTGACTTGTAGTAGATGTAGCTCACTGTGAGGCTGAAGCAGTGGCTTGGCAACCTCCTCCCAAGAATAATATCTCAATCTGGCTTGGCTGAGCTTCAGCAGAAGCAGCACTGGTAGGAGTGGTACTTGCTGTGAGGGAAAGTGTGAAGATTACATCAAATTCAGACCTCGCAGTCATTGAAGTTTAGGTTGGCTAGTGCTTGTTACAGACTCCTTCTTTATACGTTACATTGGCCTAAAATGGTCAGGAGATGTTTTTGAAGGCAGTGGGGCATGGAGGATTCCTGGAGATGCCTTCTTCACCTCCTCATCTGCTGTTGGCCTCCTCTCTTCTTTCAGTAATTGGGCAGAAAACTTTGATGTGGAGGTAGGAGCTTTCCTGCTGAATTAGGTCACAGCAAGATGTCATGTGGAAGGCTGGAGTCACCGTGAACTTCGCAAAAGTGAAGAGAAATTCTAGATGGAATTATGTTCCCGCATTGCAGGGGGTTAGACTACATGACCCTTAGGGTATCTTCCAAATCTACAGTTCTGTGATTCTATTAATTTGGCAATTTCTGCTTAGTAAAGTGTTTGAGGAATTTCAAAGGAAGCTAAGGCTACAATCATAGCCCCACTTACCCGGGAGGGAGCCCCGCTGAATTTAGTAGCACTTATTTTTGAATGGACATGGTTAGAGTTGCATCTTAAAAAGAACTTCAATAAGACTCATGAGATTTCTAAGTTAGGTTGTGTAAATACCTAAAAGCTGAAGTAGGACAGTGTACATGAGTAGCACTGGGATGGGATGGCTATGGAATCAAGGTAAGAGAACATGGTGTGAAGTATTTCCTCATAATTTCTTGCTTCTGACCAGTGCTTACATTCTTCCTTACTTCCAGAGTGGAGTAATGCTATTTATTCTGTGTGACTGGAAAATATTACCTAATATCATTCAGAAGTATTGTTTAAAAAGCATTTTGTTAGAACGTATTCAGTGCAAATATGGGGAGAACAAAAAAAACACATTCTGGTAAAAGCATCATAAAGAGTCATAGCTGCCATTATTATTTTATCTATTCCTGTTAATTCTTCTCTACAGTTATTACAGTAATAATGGTGCTCTTTACCCTAGCCCCTTTGGGAAGAAAAAAAGAGTGAAACGTTTAAAGAAAAGGGAGATGAAGGTATCTTTTCATTCATTGGTGGCTGAGCCATAGATGGAAGCCATCAACATGGTGTTAATTTGCCATCACAGGAGAAATGTCAGAAAGGATTCTGCAAATGCGCTGATGGGGCTAATTATGCTGATATTGTAACATTCCCACAGGCAAGAGAATCAATCTTGCCCTTGACAGTCCACTGACAAATTTCTGTGAAATTCATAAAGAAATCAATATTGCTTGCAATGTGAAGATAATTGTGAGGCATTTAGCTTTGTTTCCCTCCACCTTTCTTTCAATACTTGAATCCTTTTTTTCCTTTTTAGATCGCCTCTTGACGTGAAGTTGCTTCACAGTGCAGCAACCAGAGAAGTTAGAGAAACTTTGGGAGCCAGTGGTTTCTTTCAGGACACGATGGGCCCAAACAGCATGTTTTGGTCATGCTGCACAGTGGGAGTGTATGAGAAATTCATGCTAACTCTCAACACCATGAAAACTTTATGGCAGGAGCTCTCTCACTTGTCCCTGTTGTTCTTTTAAGTTGTAAGTGAATTCGAGAAGCCCACTTTCCTTTGCCTTCGGCGTTGACAAATGCAACTGAGCTGTTTGGCTGGCAGGAAGTTGCAGAGAGACTGCAGGTGGTGTGGACTTTTCTGTTAAGTTGAAAAAAAGCAAGGGAAAAAATGGAAAACCCTTGGTCACCTTGTTTGGTTAAGTGAGGTAACGGCAACCCCCTCCTGAAGCTTTTGAGACATCCGTCACAGCCCCCAATTTTCCAGGAGACCTTCATTTCACTCCCCACCCAGTTAAATTCATATTCTGCCCATCTCTATCCATCTGACAGGCTCCATCTCAGAAAGCTGGGTTCATGGGGAGATGCTGGGAAGGGACAAAATCTTTGCTCTTTGCCGCTCAGTTTGTTAACCTTTCATTTGTCCCTTTTTGTGTCCTGCTGCTCAAATCTACAATGTGGACTATTTTTGCTTCCCTTCATCCGATTAGCCTGCTGAACCCTCATCATTTTAGTCACACATCCAGGTTCTCACTGGAAGAGGAGAATAAAAACCCGGCACTTGATGATTTTGCACCTCGTGACACCCGGCCATGAGGAAAAGTGATGACAAATGACCGTGTTTACTGGTAAAACTTTCATAGTTTAGGTTTGATGGTACTGTCAGAGATTCTGTCAAGAGCAGCTTATAGTTTCAAAAGGCTTTTTTGACACTGTTCATTGGCAAGTGTTAGATGAAATGGAATGCCGGAGAGCAATGCAAAGCTACAAAGCAATGCTCCTTGAAGTGAAAAAAACAAATAAACCTCCCATTCTTTTCCTTTTCTTGAGTTTCCTCAATTGCGTGGTTCAGTAAAATACTTTGTCTGAACTGTTCAGTATACTCTTGTAGGGGAAACACAGATGGCTGCACAAAGGAATAGATGGAAGTGGTTGACCTGCATGATTCCAAGAGGCAGTTCTTAAGTCCTTATTCCTAAATATCCCTGATTGATTCCAGGGACCATTATTATATCTTCTGATACTGATGACTTCCACAAATTAATTAGTTCATTTTCTTTAATACTGCACCCTACCAATTAACTTTCATCATACAACATCAAACTTTTAGGGTTATTAAAGGAGGAAAATAAAAAGCGAGAAATGCCCCCCTCTTCATTTATAATTTTATAAACTAACAGTTGCCTTACCCCTCATCCCAAACTACAAAAAACTTTGACCACTTTGATCTTTGCTCATAGGAAATGCTTTCCAACCATGTTGATTTTAGTTGCCTTTTTCTAAACCTCCTTCAGCCCGTTGCTATTCATTTTAAGGCACAGTGACTAAAATTACATTCCATAGTCTATAACTAGTGACTACCACTTATGTCTCTTTCCCTAGTACCCCCCCTTCAACACACACTGCATATACCAGATTGTCCCTTCTCACCTTAAGATTTCACAACCTCATTTTTTACCTCAGTTCTTGACTTATTTGCCCCCTATCCTCAAACCTTCTCCGCCACTTATCTCTTCCACAGTTTCCTTTTTCTCAGTTCACTCTGCATCTGTCTGTTGGCTGTCTTAGTTTTCAGTGACCTCATCTCTATTTCCAAAAACTTCTTCCCAGACTACATTCTGTGACATTATACCAGTTCGAGTTAGAGGCTTCACTGCATATAGATTATCACTGGAGAGACTACAGTCACACAAAATTCATGATAAGGAAGTGACTAACTAGCAATTATGCCAAAAATGCTAGGGTTTACATGAAATAAGACACAACTTTAAAGGTGAACCTTTAAGCTTGTCACCACGTAACAAGCTTAATGTGGAAAACGAAGACCGCTTCTCTTTTTAGGATGGGAAGCAAAACACTTAGTTTGAATTAATTCCATACTTCTGAAATGCAGAATATGCAAGAGTGACAGAGAATTATTTTTAAAAGCATTGCTAACTGAAGTTTAAAAAAAGAGCAAGCATTTTCTAATAAGAATGGGGAGGGGGAGAATCAAGTTTTCATGACCTTCTGAAGGGGGCAGATTGTTGGTCACAACATGTTGAACAGAGATTTCTAAATATTATTCAGCAGTGACTCATCAGATTAATACTTGTCTTATCCTATGTTGACATTTTAACAAGGTTTTTTTTTTTTTAAAAAAAAGCATTTCTTAGAGAAAGAAAAGAAATGCATTCATACAGGGTCTTAGAAATCAGATGTTTAAAGTCAAAGCTGGCTGGCTTGAGCTGTCATCTAATTGCTCCATCTTGTGGCCAGTTCAACAGCTTCCCAATGTTTTTGAGAAAGATGGTCATCTCACCACATGTTGAAAATTAATCTCATCAGGTGGTGGAGTCTCATCACAAAGCTAGCTGAAACAGTCTAAATCAGTGTTGATTATCCATTGCAAGATATTACTTCTTAAATGTGATTGTGCAATATGGTTTGTGGATTGCAGAGCTTCAAAAACTATGTCTAGGTTACTTGAATTAATTATATTTGCTGTTCAATACTTATAAGTGCCAAAGAATACACTCTTTTTTTTAAAAAAAGCCATCCAATCTGAGGGCAGCTAAAGCTTTTAGGAACTTACTGATAAGTGCTGTGAGTTACTATAACTGCTACAATCCATTGGGTTGGTGGATGCAGATATCAAGGACTTGTTGGAAGCGGGGGGGGGGGACCTCCAGTGGAAGAAGGGTCAAGGCCTTCAGATTGGTGATGGGACCAATAAATAAACAAATAAATGGGAACAAACAAAGGCTGAAAAAAAGGAGGTACCCATTCTTTAACTGGCCAGATGCATACACACAAAAGATATGACTTTAATCTTTACCTAGTCTGGACTATGAATTGCTGCCAGTTGCTCCAATACACTGCCGAGACAACTTGTATTTTTTCCATCAGATGGACGACTACTAAGCATGGTCCTGAACTATCACCTTGATCCTTATCCAAGGTCCTGGCCCTCTGTTCCAGAACACTGGACCTCCTGATCTCCAAGGAATTGCTAGGTCCATTCCTTCCCTTGGTGGTGGGCATCGTAATGTATCTGGACATAGGGGAGGATGGTATACTGAGTGAGCCCCTTCTGAGTGAGGCCCTTAAATAAGCTGGTGGTGCCCTGGTCATTTGCAAAACTGTTGATTTTTATGGATGTAACCTGTGCAATCTCCCATAGTTTGAACTGAAACATTTTTATTCCTATTCGCAAGAAGGTGAATGAATGTTTCCCATCCACCCAGCAGCTGATAAGTCACAAAGACATAGTAATCAAACTACGTGCCAACAATCTTATTTTGAATATTGATGTTAAAATCGTTGACTACTACTGCATGTCAAGTGTCAGGTCTGTCCAATACTGATTGCTACTGCTATAATTAATTAACCAACCAACCAACCAACCAACCAAATATTGGAGCGTAAAATGCTGAAGTTGAATATAAAATATTTGTCAAACAGCTATGCTCTGAAAATAATTGGAGGATCATCACCATCAAAATCCAAGGTAGGGAATTTCAGCTAGAATTTAGGGGGAAATTTGTTTTCCCCTCTAGGTGCTTACTTCAAAAGTTCATGTCCCCCCCCCTTTTTTTGCAAACGCCTCGAAAATGGATAGTGACAATGATTTTGAAATACAGCTCTTCAAACGAACAGGGTCTCAGATTGAGTTAAGTGTTGAATAAAACAACTGTTAGTTATTTCTGGATATATATATTTCTAATATGAATGAAACAGATGAAATTCAATCTTGTATAAGAACTGGAATGTATGGAAACGGAGCTACAAGACTGAAAATTCATGAGGAAGGCAATTCATCTCTTATAAGGAGAGAGGCATTTTTAAAGGGCTGTTCTAGGTCCTGTATGACAGCAGCATGGAAATCCCTCACCAGCCTTAAAAATATGGGGAGAACTGAAGAGATATGGGGATGGCTTAAATGGCAAATTGAACTGCGCACTAAAGCAAAAGGGTCTAATAAATTGGGAGATAGATGAAATTGGACATATTTTCGCCCTCGAAGTAGGTGCTGATGGGGTTGGAATGTATACAGTAGGGGTTTTTTTAAAGGTGGGGGGAAGAAACATTCTTGCACATGTAGTAAAAAGGATAGGATAATAAAATATATTTACAGTAGAATATATTTTACTGATACGTTTTTCTGATCCTTAATGAATCTTTCCATTCTGTGCCATTTATCAGAGCTTTCAGAAGGAAAGAAGGTGAGAACAGACTGAGAATGACACAATCGCACTGAAATAAGTGGGAGCCGCATTAGGTGAGATGACATTGTACATCCTGAAATGTGAAGGACTGCCTTAATCAAACCAGCTAACTAACTGCTTTGAGATGTGACATTTTAGGTCCCACTCAGATCAGTGGGGCATACCTGTTTCTGAGTACATTTGTAAAAGGTAAAGGGTGTTGAATGGTCTCTTTAAATTTGAAGGTTTATTATTGTTCCACAAGATGTGTATGTCTTTAAGGGCCAGAGCAAATAACATGACCCAGTTTTACACCTGTGAAGCAGTATAGCAGGTGCTGTTAAGTTGTGCTAATTAATCTGTGTCAGCAATTGGGTATAAAGAGCAGCACCTAGCTCTCTCAGTACCCTGGTGGATGGGTTGGATCATGCTTGTTGATATATTTAATGTAAAAGGAGTTTTTGTTATTTTGTGTTCGTTGTAATGTGTGGTCTCCCCAGTAAGCTCTCTGCAGTGCAACTAATCTGTAAATAGCCAACAAAGGGACCCCTGACCATTAGGTCCAGTTGTGACCGACTCTGCGGTTGCGGTGCTAATCTCGCTTTATTGGCCGAGGGAGCTGGCGTACAGCTTCCGGGTCATGTAGCCAGCATGGCTAAGCCACACGGAAACACCGTTTACCTTCTGCTGGAGCGGTACCTATTTATCTACTTGGACTTAGACATGCTTTCGAACTGCTAGGTTAGCAGGAGCGGGGACCAAACAACGGGAGCTCACCTCGTCGAGGGATTCAAACCGCCAACCTTCTGATCGGCAAGCCCTAGGCTCTGTGGTTTAACCCACAGCGCCACCCGCGCCCCATGTATAAAATCGTGCTGTGTGACCCATTGAATTAAATACTAACTATTTCAGTAGAATTGCTTTGGAGTGTAGCCTTCACCTGAAAGTGATCAGATGGAAAGAGATGCTTAGACGAGGCAAAATGCCAAATCCATGCTGGGCGAGGGGGCTTGTAGGTGCCAAGTGTCAGGGATATTCCAGGCTTCTTCCCCGACATTTCAACTTTCATTTTAATAATCTCTCTCTCTATAAACTAGGAGCCCAGGAAACTGCCTTATACTGAGCCCGGCCATTAGTTCATCGAAATCAATATTCTTGCCTCCTGTGGAGCTATAAGTAAAACTTTGTAGGAAGTGGTCTATGCTTTTTAACTAGCTTCCCAAAGTTCTCTTGGTGATGACAAGTAAGAGGAAACAGCAGTGTTCACATCCTTCCATTGTATGTACATGCCAGTGAAGGACAAAGGGGCAGGATTTTCTCTCGTCAACTGCAGAATAAGTTTTCCACCAACCGTCTATACAATCGCATAATTTTGCTGGTTGGCAAGGTGGCACCAATGGTCAAGGCTTGAGAACAAATGGGTTGGCCCTTGACATGAATGCACACATGTACACCCAAGTATGGACGCACAGAGTTTACATTGATTTAAATGCCTTGTATTTTAATTTCCAGTAGATCTGGGCTTTCTGACTCTGGGCTTTACACCAAACACATGGGCATGTGTACAGTGATGGCCACCAACTTGGATGGCTTTAAAAGAGAATGAGGCAAATTCATGGAAGGAAAGGTTATCAATAGCAATGCTTCTGAAGACCACTTGCTGGAAACCACAGGAGGGGAGATTGCTCTGGTACTCAGATCCTGCTTGCTGGTTTCTCACAGGCATCTGGTGCACCACTGTAAGAACAGGATACAGGATTAGATGGGCTGTTGGCCTGAGAAAAAGGAGTGCAGGAGTGACTCATCATAGGGATGGATCTTAGGTCAGGATGCTGATGACCAGAGCTACAGGAGGAACATTTGAAGTTGTTTTATACAGTCATACCTCGGGTTACAGACCCTTCAGGTTGGGTTTTTTTCAGGTTACGGACGCTCCAAAACCCAGACGTATTGGAATGGGTTACTTCCATGTTTGTGAGGTCGCGCAGAAGCACTAAATCACACTTTGCGCAAGCTCAGAAGCACAGATTTGCAATCAGCATGTGTGCAGATGTGGCACTGCTGGTTGCGAATGCTGTGGGTTGCGACCATGCATCCTGCATGGATCACGTTCGCAACCCAAGCATCCACTGTATTGAACTTTCTAATTCAGTGTTGCCCCACTCTGACTGCACTTGGCACTGTTGGGTCTCTTTCACAGCTCTCTTTGTTTAGCATCAATTTCTCTTTGAGAAAATAAAGTGATAACACTGAACCAAAGCTTTAAAAGAACCAGAGTATCTTGTATACACAGCACATGCATTTTCATCATTGAACTAATGTCCCTTCCCAACTATGCCCATCAAATGGAAACTAGCCAGTGTGAAGACACAGCCCCTCATTCAAAGTAATAGATAGTAACTAGTATGGCCAATGCAGCTATAAAGCAAGCAAATCATTGGGAGAATCCATTCATTCCTTACATGGAAACAGCGAGCAAAAAAGTAAAATACTGATGCTATTAAACCACACAAATGGTTTGTATGTAACATCTCATTTAAATGTTAACACTGGAGGCTTTGATGGAAATGAGCCAGGCCAACAAGAGCCAGGGCAACAAGGGAAACACATCGCCAGGAAAAGCAAGGATGATTAGTCTAATAGCGAGGGATAAATTCCACTTTTTCATAAACTAAAAGTGATGTGAAGCCAGCACTTCAGTCACATCCGAGATACCCTATCAAGAAGCAAAGACTCTCTATATAGGGCAATCACAACAGTCAACAATAAATGTAGAGAAATAGCTTCAAGACATGGCAACAGTGGATGCCATGATTTTGAGAATGTAAAGTCCACTTTGGTCCTGAAATTGGAAGGCTTTGACATTAAGAAGTTGAAGAGAAGGATTAAAAGAAAATTATTTTGGGCTGCCTGTGAGGGAAATGTTGCTGAGATACTGTGAGCAGAGCAGGAATCATGGAGAAAACTTTGCTTAGTGGAGAAGATTCCCTCACTCCCCTCTTTCCACCATATATGTTAGAATTTGGAAGGAACAGCTGGGTATATTGCTTACAGATGGCTAAAACATTGCTTTGGAAAACAAACCAATTAAACAACATTGGACAAATGTGGCAGACTGATGGTTGAAAATGATCTGGTGGACCTGTCATCATCCAGCTCCATATTTATAGCATACATTTATACCATAACAAAGTCACAAAAATGATTGGTGCCTGGCCTCATGTTGAACTGATCTAGTGCTATTATCAAATACATGAAACTTCCTGGCATGGAAGAGACGAAAGACAGACAGTGCAAAGGGACAGACAGATAGGAATTGGCTACAATAGTGAGAGTGGTCAAGTACGTTTTCTTAATTAAACATGTACTGAAGGAGCACAACGGTGGTTGGCTCCCTTTCTTGGCTTGTTTCAGATGCCTCTGTGGTTGTTTTGCAAGAGCAAGTGCTCCACCTGGTACCACACACATTCTATACCAGTGTTTTCCAAACCTCTGAGAGTCATGGGACACCCTTTTTGCAAATCAAAATCAAAGACAAGATGGGGGATCTATGGCTCTTCCAGTGTTGAGCTCCCATTGTCCCTGAACCTTGGCCAGGCTGGATGGGACTGATGGAATTTGGAGTCCAACAACTTCTAGAGGGCTGCAGGTTCCCCATTCATGCTTTAGGCCAATTACTGTCACACAAGATATCTACCTCAAGCATGAATGTGAGGATAAAAGGATGGAGGAGAGAACATATATTTTCCTTGGAGAAAAGGGATCGCATAAATGAAATGCATACATTTCCAGCCCTGTTTGTTTCTATACTATGAAAATGAAAATAATGAAAACAAAAATCTAGTCTATAACATTCATGAAAGACCATAAACATACTATATTAACCAAATTATACTTAATGTTTTGATGTTTCGAAAAGAATTACAAATGATAGAATTGAGTAGTCTCTTTTTACAGTTTGTTGCTTATCACCTCTAATATTTTCATGCTTCACTCACGCACTGAAAGATATACATCTAGAGGATGTGAGAGTTAAGAACACGCACACACACCCAGTGGGAAATGCCACTTCCTGTGTTTTGGTATGAACCTCTGATCTGGGCATAACTACTAATCTGAAGGAAGTAACCCTAGAGAAGTGTTTCGTGCAAGAGATCCAATGGGATGCCTCCTGATTGCTCAAACTGTCTCATACTAACATAGTGGATGCCCTGTGCCACTGTAGGGCAAAATTTATCAAGCACAGGGCCAAGCATAGACGCAACTATTTTGCAGAGCAGCTGAATGGAGCTTGTGGACCACCAGTGGTTAACAGACCACAGTTTGATACCCTGCGTTTTAAAACATTGTAGCGAACCTCAAACTACTCATTACTGTGAACAAGGAAGGCTTTTAATGTGCTAGAAATTGCTTTTGAGAGCATGATATATGATATAACTCTGGAGTTCCAGCTATGACACAACCTCAGGCATGCTTCCAGGACCATGTGCTTCACTTAGTGATATATGCCAGGTGATCTGGAACAAGCAGAGACACTGTCTCTGAACATGATGAATGCATTATGTTCTGTATTGCCTTCATTAGTAATGTGAGACAAGGTAGAAAGAGAGTTGGGTACAAATGAAGTGCTATCAGGTCTAAGTAACATAAAGTAAGTGTATTTTTGGAAATATTTCAAACAAAAAATAGTTTTTGGAACATGGAAAATACAAAGACAGTAGTTCTTAAAGCAAGACACACACACACCAGTTGTACATGGAAAGAACCTTGCAGTATTAAGTTACAATGGAAATCATGGTTATACTAAGTTAAGAAAGGATTTGGCAGTGGCAATTACCTATTTCTATTTCCTGAAATAATATGCAAATCCAACCACAACCATTTTTTCAAAATTTGCAGTGCAGTTTTCCAGCAAAGTAATGGGCACAAAATGCATTAACTGAAATAAAATGTGCATGGAAATTAGGCCTGTGCACCTGATTCAGCTGCAGCCTCAATCCTGAACCAAACTGAGCCAATTTGGGAGTATCCAGGCTTTGGCCAAATTGAGTTGAGACAGCCTCTGAATACCCTGGTTGGCTGACCTGGAGAGATCTGGGGCTAGATCTGTGTCTAGTTTTCTCCATTTTTGTTTGCAATAGCATCTCATTTTGTGTTCATGCCAGCAACTGTGTAATGATTTTTTTTTAACCACCACAATGTGATTTATTAGGGTTTAATTGTGTTGACTGCTTGGCTAGATTAGGCATATTTATGCTGACAACATGAAATAAAAAGCATGAGAGTTCTGCTGCTTTAGCCCAAATCAAGGTGTTCTGAGTCTTAGATCAAAGACTCCAAAGGGAATAAAGAAGCAGATTCAAAATGTTTGGCATTATCTGTAAAGCAAAGAGAACCAGTAGGTTGCAGTTCAGAATGGGCAGATGATAGAGATTGAGAGCAACTAGTAAATCTCTAGATGATTTGCAAGGACTTCTGACTCCCAACTGCTTTTTATTTCTTCTTCTAAATTAGGTTGTTAGAATCCCTGGTCTATAGTAACTCAGATGCAGATTTGTACTTATCTATGCGATTCATTCCAGTGCATGTGGCTCATGGAGTAATTGGCTCTGATTCTTGAGTAAGAATGTTCCTAACAGGCCTCCATCCATTCAGGCAGTTTTTGGCACTTTCATATGGCATTTTCTTTTTCACAGCGACTGCTTTATTTTGCACAAGTACTTTCCACTGATGCAGAAGTATACAGAGTTCATAATGTATATCATAGAGCACGATAGGCGAGCATGACTCAGCCATCAACAATATATTTACAAAATGATTACCATTCCTGTGTGTTCCCTTTCAAAGTTAATGCATTCCCAGAGAGGTAATCCTGAGGGCTGTGTACCATATTTGGCTGAGCCCTGAGTCGAATTGAGCCTATTTGTGGGGATTTCAGAACTGATGAAGTCTGGTTCGGAGAGCCATGGATCTCCACAAACCAGAGCTGTCTGGGGACATCAGGCAGGAAAGTGAGGCTGGCATGAAGCAGAAAACCTCCAAAAAGGCTAAATCAGGTCCTCCCTTAAAGAGCAGTGAGACCTCGACACTGACACCCTGTGTTGTGGGTGGGTACGATTGGTCAGCCACAACACCCGATTGGTAGGTCCCTCGTAGCTGGGTGCAATCTGGCCAATGGGACACAGTCCAAACGGTTCGAGGGACCTATTTATACCCGTGCACATGACCCAGAGCTTTCTCTTTTGGCACGTGCATTCAGAACACCCACCCACCTCTCCCTATTTTTAGAGCTTTGCTCTTGACCTTGCTATGCTGTCGTGTGTCGTCTGTTGTTGGGACAGGGGCATGGCAGGAATTGCCCTCACTTGGCTGATTGGCTGGTGCCATTTGGGTTTCGCCTGCCGTGTAGCAAATCGTCACAACTTGTAAGGTTGCGGATAGGCTCTGGTTCAGGTGATAGGGATGGGAGAACGCTCTCGCCATCCCTATGTGAAGGGTATTCCATTAAAGGAATCCAGGGACTCGATGGTTTGGTCAACCCCTGAGAGGGGGTTGTGCCTGTGCCTGAGTCCAGGGGGACATTTGGGTGGCGGAGATAGTCTGTTCCCTGCTTTCCGCTTATCCAGGTGTTCACCCTTGGCTGACCTATTCTGGAACTCTGGGTCAGCGCTACCTGCATAGCAGGGAGCTAGTCGAACCAGAACCTATGCAACCACTCACTTTCTGTAATCAATAAAGCTGTGGCCTAAATTCTGCCAAAAACCAAAACCAAAATTTGTGTGTGAATTTATTTAGGGGGGAGGTTTCTCGGTCTGAACACACAAATACTGCCTCATGGCCATCTGTGTTTCCACTTGACTCTCCTGCCTGCCTGTGTGATGCCTCACCCCTTAGGAGGAGAATTGGGGATGGGCCATTTGTGCACAGGACTAGGAGTCTTTTGCAATAATGGCGAAGAGCCTTGTGGCATCTTAAAAGCAAACTAAACTTAACTAAGAGGCTAATGGCCCACCCAAAAGCAATCCTAACCATTGAATTCAGATGGGGGGCGGCGTTAGAGTTTCAACCTCACTATCTTGATTTTACAGCTCAGAATAAACTTAATCCTGTCAATATCCCTCATTCAGGCACCAGCAAAGGACAGTTTAGGACCCTGCTGTTATTTCGCTCTTTGTATCCTGGGTTGTGTGAATTCCTGGGGGCATATTAAGCATTTGACAGCCACTCTAATGCCACTTACACAAGCCCTTTTGGTAATGCAACATTTTATTTCGTAAATTGATATTTTATGCGGAAGATGGTCATGTGTGCACAACTCCTGGAATATAATGCTCAAGCTAGTTTATGTATAAAATGTTTGTGCTTGACAGCTTGAGATCTTCAGACTTTAACTTAGGAGCGCTGATAAAGTCAACAAATGAGTTCACTTCTTTCCATTGGAAAATAGAAAATAGTGAATAATGTGTTCCAGTGGATTTAACATTCACTGTAGGAAGCAAGCAATGATAATCCTACTTACCCGGGAGTAAACCCCACTAACTCAACAGGACCTACCTCCAAGGAGACATGTTTAGGATTGCAGCCTTTGTGGTCATAGACTGCTCTTGCAGCAAACATACGCACACACAAAGTCAACAACAGAAAAAAAGAAAAGCAGTAAGACCCCTGTCAGGACAGCAGCAGTTATACATAAATGAACATGTTTTGCCTGAAGTAGCAAACTGTTCTGGACCAGCCCTGTTCGATTTACATATACTATGCATTTAAAAAGTCCATTTTGTTGTAGAGGTCTTGAGTGAAAAGTATTCACAGCAAGAGTCTATGCTGTAATGGGTTTGGACAGGTAGTAATTCTTTGTTCCTTTTCAATAGATTCCTCAGACATCCCTACTCTCAAGCCTCTATTTTGTATCTGACTCCACTCACAGCCAAATTTGGACCCTTGGCTGTAGTTGCTGGGCCTCATAGGATCCTAGTGTGAGACACAGTTGATCCTGCATGCCTGAAGTCCATCCAAGCCCAGAGCAATGGCCAGAACAGATGGATGGGATGGGAACAGGAAATCTAGGATCTGCTATGTTGTGAGGCTTGTGGGGTGAGCTTGCCAGGGTCATTATTTCTCTCAGCCTAGCCTACCCCAAAGGTATTTTTCATGTGCTTCATTGGGGACTGGTGGAATAAAACGTAGCCCAACGACAACAGGAGGTTACCAGCTTAGCTAACCTCGCACTCAGTAAATAATACAGCTTAACTGATGGGTCTTTCTGTCTCTCTTTCACTTACATAAACTTTAAAATGTTGATATGAAGCTTCATAGCAAAGAAAAGTTATTGAACTTTGCCTATTTCAGTACCTCCAACCCACCTGTGGAGTTTCTGATCAGTTTCAGCCTGACTGGCTGATGTATATATTTAGCAAGGCTTCTAGGAAATCCAGAAAAGCTTTGCACCAGAATGTTCAACTTCTCTGGTGATGGGGCTGCTGGTTTAGAAGGTTGCTCCTGTCCTTCTAGATCTAGAAGATCTCCATTTCTGTCTGCTCATTTGACCTTTGCCTGATATGCTTCACTCACTTTCCTGCTGGTGCATCCCATGAGAATCTGGCAGATGAAACCAGAACAGACACTGGTGGTTGTTGGATGGGGCTTGGCAGAGTTTGGAATTTACTGGTTTTTCAGACCTCCCAATGCAACTGACTGAGAAGTTGGACTAGGAAACATAGTAGCCAGCTGGCAACCCCCACTTGCTAACTTAGAAGAGCTGTCAGTCATATTGTTGCCTAGAATTTGGCTTTGGCTTAATTGCCCAGAATTTTGGAAATTCTGTTCTGCAAGGATGGTTGGGCTACCTCTAGCCCATGGTGCTGAGGCCAAGCCCCACTGATGTGGCCAGTTGTGACCCTGACAACAACTGCAGCAATGGTTTGCACTCCCTAATGGCCTTTAGCCTCACTATTGATCACATTTCCACCACTCCTCCATAAAGCAGCCCTGAACAAGCTATTTTTCAGGTGTTATGGTTTATGTAAGTGTGTTTAATCTGAGATGCAGCAAAGGACAATGTTTAATTTATCAGCAGTCTGGTTGTCTGCAAGACTAAGGACTGAATTGTTGTGTTTTGGAGTGGTTGTTTTTTGTGTTGTTTTTTTGGCACCTAGCACTGATGTCTTGGTATTCTGTGCCTGTGTCTCTGAGTGTGATGAAGCTCTTGTAACTGAGGAGAAACAAATTCATAGAGAAGCAATTTAGGAATGTGCTGGAGAGTCCACTGCAGCAGCTGTCATTTAAGAAACAAAATACCCAATTACATATTGAGCGAATACTGCGGCGGGGGCGGGAATATCAACATAGACTATTTTTCTCATTATTATAAGCCATTCTTGGACCTGGTACAGACAAGGAAGTAACAACACTGATCCCCCCCCCCAAAAAAATGGCAGAATAGCTGCATAGAATACTATCTTTAAAGGCAAATCTGCAAGACTCAACTTGCCTCTGTTTCCAATTTATCGCAATGTAAAAGAAGTGACAAACACAAACTGATGAAGAAGATGGAAGTATTTATCTCTGCCTTGCACCAGCACCCAAATATATGTGTGACTCAATCAACAGGCATTTTTTTCCTGCTCTGCTTTAGGTTTTGCTCCTAATGCTGCAATCTGATGAAGAACATTATGAAATTTGAAAGCTGGTGGGCACTAGTTCCAGTAGATGATATCAGTTCACCATCATTAGTAGTAGCCAAGTGGCAGAAGTGGCAGAAGTAACTCCTAATCTATATATATTTTTAGCTGCTGGCCAGAAGAAGCCTCAGATTCAATGCTTTCAGAAGCTCCGTGCCAGTTTGCAAACATCCTCACCACCATTATTTCATACGGATAATCAGACATTTTATTTTTACTAATGAATCAGAAGGGCTTGTAACTTTAATTCTGGGTACTTAAAACCAAATTTACCAAATTTATTCTGACTTAATATATTTTTGAATGCAGTTTTGACTAATATACACATTTCTGCAAACAATTACCCCCCTCCCAGTGTAATGCTTTTCTGTACATTACTTTCACTAATATATGCATTTTATGCACAATAACCCCTCAAAGTTTAACTTTTTGTACACATTATTTCGTTGTAGAAATAAATTGCAAAATAAAGAGAAATTTGAATATTGAAGGATAATGGTGTTTCACTTTGTGCATTGATTTGAGAAAGGCATTTCTCATTAAATGCAAACAGAACCAGATTTATTGGGGTAGCTCAATCAGGAGAGCTTGAGACTCTTGATCTCTGGGTTGTGGGTTTGAGCCCCATGTTGGGCAGAGGATTCCTGTGTTGCAGGAGATTGGACTAGATGACCCTTGTGTTCCCTTTCAGCTTTGCGAGTCCATGATCCTATTCCTCCATCCATACTTGTAACAGGGCCTTCTTGGTGGTGGTTCCCCATTTGTGGAATGCCTTCCCTAGTGATATATATCTTTCTCCCTCATTATGAATATTCAGAAGGAATATCTGTTCACTCAGATATTTAATGGCTGAAAGACACTGTTCCCAGCAGCCTTGACATTATTAGCTTTGAGGTGTTTTTCTTTTATTTTTAATTGTATTGTTTTTGTTGCTTTGCTGTTTGATACCCAGGTTCATCTGGGAGGATGGGCAGAGTAGAAACAATAGAAACATACATACACACATACTTCAGCTAACCAGAACAGCCCAAAGCAGCTGTTTAGGACATTGTATATTCCTAGATGTGAACCATACCAAGTTGGGCTCATCTTTTCCTGTCTTCCATTTGAATGGAGATGTTTAGAATTGCATTGTAAGTCTGCAAAGGTGCTCATCTAAAATGCAAGTGGTTTGAGATGTCGCCACTTGGTACTGGTAATATTCCTTTTAAAATGCAGTAGTGGGGAAATACTTCGGAAGGAGATGCTGGAGCTTATTAACCTTTTGTTTCTCATTGCAATAAATCATGAAGCGGACTCATTTGTAACCGATAGCTTTAGAAAGGTAGTTATTTATGTACTACCGAAGTTGTGGTGTGCAGAATTTCTTTTATGACTTCCTAGTTTCTTTGCAAGTGACAAGGATGTGTTCATACAGTTGGACAGGGACGGGATGTGCATCTTAAATTTTATTTTGTTCCTCTATAATGAACACATAACAGATTTTAAGGTCTTAACTTAATTTCACTGACTGGTCTCAACAGGTTTCAAGGTCAGGTGGTGTCTGTCTCAGTTTCATTGTCTCCGGGGGGGGGGGGGGGCGGAAAGGATCAATATAATAAATATATGGCAAGTGGGGGAATTGCAATAAAATTGTTCAGGGTTTTAGCCAGTCAGTTGCACCCCCTTCCAGGAAACTCCATTACATTTCCCCTACCTGCCTTTCTTTCCATCCCCACTGAGCATGCCTCATCCTCATTGGACAGTTTTGGAGATTTCTCCTTAGGGGTTTCCCTTCTATACAGTGGTACCTCGGGTTAAGTACTTAATTCGTTCTGGAGGTCCGTTCTTAATCTAAAACTGTTCTTAACCTGAAGCACCACTTTAGCGAATGGGGCCTCCTGCTGCCGCCGGAGCACGATTTCTGTTCTCACCCTGAAGCAAAGTTCTTAACCTGAAGCACTATTTCTGGGTTAGCGGATTCTGTAACCTGAAGCATATGTAACCTGAGGTACCACTGTATATTAATTTCTCAGACTTTTCCTTTATTGAAACCCCCCTCCTCTGTGTGAAAGATTCCATTTGGGCCATAAAATGAGTGGCATATAGGGAACAGAGAAGGGTGCGCAGCAAAATGACATGTGTGCGTCTGTATGGGTGGGAACCTTCAGAACTTCCCCCTCAGACAGGAGGCTGCTCAGAGTGAGGGATCGGGTGACTGCCAGCTGCTGTCATGAACCGTCAGGATGACGGGTGAGGGGTATAGCTGGAACTGGGACACACCAGGGCAAGCAGGGGATGGGAAAGGAAGTACTCACTGGTTGATGATGAGGAGATGGGGGTCAATGCACAGGAACCAGAGCAGCAGGGGCCAGAGCCAGAGGGGCCCCTGTCTCCTCAAACACGACAGGCTGTAAGGTGTAAAAAGCAGTGGGTGGGGTGGTGCAGGAGGCTGAGGCAGTCAAGGGCCCCAAACCCAGCTTCCTGGCTGGCCAAGTGAGACTTGCTAGCTCTCAGTGTGTGATTCCTCAGCTGGAGTAGGCTTGGAACAGGTGAGGGTCATATGCCTCGTCAAGCCCAGATGCTGCAATCGGCATGCAGAAAGGGAAACAGAACTGAGGGGCTGTGTCTGCTCAACTGACCATGTTGAAGGATCTTGACTTGAATATTCCTGGACCTCGACAGGACTGCGGTTTGGGTTTGACTCTGGACTGCTGGACTTCAGGCTTGGCTACTTGGATTAACCCTGGACTATGTTTCCTGATCTTTGGACTTTGCTTCTGTTGATTGACTCCTGGATTTTGAACTTTGGATTTGGCATACTGACTTGCTGCCAGATAGATCAGGGGTTCAGGACAGCTGGTGAGGGCAAGGGGTTTTGGACTAAAATTGGGGAGGGGGAGGGGGAGGTAAGGAAAGGGCTTGGCTTCTAGCTAATTTGTATATCTTGCCATTTTATCAGAACTTCTGCCACATATATTTATTTTCAGTTGGGGGGGGTTAAATATGGCGAGCCTATGGTAGTCTTTCATAAGGAACACAGTAACAGAGTATCTTGTTCTCAGACCATTGGAATAAGTCCACCCTGGGAGCTTTTATATAGTTATCACAATACCTGATTTCTTTGTTCCTTATTTTTCCAACTTTTTTAGTTCTTATTTCTATATTTCTTACTTGTGATCTTTTTTTTTTTTTAGTCATCATGAAAATTCATCAGGAAATGCTCCTAATATACACATATCTGTATGCTGTTTTGCCTAATTGACACATTTTTTGCAAAGCAATTTCTCCCAACAAAATGCATTTTAATTTTATGTTCATCAAGGTATACATTTTACGCACACTTTATACTAGTATGTGGTTTTTTTGTGTACACATTACTTGGCTGGAGAACTGCACTGCAAAATTTGTGAAGTGCAAATGTTGAAGGATGGTTGTGTTTTGGTTCCTGTATAATTTCAGAAAGTTCAAATTCGGGTAATGCAACTTTAAATGCAAAGTGAATCAAATTGCCCCACTCCCCCCCCCCCCAAAATCCCTATTTTCTTGCAAGCCTAGTTAGTTAAGCTGTCCTTCCTTTTGATTAGAGCTCTGCGCTGGCTTACAGGCTGAATTTCTGCCTGGCAACTTTAAGATTCTTGGTTTAGCACCCATTGTGGGGTGAAGTCTGCCTCTTTAATGTTCTTTGGATGAACTCTGTGGTTAGTTCAGTTATTTCACAGTGGTTATCATTGTACCCAACAACTCTCTTCTTAAATACTCACAAGTAATAGTAATATTTTACACTTCAGATATTGGGGGGCTGCATTTTGAAAGGTAAGTTGTTTATCACTTTCTGCTTGCTCTCCTTCTGGTCCCCTTAAGTGAATATTTGTGCACGCCGAGATCCTGGAAATTCAAAAAGAGCTGTGAAGCATTAGGCAACAGCTTTTCTTTAAAAGTGCTTGCCTCTCTATGGATTGTTGGGGAAATATCTCACTATTTTATCTGGTCCATCTCCCTCCGTGTCTCTCTCTCTCTCTCTCTCTCTCTCTCTCTCTCTAGCTTATTAAAATGCAGCCTGTAGACTTAAGGATACTTTTCTTTAGTATGAGATATAAAGTATATTTATTTGGGACCAATCACAACAGAGCCCAAAAGCAATGTTCTTTGTCATTCTACATGTGCATCTGGTTGACTGCAGTGGGGGACCCAATAAATAATGGAAACAGGAGAAGTCAAGAGGTTTATTACAGCCACGTTATTACAGACCTGCAATTTCCTCTGCAGTGCTGCAGTTTTATGCATTCACCTCAATTGCAGCAAGTATTTCTGCAGGGCTGGTGGGGGGAGGAGGGAGAAAAGAACCTGGTGGAACTGGAAACACTATACAGAATAACCAAGCAGAATATAACACAGGCATTACAATGAAGGCTATATTTTTGTTCCCTCGTATTCATATCTATAACAGCATATCTGAGGGCAGCTGTTGAAGATAGGAATTGGAGATGGGCAAATCTGTCAATTTTGGTTTATCATTTTTCCAGTCTGAAATTCAGTTTTTCACATTTCTCCCCCCCCAAAAAAATCAGTTTGCAACCTGTCTTGTCTTTTCATTGAGCACCCATGAAGATTCATCAGCATATATACATGCTTGCAGGCAAGTTTGTCTATTATACACATGCTTTGTATTTTATTTACACAAATATATGCATTCTTATCCACATTTTACCCTTGTATCTGCATTTTGTACACATTACTTGGCTGGAGAACTACATGGCAAATTTCATAGACGTGTACGTATTTCGAATGATTGCTGTGCTTCAGTTTGTATAATGGTTTGGGATTGCAAATTAGGTAGTTTCGCCTTTAAATGCAAACTGAATCAAATTTATCACTTGTCTCTGCTAGGAATACAGTTATGCTTTTAACCAAAGCATTCCATAGATTTAGTACATGCTCCACTTTTTAGTGCTTTTGAATGCACTTTAGTACTGTTCACTAAACTCTGATACATGGGAAGAGATGTAAATATCTGCTAAAAGGGGCATAATTTGCTCTACACGAGAATTATGGCACAGAGGGGAAATGCGAGACAACCAGATGAAGTTGCTTTAATTAGGAAACATGATTTCCTATTGTTTTACTGCAAAGAAGAGGCCACTGTTTTGTGGAGCTTCTCCACCCGGCAAAGGAAACATTTCTGCCCTGGTCTTCCTCTATGTGCCTGCTCATACATTTGACAGTTGTCTCTTAAGATGTGTTCTTGTCACACTTTGTTGATGGAATACTGTCCTTTTGGGAGTTGTTTTTGGGTGGGGGCAGAGAATGGTGCTAGGAGAATTAGATCATTGGTTATAATGCAGTGCTGCCTATCAGTGTTTTGTGGCTCGCGGGCCTTTCTGGAAAATCAGGGTTGACTACTTGTTGGCTTTACTGCAGACATCTTTCCTCCAAGTTGCAGCTCCTATTGTGGGGAGTACCCCATTTTCCCAGCACTGAATGTGCAGCTGTTTTTCATACCTAGGGAAAAGATAGTTCCTCCTCCAGATAGTTTCTCTATTTGCATGAGTATCACCTATTGGTTCCTATTTCTGTCATGTCATCAGCTGTGAGTGCCACATAACCCCTTCATACCATGCCTATGTGAACTTCTAACTTGTAGAATAACTAACGTCTTTTAAATAACCTCTTTAGCTGTGTACTATGCAGTGCAAACCTGGTACTGAAGTACTTCCTTACAGCAGCGGTTAATGAAAGGAACTCGCATGACGCCCACCAAGTCGTGGGAATATGGTCAATCACTGGCCAGGTAGATTTTCCCCTCATCTCTCTCTTGCTTTCTGTACTCCCCCCTCCATCCTTTGAGATCCTTGCCTCTGCTCCTTAACCTTAATACCAAGTCTCTCTGTCACATGCCTCTGTTGCTAGTCCTAAGAAGCCTCAGTTCATAGGCATGGAAATAGGTGTGTGATGAAGGTCAGAACTAGGGCAATGGCTGATGATGACACAAAGGTGATACTTGCATGCACGTGTGTCCCCAGGTCCAATAGCAGAAGAAAACTGTGGTATTCCTCAATATACCTCATAAGTGGGAAACAGGCATTCAAGGGCAGGGGGACTTAATCCCAGTGCCAGATTGACATATAAGCTAAACAAGCTATAGCTTAGAGCCCCACTCTCTTGGGGCCCCCCAAAAAAATAAAGGAAAAAAACTGTATATACATTTCCAAAATATAAGATAAAAAACAAATAAACTAAAACCTGCATGCAGCAACAGTGTGTTGTGTTGTGTAGACTCCTATGATATAAGTAACGGGCCCCACCTGCTAGGCTGCTCCCTAAAATATCACTGGTTTGCTCATTTCTATATATAGGGTGCCTATATTCTGCATGTGTAAATAGCTTTGGATACCTATTGGGTCCCTAAATTACCACATACCATATATTCAACACAAAAAACTAGTGACAATTTGTTGTTGACAAAGGAAAGCTGGACATATAAAGGGCCCTGTTACCTTCAGTAGCTTAAGGCCTCATCAAACCTAAATCCGGCCCTGCTTATTCCCCAGGTGAAAGGTTGAAATTTCCCTAGACACAATTGGTTACTATGCTCTCCCTTGAAGCATTTTGGGAATACCAACCCCTCAGGTTACTAGCAAATCAAGAGAAGGGCAGACATAACTATGTGATCTCAGAGGTTGCCAGCCTTTTGGGCCCACTTGCAAGCTGAAGAAACTGTTGTGGGTACCACATACCCTGCACCTTAGCATATTGGCTACAACAGAAAGTATCTTTCAAGCCTAATTTCAGTGGTGTGACCACTCTGCCATTTCAGAAAGCTTGTATATTGCATGTTTTCAAGTGTTTCCCATTGTACTCAATCTTCCTGGTTTGTTTTTTGGGTTTTTTTTACTGAGCCCTACCATGACATGCCTCTACAAGAAATCTGTTTTCTTTTCCCCTTTAACATTTTATGCTGTTATTTTAGGTGCCAATTAGCTGCAGGGTGTGGGCATTGATTGATCATTTATGCAACATGAGGAAAACCACTTCGTTCAGTGACAAGAAAGCTATAAAATCAATGGCGGCTTGTATTGTGCCATGCAACTATTAATACAAACACCTTGACACCAAATGTCTCCTCCTTTATAGCCTATTGGATCATTAGCCCCCAAATGCTACTTTGCCACCATCAGTTCACAGTGAATTATTAGGCAAGGTATAATATAGAGTAGTTTTAGATATTGATATTTTTGTTATGTTGACAGACAATTGAGAGGCAAGGTAGAGTTAAGCAAATGTGTACAGGAAGAGAAAATACAGGAGACATATTTATTATAGTTACTCACTGAAAGCTTGTCTTTGAAACTCTGTAAGTACACAGAAACTGTTTGATAATAAAATGCACGAGGCACTTCATATTTTTCACAGGTGAAAGAAATATCTGTTCATTTAAGGAAATATGGACACCTTTCAGAACAATCAGGGGTTGCATGTATTAGCTCCCAGGGCTGCTCAAGGCATGTTGACACCTGAGGCAAACCACAAAATGGTTCCTCCCTTCCCAGCAGGGAAGAAGGGTGAATGAAGATCTACACCAGGAACAAGAGGTGGTGTTGGTGGGGATAAAGATCTGCATTGGAATCTGCTGTCCCTATGGTCCTGCTGCTTGAGGCAGTCACCTCACCTTGCCTAATGGGTGGACCAGTCCTGTTAGCATCCATTGGTTCAGCAGCCAGTTTATTTGCACACTCTGTCGCACCCAGAGGAGCAGGTGAGAGGAGATATTCTCTGAATACCAAATGGCCACAGCAAGCCTTAACACTAACACCACTGTTTAAATATATATATTATTTCAACCCTGTTTTGAAGCAGGCTGGGTGGGGCATGTGTGTTGGATTAGACAGAAGGATTTAATAAATAATAATAATAATAATAATAATGTTTCACTTGGAAGGAAGACCCATTATACTTCATGCAGCTTACTCCCAGGTACGTAGAATTGTTGTCTTAGTGACAAATGTTTCTACCAAAATGATAATGTTTGAATGATCTAAATATTTTTGCCCCTTTCACTTAGCAGCAACAAATCACACTCCAAAAGTGTTTTGGCCACTTAACAGTGCCCAAAGCATTTAGATGAAAGCTGGTGTTCTAAATGTTTCACAGCAGTCGTGTGAGTCTGTGCTTTTTGTCTGGTAGCTGATAATGGCCCCCCTGGAGCATCCATCACCCAGAGAACCTTTTCATTCTCTCCTCCCCACTGAAGAAAAATGGTATACAACTGTGCTTGTAGTGTTTACGATGCTTTGACATGGCTACAATACTGAATTACATTGGGCAGGGCAAAATTGAAAAAGAAAAACACTACAGACTTCACATACTTTGTAATAATCAAATTTGAGGGGAAGGGCCATGTGACTAAAAGCTAGAAAGAGAGAAGGACGTTAAGAATTGAGAAACATAGTGTATATATTTTTTTTAATGTTGTTGGAGGACAGGGAGTGGAGGAGCATGCAGGAACCAGCTGATGTTTGTTATATATAGAATTTAAAGCACAACAGCATAAGGAAAGCTCTGCTGGATCAGACCAAAAGGCCACCATAGTGCAGCATCTTGCTCTCACAGATGCCATTCAGATGCCAGTGGGAAGCCTGGCAGCAATACCTGAATACAACAGTACTCAGTGGTTCACAGTGTTTGGCAAATACGGCCCTGACAGTTGAATGAAGGTTGAACATAGCCATTTTTGGCTTATTGGATGCTGTTTAATATCTACACGGGAGATGTTTCAGAAAGTAAGAAGCCTGATTTGAATGCTCCAGGAGAATTACAACTAGGTGTGTCTCTTTTTAAATACCGTGTTTGCCTGAATATAAGCCACAGCTGAATATAAGCCTCACCTTTAAAATTCAAGGGGAGGGGGAGAGACAGTACCCGAATATAAGCTGCTCCCTTAAAATTCTGCAGGCACTCACACCCATTCTGTTTTACAGGACGTTTGTTTCAGCAGCGATATCATAATAGCCAATTTTTGTATGGTCGTGAATTTAAGCCGCACTTTAACTTTCCACAGTTGGAATTTGGGGGGGAAAGTGAGACTTATCTTCAGGCCAGTACGGTAACTGCAGGCTAGAGTGGTGGTGTATCCAACTTTACAGAAAACAAAACAATGGAGAGGCCTCTTTCAGCCCTTCTGGAAGATGTGCCACCTTCCAGTGGCTGGGCTCACTCGCCGCCTCCAGTTGTTGAGGAACATGCAAGTTTCTGGGCAACAACATCCTTGTTCTCCTCCACTTTCAAACAAAGTTGGGCCCTGCTAGAATGAGTAACGGTGGACAGCGATGCTGAGAGGACAGGAAAGATGTTCTCTGCAGATCCCTGTAGCTAATTAGCAGCTGCTGCTATGGTCACCCCATGGCCTTTGCCCAAGTAGAGGCTGGTTCACAGACGGCTGTGTGAACTGGATCACACGGTCTACACAGAGCTGCAGTTCCTTGAAGCCGACTTGTTTAACAATTTATGATGTCCCTTTCTGATCTGTAAGAACGCTGTCCATGGGCTATGAAATCTGAAGCCTTCCCTGATAAGGGAGATGGATGTCCAGAAGGATGGCAGGAAAAGCTGAGGGCTTTGTAGACAGTGATGTGAGCTGGCAAGAGCCTTCTGCTGTCATCTCGCATCCTTTCACAGTTTAACATGGTATAAAGTTCACCACTGGCATCTTTGTCTGCCTTGTGTTCTGATTGCTCCCAGTAGAAACATCTGAGCCTCCAGACGGACTTGGCTTCCAACCTCAATCACATTGTGCATATATTAGGAAAGCAGATGTTGGGGGGGGGGGAGCCCAAAGTGTAGTTCCAAAGAATTTTAGCTCATTCTCTCTCTCTTAAAAAGAACAGAAACCTTGATGGAAAAAACAGATGCCTTTGATCCTTATTGCCTCTTTGTCACCATGAATAGATAGAAGAGGCTTCTCCCATTTATCATGAAAAAAATAAGGTATAGCCAATACTGGTATGATTTTTTTTTAATAAAAAGACTTTGTCAACAAAGTCTTAGCTCAGGGGTGGACAGCATTCTCTGGTCAGTTTTCCAGGGTCACAGGTCAGCAGAGGGTAGAACCAGAGGCAAAAGTGAGCAAAGCAATGGATGTAATTTATACCTTTTTACAGTAGGCTAGCTTCTACACACCCACCCCACATATCCCTATCTTTCATCAAGGCAAGTGGAGAGGAAAGTAGTTTAGCATCTGTGTTAGGTGGCCAGACAATGGTGTACAAAATCCGGTTGTGAACCACCATTATTTAGTCCCTCGTGGGCCTGTTGATTTTTTTAATAAAATGAATGTTGTGTTCGTCTTTTTGTTTATAAGGAAAATAAATAGCAACACACCATGTTTGTTTTCTTAAATGCTTGTTGCATTGGTATTTTAAGAACATTCTGGAAAGATAACCTACCTCTTGAGGCAATCTTTCTGGAAGGCAATTTGTTCTCCCATCTTTGAATTGTATACAGTGGTACCTCAGGTTAAGAACTTAATTCGTTCTGGAGGTCCTTTCTTAACCTGGAACTGTTCTTAACCTGAGGTACCACTTTAGCTAATGGGGCCTCCCGCTGCTGCTGGAGCACAATTTCTGTTCTCATCCTGAAGCAAAGTTCTTAACCCAAGGTACTATTTCTGGGTTAGTGGAGTCTGTAACCTGAAGCGTCTGTAACCCGAGGTACCACTGTATTGGACTCTGGTCCAATGCTGTAAGCCAGTTGGGGGATTTGGAAAAGTATTTATCCCCTCGCATATCATTATAAATGCTGAAGGTCTGGGTCCAATTTGTGCCCAAACCTAGATATGTGGAAAGGAGAAGTGGTCGTGATGCTTCCCAGGAATAAATGATGCACAGAGTGTCTCACCTGATCAGTATGAGTGTTGTCCTTTTCGTTGTGTACTCCCTCAGTGATCTCAACTGGAGGTTATGTTAATGGCACCCCACTTCCCAGTGTTTTTGAAGATGGTTCCTGGAGAAAGTTTCTGTATGTGTTTTATGTTGTTTTTTTATCTACACTTTTTATGACAACAATTACTAAGGAACATTTGCCTGTAAATAGTCTCTCTTTCTCTCTCATTATGAATCAGTCAGTCATTAACCTTAACAATATTGATGCATTCTCCCCATGCATCTCAAGTAGTTTGATAAACAACAGAAGAGGAGTTAAGAGCCCATTCCCCGTGCTATGATGTGTTTCCGCATCATCGGTACTGTATAAATACAGAGACGCTTCATTGTGTTGTGTGAGATTTATGAAGGAAGTACAATATGGTTGGGAGGGGAAGAGAGGAACTCTCACAGAAGCATATTGACAGAGAAACAAAGATAGATGGATAGGCAAATACAGGAGACATGCACTCATACCTATTCAAACAGCATACAGTTGTCAATATATGGACAATGCTTGCGGGTAGAAATTACTGCCAATTTATTATCTTTATGTCATTGTGAATCTCAGCGGCGATAAGTGTTCCGAGGAAAATAGAAGCCTGTGAAATGAAGGATGGAAAAGTAAGAATAATGGAGAATAAATTTATCCAGATGGAAGAGTGGGGTGGGGTGGACAACAAACATGACTGCTCTGTCCACAGTGGTTTCTTTTATCCACATGGCAGCTCTTTGGCCATGGCATCCACATTCCTATGCCATGAGCAGAATCTACAGTGCTGCACATGAGGCTCATCCAAGCTGTGGCATGCTATCTGCCAGGTTGTGCCTAATGACAGGGAAGTCAGACAACTCATTAGCCATGGCTCTGCAAAGAGAAGCTATAGGAAGGAAATCAAACAGATCCCTAAGCAAGGGTGCCATGCATCCAACCCTAGGTTTGATGTAACCAGATCTCTGGTGACAAGGGTTGGGAAGATCAGCCTATGTCCACCCTGTTTCATTTTTGCTGGGACTCAACAATAGGCAGAAATAAGAAGCAAGGCTCAGCAACAGACATAGCTCTGCTTCATAATATTACATGGGTGGGAGGTAATCATTAAAATGAGAGTCAAATATCCAAGTGCCACAATAAATTAAACAGAATTTGGAAAGTTTAGAAACTGGCCTGAGTGAAGATAGTTAATGCCTCTTGTTATATAATACAGATAGTTGGAGTTTTTGTTTGTTCTACAGAGCAGGCTATGGGAATGAGACTTAAATCATCAAAGAACAGCCCCCCAAAAGTAGACACTGTTATCTTTCTGCCTAAATGGGAAAAAAGCCATTTTGCTTCTGATATGTCACTTTACAAGCAAGAGATAAATTTGAGAAACAAGGGAGGAAAACAAATTCAGTATTTTTTGGGAAACTGTTTCCCATTACAGTGGTATCTCGGGTTACATACGCTTCAGGTTACAGACTCCGCTAACCCAGAAATAGTGCTTCAGGTTAAGAACTTTGCTTAAGGATAAGAACAGAAATCGGGCTCCGGCGGCACGGCGGCAGCAGGAGGCCCCATTAGCTAAAGTGGTGCTTCAGGTTAAGAACAGTTTCAGGTTAAGAACAGACCTCTGGAACGAATTAAGCACTTAACCCAAGGTACCACTGTATATATGGCACCCAGTGTGCGTTGGGGGGAAAGTTTGATGATACTGAATACGAATGATGCACAAGCTAAGTTTTTATAAACAGTTAATGAGGTAATGTACCTGTAGCTTGACTCTTCAGATTGTAGGTGAGGGTTCACAGGATGGCATGCACCTCATGGGGAAATAAATCCAAGCCATTGAAATCTAGCATGTCATAAAGAAGGCCAGAGGAGAACTGTTATGATATCTGGTTTTCTGTGGACATGGTATGTTTTCTTTTCGTATGGGTGAACATTCAGTCATGAGTCAGGACTCTAGGCAATCTGAAGTGAAAAGGGCAGACAGAGATTTAGCACCTCACTTGCTGTTTATGATAACTGGATTTCAGAGCATGGGTGAAAAACCTGTGGCCCTTCAAATGATACTGACCTACAAGTCCCATCACCCCTGACTATTGGTGATGCCGGCTACGGATAATGGGAGCAGAGGTGGTTTTAGGGTAGCATGACTGGTTTGGCCGCACTGGGCACATGTGCCACTGCAGGTGACGAAACAATGTTATAGAGTAGAGTGTGAGAGGCTGGGAGGTGCTGAATTTTAGTGTCACACAGGGTGCCACTGAAATTTGAGAGCCCAAAGCCTGCCACTGATGGGAGGTAGATTCCAATGTCATCTCGAGGGCACATATTCTCCACTCCTGTTTTAGAGTCTATACAGATAGCTGGACTATATTTTGCAGCAGTATGGGGCCAGGCCTCAGAGGTCCAAGAGCTCGGACTGCTTCCTGGGTTTGTTTAATTTATTATTATGATTATGATACACAAAAACAAAATAAGGCACTTTTAACTTTTTGATATCACATAATCTATATTATTTAGCAAAAATCACATCTTTTATCAAATCACATCCCTTATTTGCTTCAGTTTGTAGCTCTTAAGCTGAGAGAATGCGTCACAATTTGGTCCCACTAATAATCAGTTGCAAATACCAAAAAAGGGTTAAAATTGGGGGGGGGGGCTTAAACTTGCCACCCTGGGGCCAAATGGCCTTCCCAGTCCTTCCTCTGATTGGCACTGCTTGGAACAAGTCATGAGAGCCATTTTAACCATCATCATTTAGGTCTGGTGACAAATCAATAACGTGAGGCGCGGTGTGTTGTAAAACCTTGACAAATTGCCATCACAACTCAGCAGCATTTGCCAAGTGATGCTGTGCTACTGTAATGGTACGGCTGTTGATGTGGCAAATTTCACTACGCTTAGGGAGAGTTGTGAAGCCTGCCTTAGGAAGCTTGCAGGTCAGGCTGTTGACTCATTTAGCTTCCACTGAAGTTTTTTGGGATATTGTGCTTAGGCAGGAATAACTGGATCTGGGCTCCACTGTGGGAGAACATTAGTGGCCACTCTGATTATGACATCCAGGAAGAACCGGGGGGTAAAAATGGGAGGTTTTGTGAATTATGCTGACCTGTATCTGTGATCTGCACTTAGATATGGCTTCCATGTGCATTGATCTGCCAGCACTTCTATTTTGTTGTTGTTTAGTTGTATAGTCGTGTCCGACTCTTCGTGACCCCCATGGACCAGAGCATGCTAGGCACTCCTGTCTTCCACTGCCTCCCACAGTTTGGTCAAACTCATGTTGGTAGCTTCGAGAACACTGTCCAACCATCTCATCCTCTGTCATCCCCTTCTCCTTGTGCCCTCCATCTTTCCCAACATCAGGGTCTTTTCCAGGGAGTCTTCTCTTCTCATGAGGTGGCCAAAGTATTGGAGCCTCAGCTTCAGGATCTGTCCTTCCAGTGAGCACTCAGGGCTGATTTCCTTCAGAATGGATAGGTTTGATCTTCTTTCAGTCCATGGGACTCTCAAGAGTCTCCTCCAGCACCATAATTCAAAAGCATCAATTCTTCAGCAACCAGCCTTCTTTATGGTCCAGCTTTCACTTCCATACATCACTACTGGGAAAACCATAGCTTTTACTATATGGACCTTTGTTGGCAAGGTGATGTCTCTACTTTTTAAGATGCTGAGCACTTCTATTAACTTTCTATTAACCTCCCAGCCTTAGCTACGTCCTAGTAGGCAAACAGTTTCTTTTGAGCAACAGCAAGGAGGAGCCTGCCCAGATGGCATAGCTGGAAAGCCTTCTCAGCATGAGGGCCAGGTACTGATTGTTCTGGAACTTCACAAATCATTAGAGGATCCCCACTGCTGCCTTTCTCAAATCCCTAGCATATGTAGATATTCAGAGATGACACAATTAATTAACATATATTATTGACAGCTGGATCTGGGCCTCTCTGTTGCCAAAGGGGACGTGTGTTGTTGTTCAGCTGAAGAGCTGAGAGGGCAACTCACAAAGCAACCTTTATTCTTCTCTGTTCCTTCTCTGAATCAAACACTGCACTGGCTTCATCAGATATAAAGCTATTTTAAATCAACACTCATGGCAATTTGATTGCTGTGTGACACTGTCCTCAGTGCTTCATCCTAGAAGAGTGCCTGGCAACTATTTCAGTTGTCGGGCCATATCTGTCACCTATATGAGATCAAGTCTCAGCAGGATTTCTCCCTCTTTCACTTTCTCTCCACTCTTTTATTGATTTGAAAGTGTATAATTCACTCTTTCATAAAATATACCAAGGTGGCTTACAAAATATAAAATACAATAAAACACATGCACATCTTTAAAACATAATACGCATCAGTAAAACATCAGTAAATACTTACTGGTTTAAAGGAAAATTAATGTTGTGAAAGCCTATCTAAATTTATTTATTTATTATTTATTGAATTTATATTGCCCTAAGGGGACATGGGTGGCGCTGTGGGTTAAACCACAGAGCCTAGGACTTCCTGATCAGAAGGTCGGCGGTTCGAATCCCCGCGACGGGGTGAGCTCCCATTGCTCGGTCCCTGCTCCTGCCCACCTAGCAGTTCGAAAGCACATCAAAGGGCAAGTAGATAAATAGGTACCGCTTCGGCGGGAAGGTAAACGGCGTTTCCATGCACTGCTCTGGTTCGCCAGAAGCGGCTTAGTCATGCTGGCCACATGACCCGGAAGCTGTATGCTGGCTCCCTTGGCCAATAAAGCGAGATGAACGCCGCAACCCCAGAGTCGGCCACAACTGGACCTAATGGTCAGGGGTCCCTTTACCTTTATACTGCCCTAAACCTGGGGGTCTCAAGGCTGTTCACAGAATAAAATCAAGATATAAAACCACAAATACATAATAAAAATAAAAACAACAACCCAATAGCTTCCCCTCCCCCCCAAAAAACCCCAAACATTTTAAATGGGCATAGGATATAAATCAGATCAATCAAATGCCTTGTTGACAAGGAATGTTTTTGCCTGGCGCCTAAAGGCGTATAATGAAGGTGCCAGACAAACCTCCCTGGGGAGAGTATTCCACAGACAGGGAGCCACTGCAGAGAAGCCCCATTCTTGTGTTGCCACCCTCCAGACCTCTTGAGGAGGAGGCACATGAAGGAGGGCCTCAGAAAATGATCTCAGGGTAGGTTCATGTGGAAAGAGGCAGCCCTTGGGGTATTGCAGTTCTAAGATGTTTAAACAGTGCAGTTTTCAAAAGATGTCTGAAAGAAGGCAGGGACTGTTCCTCCCAAAGCTCTGCAGGCAGGGAGTTCCACAGGGCAGGCCTGCCACACTAAAGGTTCACCCCAAGTGGAGGCCAACTGAACCTCAGGGGTTCAGGAAACCAGCAGAAGCATCACATCAGAGAATCTTAGTGAACCCGGTGGAGTGCAAGGGATCAGACAGTCCTTGACGTACTTTGGGCTCAAGTTATTTAGGGCTTTGTGAATTAACCTTGAAGGTAGCCTGGTAGAAAACTGGCAAATTGATTTCAAGGAAGGAAGCTGTGTGAGCTTGTATGAGTTTTCAGCTCACAAAGAAAGAACACTGTTGTTGTTTCAGCAAAATGAACTGGGTATTATTCTCTCACAGACACAGGCTGCACTCATCCGTGAGGTTTATTATGTTCGTTTTCTTTGTTGCAATGCTAGTGCTTCCGTCTTGATTTCTAACACTCATTTGACGCTGCAGTATCCGCTGCATTTTGGAACGGTAGATATACCACCATGTTGCAGCACATTTTAGAAGTCAAGAAAGAACTCTTATGTTGGGACACTGGCCCAAATTTCATCACATGAGCAGAGGACTGCCTGAGGCAGTAGGATTCACAGGGGCAGCAGATCCCAATGCAGATCTTTATTTCCCCCCTTGTTCCTGATGTAGATCTTCACTCCCCCCCCCTTCTTCCCTGTCAATAGGGCAGGGGCGAATGCCATTTTGTCATTCGCCTCAGGTGCCAAAATGTCTTGATCCAGCCCGGGAGGTGGCATGATAATGAAAGCACCATTAACAGTGTTACAGACAGATTTTTTCCTGGCAACAGTTAACATGGAAATGAGAACTAAACATCTGCTAGATCCCACTAGATTTCCAGAAGTAGCTTTCACATCATGTGAAAGCTGGAATAAGATGTGAAATTAACAGATGTGGAAAGGTGGGGAAGACAGAATAAAGTGCTGACTGGATGCAGGCATGCAGCCACAAAGGCAGAGGGGAACTCCCCTGCCAGCTGGATGAGACCAACATCTCTGGCATAACTGCATGGTCTACTAAGAGCTTACAACATTGCAAAATGTGGCCTAGTCCTTGATTGTGTTGATGCTGAAGAGTCTAAGCATGCCCACTCCTTAGTTCAAAATTTGATTAAAGGTTTTCTCATCATCATTACTCTCCTTGATTCTGGTAGCAGGTACAAACGATTCTGCTGCTAACATTGATGCATTGAGGAGGTGAAACGAGAAAATGCAAGGTAGCCGCGCTGGTATCAGGCAATGGCTATAATTGAAATTGCCGAGGAATGATGATGAAAGGACATAAAATATCCGCATTATGCCAAATAAATTCATTGTGATTAGTTTTATTACAATGAATAGCAAATGAATTAAAGATGGAGACACCTGAAGCACAGAAAAGTGCTGCCCAGCTCAAAAGCCCCCCTTCTGAAGGGTCCATCTAATGGAAAAGCCATGTATAGATTAAAAAGCTGTGCAATTATATGCTATAATTACACACAGTCTAAGGAAAGAATCTGATTAACCATCTTTTGACAAAGTCAGCTTTGAAAAGGAGACATAGTGAAACCATTTTTTTTTTAATTTCAGTACAGTTTCGTACTTGAAGTGCTCTTTTGAATATTATTCATAATTTTGCATCATAATGCCTTGTAGGAGGTTATGTGCAATAGAGATCAGTGATGTGGCATTACCTGTATCACTGTGGCTTACCAAGAGCTTCAATGCCACCTTGTCTCTACTCCTTCTCTTCCTTGTGATGCCAGTAACAGGAGGTCAGATAAGCTCTGATTCACCTTAATTGCATGTACCTAAATTTATTGTGTGCAATTGAACCCCTCCTGCAAAATGGTGACAGCCTGGAGGTGACCCAGGGATTAATGAAACTGTCAGTTTCAATTTTTATTTCTTGTTTGTTTTTTGGGGGAGGGGGTTACTATTAAATTCAGTTTTCCACATTTGACAGTGTTTTCAGTGTGAATTTTCCCCAATTAAACAGTGTGCTCGGGCGCAGTTTTAACTAATATGCACATTTCTGCAAGCAATTTCCCCCGTTACAAGGCATACTGGTACATTATTTTCACTAATACACATATTTTTATGCACACTGCCCCTTAATGTGCAAATTGTTTAGTTGGAAAACCATAGCACAAAATTCAGATCCATGTGAATTTCAAAGGCGTTTCAGTTTCTGCACTGGTTTGGCAAGTGCAAATCAGGAAGTTTCTTGTTAAAATGTGATCAAAAATGGATTTCTCTGCATCTCCGCCCAAGACTCACAAAGCGATCCTGTATGCCAACTCAGAAGCATGGAGCTTACTCCCAAGTAAGCAGGGACTGCAGCCACACAATGCAGTCTGATTCATGTCTACACAGAAGTTCATCCCAATGTGGTCAGCGGAGCTTACTCCCAAGAAAGTGTGCATAGGACTGCAGTCTTAGGCAAGTTAAGGGAATGCAGGTCAATGGCTCTGGCATGCTAGCCACCTTGTTAAGAATAAGATACTCTGTGTTCACAGGGAGCATGAAGAAGCTAACCAAGGTTCAAATGTCTGAGCAGGAGGGCAGCAAAGAGGCTGCTGACTCATCCCAGGTAACACAAGAAGCAAGTTGTATTGGTTGTAGCCTTCATTTCCTGGCTCATAATAATAAATCTGGCATGTCAGTTTCAGGGAAATGCACAGTTGACAACCTTGCCTGCAGCGCCAACTGCTCTGTAAAACACAGAGAAGGTCACAGTTGGCGACTTCCTGATTTCAGGTCATGGTTCTGTGGAGAACCTCCCTCCAGCAGTAGATGTGTTTCACACCTAGCTGCTCCTTTTGCCAACCTGTCATATTTAATTAAAATGGGACGACAGGCTCTAAGATTCTTTGTAGTGGGCAAAGCGAACCTCCTTTAAAGCCTGCACTTCACTGGGGTGTCTGTGATTATTCTGTTCCCATACAAATGTAATGGCTCCTCTTGAGTTTCTGCCACACCAGCTTTGAGCAGCTTTCTCCAGTTGACCGGCAAATCCTTTCTTCTTCTTCTTCTTCTTCTTCTTCTTCTTCTTCTTCTTCTTCTTCTTCTTCTTCTTCTTCTTCCTCGTCCTCACTTATTTGTCAACATGGCCAATGTTTAGGGATGATGGGAATTGCAGGCCAACAACATTGCAACCATCAACCAGCTTAATTTTGAACTATCTTGTGTTTCCCTCCCTCCTGCCTCTCCACCACACATGTGGATCCAGTCGAAATATTGGCAAATCAAGGGCCTTTCCAGCAGTGGTGTAGTAAGGTCAGGTGGTACTCAGTGCAGGAAAAAATCTTGTCACCCCTCCACCCTTGAAATTTATTTATTTATTGCCTGCAAAAATGGTTTGACTTTCTTTCTTTCTTTTTGTGGAGCCAAAGGTGTCAAGCTTTTTGGGGGGAGCTGAGCGGGCAGACCGTTTTGGCAGCGGGAACCCTGCGCACGCCAAAATCACAGCATCTCTCACTGACGTTGACTGACACGCAGCATTTTGTAAACTCCCTCGGAGGTGACACCCAGGGTGGACCGCATCCACCTTGCGACACCTCTACTTTTCAGTGGCACTGTCCAGAACAGAGAATATGTGACATTCGCAGATATTTGCAGCTTCTCTAGTACGCTGAAAGAGCTGATCCAGTTCTTTGATATCATATCTCTCCCCACCATGAACATCTATTCAAAGGAGATTTGATTTTTTTTAAATGCTTAGCATAGGTAAGGAACTTTCCATTTCACAGAAGGGTATTTGGCTAAGCATCTTTGGGGGGCACTAACTGGCCCTTTTTCAATTTGGTAAGGGCCTCTGATTATTACTCCTAATGCATTTCCATGACCACTGCCTCTAACAATGTTAATTACCAGCTGTGACTACTGGCAATGAATGTTTGAAGATCTAATGTCCCCCTCCTCTCTTGTTCACCATTGTAGCTTTTCAAAAATTAAATTGCCTCAAATTCTAAGGAATACTCTGCCTTGAGCTCCTTATGGGTCTTGACTTTATGCCCAGATTTTCCTAAGAAGCAATAATAATAATAATAATAATAATAATAATAATAATAATAATAATTTTATTTATACCCCGCCCATCTGGCTGGGTTTCCCCAGCCACTCTGGGCGGCTTCCAACAAAACACTAAAATACAATAACCTATTTGGAATGTTTTGTTTAACAACTGATACAGCATGTTGGCCCAAAGTGGAAGCAGGAAACTCAACGATTTCAACTTCACAACAGCCATGAAATTGCACGATAGCCTTCAAGGAGCAATGTCCGAAGTCAAGACAGATCAGATGGGTCAGAAATATCAGGGGAGCAATGCTGGTGTTGGGAGTAGAGATGGGAGAGAAATTCAGTTCAGTTTGCATTTAAAGGTGAATCTCCCAAATTGGCCATTTCCAAAACGAATAGACAGCTACCAATTGAAAGTCACACTTCTCCAAATTTTGCAGGGCAGTTCTCCAGGCAAAAAACACATACAAAAATGTGTGCACTAGGATTTTAGAGAAAAAACAAAACAAAAATAGTATTACAGAAAAATGTGTTGAAGAAAGGTGTGTGTTGGGCAACATCACATAAAACACAGTGGGCTCTTCCAGACTTACTTTTGCACTGCATTCCCAGGCAAAGGACCCCACTTTTTATGATTTTCAGTTTTATACATTTCAATAATTTTACAATCATTTTAACATTTCAAAATTCCTACTTACTTCCCCCTCTTTCTGCAGTTCCTTAAATTTATTTTTTTTATATTTTCTGCATATTCCAAATTAACTTAACTTACTTATAGCAAATGTCCACACTTTAAAGCTCTGCGTCTGATTGGGGGGTTTGTTGATGTTCCTGCATTTCCCCCAGGAAAACTCACATTTTACCACTGAGGTGGAATCTAGACCCATATAAAAAACGCAAAAATGTTTTGAAAAATATAAGCTCACTATATCGCCATCTAACTGTCACATTTGAATAATGCACTTAAAACACACTTAAAACATAATATTTGCTGCTGTATAGCTGAGCCCTGAACTGGAGCATATGAAAATCTATGGAAACCCATTTGCCGTTTGCTCCAAGGCTCCAAAAACATAGGTTTTCCCAGGTAAATATCCAGGAGATAGATGATAGATAGATGATGATAGATAGATAGACAGATAGATGATAGAGAGAGAGATAGATAGATGATAGATGATAGATAGATAGATAGATAGCTGATAGATGATAGATAGATATAGATAGCTGATAGATAGATAGATAGCTATAGATAGATAGATGATAGATAGATAGATAGATAGATAGATAGATAGATGATAGATAGATAGATAGATAGATAGATGATAGATAGATGATAGATAAATAGATAGATAGATAGATGATAGATAGATAGATATGGAAACCACTGCCCAGATACAGAGCTTTAAATCTCATCATTGGGCCTAGAAACACAGCACAAAAGGAGGTGTGGGTGATCCCTACATATAGTAGGAGAAATCTGGAATAATACGCTGACGAATTTTCTTAAAAACAAATTCACAAATTGATGTGGAAATGTGGAGAACTGAATATATGATTAGAAAAGAATGTGAAACAGAGAGAAACTGAAATCGATAGATTTGCCCATTCCTTGAATGGAGGCGGTGCTTAGCCCCCACACCCTGCCCCCATTTTTCATCTCAGTACCCCACTTGCTGCCATTTCCCTAACCACACCTTTTCTCACATATCTGGTTTCTGGATCAAGTGGGGAAAGCAGCTGGTGAGAGTGGAGAGTGGAAAGCAGCACAGGGCAGGAAGGGTTAGGCATCGCTTGCTCCTAGCCTGCTCTTTCTCCTCTGAAAATTCAGCTTTCTCTTTGCAACCACCACCCCCAACCAAAATGGCACTAGGACTATCCTAAATGCAACGTCACAATTCATTGCAAATCAAAATGTTTTTCACCACCCACTCTCCTGTAACAGAGTTCTCTGAAACCGCCAAACTTTAACAGGCATCTTTGACAAAGGCTGGACATAAAACACCAACAGTATCTTTGAAATGAATAAATTTAACATAATCCATCAATATAATACACTATCTAGAGCCATGCTGTGAAACAATACATACATAATTTACTTGACTACACCAGCACAAAAGCAACAGACCTATTAATGCAAAAAGGCCCCAAATATCCCAGTCCCCCTCATACATTAATAATTTCCCCCTCTCCATCCGAACACATAATTCTCTTTCAAAAGTGGGGAAATAATTCATAATTTAATGAGTACTGCAATAGAGAAATCAATGAAGATGTCAGTGTCTCTCTGATTTTTCACTCAGGGTGGTTAAGAGTCCATCTCGGAACTTTTGAAACTGCATATTGGTAGAAAGCTGGGCTTGATGGGATTAAGCCATTGTGGGGTTTTTTTGCTATGCCTTTCCACCATTTATGTGCATGGATGGTGCAGTTTTGGTTGCATTAGCACAGGGAGAGTTGGTCTTAGAAGAAATTATGATACCTGGGGATGTTTCTTTCACTGGCAGTCTACCTCCAGGGTGATGTTTGACAGCAGTCTTCAGGGCCAGCCCAAGACATCTTGGCATCAGAGGAAAACCCCAAAATGGTGCCCCTCTCTAGACCAGGGAAGGGGTGAGGGGAGTTCTACATCAGGAACAACAGGAAGGAAGGAAGATCATGAATTTGGTAAGTTTAAAACTAGTTTACTTTCAAACCCTCCAAAGGTCAGGTTCATGTGCTTCAGAAAAGTTGCACAGACAATAAACCTTGGTTTAGTTACAAAGTATTAAAAGTTCCTAGATTATTGGTATAGGAACTCAAGAGAGGCTTGTAAGAGCCATTTGGTCTGAGCTGGAGCAACCAGTTCAAACCTCATTAGGCATTGAATGTCTCAGGTAGGCTGAGGTTGCAGCAATAGGCTTGATTACTCATTCCTTCCCAAGGTAAGGAGAAGTGACCTAGCTAAACCTGGCAGGACAACTTACTCTATGGTATTAACCCTTTCATGCAGTAATTAGACTTAAATATGTTGGCTATCCCACAAATTGTTAGTGCAGAAAGCCTCTCAAATGGAAATAGCTGGGAGTGTTGCTGTTTCTGTTGCTGCATGTGCATCATTATGATTGCGCTTTGGAAATCCAATCTAGGATTAACAGTTCTCCTTCCTGCTTTTGTTGCCTGCTTGATTCCTCAAATGTTCAATTGTGTAAATGAGCATGTATTTTTTAAAAAAAATATTGTAAGCTCCCCAGGGCTTGTTGGAAGGAAATAAATCTGGTGAGTGGAAGACCCCCAGAACTTATCACTGAAATAGTATAAACTGGAACCCCCCCTCCATTTTGAAACATTATCATCTTCTTTTCTCTTTATCTGTTGTTTGTAAGAGGAGGAGAAATATGCACCACAGCTTAGGAGGAGAAGGAGTTGGGGGCTGGGAAAAACCTAGAGGGGAACAGAAGTTCATTTGAGCAGTTTCTAATATAACCAGCAGTAGCTTTGGCATCACTGCACAGACACATTTGAAAACCTTCTGGGAGATCCCATGCATGGTGAAATGAAATGAATCACTCTAATTATGTTTTTGTTATGGATCCTGAAGCAATAGTTCTATGAAACAAAACATCTCGCCTGCCGTGATGTGTCTGTGTTTGTCAGTTTACATGGGGCTAAAGGGAGAAAAGGGCTTGTTTTGACATAGAAAAGTATAATCCCAAAGTTGTTGTTGTTGGTTTTTTTGAGAAGTATATATAAACATCCACTCACACTCTCTCAGGAACCATTCACACAACCACAGGGACCATGTGTCGTCTCTTGACATTACCATGTGTATGATATATCCAAGGTAAGGATGGGTGAATATGACAATTTTGGTTTCTCTGTTTGGAAAAATGACAGTCTTATGTTCCAGTCATGTTTCCACATCAGTATGCATTTTTAATAATTGCCCTTGTGCAAATTTATCAGCATTTAATGTGAATTTCTTTCAATATACATGTATCGGTATGCAATTTTGCCTAATATACACAGTTTTGCAAAGCATTTTTCACTAATATAATGCATTTTAAACGTTGTTTACATTGATATATATACATTTTGATGCACTTTACTCTGGTAGGTGAATTTTGTACGGCTGGAGAAAAGCATTGCAAAATTCAGAGAAGTATGAATTCTGAAGGATCACTGTGTTTTGGTTCATGTATTGTTTGGGGAAATGTGAAATAGATAGGTTGGGCTTTATATGCTAGGTGAATCCAATTTCTCCCTCATCCCTAATCCAAGGTTCCATTTTTGGCAGCCTGCCACAATGTAGGGGTTGCAATGACATGCAAAAAAGGTTTAATGTTACATGTGGTGGCAGCTTGTCACCATTAGCTGACCATAGCTACCTTGTGCTGGACGACTTGCTAGTCCAGCATATGGCAGCTTGGCTATTAACTGGAACCTGGAGAAGACTGAATAATCTACTCACTGTCAGTTTCAAGGAGTTGGTACTTGTCTTAAAAGCCCAAACAGGTTGGAAGTGTTAAACTTGAGTACCACCTCCACCCATATCCTAAAAGGCATCATATGAGACCTTGCTCTGTATCTTGGGTCATGCAGGGCTGAAAATGAAAGTGGCAACAAGGAGCAGGGCATTTTCTGTAGCGGTAGCTGTGTAGCAGACCTCCTTCCCTAGAGAATTTTAATCATCAATCAAGATTTTTTTATGGCATTCTTAAAGCTTCATTTTAAAGAAGACCTCCAGTGGGCAGTGGCTAGGGCAGTGTTTCCCAACCTTGTGCCTCCAGCTGTTTTTGAACTACAATTCCCATCATCCCTGACCACTGGTCTTGCTAGCTAGGGATGATGGGAGTTGTAGGCCAAAAACATCTGGAGGCACAAGGTTGGGAAACACTGGGCTAGGGAAAGGTGAAGAGTTCAATTGGTCTGCATTTCACAGCAGACCAACCCAATCTCATACCGTCCAGCTTGCTTATGGATTGAAACACAACTCCCAGTTGGGTGATTCCCTTCTCTGGATTTTTGCGGTGCTGTATTCGTGCAGAAGAAGCACACACATGCATATTTATGGACAAATGCACTGAAGAGCATTGGAAAGTATGTTGTTTAGATAAGGTGTTTGTAGATAAAGTCGTACAATTTAAATGGGGACTTTTTGTATGCTTGGTCAAAAAATCCACACAAAGTGGGACAGATTGGACCATTGTCATCAAGACTGAAATTCAACAGAATTCAGCCAGCCAGATATATAATAATGTTGTTGTTGTTATCCACTGCTCACCCAGTTCTTGGTGGTTCAGTGCATGAGAGGGAGAGAGAGATTCTAGTGTCTAATATGTTTCTAACTGCAGTGCAGAATGGATTGTAGCTTTTATAGTTTTACTTGTGATTTTATTGATTGTTTTTAAATGATATGGATATTGCCTATTATTGTAAGCTGCCCCAAGGGTCCTTTGGATCATGAGATGACTATACATGTAAACCACCATCAAAATAATTGGTGGTTAAAGGTTTGCAAGGTTCATGGATTTTTTTCTTCATCTTCCCCTCCATCCACTAAATCAGAACAGTTCTCCGGAAGCTTTTATGACTTTTTAGCTATTGTATTATAACTTTCATAGGAGTCAGTTACGGAGAATCAGGCCTGACTTGCTTTTATAAGGTCAGAGAAGAAGATACTACATTTGATAGGCCATTAGTCTGTTGTTGTATTGTAGTTAGGAATGGAAAAGTCTGATAAACTGAACTGCAGATGAGCCAAGTGTATAGACTCGTTGCCAAACAGAAAAGAAAAAGTCCCTTCCAAAAATAAACTTGCATTGAGGCCAGGTGGAAATGTGCTCTTGGCTCTTGTTTATCAGCATGTGAATCAGAGCCAAAATTTCTCTACCTGTCCATCTCTTAGAGCAACAGCTCATTTTGAAAGTCTTATAGCTCAACTTCTCATATTTGCTTAACCAACCCCTTGCTCCTCCTGGGTTGGGGGCTAAATAATTGTAGGCCCCTGTGGAGCAACTCAGGGTGAACAGATAAGCTTATTTTCATTCCATGCTAGCTTCATACGTACACATCCATAGGTCAGTCTAGTTTTTTGTGGATTTTTTTTAATGCAAAAAGCAATTCACTCCTGAATAGGGCAGACTATGGGGTAGGGCAATTTGATGCACTCATCCCCCAATTTGGATGACAGTGGAGAGAGAGTGGTACCTATAAATCAATAGAACTGCCATTGAAGCCGAGTGCCCCCCTAGCTATCGCCACTGCCACTATACTTGGCTCTGCCCCCTGGCTCCTCCCAGCCCCCACTCATCACAGGGCATGTCATCAGCTCCCCCCAGATATTTTATTCAAGTTGACACCTCTGCTCTTCTTGGGTTCTTATGACTGGACCAGAACCGGTACACATTTTGCAAATAGTTACTTAGCACACTAACAACAAGCTATCCTACATCATATATTTTTTAAAGTGCAACTAAGCATCCCCAGAAGTGATACAGCACTTGTGTGTAAAATTGCAGTATGAAGTACCCATTTAACTAACAGTAAGCCCCACCAAACACCATGGGATTTATTTCTTAATAAGCATGCATGAGATTAAGCTGTAGGTAGAAGAATCTAGGTATGCACAGACCACGCATTTGGGTAAATTGATCATATATGCAAATCAAATTTTGTCATCCAAGGGGTATCATGTAAGGAACTATTCATGGGACTTAGAGGCTTAAGACTCCTCTTCCCATAAGCCTCCAGATTGTACTATATCTTACTTACAAGGACTCTGAAGTTTGGAAATAGATCCCTTCAGGTTTGCGGATGCACAAGTCACTGGGTGCTAGCTTGAAACAAAGCTGTTTATCCTGTTTTGCAAAGCCTTGTGTATAGCAGTGTTGGATCAAGAATCCTGGCAGCTGTTCAATGCCTCTATTAAGTCTCTCGGCATGCTGAGTGTGAACTAGATGTTTCCAGAAGTCTGAGCAGAATCAGACTGACTTGGGAGTTCATGCAGTTAATGAAAGTGCTAAGCTTTCTCAACTGACAAATCTGGCTCCCGGGTATTTACTTCGACTGTACAGGGCTAGTGCTTATAGGATGCTGGCTTCTTGTTCAAAAATTCACCTGCAATCACGAAAACCCCATTCCTTGGGCAGCTGAATTGTACAAAAATGCATTGGCTTTCCACACTGCTTTAATACCTGGATATGATAACAAGTTGGTTGATCTATGCCCGTTTCATACCTTCCGGAGATGCTGTGGAAACTAAGGGCTAACAACCCTCTTTTGTGTGGGCTTCTCACTGTGTAAGAAGTTTTAAAACTTGTTGAGAATCTCCTCAATTTCTTCCCCATCCTTGTAGTTGGGCATGGCCAGAGATGTTCCTAGACTTCAACTAATGTCATCTCATTGACCATGCTTGTTGGGGCTGATGGAATTGGGGGTCCAACAATACCTGGAGAGTTGCAGGTTCCTTCTCTCTGCTGTAACCTGTTCTTGGCTCCCCAATCCCATCAACCCCAACAAGCATGGTCAAGGAGATGACGTTAGTTGAAGTCTAGGAACATCAGGAAGACCACAGGTTGTTCTACCCCTGGATTAGATCTTGGCGGGCTTCAGGAGGAGCAGAGCAAAGAGCATCCCATGTGTGATAGTTATGGTAAAGTAGGCCACTGTTCCACTATATGTAGAGGGAGATGGTGGTAAGAACAATGCTCACAGCTGTCATTGTTAAGCTGCCGCATTGCTGTTTCATCACACACTTCTGTCTATCTCAGTTAAACATTTGTGTGTGTGTGCACACTATGGAGGAAGCACAACTATACTGTGCACTGTGTTGTTGTAGCAGCTTTTGAAATGATGAACTGGGGCTGAGCTTAACAGCCCGGCTTTGCACAAATGTATGCCTACTTCAGGCATGTCCAACTCCCAAGAGACTGCAATCTACTCCCGCTATAAAAAAACTGGCAGAGATCTACCCATTGGTTGACCAAAGTTGTTGAGCTTTTGGGGGGGAGAATTCACCAAAGTTATTGAGCTTGGGGGCGGGGGGAAGCACAGGATTGTGTGATCAACCAGGATCGACCAGGGATACACCTAGATCGACTTTGTAGATCACGATCGACCTGTTGGACATGCCTGACCTACTTCAAGCATGCTGACATGGTGAGGGTAATGCTGCCTTTAGTCAGAAAAAAATGCACCTTAGACTTAACAAAAAATACTGTTTCCCCAATTTTATTTTTAGTTGGTCTTTTCACAAACACAGATATTCTAGCAGCTGTCCCAGAGCATCTCCCCAGCCACTAGTGCATCTCCTGTGCCATGATAAATTGGCAACAAAGCCTCTCTGCACATGCCCACACACACACTGTAGGTTGAAATGTTGCCACCAGGGAAATGTTGCCAGGGGTCAGAGACCCCTTACTGTTAGGTCCAGTCACAGACGACTCTGGGGTTGCGGCGCTCATCTCACTTTACTGGCCGAGGGAGCCAGCATACGGTGATGCGGCCAGCATGACTAAGCCACTTTTGGCAAACCAGAGCACCGCACAAAAATGTTGTTTTCCTTCCCACTGGAGCGGTACCTATTTATCTACTTGCACTTTGTGCTTTCAAACTGCTAGGTTGGCAGGAGCAGGAACTGAGCAACGGGGATTCAAACCGTCGACCTTCTGATTGGCAAGTCCTAGGCTCTGTGGTTTAACCCACAGTGCCACCCACGTCCCTACCTTTTGCATATGGGTAGGTTATTTGACATAGTATGTGAACCTGGAATGCAGAGAACATAAGAAGGATCCAGATCAAGCAGGCCACAAGACAGTCTCCTGTTTCTCATAGTGGTCAACCAGATGATGATAAACAACAGCAACAACATTCTATTAGTCACCTTCCATAAACATTTCAAGACTAGGGTTGCCATACATTGGAAACAGTGTCTGGGCAGAAATCACTGAAATGTCTGGGTAGTGTAGATTTTGGTGCGGGGGGGGGGGTCAACAACTTTTGTGTCTGGATTTTAACTTTTTGAAATATGGCAACCCTACTCAAGATGATGTACAAAATTCAATAAAAGCTGCTAAACCAGCTAAAAATCACAAAATAACATCAGATGGAATGCAAAGTAGACATCCATGGCAAAGCCTTGTTCATCTGGCTAAGAAAGCTTGTCAGAACAGAAATGTATTCCTGTTTCTGGAGAGTGCAGATAGTGAGAAACTGTCGGATCTCAACATGTATGTTCTTCCAAAGAACAGAGGCAGCCGCACTGAAGGTCCTGCTCCAAGTTACTTGGATTCCTGTGGGAAGTCCCAAAGCATGAAATGCAGGCAATAACCCCCTCCTGCTGTTGTCCCCCAGCACCTGGCATTCAGGGAAAGCTGCCTCTGATCCTGGGAGTATGGATTGAATGTGCATGCAAAGTTTTACTGCTATATATACTGCTATCATGGCCGACTCTGGGGTTGCGGCGCTCATCTCGCTTTATTGGCCGAGGGAGCTGGCGTACAGCTTCCGGGTCATGTGGCCAGCATGACAAAGCCGCTTCTGGCGAACCAGAGCAGCACACGGAAACGCCGTTTACCTTCCTGCCGGAGCAGTACCTGTTTATCTACTTGCACTTTGACGTGCTTTCGAACTGCTAGGTTGGCAGGAGTAGGGACTGAGCAATGGGAGCTCAACCCGTCACAGGGATTCGAAACGCTGACTTTCTGATTGGCAAGTCCTAGGCTCAGTGGTTTAACCCACAGCACCACCCGCATCCTTTACTGCTATACTGTACCTCAATTTGCACATGGTTTAGTCAGACAGCCCAAGACACAATTTATCCACTTAGTCTAAGAGTAAGTGGATCATTTCCAGACATAATTGTTTGTAAAACAGGAATGTTGCATAAACCTCAATGGACTTAGCAATAGATTGTCAAGTCATGACAGCAGGCCACAATAGACACCCCAAGGTCCACTGGCATTTCAGCATGAGCCATTTCTGTCCATATCAGTCTAAGTGTCAGGTTGGTACAATTTGCATTGGGGGAGATAGATGTCATCTGGTCTGCTGGGCTCTAATGGACTTAGGCCAGCTGTTCTCATTGGATGTGCATTCTTGAAAAGCCCCAAACCTGTAGTATGTGCTTCTGACCCTGAGGGAAGCCCCAAGGCTGTTGTGGTTGGAAGGAAAAGCAGAAGACACTGAGAGAAACAGCTAGGAGTTCGCTGGAAAATGCCACCAAGGGGGCAATGTGTGTGCAAAAGGAATGTGGGTCTTTGTAAAAACAGACAGATCACAATGGCTCAGATTTGTGAGGTTTTTTTGGATCCCCCCTCTTTTAAGCTGTACTTAATATTTTATAATGTATAGCAATTTCTAATGTGTCATAGCACAGAAATCAAATTAACCATAGCATCTGTTCACCTGGGCTTTTGAAACAGGAATGTTGACTGGAATTCCAGCAGCTGGTATTGTTTGGGTGGTTTTTTTTGAGATGCAATTTTAGATGTTTTTAATTATTATATGGGTTAATACTTTCTATGTTGCACACCACCCTGGGCTCTTATAGCAGTAACACCAATGTAGAAATACAGAAAAATCTAACATGGTGATTTTTTTTTCACCATATGGGTAGTATTCAACTATGTTTTACTCAGAGTAGAGCCATCAAAAATAATGGGTACAAGTTAGTTGTGTTCATTAATTCCAGTGGGTCTACTCTGAGTAAAGCTTAGTTCAATTCCACTCCATGCATGCTTAATTAAATGTGAATAGTCCATAAATTATATGCTTAGGAAGACTTATAGGAAGTTATATGCCTAGGTCTAGGTCTAGGACATCAGGCAGCTGGTGGAGCACATTAAGTTCCTTTTTGTATGTGTTACACCCTTCCAACCTCTTGCCCTTCCTCCTCCATGACCTCATTGCATCTTGAAGAAGAGGGTCAGTGCTAGGAGGGAGATGGTACTCTTTTACAAACTGAATCTAGTCTAAGGACTTCTAGTTTTTGAATCCTATGCCAGAAGTTCTCTTTTGAAACAAAGATGCAGATGCATAGATTTGCATGAATTACATTCAGATAACATTTTATTACTCTTTGCCACCAAACTTTTGAAATGCAGTTATAGGTATTAGGAATACTTTGATGCAGATGTGCTTTGCAAGACCCATATGAGGTGGTTTTTGTGAGATGATCAAGTCTATTAGAGACTTCTGATATCTCTGGACAGCCTTTGACTCACTCCACAATACCTGCTCTCTGCTCCCTTCCTTTTATAACTTCCACACTTTTCTGAATCCCATCACCTATCTTCTTTTGTCTCCGCTCTAGTCCCATCTTCTCCTCTTGATTCATTGACCTCCCTCCCTCTCATCTTCCACTTCTTCAACAAATCCCCTTCTTGAGATTCCTGCCCTCTCTTTTCTTATCAATTGCCATTTGACATTCCCCAACTCCAGTGTTTAGGGTCAGTTCCTGATCTTCTTCCCTGTCTCAGCACATTCTGCCTAATGAATATTGTAAGCTCCTTTGAACAGGGACCTCATACCATCTGTGTTGTGTACAGAACCTAGCATCTGGTTACATGCTTCATCATACCAGCAGTTATTATTAGCTATTCTACTCCATTCTTGAGAATGAAAGACTTCAAATAAGCTTTGACTCAGACTTTTGCTGTTAGATATCCATGCAGGCAGTAGGCTTTGTAGATCTGTCAATATTTAGGATATCACACAGCCCGAAGCTTTCAAAGAAAGGTCACACCGATTCAATGATGTCGAAAAATATATGTATGCTGAAATGGTAGTAGGACTATTTCTTGTTAACATGGAATCCTGGTATCTTTAACGAGAGGAATAACTGCTACTTACAGCCTTATTGTGGCATTCTTCTGCAATCCATACACAATCACTTTGGACGTGGCCAAAAGCATTTGCAACTTCACAAAGCATAGTGAAGGAAATGAAGGAAATGCCGTGCTCCATTATCACAGGCATATTGATTGGCAGAAAAGCATAGAACAGGCTTGCCTGGTTTGTGGCTCACTCTAACAATTGTAGCTCTGGGATGAGCAAAGCTCACCCACAAGTAAGTAGGGCTAGGATTGCAGCCATAGGTACATTTAAGACTCTATTATTATTATTTTGTTTCTTCCAGGATAGCAGTTCCACCTTATGCTGTTGCATTATATTCATTGCAAATCTTGAGCTTGATCCTGCCAAAGTGAAAAGTAGCTTTCCCGTTACTTTTGACCAGAGAATGTTAACTGTAGCTTGGTCCCATCAATTATTATCTGGATGTGATATTTCCAGCAAAAGCACAAACATTCAGCCTGAATGTGAAGTATCTTTTCCATCACTCCAGTGTCTTGCTGCTTGTTAATTGTCACCATCCCCCCCCCCTCTCTCTCTCTGTGTAATTCATCTACATGAACTGGTTTTTTAAGATTGTGCTTGCTCAGTTTCTACAACCCACGCAACTTTGGATAATTATGGCCACTAGACATCTACATGAAAACTTTTGCAGTTGTATGACCACTAATTATAAGCCGTCATTTTCCCTGCCTATTTTCCAAACAGATGGGGAAAGTCAAAATGTTAAGTAGCTTCATCTTCTCCACAGGGTTCTTTTGAAAGCTATAAACTTCTGGATAGCATCCAGCTTTCCTCTAGGGCATTACTTCTTGTGTTTCGCCCCTGTCGTGTGGAGGGCAACACAAAAGCAAAGTTAAGCAGGACTCTGCTTAATCGGCACAGCTCTCTCTCTCTCTCTCTCTCTCCCCCCCCCCCCCGCCTTGGCTCAGCAGAGGTGTGTTACTCAAAGTGGGTTGATGTTTTCAGTATATGTTGGGTTCTAAAATTAAAGCCTGAAATTGTTGGCGATTTTCAAGCTTGTCGGTGTTTATCCGTTCAAGGGCTTACTCACAGGCTTTGCGGCAGGCTCTGCACATTCTGATTCTGTGCATCTTTGTAGCTGTCCATACAGAGGATAGTTTTCAAGTCTTTCCCTTTTTTACAAAAGTGGAATTAGAGTAAAAGATGTGCTGAGCTTGCATGAAAGAGATGCTGAGAAAGACGTTTGCATAATAATGTACGTTCATAATGTTGGAATTGAACTTCACGATGGAATTAACAAATAGTCAAATCTGACATGGCTCTGTTGTTCTGATTAAGTTACTGGGGGAATTTACCTTCACAGTACTATAGAATGATTCCATTCCTATTGGGTGCTGCAAGGTGTTGTGACATAAAATGAAGACCAGCACCATGCCCTCCTGTTCAGAAATGGGGAGGTCATATGTAGTCGTGTCTAAGTTAACTATTCTGTAGTATTCTTGTTTAAGTTCACCAATAATAGCTGAGATGCTTAGAGCGTGGTGCTGAAAATGCCAAGGGTGCAGGGTCGATCTCTGTATGGGACATTTGCATATTCCCGCATTGCAAGGAGTTAGACAATATGATCCTTTGGCTCCTTCCACCTGATTCTATGTTAGAGATGGAAACCTTCTACTGAGTTTGGACAGATTCACAGATGCTGGATTCTCAAAGCATTCTTATTCCTGCTTATCAGTACTTCTTGGTTTGTGTACGAGCTTGCTTCCAGACTACAAGGGATCACTATCGCCACCTGGCCATCCTTCCCGTCTGCTATACATCCTCCCCAGTGCCATTATTCTATCTAATTGGAATTCCTTTAATGGAAACTGTAACAGAGAAAAGATGGATGGCACAGCTCCAAATGGAATGGTCAGCAGGTGAAATGTTGGCATTGATCTCTACCAGCTGCACAGCTTCGATTATGATGGCCTGCAGTATGTATTTAATAGGCATTAATGTCTCTTGCTTATTGCCTAACTGAGGTATTACGCAAGATACATTGGTAGCCTCCCTCCAACCCACCCACCCATATATTTTCCATTTTTGTTGGGCGTTTGGTAAACCTGAGATTAGCATTACTGGTTTTAAATGGAGTATGCTGTGCTAATCATGTTTCTTCCAACTAACCACAGTGGCTTCCTCAATTGCTGATGTGGTATTTGGGAGTCAGTGATCCTTAAATGTCAGCTTAAGGGTCGAGCTGCAAGGCTTCAGTCCTTTGGCTGCAGATCTTGTTTCCCCCCCAACTGTCTTCATACTGTTAGTCTAGCTGGTAAGAAAGTAAAAGGTAAAGGTAAAGGTACCCCTGCCCGTACGGGCCAGTCTTGACAGACTCTGGGGTTGTGCGCCCATCTCACTTAAGAGGCCAGGGGCCAGCGCTGTCCGGAGACACTTCCGGGTCACGTGGCCAGCGTGACATCGCTGCTCTGGCGAGCCAGAGCCGCACACGGAAACGCCGTTTACCTTCCCGCTGGTAAGCGGTCCCTATTTATCTACTTGCACCCAGAGGTGCTTTCAAACTGCTAGGTTGGCAGGCGCTGGGACTGAGCAGCGGGAGCGCACCCCGCTGCAGTTATTCGAACCGTCGACCTTTCGATCGGCAAGTAAGAAAGTAGGGGATGTTAAAGATTGTCCTGTTCTGCTTTAATGAGAGAGAGATGAAAGTAAAACAAGTTAAACTAATGACACTTTATTAATAACTAACAGCTTCATAGCATTGCTTTGGAATTATAAGACCCCCCCCCCAAAAAAAAATCTGTGCGGTTTTGAAATTAGTGATTAAAATCAGTTCAGTTTTGAAAATTTCAGGCCACTATCCGGACTCAAAATGGTATCCAAGTGTCTCCATGGATGAAAAAACCACTCCTTGATCTCAGCACCATACAAACTTTGGTTGTGATAACTTAAGAGGTATCCAAATGCATAACAAACAAGCAAATTTGTCTCACTGGAGGAGTCCCTTGGAAGCTCCTCTCTTCCCACAGAAACACTTATGGGTCTCTCTTAGGTCACTGGTTGGGCCCCATCCTCCCTGTTCTGCCTAGCTTTGGTGCTAGTTCCATGTATTCATTTCCGGTCCTCCATTATCTTTTCCTGTTGCAAATGGAATAGGAATAAAAATGACTAAATAAATGGAATTATAACCTACTATTGAAGAGTATATTTGGAAAAGCACTCAGCTGACCCATCCACATCAACATGCTGAACAACAAAAAAGGGGGGTGAATCTGGAAGAGTGCAAAGATAAGCAGTCAAAAAATGGAAATAAGAAAGAAGCTAATGAAAATGAATTCAAAGGGAATGGACAAGACAGGAAGGAAACTGGTAGGGTATGTATGGTCCCTTAAACTGTACAGGAGGTGTTGTTAGGGGCATATCACTGCACAAAGAAATATGAGAAGACCTGCCATGTGGATGCCCTGGAATGTTGATACTGCTGGACAGGGCTGAAAAACTCACGGTCCTCCAAATGTTGTTGTTCTGCAACCCCATCAACCCATGAACTGTGACCTTGTTGACTGAGGAGGAAAGGATTTGGGGTCCAACACTACTTGGAGGGCCACAGGTTTCCCTGCTCTACTGTAAGAGAACAGAGGATTTGTGATTTCAATGAATACATAGACTCCCTTGATTTGATGTCCTGCTTTATGCTGCCTCAGAGAAATACTGCTCTTGGTTGTGAAATACTGCTCTTGGTAGCTAATGGTGAGAGACAGCTTCAAGACACAGAGGACACAGTTACACCACCATTAGACACCTCTTATTATTTTAATGGGAGAACTTTTTGACTGGACTGTGAAGAAAGAAATTCCATATAACAGGGTGGAATGTGGTAACACTTCTGATAGATAGGGCCTACAGTCCTTGCATGCATTGTCCATAATCCCATGAAGGTCACTAAGATATTTCGGTAGAAAAAGACCATAATAGTGGATGTTTGCTCCGTATATTATGGTGAATGACAAGACTGTCCAATTGCTGCTACTTCCTTCAGCACACATTTTCTGTATCAATTTCAGTGTTCTGCACCTTCCCAGCTAGAGCTGGCAAAGCATGACAACTATTATTAATCTTGGGACTTTTCCTCTTTTCTTTCGAAAGCATGCATATTGAAATGTACCCACATCCAGTGATTTCCCAGGAGAGTAAACCATCAGCTGAAAGCAGCTGTGTGGCCAGGAACCAGCAGAAGTTTGTGCATTGACACCATTTGAAACTTTCCCTAATGCCCACTTTTTAATTCTTAAAAAAGAAAGAAAAAAGTATGTTGCTTATTAGAAGAAGCACAGTTGGTGTGCTGTTGCTGGAGAGAAAAAAAGAACAGCTATAAAGTGGGAGGAACAAAGGGTTTAGAAATTGCAGTCTGAAGGTTGTTGCCCTCATTCCTTAGAGGAATCTTGTACGGTCTCCTGGTTTCATATATTATAGAATAGAAGGGGGGTAATCCTCTACATTCAAAATTTAGCAATACTTCAGAATCAGGATTTTACTCAGCTTAATGCCTTATAGCACACTCCTAAGTATTCTCCATTCTTAAGGAAATCAGCCCTGAGTGCTCACTGGAAGGACAGATCGTGAAGCTGAGGCTCCGATACTTTGGCCACCTCATGAGAAGAGAAGACACCCTGGAAAAGACCCTGATGTTGGGAAAGATTGAGGGCACAAGGAGAAGGGGACGACAGAGGATGAGATGGTTGGATAGTGTCTTCGAAGCTACCAGCATGAGTTTGACCAAACTGCGGGAGGCAGTGGAAGACAGAAGTGCCTGGCGTGCTCTGGTCCATGGGGTCACGAAGAGTCGGACAAGACTAAACGACTAAACAACAAACTATTCAGTGCGGCTTAATTTCAGGTAAGTGGGGTTTGGATTGCAGCCTTAGTCACTAGCAGCTAACACGTGCCATTCCCCTTATTAAGTTTACTAGTTTTGTACTCAGACACAACAATTTCAGCTTGTACTCTGATAAGACTCTTTGGCTGCATCAGTTTCCAAAGGTCCCTCTCCTAGTTTTGGTTTTCATGATGAGTTTACTAGTTTTGTACTCAGACACAACAATTTCAGCTTGTACTCTGATAAGACTCTTTGGCTGCATCAGTTTCCAAAGGTCCCTCTCCTAGTTTTGGTTTTCATGATGAGTTCAGTTATGTAATCTGAAGTATAAAAGAGGAGCATTTAGAAGTTGCAATTTCTAGAGTCTGGGTGTTGAACAGGGATGGGGTTCTCTGTTTGTCTTTTGATCACATCCCCCCCCCCATTGTGGTTCACATTTTCCTGCAAATTTATGAGTCTGGCAGCCCCTCAAAGCCTTTCTATCTGGCCCCAGACCACAATCCTTTCTTGGCCACATGCCCTCTCCTTAGAGAACATCCTTGACATCCTCCTTGAAAATTTTTGCATCAATTCTTCGACAATCAGCCTTCTTTATGGTCCAGCTTTCATGATGGACTACATGGAACTGGCGGAAATGACTGGCAGAATTCGAGACCAGGGAGAAGAGTCGGTGGAAGAAGATTGGAAGAAATTTAAAGTTTATTTACAGAAACATTGTAAAATTAAGGAATGTTAGAAGGATGTTGGAATGAAGTTATGTGGTTTTAGCAGAAATGTTATAAAGGATTAAGTAAAAATAGATTGTTAATTGGTGAGAATGTAAAGTTACATTATATTAAGATAAATTATTAGGATAAAAACAAAGATGGAAAGGATTTGCTGAAATAGCTAATTGAACTACAACACAAAAAAGTTAGGTGTGAGGAGGTCAAGGAAACAAGCAAATGAAAGATAAGCTATGGAAGGATTGATTTGTCTTTTTAAAATTGTTTTTATTTTTCTGGGGTTTTTTGTTCTTTCTTTTTTTTTGTAATCTTTCAAAACCTCAATAAATATTATTATTTTTTTAAAAAATGAAGATTTTTGCCTGGCTGGAGTGTGTCCTCAAACACTGGTAATGCTTCTCACTTGGCTAGATGGAAGATGCAGGTGTCTTTGTGTGGGTCTGCGGAAAAATTAGCCTACTGTAAGAAGCTAAAATTCACATTAATTGCTATGCCCACTTTCATCTCTGACCCTACCCCCCCCCACTGCCATATGGCTGCCATTAGCCCTTCAAATAAGTTAGTACAACCCCATGGATTTCAATAGGCTTAGCACTCTTCAGTTCCCCCAGCTGGAAATTTACTGATGATGAGAAAGATATACATCTTGCTAAGTCCTGTGCATTTGAAAGCAGCGTTTTAAAATATTAGGCACTATAGATAATTGCATCCGAAGGGGAGGCAGGTGGGTCTTATTTATTTGCAACGTTTCTTAAAATGATGTCTTCCATGTGAAAATGATTCTTCCGAGGTAACGTCACTTTTTGTACAGTAAAATTAAGCTGAGGCTGTCCATCAACTTGACGTGCTGTAAATTGCAAGTTAAAAACAGTTCCAAAGCTGTGCATACATATATATAGCAGATACCAGTCGGGCACATTAGAGATGCCAGAATCCATATTGTGTGAAAATCTAGGACTGTTGCCTGTCACAGCTGTGAAAGTTCAGATATGATTTTTACGCTTAATGAATGTTCCGTTTGGGTGTTATTAGTATCTGGACAGCAAGAAGTGTGTCTGTGTCAGTTCAGTAACTTGTTAATTCCAACCCACCCCCACCAAAGCTTGAAATGCCTTTGTAAAGTTACTGTAGCTCTAGTGTGAGTGTGAGGTCATGTTCGGGGGCATTAGTACCACTTCAGTAAACTTTGAAGCTGACTTGGAGAGTCCTGCTCAGAAAAATTATCTTCAGCGTTTCAAGAGAAGTAAAAAAGAGTCATGAAAAGATGAGTAACATCTCCTAGCAAGATCCAACAACAGGCTTTGAATGAGGAGGTGTAACGGGCTGCTCTTCTCCTCTGCCAATACAGTAGTACCTCTGGTTAAGTACTTAATTCGTTCCGGAGGTCTGTTCTTAACCTGAAACTGTTCTTAACCTGAAGCACCACTTTAACTAATGGGGCCTCCTGCTGCCACCACACCGCAGGAGCACAATTTCTGTTCTCATCCTGAGGCAAAGTTCTTAACCCGAGGTATTATTTCTGGGTTAGCGGAGTCTGTAACCTGAAACGTATGTAACCTGAAGAGTATGCAGTCCGAGGTACCACTGTATTTTGTTCTGTTGTACTAGCAGCCAGCCCAAAGGTGTAAACCAGGCATAGGCAAACTCATCCCTCCAGATATTTTGAGACTACAATTCCTGTCATCCCTGACCACTGATCCTGTTAGCTAGGGATGATGGGAGTTGTAGTCCCAAAACATCTGGAGGGCCGGATTTGCCTATGCCTGGTGTAAACCAAGAGATGCTTTGGAAGCATCTGATCTTTGATCTCCTCCTCCAGAGAACCTATTTTTAAGCCCCGAAAATGGAGTATCCATATATTTTGATCAGACATCTGCTTTACCTTCTTGCTTACATGTGTATTGTTTGAAAAAGCAACTGAGACTTTTGATCAGCATGGGAGAAAATGGCTCCTATGGAAAGATTTTTACATACAGAAAAAGCATCTTCGGGTGATAAGAATAAAGATAATTTTGAGACCAAAAAATGACACAGTGTAATCCTACATGTCTACTAGGAAGTGAACCCATTGAGTTTAATGTGACAAAATCTCCAGTAAAAGGGGGTGGAACTGATTTACAGAATGTTTTTGTGCATCATGGCAACATTAACAGCCATTATGAGTTATGAACTCTACCAGCACAACCCAGCCAAAATTAAGCAGATTTTATGTACCAACCTCCCTATTGCCTCTCCTCTTCCCCCTTCTGGTAAGCCCCAGCAGTATTGGTGCCAGGAGATAAACCAAATACAACAATTTCTTCCTGCCAGATGGGAGCCAGTTGTGTCGGTGTCAAAACCAAGAAACACATTGGAAGTATGGGTTTGTCGTGGGCTAAGTCTAAGCTGAAACAGGAAGTCTCTTATAGCCCTTCCTGTCTTGAAAGGCCCAGTGACAATTTGGGGTGGATAGGGCCAGTCCAAAGCCTGAGAAAAATTTACTTCATTGCTCAGTCTAGGAAGATGCCATTCTGTGGCTTACCACATAGGACAGCTATACACCTAGCCCAAGGGCTCATGAAAAAGCTATTGGAAGCAATGGGAGTAAACAACTTTTACCGTTGACTAGATTGCATCCCTCTTGGTTTTTTTTTAAATAGTATTTCCATTAGCTACCTTCCCCCTGCCTTCCAGTTGTGCTCTTAAAGTGGAATTGGTGCAACTGCAAATAGAATAACCCTTCAGATTATGCAAGAGGAAAGCAAATTGTGGTTTTGACCAAGGAGTCTTGCTTTACGGTGGTCAGTGGAGTCTTGGTGTTTGGTTTATTTACCATTATATGGTATGAATGACCTTGCTGCTCCAGCTCTGCTGATTTTGAAATGCACTTCTTTTGCAATTATCTAAATGCCTTGCCTGTGCTTCCATGCTCAATGAACCCTCAAAGGCCAGTTATTGTTCTGTGTATTTTGCTGCTGTGAATGTTATCCCCTAATAATTCTCAAAAATCAATCTTCCCTAAGTAATTTCCTCTATTGATATTTGCTCTGAAAACACACACACACACACTAAGAACAGGGGATTGGCTAGTCAAAGCTATACTTGCATCTATATCCTGCAGGAAGCTAGGATTTTGATTTGAACGTCTGTTCATCGCTGTGCACATTTGAGCCTGGCATTTAGCGTTTGTGTTTTCTTGGGAGTGTGTGGGTCTGGTTTGATTTGGTTTATCATGCACCCCAGCTGTGTGAAATTTCAATATCAGTTCCTATAGTTTCATGATGTGTTGCAATACCAAGTTGTGGATGAGCTTATGATGGTGCTTGGTAAATACAGTTGTACCTTGGTTTTTGAACAGCTTAGTTCACAAACAGTTTGGAACTCAAATGCCACAAACCTACAAGTAGGTGTTCTGGTTTGCGAACTTTGCCTCGGAAGCCGAACGTCCAGCACAACTTCTGCGTAGGGTCGTAGCTAGGGGGTGCAGGCAATGTGTGTGGGGGGGAATTGGCTAAAAATATGTCCATAAATATAAATATTGATTATTGCCTCATAAGAAATGGTTTTAAATAGAGGGTGAATTGGATGGGTGGGGGTGGAAGAAAGGTGCAAAGAAGAGCTAATTTGTCTGTGGCTAGGGGGTGCAATCTGGATGGTTCCACCAGGGGTGCAAGATCACCTAGCTACGGCTCTGCTTCTACAGCTTCTGGTTGGCTGCAGGACACTCCTGCAGCCAATCGGAAGCCGTGCCTTGGTTTCCAAACATTTCAGAAGTCGAACAGACTTCCAGAATGCATTCTGTTCGAAAACCAAAGTACGGCTGTTAACCTCAAACACTGTTCCCACTTTCCACTCACAAAATGGTTGCAACTGAGGCAGTCTCAGACACTGACTCTTTTGTCACCCTTACTGAAGGGGTTTTCTGATGTCTGAGTCATCAAAGGACAAAAAAAGAGCAAAATTTTCACTCAGACAGGCAGACCAAGACAGGCAGACCAAAAACCGCAGTTGCATCTAATGTGGGGAAGGGAACACATAGAGTGGAAGGCTTAAGTTACCAGGAAAACACTTCCTGAGGTCCAAACACAGTGTGATGACATGGCTTTCGAATGAAGGGCATCCAGATGCAAAAGAGGACAAGGTTTCTGCCTCTGTGATGCCAATGAAACTTGAAACTGGTCACGATAAAGATCCAATCTGATACGTTTGGAAGTATTCAGAAGTGCATTGCACCTGGGTCTCCAGTGAACCGTAATAGCCCCATAATTCAAACCAAGAATGTGAGTTAATTTGTAGTTTGTGTGCATGGGTGTTTGGCATGACTAAGTGTAATCCTATGTGTATCTACTCAGGTGTGAGCCTCACACAATTCAGTGGGACTTATTTCTGTGTAGATAGGATTGTTGCTCTGCAATAGGGGGGTCCCTTAGATATTTACTCCAGTACCCATCACACCGATCATTGGTCAAGGTGGCTAATGGGATTAGGGGTCCAACAACAAACATGGCAATCCATGTTTTCCCCATCTCTGCCTTAAAGCCAGTTGGGCCCAACAAAGTACACGGTCTCTCAAGAAGTGCAGCTTCTCAGAAAACAGGGCTTTCCTACTTTCACTTTGATTTATTTCTGTAGTAAGAATTAGAGTGGAATTCTTCAAAGCATCCCAAAGGTCACACACTTATCTCAATGGCACTTATTTGGTGGCATTTTCTTTGCTTATCAGAAGGTGAAGAAAACAGGCACTGATTTGGAATGATATGCAAACTGCACAACTGAAAGTGTTTAGATTTTTCTTTTTCTTTTCAACCAGCCGGAGTCAGTGGAACAAAATCCACTTTGATGGACAGTTCCTGGGTTAAACATCTGGTAGATCACATCTTGATGGCTAAGGTGGGGAGGGTTCAGAGCCCAGTAGTAGAAGTCATCCTTTATATGCAGAAGGTCCCAGGCTTATAGTTCCTCAAAACATTTTTGCTGGGCTTCTGTATATTTAGTTCTGGTTGCCAAAAAAACAAGCAGACAAAGCTTTATGTGTATAGATGGGAGTTTTGAAGTAATTATAATTTAAATAGAACAACATTTTGCCAAAGTGGGAAAAGTTGTAACTAGGTGATCTCATACCCTCCAACATTTCTCCGGTGAAAATAGGGATGTCCTATTCTATTATTATTATTATTATTATTATTATTATTATTATTATTATTATATACTATGTTTACCCCCACCCCTCTGACTGGGTTGCCCCAGCCAATCTGAGTAGCTTCCAACATATATAAAAACATAATAAAACATTTAAAAGCTTCCCTATACAGAGCTGCCTACAGATGGCTCAGGGGTCAGATAACTACATACCCTCCAATATTTCTCCAATGAAAATAGGGATGGCTTACTATATGCTTCAACAATTCTCCAATCAAAATAGGGATGGACTAAGGAGAAGCAGGACATTCCAGGATCAAATTGGAAACTGAGACAACTTCTGTAAATCTGGGACTCTCCCTGGATTTATTCAGGAATGTCCCTGGAGGATCTGTGATTTCTGCACCTCCTCAATTTGCTGTCTATGACTAGGTGCTAACTCATGAGTACAGCATTCAGCAAGCATGGCCAATAGCAAGGAATGATGACTTGTAGTTCCTGGAGAGTGAAAGCTGATTGATGAACAACTTCAAGGCTCCTTCTCTTCCTTCTGGTGGTTCTTTATCTATTAAGAGAGAGCCCTTCCAGTTGAAGACACCTTCAAATAGAGGACTGTGCTCTGTAAAGTAGGATGCCCTGGCTAAAAGATGCCTCGTTAACAGCTCTACATTTACAAGGAACAGGGATGATATTTTTAATACCTGAAAATATTGATTAGCTGCTGTTCAGTCAAAGCACTTGGAATAGCTTGAAAAACAAAACATCAAAAGATGAGAACATCAGACTATGACACATTTAGCAAACTGTTTGAAAAATCAAGCATAAAATGGCCCAAAGAAATATGAGTGAATGAAATGTTTTCAGTAGGAAAGAAAATGATGACATCAATGAAACCTCTCTGGCATAAGAGTCCAAAAGATAGGGCACCACAACTAAAAAGGCCCTGTCTTCAGGCCCCATGTGACCTACCGGGGTGGGGTTCAGGTGAGACACAGAACATAGCTTCTGATATTAATGGACAGGTTCTTTCAGGAGCAATTGATTTTTTCAGATCAGGGGTCAGCAAACTTTTTCAGCAGGGGGTTGGTCCACTGTCTCTTATACCTTGTGGAGGGGCTGGACTATATTTTGGGGAAAAAAATATGAAGGAATTCCTATGCCCCACAAATAACCCAGAGATGCATTTTAAATAAAAAGACACATTCTACTCATGTAAAAACACGCTGATTCCTGGACCGTCCACGGGTCCACAGAATTGACTCTATGTCAATTCTGCCTGTTACAGTTTATGTATATCCCTAAGCAGGTCTAAGGGATGCGGGTGGTGCTGTGGGTTAAACCACAGAGCCTAGGACTTGCCGATCAGAAGGTCAGCCATTCGAATCCCCGCAATGGGGTGAGCTCCCGGTCCCTGCTCCTGACAACCTAGCAGTTCGAAAGCACATCAAAGTGCAAGTAGATAAATAGGTACTGCTCTGATGGGAAGGTAAACGGCGTTTCCGTGTGCTGCTCCGGTTCGCCAGAAGTGGCTTAGTCATGCTGGCCACATGACCCAGAAGCTGTACGCCGGCTCCCTTGGCCAATAAAGCGAGATGAGCGCCGCAACCCCAGAGTTGGTCACAACTAGACCTAATGGTCAGGGGTCCCTTTACCTTTACCTTAAGCAGGTCTACTCAGAAAGAGGGGCCATTGAATTCAGTGGGACCTCCAGGTAAGTGCGAACAGGATTGTTGTCTTGCTGTGCCATCCAAAGCATGGGACTCCACCAGAGGGCTGTTAAGCTGATAGATCTGCAACATCCGAATCACTCCCAGTCAGAGGATCTTGTGGTTTGGATCACTCTGCCTATTGCTTTTAAAAAAAACAACTTTATATTTTTGATACTTTGGATAGTTGAAGCTGTTTTTCAAATTTCTTTTTAAGCCAGCTTGGGTCCTATTATGGTGGGAAAGTGGAATATAATTTTATCTTTATAAATCTAAGACAGCTTGTATTATTGCAGAATGGCTAACATTGTAAGGTTAAGAAGAGTACACAATCAGATTCCTTGCAGTTTTACCTATATTTATTGGTGGAGGGTTCTGAATGCACTTGGATTGACTTCAGCATTTTTAAAGAACAAAGCATTATTTAAAAAAAAATGTGATAGAGCATTATTTTTAAATGATAGGTTGCCCACATTGAATTTCAAATACAGATATTTATTGTGTACTCTGTAATATGGGTAGGTGTTCCTTAAATGCGAGAAGTTAAACAAAAAAATTGTTAAAGGGGGTTTGCAGGACACTACTGTGTAAATGCCATCAATAATGCAGCTACCACTGGGGAAGAATAGAGCTTAATAGCTATGCTTAGAAATTGACAATAAAACAGAAATAATTGATCTAGAATCAAACGGAAAAGAGTACAGAATCCTAAAGGGAGAAATCAGGAGCACTAGCAGCCATGAAAATTAGGCTTCAGGCATTCAAATAAAGACAGAAGCCTGGTATTTTATAAGTATAATGGCAACCATTTAAAATATAAACGCAGAGCTGTTAAATATGCACCTTTTCAGAACACTGAGCTAAATATACAGAAATGTAGCAAAACTCGTATGCTTCCAGGAGCTATAAATCATGTTCAGTACCTCTGTATTATATAGCTTCCATCATGCCCACAATCATGTTATTGGAGCATGGGCTGCGCATAATGATTACCCAACATCCGTCTTATCTTTCATTTTCGGGTTGTGTGTGAATACTTACATTCAGATATGATTTTATCCATGGAGAAATGGGTAGCTATGAGAAATACCACTGCTTCCAGCAATTACTCTTTCTTTCAGACGCTGCATTTCTTGCGCTTGCTGTGATACATTAAAAAAAAGAAGCCTGGTTCTATTAAACCGATATTAGTATAGTGTGCTCTACAAAGAACTGGCCACTTTGATAAACAATGTTTGTTTGAAGGCAAATGTCTTTTTATTACTAGAACAGAACTGCAAATGTATTCACAATCCAGCAGGTTTTCCAAAGCCATTCCGGGGATTTTGAATGCGAGATTTAAAATTGCACAGTCGGTAGAGCATGAGACTCTTAATCTCAGGGTCAGGGGTCTGAGCCTCACGTTGGGGGAAAGATTCCTGCATTGCAGGTGGTTGAACCAGATGACCCTTGTGGTCCCTTCCAACTCTATGGTTCGATGATTCTAAAACTAATATTTTGCATTTTGATTTTTTTTTTTAAAAAAAAACAGGATTCAAGTGCATTGTTCTTAGTATTTCTTTATTATTTGGGGGGGCATCAAATATGTCCAATGTCAAACACTAAATATAATTTTAAGGCTTCAAACCTATGGAAGTCTACCCGAGAGTAAGCTTCATTGACCACAGTGGGAATTAATTCTGAGTAAGCATGCATAGAGTTGTGCTATAAGGTCTTGATCCTAAAGTACATGCGAGTATGGGAAAAACGAAGGTGGCTCAACTGCCATAGTGTTTTCTTCCCCATTGAAAACAATGTGCATGAAAGGGGAGGAAGCGTTTTAGACATGCTCAGGAATATGTCTGAAATTCTCTCCAGGGCTGAGGCATGCCAGGGGACAGGAGTGACTTTGGGTCTCTTTCTCGGTCCTCCCTAGCACATCGTTGATATGCCTTGACATGCTCCAGGGTGTTGGACATTTCAGCAGCCCTCTGGAGGAGCAATCTGACATTGCATCTCCCTTGGCAATGCATAGCTCTGTTTCCAAATGTGGGGCACAATATCTGATGTATTCTTCGACCCCTGTGACCCCTTCCTTGGGAGCCTAGTATTACATCCCAAGTCTGTTAAATGCCACAATATGCTGACTATTAAATACAATCAGGTGTTAAGCACCACTCCGTGCTAGCTGTTCTGTTAAATGCTTAAAACCATTGCGCTGACATTAAAATATTGACATCAAATAATATCACATGACAAATGTAGCTATAAAGTACTGGGTATCTGACTTTGAAATGTTCACCTGTGGAATCCCCACTGGCAGCACCCCAGAGAAAACAGGATGTTCCAGCTGAGGGACAGGCTGAGTTGACTCATGATCTGCTAGCTCTGTGGAACGCCCTCCCACCAGATGTCAAAGAGAAAAATAACTACCAGACTTTTAGAAGACATCTGAAGGCAGCCCTGTTTAGGGAAGCTTTTAATGTTTAATAGGTTATTGTATTTTAATATTCTGTTGGAAGTTGCCCAGAGTGGCTGGGGAAACCCAGCCAGATGGGCGGGGTATAAATAAATTATTATTATTATTATTATTATTATTATTATTATTATTATTATTATTATTATTATTATAGCTCCAAGCCAGGCCCAGCGCTGTCACTGGGAATTCCTCAGGCCCCATCCTGGCCCAATTGCTGCAGAGATGTTCAACCAGTCAACCGCTATCGACTAGTAGATCCCCTGGTGTTCCTGGTCGATCGAGTGATCCTTATCAATAGTGGGAGTAAAAAAAGCAGCGGTATGAATGTCTCCACCCGCCTCACTTTGTCCCTCCGTCGCGTAAAGTGGAAACTGTTTGGCAGTGTTTAGAGAGGTGAGAGATGTATATTATTCCCCTTAAAAATATATAATCCTCCACCCCAAAAATTCAACAACTCTGCTCTCCCTCCCAAAAAAACCCCTCAGCAACTGGTCAATCCTCAATGACAATGGGTAGATCACTGCCAGTTATATATATATATATATATATACTGGGAGTGGATCACATTCTCTTGGGAGTTGGACGGGCCTGCTGTACTGGCTCCAGGTTGACTTTGGCTGGCATGAGCAGCAGGGCAGTAGACTGAATAGTGCCCCTTCCAGTCCCCAGATGCAGTTTGTGTTGCAGCCCTAAACAGCATGCTGCTGCTGACTTGTCAGAGGTAGATTGTCATCCATAGTTTCAGAGAAACAAGCAAATCACCTTTAAGATCCTTGCAAAAAAATAATAATAACCATTATTGCCATAATTTTCCAAACAATAATTTTTCTTTACTGGAAACAGAAAGGAGTTGATGTCAACAGAGCCAAGGATAACAACAGCCCAAATGGATCATGTTTGGTTCTTAATGGAACTTAAATTTACAAGCTGATACATTTTTTTTTTTGCGGTTGGGTATTTTCACTTCTTTCGGAGATTGAGCAGGATTTCGACTGTCACCTTTACACCCGATTTACTCGCCATATATATTTCTCTAGCAGCTAACTCCCAGTCCAACTCTGAATTGAAACTCTTGGTTTGGTGAGCATCTGGACTCGCCTTTGTTATCCTCATTTGCTCGAGAAGACTAATTTCACATGGGAAGGATGGCGAGCTTTATCAGATATTAGATTTTAATGCTTCTATTATTTTAATATTATGCATACTTCAAAGCAGTTATTCGGCTCCTTCTACTCTAAACCTCCTGAAAATGAAAAGTATTCAGTGGCTTGAAAAGAAATAGTTTCCATCCTGTGTGAAGTGAACGTGAGATAGAAATGCAAAAGCTGAAAAATGTGCCTTGGTTTCTCAGTTAAGACGGCAGTCCCCTACATATTCTCCTTTTTTCCCCCAAAGGAAATGTGTTTGTGGATTCTGAGGTAAATACCTCCCATCTCAGATGGCTATTCTTTTTCCAGTGGTTCTTGTTTGTGCTTCTGAGGTTGAACTGTCGCCAGTTTTTGATGCAACCACTGCCACAAAGGCATGACCAAAGATGCTTCCAGACTGAGCTCCTTCCCTGTGGATTTCAAGTCAAGCCGCTGAAAAGAGGTCCTAGCATAGAGTGGTAGTAGGGCCCTCTCAAATCTCCCTATTCTGTTTCCACTCCCTATTTGCTCCTATCTCCAGGAGTATTGTACTCCTACTGTCCCAAGCAGAGAGGTGATATAACCGCCTTCCAACTCCCTCTTGCCTTGTCCCACTGTGTCCATATCTCAAGAACATAAAGAAGAGCCCTGTTGGATCAGACAAAAAATCCCATCTGGTTCAGCATTCTTTCTTTTCTGTGTCCAACCAAATGCACATTGGAAGCCCACAAGCAGGACCTGAGTGACATAGCACTCTCCTCACCTGCAAGCTGGTATTCAGAGGCAGCTCACCTTTGTGCACGCTCTCTCTCTCTCTTCCTGCTTTCCCCTAAACCCTTCCACCCTCCTCCCCACTAGAGAATCTTTGGACCACTTAAAGTATGGTTACCAGATTTTTTTCAATGAATCCGGGGACACCCCTCCCCCTTTGAAGCTGAGTAGCAAGGCTGATTGCCGAAGAATTGATGCTTTTGAATTATGGTGCTGGAGGAGACTCTTGAGAGTCCCATGGACTGCAAAAAGAACAAACCTATCCATTCTGAAGGAAATCAGCCCTGAGTGCTCACTGGAAGGACAGATCCTGAAGCTGGGGCTCCAGTACTTTGGTCTCCTCATGAGAAGAGAAGATTTCCTGGAAAAGACCCTGATGTTGGGAAAGATTGAGGGCACAAGGAGACAGAGGATGAGATGGTTGGATAGCGTTCTCGATGTTACAAACATGAGTCTGACCAAACTGCGGGAGGCAGTGGAAGACAGGAGTGCCTGGCGTGCTCTAGTCCATGGGGTCACAAAGAGTTGGACACGACTAAACAACAACAAAGCAACAGGGTGTAAGTAGTGGGGATGGTGAGGCAAAAGACCCCAGGCCCAAGCACACAAGCATAATGTATAAAGGTGCAAAGCTCTTCTTTCACACCCTGTGAAACATAAATATGCAGAGTTTTAAAAAAACAGGGCAATGGCCACCAGACCACAACTCCCGAGCCTCCCCTGATCAGTCAAAACAAAGGGAGAAGGGGGCAGGAGATCTGTACTGCCAGACGTCCCCAGTTCCCCTTCGGCAGTGGTGGCAACAGCAGCAGTCAGCAGCCCAGAGCCAGCCTGGTAGCGCAGTTGGCTCTGGCAGTTGGCTCTGGCTGGCTTCAGGAGCTGCTCGCGGCCGTGGCACCCGCCATTTTTCCTCTCCAGAAGTCCCCATATGATGGGTTGCGCACACAACACATCATATGGGGACTTCCAGAGAGGAAAAATGGTGGGCGCCATGACAGTCAGCAGCTCCTGAAGCCAGCCAGAGCCAACTGTGCTACCAGGCTGGCTCCGGGCTGCTGAGGCTGCTGCTGCCATATTTCCCAGGAACAGATTTGCAAATCCAGGGACTGTCCGCAGGAACCGGGGATGTCTAGTAACCCTAACTTAAAGGGAACTGCATTCTGGTAGTGGTGACAAACCCCTTTCCCCTAGCTGGCCACAGTCACTGTCCGAGAGACGGCCATTGAGAGAGCAGCACCCACAAAGGACATGTTTTGGAAGTGTCAGCAGTTGGCGACTATCCCAGCTCAGCCCCTGCTGCAACCAGGAGGCACAGGGGAAAGACTGGAGACTCATTATGACTCTCATCTTGTTCACATCTGCAACAGCAAGCATGCAGTTTTCAGAACAGGATTGGACAATCCCTAAAGGTTCACAGCACCTCTAAGTGCCATACATCTACCTGGGGCCATAGCTGAAGCACAGTCTCTCACAGCTTGCATTGGAAATACAGTATCTACACTTGGATGTAGAATGGTAGGGAGCAAATAATTCAATAAGGGACACTGCTCTCTGAGAAGTGTACATTTTCTGCACGTGTTAATGGACTGCAATGTTAATTTGAAATAGTTGGCTTTGTGTGTGTGAGCACCCGCAGACAACTAAGTGTGTGTGTGTGTGTGTGTGTGTGTGTGTGTGTGTGGCGATATTTTTGAGAAGTTAATAATTGCCTGTGATCTGCTGCAAATGTATCTTCCTCTTTTTTATTATTACATTAAAAAAAGTATCTCACCTGCTTTACTCCAGCACATATGTCCTTGGTAAATTGGCTTTAGTGACTACAGGTGGCTTACAGAGAGAGTGGGAAATGGGCATTTTTTTCAATGCATTGGCACCTTTGTCTCTTTCAATGACAATAATCAGAATTTTGCTCCATATAACACAGGATAAGGGTCTTGCTCTCTTCTCTCATGTCTTTCTCAGATTAAAAAGGGGGAACCAGCCCAGTTGTCATTTATGCACATAAAAAATACATAAATGGGTGCAGGGAATCTATGAGCATCAGAGCCATATGTCTCTGGAAATTTGCAGTGGAAACAAATGACCCACAAGGAAAATGGATAATGCATTACAAAATAGGCACCCTGGAACCATGTGGCTAAACTAACAGTAAAAATGATCCATTCTTTCAACATGAAATTAATTCTCTGGTGAAATATCGAAAAGAGATTTTTAGGCAGTTTTGCCACCTGCTCCTCAAGTATCGTTTCTGTATATTCAGGTTTTTGATTTATGAGGAGCAGGGATATTTTGAAATACCTATTTCAACAGGGCGAAGTTGCTAAGATTTTTTTTTATCCTTGGATTTATCCTAGCTTTGCAGCATCATATCAAACTTTTAAATAGTTTCAGAGATAGAAGACATCCCTGCTTCTTCTCTTCTGATATATATGCTGTTCCATCAAACATGCATACCAATAGCAATACATTATATTATTTTAATTACAGGAAGACATGCTGTGCTCCTCTCATTGTTCCCCTAACACCAGTTACTTGAGCTGCTTGGTGTTACAGAATATGCACAAACATTCTAACTTCCTGGGAAAGAAATGGGTAAGAAACAAACTGTTCACGGTCCATCTTCTATGAGAAGGAATACTTGTCATTTGGAGGGGGGGAATACTTCATACATGCTCTGGGTGGAGGTGCTGTGTGAAATGGGACTAGAAAGCTGAGTGGGAGAAAGTTCCAGAAGCTAAGAGACCAGATGCAGGATGCCTAAAAAACAAAACAGAGTAAAAACAAGTGAAAAAGAAGACCTTGATGGAAGCGAGAGTCTGGAGGAGAAGGCTTGAAGAATGTAGGAAGGGAGTGAAACCATGCTTAAGATTGAAAGGTATAGACTCTGAAAAGGGCTTCAGTAAGAGTTGTTTAAAAAGAAGAATTCTACCATTGTGCATCCTGCCACCACTGTGGTACAGTATTAGGAATTCGAAGATGGGATGAGGTCCAAGAAGTGATAGGGTGGTGTATTAAATGATTTGAACTAAGCAGACTATTCTGTGACCACAAGCTTCCAGTACACATTTCTGCTGATACATCCAGCATGCCAGATTTGAGCTATATTCTTTCAGACTCTCCTGATGGTGTTGGAAATGTGTGTGCTGGGAACACTGTTAATTGTGGTAGCATGTGCCCTTAAACCCATCGTTCTGAATCCACCAGTGAAGATACAGAAAGGAAACTCAGCACGTGTACAAATGTTCACACTGGCATTAGGATCTGAGGCAGTTGGAATAGCCACCAGTTTTGCAGAGGCATCCTCACTGCAGTGTAGGAATATGCATATCAAATAGCTGTCTCAAGTTGTTGCTGGTATGGGTGATGGTAGCTGTTGCCATGTGTTTGAAGAATGACTATTGACTAGTGCCAAACAGCATATAACTTTATTCCGTAACTACGTTGCAACAAACCATGGGATTATGTCAGTGCAGTTACTGAAACCAATTTACACAGAATACTTACACACTCAGATGATGGATGAGCCAGTCTGTAAACTTAAACAACCATTGTATACATTGCATTGGAAAGGATACTGTTAGAGGCAATAGTTCAATAAGGCAGCAGGGAAGGTGGAATGGGGAACAGAAGAGTTGGGGGAAATGGAAGACATAGAATCTCTAGGCATCTAGGCTCTCCCAGCATGTCAACACTTCACAGATCCCATTGTGGAGATCCCCAAACACCCATCATGCTGGTTCATAGGTGATTGTATCCAAAAATAACTTCCATATGGCTGGGTTTCCAAGTTGTTGCAGGAATTTTTGAACCAACTTCTATGCCAGTATCCTTTGTGACGTTTTTGTGCTAGTGTGATACCCCTTTTAGAGGAGTGATAGCTTTGGAAAATGAAAAAGCTATTGCTGGCAGCCACAAAATCCCCATTTTATGCAGGGAAACTGGCAATACTCAAACCATCCCCAAACTACAGGCAAAAAGGCACCCTCCTAAAAAGTCAATAGATAGGTAAATTGGGAGGGGTTGAGGGCCTTGACAGGCACCACAAGGGGTGTTTTGGTGTGCTGTGGTGCCTGTGGGCCCCCCAGGCGTAGGTACTTGGGGGAGGGAACAGGGGCCTTTGCCACAAATTATCGGCCAGGTAGATCAGCTCCCCAGTGCAATTGTAAGAATCTCTGTTCAAAGTTTGGATTATGCAGATAGGGTTCAGCTTTTAGTCATCCTACCTGACAAAGGGAATGGAAAACACAAATTAGAAAGTGAATAAGCAATGCAAATCAATAGGAATTACTTCCTCCTAAAAAAACCCCAATCAAGTAAAGTGAAATGGAAGCCCAATAGTTCTTAGCATTGCTGTTGTGGAACCTAAGCCCCAAGGTGTAATTGAAATCTAATGCTGATCTGAATCCTTTGAAATTAAATTGTTATTGCAGGGGGAGAAATAAAGTTTCCTTAATATTAACAAAGTCTACTGACATACAATTTTCTCTGAGGGCTACTTCATAGTTTAGCTGCCTTACTGCTGCATTAGGACAAGTATCAGAAAAAGGAGTGAATGTGGTCTTCTTTTCATTCCAGGTCTATGACATGCCCTAGAAAAAAAATCTTCCCTACTCCCTACCCCAAAAATACTGGCTTTGAACATTCTTACGCATAATGGCTGAATATTCCAAAGTCTTGAGGAACCAACAGATGTATCATGCATCACCTTCCAGAGACTTTAGTTCACATCATCAGGAACACTGTCAATTGACAGTTTCTACAGCTATAAGTACCGTATATATAGATAAGGATGAGTGGGTGGATCAGTGTGTTTCTGGTGTGTGTCAATTATTCCATGTGCTCAATTATATGTTCATTCAATTCTGGTTCTACATGGAAATTTGCATTATTTTTTAACTTATTTTTCATGAAATAAAATGCATTTTACTCTAGAGTATGTAGCTTTGTCAAAAACATGCAACCATACCAATTTTGGTATGCTGTCTGAGCTGAGAACTGTATCTGGAAATTCCAAGAAGTGTGAAAGCTGGTGGGTAATTGCATACCAAGCCATGTGTGAGTCCGTGAGGAAGTGCAGATATTGTTCACTTAAAAATGTGGACCTAACAAAATCCTTGCGCTTCCAGAGCCATATGTCTCATGCTGTGAAGAACCAATTTAATATTATCATGCACCACTCCTTGGTACACTAGCCTTCTGAACTAGCAGAATGGACCTTTCATTTCCTCTCCCTTGCAGCCCCCTGTGTACCCTCAAAATCATCTCCAGAGGGTTTGAAGACCCTCTAGAGCAGGCATAGGCAAACTCGGCCCTCCAGATGTTTTGGGACTACAGTTCCCATCATCCCTGACCACTGGTCCTGTTAGCTAGGGATCATGGCAGTTGTAGGCCAAAAACATCTGGAGGGCCCAGTTTGCCTATGCCTGCTCTAGAGGGTCTTCCAACCCTCTGGAGATGATTTTGAGGGTACACAGGGGGCTGCTTTTGAGGGTACACAGAGTGCATGTGTGGAGGAAAGAAAATGGAAGTGCTTCTTGAATACAAACCACTCAAAATCCAGTGCATGGAGATTTGAAATACATTCTCAGTGACAAAATCCAGGAATCATCCAAGAATCAACTGTAAACTCTGAGCCTATACGCGTTTAATTTTGTGCATGGTCACTGCATTGAAATCTTAAGGCTACCCATGGGTCCCTGAGGCACTGAAAGCACAATATCTGTGCTGAGAATATTCACCACCTGGGTTTTCACTTCCAGTCCACTTTCTAAGCAATTTCTCTTTGAAATGAAAGGGAAGGCTGATCAATTTCTTTAAAAAAAAATCTGATAACTGCAACTAGGTTCTTATTGACTTTTATGATTATGTTTAGGGATGTGAGAAGAAGCTACTACAAACTGATCTGACGTTCACTAATTCATACACATCTCGACCTGAGCTCAATATTAGAAAAATCAGATTTGCTAGCACAGTAGAAAGTAGCTGTGTTTCAAAATGTGTAAATGGGTTAATCTGCTCTAAAACATTGCTTTGCCAGCTGCGTATTTAAACATTAATGAGACAGTCAGGGAATGAGCAGTTAACGCTCTTGACCTGAGAAATGGATTGCTATTTTTAGGAGACAATGGGTATAGCAAACTGTAGGTTTGTACATTATACAAAATCCACTGTATTATTATTATTATTTAAAAAATATAGCTTCTTGCAGCATATAGCTGCTAGGCAGAAATGGATTTTCAGGGCAAAATGGCACAGTTTGGTTTCAGGAGTTATAAGAAGGGTTTAATACATTTGCTTGCAATCAGTGCTTGGGCAAAGTCCGTGCATTAGTTCTTAGCAAAGTTTGGAAAGTTCTCATCCTTGTGAGGTTCAAAGAACTATTAGAAAAATGTGTCTGCAACATTTTCCATGGTACATGTAGAACTAAGGAAGTGTCATGAGCTCATGGGAAGCTTTTCACTTTTGGGAGAGGATTTTATTAGAGACTGCACCAAAAGACAACCTTTCCATATTGCAGGACCTTACCTGTCAGTGTGTTATCTATAAACACCTTCATCCATCTCTAGTTGCATGTTGCTGGAATCCATCTCTCTCTGGAGACAATGGAAGAATGCTCTTTGGAGATGGATTCAAACCATTGGAGAATTGCAGTGCCTGCTGTGGCTGTAGAGATTGAAATGGGAGAGACATGTTTTGTTGCAGCTGGGGCAGGTGCAGGTGTCTGGTTATGCTGGCGCAGGTGTGTTTCTTCTCTCTGTGCTCCTCCAAGCAGTCAGTCCTCCTCTGGTCACTGCTATGAATACATGACCTGACTGCCTGTTTCCAGGCACCATAGTTAATTATAAAGAATTGTGTCAGAATGTGGCTGGGAACACACTTCACAGTTCATCGGCATTCAGATGCACATATGTGTGTGCATCTGATTATATCTGTGGTTCATCAGTCAGATATGTGAGGGGGGAAACAGCCTCTTTCCTCTTGTCTGTACTGTGTCCTATCCTGGCCCTGACAAGGAGTCCATGAGGCACAGCTGAGCAACGCAGGTTGGTGGTTGCAGGACCATGGACAGCTCCAAGGGACGGCTGAAGGTGAACTGAGGCTACTTGACCCATGGCCTCCACCCCACCCCTCCCAAGCCCTGCTTCCCTTGTTCAAAGAATGGAGAACCTCAACAGGCCAGCCACCTGTCCTGGAGATTACCTGATGTGCTTCCTGTGCAATTAGGCAGGGATAGTGGTTCCAGAGGCCCATGGATTTGTGAAGGTCCTTGCTCTGCAAATAGAAAGCTAGCACTGTAGGTAAAGGTTACACACCTGCCTTCTCTTTGCTCTGCTAGTTTTCTTCCTTCAGGGATTTTAATTTATTTTATGGAAAGCTTTCAGAATCTAATCCCTCATCTGTAGTCTACCATCTGACCAGTATTTTGCCTTACTAAGCCCCTGCCTTTTCAATATTTGCCAATTCTTTCTTTTGAACTCTGCTCCTCTCTCTGCAACCTGCACTGGCTTGAGTAGCTTCTTCCATCAGCTATGCATAGCTGTGGGTGCTAGCACTTCACAAGAAAATTTCCTGCCCCTATTTTTAAAACTGAGGCTTCATTTTACACACATACACACACACACACACACACACACACACAAATTTTAAAAAACATGATCTTTTTGGCCTTTGAGGTCTACGCACTTACAGTCAATGTCACCTCCTTGACTTGCATTTTGACCTTCTTGCTCAGGTCACTTTTAATCAAAGTTTGATGGGCACATCTGAAATTATGGCCTTGTTCTGGACCCTCCCTTCTTCTTTTTGCTCTGGTACAGTCACCTTAGGGAGTGTAAGGGGTTGCCTATCAGCAGGATTACAGTATATAGCAATGCTAGGTGTGTGGATGTAATTAAACAGTCTTCAGCCAGCCTGCCAATTGTTTTTGCTCCGACAGATCTAAAGAACAAAGCATTCACTTGCATGTATCTTAGTGACTGCCTTGGAATCTTTTCCCTGTATCTCTGCTGCATTTGCTTTTGAAACCCTTTTTGTGGGTATTTGGACCATAATAAAGAATGCTGTTGCCACTGCATAAATCTGAGTCTGTAGGGAATCAGTATGGGGGGGGGAGCCTTCCCTGTGTCTCTGGAGGCCAGATTAATGAACTATGGGAAAGGAGGACATCCTCTCTCAAGAGTCAGAACTTGGAGATCCAGAATGGGGAGAGGCCATGCAGGAAAAGTAAACTGAGCTGGAGGTTCAGGTGGTCTCAATACCTAGGAGTGCCTCTTACTGGCCTTGGCTGTGGCCATTCCTGTACTGGGATGGCTTAATTCCAATAGCCCAGGCATTGGTTTCAAGAGTGGATTGTTGCAATGCTGCAATGCCAAACAGAGTGAGTGGGATCTATCTAGGCCCTCCTGGACAATCACAAAGGGGGTTGGCATACTGGCATTTAAGGTTGTGCCAGCTCCTTTTTCATCTTCCTTCTTTGTGCTATGGCAGTGTGGTCTAAGCAAGTCACCCTCTTCCGGTCTGAGTAGGATTTTTGTGTGTCATTGATTCACCTCTTGGACTGGTCCCCGCCCCCCCCATGACTCCACATTACCTGCAGTTCTAACTGAGTGTGGTTTGGTATTTAATTTGCTGCTGTTCTTCCTTGATTGGCATGTAACTGATGTGGTCAGGGGTGTGGATTTTGTCAATGGAAAGTGTAAGCAACCTGAGGCCTCCTTGGGTGAAGACCACTTTCCAACCACCTTCCATCACTGACTATTTGGCAGGTTCTTTGGTGGGTGCTCTTTGGGGTCTAGAATATGTACTCCAATGAATGCTGGACAGCAGGGCCAAGGTACACAAGTTAAGTACCCATACCCACTGTTCTACCAGGAGGCAGGTAATTTTGTCTCTCATCCTAATATTTGGAGATGGAGACCAGGTGCAGTGCTTGGGGAAATGGAACAATGCATCCCTACCTGACTTACCCAAGCTCCACCTGCCCACATTTTCATAATTGGGTTGAATTGGCTCCAGCTCTTAATGTTCTATAATAAATATGACCTTTAGCTCTGCAAATGCTGCCTCTCTCGAGTCTTCTTCCTGGGTGTGCGGGCAATTAATTTTTTCACGTGGCAGCACCTATGCTTTGGCATTCTCTGCTTCTTAATATTAGGCAGACACCTTCACTATACTGCTTTAGACATCTGTTAAAAAGTTTTCTTTGATTTCACAAAGTCGACCCAGACATATACTTTTATCTCTGCATTTTTGTATTTCATCTCTGTGTTACTGGTAGTGATTTTAATGTACTGGTAGTGGTTTTAATGTATAGTGTTTATTTATTTTATTTTTTATCAACCTGTCTAAATAAATAAGTCCAAGAGCTGGCCTCTTAGCTGTAAACTGCCTAGTTAGCAACCCCCACCCTCCAAAAAGCTGATTAGTGTGCAGGGGGCATTAGCTGGCGTGTTCTGATCTACTGGTCCATTTTCTTGTCTGTTCTGGCTATTGCAGTTCCTTTCCTTAGCTAAACATAGGTACGCATAGACATAGACCAGGGGCTATCAACATGGTGGCCTTCAGCTGTTCTAACCTACAGCTCCCATCAGCCCCAATGGTCAGGGATGATGGGAACTGTAGTTCAAAGAATTTGAAAGGCATCTACTTGGCTGTCCTTGACTTGGACCAGTCCACACCTGACATCCCTCAAAATACCATTTCAAGGCATGCTGCAGACTTGACTCCTAACACCATGTAACACTTTACACAGCCTATGTGTTGGCCATGCAAGCACATTCTCTTATGGATCTGCAAGTAAACACCATTAGTAATGCACAGGCATGCAGATTACAAGAGGGCCTTTGGGAACCTGTCTGCATATACCAACCGATGCTTCTTCCTGTGTTAAGCAACTATTTGCTTTCCCACAAATGCATCCTGCTCGTAGCATTTTCAGCAGAGTTAATAGGTCCCTCATTATGCTTACAGCATGCCTGTGATTATTTACTGAGTTAATTAATGATTTATATTCAAAAAGCAAGAGAGGCCATATTGGGCAATTGAAGGGTTGAAAGTCTGTATTGAAACACATCTGGTCATAATTAAGATTTACTGTGGAATTCCATTTTGCCAAAAGATTAATTACAGGCAGCTAAATGAATATCATCATGGCTGATTGACATGTACACCATGAACAATTCAATCTGGGGAGCACACTTTACATTCCCCTGCCTTGTTTCAAGTAAGTAAAGATACTTAGCCCAGACAAGAATTCCTGGTAACTAGTGAAATTCCTACCATTTGGAATTCTCATCATATGGAAAAGTGAGTATATAAAGATGGGAGCCCCAATCTCCTTTTCTCCCTGCTCTCTCCTGCTCTTTAACTTTTCCATCATCATCAGTTTTGTATGCCATTTCCCCATGATAAACCATGTGCAAAATGGCTCACCAGAACATCAGAAAAGTTTAAGTAACTTACAACAGAAAATGTGCAAATAGTAGTAGGTCAATAAAGCATCTTGAATTAATAATAAATGTATCATAAGATCCAGTGATCCACTAATAATTCATGATAAGGCCTAACAACAGAAATATAAAAAAGATGCAACAATTGTGCATCTTAGCCAAAGCCAAATATTACTCCTGGAAACAACTGTGAGGCAGACAGGCACACACATACCTGATAGGCTAGATGTAGATGAGCCTAACAAAAAGACAGGGACCAGGTCTTGCAGGGTTCACAGCTAGATCCTTAGTTCTGTCTATTGCCTTATCTGGTCATTGTTTCCCTGTGAATGTCCCACAATTTTCATTCTTCCTTTACTTCCAGGCCATTCCACATTCCAGCCCTTTCCTGTGTGGCTTCTAAGCATGCAAATATGTTTGAGGTGAGGACAGGGATTGGCTGGTGCTGTGACAAAGGCACTGTAGACTCCTTAAAGCTAGAGAAAGTGATGGCATCGCTTTATGACATTTCTATGGGCAAGGAAATTAGAACAGCAGGGGGCGTGGGGGGTCTTCTCTACAAAATGAAAGGTGATTTGAAAATGAGTGGCAGCATTTTGTCCCAGCTTCAGTTTCTGGGTCATCATGTAGAATGAAAAACGTTCTACAAATAAATTAGTTTCTGGCCAAAATGTTCTCGTTAGAAATATACTAACAGCCTTTTCTCATCCCCGAGCCATGTGAGGCAAAGAACAAAAGCCCATTTCTGGCTCAAAATTGACAAACATCTGTACTGCTGAAGACATTTTTATTATCCTGTACCTAGATGCTGTTCTTAAACATAAATAAAAATATACCAAAAAGGGGAAGGGAAGGGAGGAAAGAAGGAAAGAAAGAAAGAAAGAAAGAAAGGAGCCAGACATGTAATACCTTGTGTGCAGTATAAGAAATGAAAGAAACTCGTACAGAATTAGGTAGCAGCTGTGGATGTATTTCAAGGATATTATGTATATATATAGTCTCTTAAATTCTTATTTACAGCATCTCTCAGGAAAAGATACCAGATGGTACTAGATGATGTAGGTGCTAATAAGAATACTGAGGGGACAAGTGCACTATGGATATCTCTGTTTGGCTCACTCTGGAATCATTTAGATCTGAGGCATCTACCTGGGGGTCAGAAGGTTATGCTCGCATTGGATGCCAGAGTTTTCCTGTTGACAAGATCATTGCATAGTCAACCATCTGGCCTTCCAAAAATATTAATCTTATCCGGAAGGTGTGCCCCCAGAAGCATACATCATTGTAATGGTACCCAGAGACTGCAATGATGGGTTGCCTATCTTCGTTCTGTAGCTTTTGGTAAGGCACAAGACCTGCAAATATATTGACTTACGGACTGACTAATTGAGCACACTAAATAATGCTATCATTTTTATACTTCCCCCCACCCCACCCAGGATGTTAAAATTCACCTGTAATTTAGAGTAGAAACCGATTCACGGATGATTTCAACTTCTAATGAGCTGCTGGGCCACATGGCTGAAGAATCCAGAAAGTGAATGAAATTATTCTCAGACACATTCAGTCATAGAGAATATCATTTTCATAGATGACACTGAAAGCTGCTTAAGCAGCTCTTGCACTTCTTTGTGAGCACTGTGTGTCTGTAGTGTCTGGCAGCAAGTCTCCAGGATATTAGGGAGAAATTTTCTCCAGTCCTACCTGAAGATGGTTTGACCTTCTGCATACAAGGCAGGTGCTATAGCTCTGAGTTATTGCCCTTTGGATGCTATCAGATGCATGTGTAAGAAAGGATGAGAGCGAGGATCAGACCTCTTTTCTTGTGCAGTGGTTCAAATACAATCATTTACATGTTGACACTGATGCATCTGAAAGCGTTAACAAGTGGATTTCGCACCCCCATCCCATATTTAATCATTTTCATGATAGCATGCCCTTAAAAGGGAGATAAATGGGCATCTAATCCCTAGCTCTATGGAATGAACATTTCTGGTCAATAACCAGCTTTGGGAAGGAAACTATTGCTCATCTCACAAACAGGGCTTCATAAATCTTCATCTTGATAGGAGATAATTGTGAGAGGAGCTGGGAGATGTTACAATTCACTCAGTCTCTAAAGCCAAATATTCTTCTACTTTGTTTCCCTCAAACTCTCCTCCTGCCTCTTTAATGCTCATGTTCACCTTTTGTTGTTTCTTATGATAATGATCTGCAAAATCAATCTCCCAGGACATTTTGGGGATGAATGTGGTACCACTATGCTAAAAAAGAATCGAGAGAGAGCGCAGAGCATGAGTTTGCTGAGTTACAATTCATTTGAAATTCAATACTTGTGCTAGGATCTAGAACAGTGCTAAAAAATTCCCAAATTTGATTTTTTTTTTAAGTAGGACCTAGTAGGGCTGTGCAAGTCACCTCCAGTTTGATTTGGGACCCAATTCAGCAATCCTGATCTGGCCCCAATTTTGGCTGGATTGCTCCATGCCTAACTCATTGCAAATACAAAACTAGCAGAATGAGTGAAGACAGAATATTTCTTCTTGTTGTGCTTAATTTCTATTTGCAGAATTTTGAACACACATACACAGTGCTTTTTTTCGGGGGGTACGCAGGGGTATGCATACCCCTAAACATTTTGTGAATCTTTGTACTTTTGTCCATTTGGTGTATTTATTTGTCCCAATTTGAACTATAAAATGGTGGTTTTCTTGAGTCAAAATGAGAGTACTCCTAAACATTTTTTAAAAGAAAAAAAGGACTGTAAATATAGCAGGAGCATCCAAAATTAGAATCACCATCTGTAGATTGAAGCCATATTATTATTATTATTAAACTTATTATTTGCTTGTCACCCGAAGGTCTCCACACAACTTAAGCAAAGAAAAATACACAATGCATAATACCATAGGGGAGAAAGCAGGGGGAATCGTATAATACATTAATATTTCATATAACATCCATGGGGCAAAAAAAGCCATAACAGCCATATAAATAGTAACGAACAACATGAACAATAGTCAAAGAATAAACAAAGCAATAATCTGAGCCACTAATTATCAAATAAATAAAACATCAGCCTCCCCCCTAGTCCAAAAAAAACATTTATATCGGACCAACAATTTTTCTCATTTAGCCTCCCTACCCCACCCAGAAGTCTGGTATTAAGGCCAGCTGCTACAAATCAGTGATGGGTGGTCCAATGTCCTCTGTGGATGGTCTGCCATCTCTCTTCAGTGGTGAGCAATCACTAAAGAGCAGTAACAGTGTTTTTTCAAGAATGTGCAAAGAATCCTCATGCAGCTGGAGTGCCAGCGGGAAGCCACAAAGGTAGTGATGGAATTATGAGAGTGGGCATCTAGTTGAGTGTAGTATTTGTCAGGACCAAGAATTGCTGCAGCAGCTGAGCCACTGTGACCACATAAAGGCTCTTTGTCTTTTGTGTGAATGGGCCCTAAGTAGGATTTGCAATGGATATGCTTAAATCTTTCTTGATTGAACTCAAAGGAGTTTACTTTGGCAAGAACATACCAGGTATCATACACTTGCGTAGGGGATAGCCAACATGGCACCTGTGTGCATTCTTCTGTGGTTCCTGCAGAGTCCTTGCCCATGCTGAAATTTGTCTTGAAAGAAGCATTCTCCTGTACAAATAAAATAGGACTCGGTATTTGTGTGGTTGTGGCATGTAGTTGAGGTGCCCATGACATTTTCTCTGCTTTGCAAATATGCTTTGCCGTTTTCCAGCAATTCTGATGAATAGCATGCAACATGCTATTCATTGCTCCTCACTGGATTTCTTCAAAATCGCTATATTTTTGCTTCACCCCATTGGTGGTTCTCCTTGTTTGCTGTGAGCTCTGGGCCCCAGGTATCTATGGCTGGTCCTTACCTGCTCATGCCACACAGCTGTCCAGTTAGACTCCCACACTCTCTTAACTTTCCCCATGATTTTGATTACTACCCCATTGTTTCAGAACCCTCTATTTTTGCTCCATGCTGACTCTACTCAAATGACAGAAATATGTACATCTTCCATCTGTTGGAGCAAAGGTGAAGTTCTAGGCAGATGTGTAGACTCCCTTCCAGGTATGGGCAAGTTTGCCATTGTCTGGGATCTACTGCTCCGTGTTAATGAGATGACCACCACCAAGATACTACCAAAAAGGGACAGAATGCAACGCCATGGCTCATTAGCTGCACAGACTGATACAAGCTCACCACACCTGTGAATCGTGAACTTCTCATTGACTTCAGTACGGAGCTCAAAGACCAGGTCCTAATCTACATGGCAGTTAATGGACTGGAACACAGCTACTTTAGAGCTCAGCTTACACTCCTTGGTTCCACAAACCAATGGCAAACCGTAGGGGTGTTACAGCCAAGCTCTCACTATCCATAACTGACAACAGAGTTCTATCAGAAGCTGTGGACTAAACAGAGGACAGCACTGAATGTGCTCTGAAGTCAGATGAATAACATTTTAAAATGAAAACGTCAATGAAAATTCTATTATTATTATTATTATCATCATCATCATCAAATAATAATTTACCTATTATTTATTTAAGCCTGGAAACACAAGAAAGCAGCACTTTAGAAAAATACAAGCAAGCCTTCTCCCTTCCCAATCGTCTGGTGACATCCACATTTATCAGATTACATGTGCATTGTCATATGGGTAATCCCAATTGTTTGATATAATTTAGGCCTTGGATATTGTTGACCATACGTTCTCACACATGGTTGCAGCACCTCATGGGTTTTGTATTCCTACTAAACATGTTGCATCACCTCATGGGTTTTGTAGTCTTGTGCATACCTCTGTTTCGCCTTGCAGAAGAATTTGATGACATGCTTGAGTGCAGAAAGGGCTGTGTTTCACTGGGCTGCCACTGTAAATGGCATTCCTGTACCAATTCTCCCTGCTCTGATGTTACATGCAGGATTACTTTCTGGTTGCCCCATGTTAATGACTTTGTTGTATGCTTTTCCCCCAGTAGGAGCCAGTTACGTGGAGCCATTGTAGAACCATGCAAAATGACAGTGTAAATTGGACTGGCAAACCCACAACCCACTGACCTGATTCTGTACCCCTTCCCAAGATGATGAAGGGGCTTAGCCCAGACCTCACTGGGTGCAGAGGCCACGTGGCCCGCTCACAACACCGCCCCACTCAGAAGTGGGACCACTAGGGGCGCATCAGAAGATGGCTGACAATAACATCTCTCCGACCCACACGAGGTAAATTGAAGGCTGTGATGGGAGTAAATAGCCTCCCTACCCCCCCCCCCCAGGATTGTGGTGGGGGACCGCCTTTGCCTGCTGTGCCCTATACCACCCCCGAATTTGTGGGGATGGAGGCACTAGGCACAATGCCTTCCTGTGGGATTTTGGCGCTCCTGGACGCTGTCTCTGATCCACGCCACTAGCTGCAAGAACTTCAAAAGAAACAATTTGGATGAAGCGAATGCACATGTTTCAAGGAAGAAGGGGGAGTAAAGACTGCTAACAGAAGAGATCTCTGATAAAACAAGACGAGTTGGAGAAACAAGTATGATTCATGAGAAGATACGCCAAGACTCGGTATGGCAAAGGGACTGATGGGGGAGGGGAAAAACTTTCATTTCTTTCCCTATGTGATTAAACAAGAATCCCCCCCCCTCACAAGTCAGAAATGTCATTTTAAGGACTTAAGCTGTGGATTTAAGGCTGTGTGGAGATAAACTTTCGAACCAAAGCATGTTTTAAGAAGAGCGTGGAATGTATAAGGGCTTTGGAATGACGCAGTTAAAAATTTCGTCGCCATATTGGGAAGTTCTGTCGGAGGACTTAAGTCTGAGAGGAGAAATAGAGAAATAGAGCTGTTTTTATATTGTGGGTGAAACTCCTCAGTGGGACTTAAGAACGACAGTTCTGTAATTAATGATGGAAAGAGCACTGTTATCTATGAAGGCGATGATATATGGAAACCATCTCAATTTGAGAATTGGAAGAACGGAAAAATTCACACAGGATTATTATTGGTGTTTATCGGCTTAAGGAGACTATCAGAAGAGATCATAAAGAAAAAAGAGAAAATATATGAACAAGATGTGATGTGGAAACAGCAAGATAAGACTGGATAGAATTATGAACTTTGTTTGGACTGATTTGGACATTAATGCAGTGGCAAGAAGATGATTAGAATCCCCCTTCAGATCTTGAAATATGGGTTCCCTCAACAAAATTTAAAATTCGGCTTTGTAATTTGGAATTTATGTGATTTGATTTGATTTGATTTGATTGGCCGGTTAATAAAATATATATATATTTTTTAAAAAGTGGACCGTCCTTGCCAGTTTTGGTGATGGCATTTTCTGCTATAACTAGCTTACGTATTATGGAGGAAAGCTTGACACAAGGATGTCGTTTTCAGTAGAAGCTCCACATCATACATAAGACTTCACCCATAGTAAATGGGAAAGTGAATAGTGTTTTACACTTCCACTAATGTTGTCTGAAATGCTAATGGATATCGTCGTAAGAGTTGCCTCTGACACTGCTGAATGAAATGATCGAAAAGGGTTGAGTGCCTATAAATTATCTTTGCTCATACCCCAAAATTGCCACTGATTAGCTGACTGTGTGTCAAATTGAATTCAGATTGCCACAAGAAAAGCTTCAGAAGTCATACTAAGAGATCCTGTGCTGAATGATGCCTCCATTGGCTGCCAGCACTCGCATTAAGAATAAAGACTGTATTATCTCCTTGAGTTGATGGATTCCTTTCCCCTGCATCTCAAGCACACAATCTGTCTACAGCACTGCCTTTTCAAAACTTTGAACTTCCTTACCATGTTAGGTAATCTGAAGATAAATGCAAGGCAGCACTGGAAGTTAAGAACAATTCACTAAGAACTTGTGTGTGTGTGTGTGTGTGTGTGTGTGTGTGTATCTATCATCATCATCTATCTACCTACAGTATCTATCTACTAAGTAGAATGTTTCTGTTATAATTATCTGAAGAAGTGTGTATCTGAAGAAATGTGCACGCACACGAAAGCTTATACTAGAACAAACTTGGTTGGTGTATAAGGTGCTATCTCTCACTCTTTCTCTTATCTATCTATCATATCTATCTATCTATCATCTATCAATCTATCTATCAATCATCTATCTATCTATCTATCTATCTATCTATCTATCATCTATCATCTATCATCTATCTATCTATCATCTATCTATCTATCATCTATCTATCATCATCTATCTATCTATCATCTATCTAATATTTTATTTTTTTGACTGCATCAGACCAACACGGCTACCTACCTGATATTGTCACCAATGAAAGCTAAGGCGGTGAAAAAACTTAATATGGATTCTAATTGGCCAAAATACTGTGAAATCCTAGAACAAGATGGTGAGAAGCTTAAACTTCAGAGTTATGAGAAACTAAAGTTCAAAGTTCGAGACTGGCTACATTACCATCAGATAAATGAGACATTTAAGCAGGACAGGAAAATAGGATTTCAGAAGGAGAGGTCAAAGTTAGAAACAGAACTGTTAGAACCCAATACTAAGAATTTGTCTAGAATGTATAACTTGCTGTTGAAATGGAATACACAGGATGAAACGGTGAAATCAGCTATGATTTGTTGCTATCAAAGGGTTAAAAGAGTAGCAGAAACGCTCTAATCACTGAGCAGCTGGAGGTCATTAGGCTTCCAGGAACATGAGTCTGTATAAATAGTCCCCCTGTTTGTTTGTTCTCCCCCTTCTCCTTTTGGGTGTGTGTTTTGCTGAGATGTGTGGTTCGTCGCCAGGATTGTTTTTTGGTGTTTTGTAAATAAACCTTATTTTTGATTTACAAACCGCATGCTCCAGGACTCCTTTTTGGGAAGATGCTGCCTCTCCTGCCCTTCTTAGCTGCTGCGCGAAATCCTCTGCCGTGGTGAGACTTTTAAAGAAGGAAGTGCACTGGGCATTTACATTAAACTAATTAAAGTTTAATGGGACAGGTTATGGGTTGTTTGTACGTCAAGAAGGAGATAAGGAGAGCAGTTCAGAGTGATTTATGCAAGGACTGGAGTGAAGACAGAAGCGGTTGCCGACAACGAAAGCCTCCAAAGCAGCTTGAGTCCTGCAACGTGCCTAGAAAAGTTTTAAAGAGGCACTGCGCAGTTTGTACTCGCTGGAAGACGTCTGATTCCTCAAGGAGCCACCTCAGCAGCTGGGAGACGGTCTACAGGTGTGTGAGTATCGTTCCTAAGCCCCAGGGAGGATGGCAGAGTCCCAGGAAAGTTTTACTGTCCCGTTTACGCGACTCAATGGGAAAAATTGGCAAGATTGGAAGGCTAGAGTAAGGGTTTGGTTGCAAGCAAAAGAGTTGTGGAGCTGTACTGAAGCACCGCCTTTACAGGCAGCTGCAGACGCGTCTGCAGAAGCCAAAGCAGCAGCAGCAGCTTCACAGAAACGCGACAGGAAAGCCCAAGGTCTACTAGTTTTGGCAGTGGGACCAGAGCAAATGCCTTATGTTTCTGAGTTAAAGAACACGCATGAGGTCTGGACGGTTCTGCAGCGGTTAAATTCCAGAAACACTGCGGGGGCCAAGATCCATGCTACAAGATGTTTGTTTGATTTACGTCTCCAACCGGGAGCGTGTGTGAAAGAACATATTGCCAAAATGGTGTCTGCCTTTAATCAACTAAGACAGCTGGGCATTCCTTTCTCTATGGAGCAGCAGTCATACATATTGTTGTCTTCTCTTGATAAAAGCTATGAGACTCTAGCTCTAACTTTGGAAGCTATGCCTTCAACTGAATTAACCCTTGAATACATTTCTTCTCGGCTTGCGGATGAACAGGATAAAAGGCAAAGAGAAAGAGGTTTGTCTTTAAAGGGGAGTTATGCTGTGCCTAAGAGTGTTGATGCTGAGTTTGAGCACACAGTAAATGCTTTTGCAGCTAGACACTGTTTTCGCTGTGGTTCCCCTTCCCATCTAATCAGGAATTGCACACGTGAACCTGGTCAAGACAGCAACAAGGCCGTTACCCCTAGTTACCAGACAAGGAGTTCCAGGGGACGTCGAAGAAGAGGAGGAGGTCGTGGCTACTCCCACAGCACACAGCACATGGCTTCAGCAATGGCGTTGATGCAAGGGCGTGGCCAAGGCAGCAATCTACGCTGGTTGATCGACAGTGGTGCATCTCACCACCTGGTGGCGCCATCTAGTGTACGTTTGCAGAATTGCAGACATTTGCTAACCCCTAAAGTTGTGACAATGGCAGATTCAACTAAACGTTCCTTAGAGACTGTAGGCACAGTGTTCTTGAATTGTTTGCAAACAGAAATTGATGCCTACGTGCTAAAGGGACTGAAGGGGTGTATTTTGTCTGTGTCAGAACTTGATAGAAATGGGTTTAAAACTGTGTTTGAAAATGGGGTTTGCACTATTTCAAAGAATAACGTATCTCTTTTGCAGGTGGAATGCAGAAATGGGTTATATTATTTTGAGACAAGTCCAGATGAAGTTGAACAGGTTCATGCTGGTTGTGTGAACACGCCTACCCATAATTCTTGTGTTCATTTATGGCACCGCCGTTTAGGGCATATTAATTTTTCAGTATGTTAAAAGGCAACCTGAATTATCAGAAGGGTGCAAATTGAACAAATGTACTAAGTATTTGGATTGTACTGCATGCAAAAGTGCGAAGGTTCATAGATGCAGCTATCCCAGTTCAGATAGGAAATCTGACAAAGTATTCCAACTTGTGCATATGGACCTATGTGGCCCAATGCCTGTTGCTAGCATGGGAGGTTCAAAGTATGCACTGTGTCTCTCGGATGACAAAACAAAGGTTACATGGTTTTTTCCTCTCAAAACAAAAGCAGATACTGCAGAAACAGTTAAAAATTGGGTTCATGCGGTAGAACTTGAATTCGGTACTAGAGTACTTGCTTTTCAGACAGACAGAGGGTCAGAATTTACCGGGTCTGTGTTGCAGAATTTCTTTAAGAAAAAGGGAATTAAGCATCGTCTGTCTACACCTTATTCCCCCCAAGAAGGAGGCGTGGCCGAACGTAAAAATAGGGTTCTGCAAGAGTTGGCAAACTCTATGTTGTTTGATGCTAAACTTCCTCAAAGTTACTGGGCGGAAGCCTGGCAGGCGGCTACTCATATTCTGAACCGAGTATATAATTCGGTAATTGATACTACGCCTTATTTTGCTTTATATGGGAAGAAGCCCAAAGTTAATTACTTTCGGGTGTTTGGATCTCAAGCCTATGTACTTATCCCAAAAGCGTTAAGGAAAAAGGGAAGTCCAAGGGCTAGGAAACTCATCTTTTGCGGGTACGAACCACATGCCAAATCTTGGAGGTTTGTGGACCCAGGTGGGGATACTACAAGAGTGGTCCTCAGTAGGAGCGCTGATTTTTGTGAGCAGTCCGGATGGACTCACTTACACGCTAACCCTGACATTTTGAGAGATGATTTAGGCATTCATGCTGAGAAAGAAAGTCCAGAGAGTGATGAGCCAGAAGGGGATGGTGCACATGGTTCAGATGCAGATTCTGATCAGGCACGAGGTTCTTCTCCTAAGGTAGAAAAGCCAGAATCTAGGAGTGCTCCAACTTCGCCAGTCAGTAGGCCTAGCAGACAGCAAAAGCAAAGCAGGTCACCTGCAACACCAAGCCCAAGGGAGGTATCTAAACGGAGGTCTTTATCCCTAGAGGCACGTCCAGACATAAAGTCTGAGACAGATTCTGACAGCCAACGGTCAGAGGGGGCACAAGAGGAGCAATTGTGCAGGTCAAAACGCGCCACGAAGGGCAAGCCACCAGAGCGGTTTAAGGTGACAAGTGTATACGTAAATATGGCACAGTGTGAGCCAGAAAGCTATATGGAAGTACAACAGCTTCCAAGCTCAGAAGCCGTAAAGTGGCAGGAAGCAATGGAAAAAGAGATGGCTTCAATGAAGTCTCTCGGTGTGTTTACAAGTACAGAGCTTCCGAAAGGGCAACAAGCTGTAGGTTGTCGATGGGTATATCGTTTAAAGCCCACAACTACTGAAGAGTTGCAATATAAAGCCCGACTAGTTGCAAAAGGGTTTTCGCAGCGCAAAGGTGTTCACTATTCTCAAATCTATGCCCCTACTTCAAGATCGGAGTCATTAAGAATGCTTCTAGCCTCTTCAGCTAAGAAGGGTAATAAGCTGTTTCATTTTGATGTCAATGTGGCTTATTTAAATGCAGACTTACAGGAGGAAGTCTATATGACACCACCACCAGGCTTTGAAGGAGACAAGCCAAACCAGGTCTGGCGCCTACACAAATCCATTTATGGGTTGAAACAGTCCGCCCGTAATTGGAATTCCTGCTTAAACGATGCTCTAGAGAGCATGGGGTTCAGAAAGAGCGCAGCAGATGCGTGTCTTTATCTAAAAGGCTCGGGATGTGAACAAGAAGCAGTTTTGATATTTGTTGACGATTTATTATACAGTGGAAAGGATGATAAACTTGCACAACAATTTGCCACAAAGCTTGGAGAAAGGTTTCAGTTAAAATCACTAGGCAATGTATCTGTTTATCTAGGAGTTAAAATTCAGCAAGATGAAAATGGTAACTATTGGCTTAGCCAAGAAGCTAAAATCCAGCAGTTGCTGGAAAGGTTTAAAATGAACAACTGTGCTGGTGTTAAAACCCCAATGGAGTTAAGTTACACAAAGGATGCGCAAACTGAGCAAAAGGCAGAGTTCTGTAATCCCGGGGTTTACCAGTCAGCGATAGGCAGTCTACTCCACATTGCACAGTGGACTCGGCCCGATATAACATATGCTGTCAACATGCTGTGTAGACAAGCTGAAAAACCATCAATGCATGCTTGGCAAGGAGTAAAAAGAGTTTTAAGGTATCTCCAAACTACCAAAAGCTTTCGCTTAAAACTATCAGCAGAGGGCAGCACACAACTTGAATGTTGGGCCGACAGCAGTTGGGCAGATGCTGGACCAGATAGAAAATCAGTGTCAGGAATGGCGATAAAATTTGGAAATGCACTAATTGGTTGGAGATCAAGAAAACAATCACTTATAGCTTTAAGTTCAACTGAATCTGAGTTCAATGCGTTATCAGATATATGTAGAGAACTGGAATTTTATAAGCAACTGGTACAAGAATTGTTTGGAGAATGTTCCCTACCTATCAGAGTGTGGGAAGACAATCAACCTTGTATTAAACTAGCTAAATCAGGTCAATTCAAGGCGCACACAAAACACTTGGATATCCGTTATCAAAATGTATGCCAAAGTGTAAAACAAGGTTTAATTGAACTAAAGTATTGTCCAAGCCAAGAAAATCTCGCAGACGGTTTTACAAAAGCTTTGAGTCCGCAATCTCATAAATGTTTCTGTTCAGGTTTAAATTTGTATTAAGGTTGGTACAGCTCAGTGTTACGAGCAAGAGGGGGTGTTGCTATCAAAGGGTTAAAAGAGTAGCAGAAACGCTCTAATCACTGAGCAGCTGGAGGTCATTAGGCTTCCAGGAACATGAGTCTGTATAAATAGTCCCCCTGTTTGTTTGTTCTCCCCCTTCTCCTTTTGGGTGTGTGTTTTGCTGAGATGTGTGGTTCGTCGCCAGGATTGTTTTTTGGTGTTTTGTAAATAAACCTTATTTTTGATTTACAAACCGCATGCTCCAGGACTCCTTTTTGGGAAGATGCTGCCTCTCCTGCCCTTCTTAGCTGCTGCGCGAAATCCTCTGCCGTGGTGAGACTTTTAAAGAAGGAAGTGCACTGGGCATTTACATTAAACTAATTAAAGTTTAATGGGACATGATTAAATGGGCACAGGATATCGGTCATGACATTATGTTTGCTGACTGGGAACAGTTATGGACCACTGGTGTTAAGTTCACGGCATGTAATGCCTTAAAAGAGAACATAATGAAAATGATTTACAGGTGGCACATGACCCCAGTCAAGCTTGCAAAAATTTACCATTTGCCCAATAATAAATGCTGGAAATGTAATGAGACTGAAGGTACCTTTTACCACCTTTGGTGGACCTGCCCAAAGATTAAAGCCTTTTGGGAAATGATCTATAATGAAATTAAGAAGGTCCTTAAGTGGACTTTTCCTAAGAAACCTGAGGCTTTTCTCCTGGGCATGGTTGGCCAACTGGTGTCAAAGACGGATAGGACTTTTTTTATGTATGCTACTACAGCAGCAAGAATTCTTCTGGCAAAGTATTGGAAGATGCAAGAACTACCTACTCTGGAAGAATGGCAGACAAAGGTGACAGACTTCATGGGACTAGCAGAGATGACCGGCAGAATCCGAGACCAGGGGAAAGAGACAGTGGAAGAGGACTGGAAGAAATTTAAAACATATCTTAAAAACTGTTGTAAAATTGAGGAGTGTTAAGATGTCAAGGGGTAAGAAGTAGAGAATTACAGCTGTAACTAATAAGTTTAAGGAAATTTAATGAAAGGGAACTAATAGATAAATTGACTAAAGGGTTGCTGAAGAATTGTGGAATAAGGATGCAGCGAAAGGGAGGTATGGGGAAGACGGTATATGTTTAATGTTGTGTATGTTTTTGTTTTGTTTTGTGTTGTGTTTGTTTTTAATTATGTGTTTGAAAAATGAATAATTTTTTTTTAAAAAAATATTATAATTATAGATAATGCCAAGTGGCTGAGTCTTACTGTTTATTTTTATTTTTTGTTTTGCTGGAATGGGGATTTAGAACTCCTAAAATATTGATTGCAACTTCAGTGTGATTTTTACTGCAAACCACCTGCATGAAAGATAGAGATATTAGCAGGCAGAGCGGGGAGGGGGAAGAGAAAGGCACAACATTTGCAGAACTACAAACAAATATTTGGGGGAAATGTCTGATGGAAACTCCCTCCCCACCTGTTTTAAAAGCCAAGTGTATTCAGTGGTTTTGGGGTGCTGACTGACTGTATGTGAGTGTAAAACAGGAGGAGGTGAATTTAATGGAATCACTGGAATTCTAACTAGGGAACCCTCCATGCCACAACAGTTTGTGGCAGGCCCTAGTTCCTGTATTTTATTCACATTCACAGGTTTTATTTACCAGAATATTCTCTTTTTGCTTCTGCCTTCCTTTGCCTGCGAAAAACTATATAGTCTTCCCCTCACTGGCAGATTCCTTTTGACTGGATCTTTTATTCCCTGTAGACCCAAGTGCATGAGTGTGTGGTTCTATGGCTTCAACTGAAAAGTCTCACGAGTGTTTTTGAAAAATTCATGACCTTACCATTAAATATTCCCCACTTCTGAGATTTCATAGAATGGGATTTGGGTACCATGCAATCGCATGCCCGTGCGTTGAAGAACTGGGCCTGGAGAGCTCAAAGACCCGCCAAAAGGAACAACCACAAGCTGCTATGAATTTGGCCCTTGACTGTGATGTTCTCTTCTGTTAAGCTCTCACCTCTTAGAACCCTTCTCGATAAATACCCTAAAATAGAGGCAGCAAAGTACCCTGGGAAAGAGTTTCTCTTATGGCTTCAAGATCCTCGTTCATTACCCCCTAACTCAGGGACCCCCCCCCAAAAAAAAACCAGTTTGGGAAATGCCAGCTATTGCAAAAAAGAAATTAAAAGAAATTTCTGGCTGGGAGGGTGGCCGGTCCCTTCAGGGAGCCACCTATAGCGGGTTTACTCATTTCACCTTTAGGCATTGTCCCCCCATAGACTCCAGGAGAGTATCCTATGATCGACAACCTACCCTACCCTGGAGGTGGCTCAGTCAATGATGCAATACCACAGAAGCCTTATTCTGTGAAATATGCCTCCTTTGATCAGGCTATAAATCGTATGCGCAGGTTCAGCAGGGGCGCGCTCTTGGCAAAGTGCGACATTGAGTGGACTTTCCGTCTCCTGCCAATTCACCCTGAGGAATTTATATGGCAAGGTTTTTAGATTTGAGGGGGCTTATTCCATAGACAAATCTATGCCGATAGGGTGCTCAGTGGCCAGTGGTGTGCTCAGCACTGGCCTCCCTCCTGGCAAGGTAAACCAATACTACGGGACTTGACATTTTTAGAATTCTTTCCCATCGTAGTTGCAATCCACTTATGGGAAGACCAGTTTAAAAACCATAGGGTCTGTTTCGGGACGGACAATCTAGCGGTCGTGTCAGTCTTGAATAAACAATCGTCACGTTCACCCAGAGTAGCGTCCCTTTTACGGTAATTTGTCCTTTCCTGCTTGCGGTTGAACCTTCACGCTTCAGCCAAGTTTGTCCCCGGTATTGATAATAACATCGCGGATGCCCTATCTCGTTTCCAGATGGAACGCTTTCGCGCATTGGCGCCGGATGCGCAGCAGCAGCCGCAACCATTCCCGGTGCACCTCTGGAATATTGGCAACGAGAAGCAATAAAGGGAGTATTGTCCACGCTAGCGCCTTCTACCCTGAGATCGTATAATAAGGCATGGCTAGACTTCACATCCTTCCGCATCAAAAAGGAGCGATTCAAGCCGGGCAGGCCACCGTCCAAGTCGGAAGTCATAGAGTATTTGGTCCACCTTAGAGATCTTGGACGGGCCCCCAAAACCCTCAATATTCATTCAGCTGCTATATCCTTCTTTTCTAAAACCTTATTTCCCGTTGATCCCTGTTCGCAGTTCGTGGTGCGGAAGATGCTTGAGGGTTGGCGCAGGTCCAGGCCGCACGGCCTGGACAGGAGAAGGCCCATAGCTTTAGACATACTCACCCAAATCCGTAGGAAGTTGAGGGCCTTGTGTTGGTCAAGATACGAAGCCAGATTATTTTCAGCAGCGTTTTCTTTTCCATTTTTTGGCGCCCTACGCATAGGTGAAGTGGTCTGTGAGGACCGCACAGCCTCTAAGGGGCTATTGTTGGAGGACGTAACAGTGGACAGTGCGCATGTAACGTTAAAAATCCGTAGCTCAAAGACTGATCAGCTTGGCAAGGGAGCCTTGGTTCGCCTCCAGGCGACTCAAAAGGCGGGCCCTTGCCCTGTAAAGGTTGCCAGAAAATACCTGTGTGTAAGACCAGAGTCTAGTGGCCCCTTTTTCTTACATTCCGATGGTTCTGCCCTCTCAAAGCAACAGTTCACGAGGGTCATGCGCAAGGCAATTGCCGCCATCGGGCTTCCCCAGGAGGAGTACGCCGCACACTCCTTTCGCATTGGGGCGGCGACCACCGCCGCCCATATGGGTTTACCGGCAAAGAATTATGGACATGGGGCACTGGAAATCTAACGCATACCGGGGTTACATCCGGAAGCCCTTCTAAATTCCCCTCAGCTTTCCCCCTGGCACTCCTCCTGATCTGGTTCCCCGATTCTCTCATTTCAGGTACTGGTGTGGTTCGACTGTGGATCCTCGGCCACAGCATCGTATATTGGGCAAAGCGGCGCACAGAACAAAGGGGCTGGGATAAGGAGCTACGGCTACCCAGCAGGGTCAAATTGTCATGGATCGCCAGGAGGGGTATGCGTTGGGAGGAGTTTTTTCCCAGTTGTATCCAGGAAAATCGCTGCCGAGGGCCTACCCAGTGCCTTGATCATCCAACTGGGCGAGAACGACCTGGCGTATAGAAAAGGGGTGGATTTGATGTGGAACATTATTAATGACTTGGAATTGTTGGAGGCATCCCATGAAAGCTTTACAATAATTTGGTCATCTTTGCTGGAAAGGCAATGTTGGCGGGATGCAGAGAAACCCGTGGCAGTGAATAAAGCTAGGAGGATTGTGGAGCGCACGGTGGCGCGTAGAGTGGCCGCATGGGGCGGTCGGGTCATTCAGCACCCATGCATACGGTTTGACAAGGAAATGCTTTATCGCTGGGATGGCGTGCATCTATCTGATGCTGGCAATGATATTTGGTTGGCAGATATTTTTCAAGGCGTTAGGGATTGGTTACAGGTCTGAGGGTATTGGCGGCGAGCCGGCTTGCGGCTCGGTGGCGGTAGGCATTGGCCGGGGTATTATCATGCAGATGAGGTTGGGGGGGAGGAACGCCATCACCTCCCCCAATGCTTGAAGGGTAGTTCGTTAAAGGACTCCGAGGGGCGACGCCTCATCCGAAACCTACGGAGGCTAGGGCCTAAAGCGCGCCCCCGAGCGGTAACCCCTCGGGGAGCGCCTAGGGATATGCATCTCGGGTGGCTCCCCCTGTTGGTGTTTAACCCTTCCCGGTCAGACCGGATAGTCGGTTAGGGCCAATGCCTAAAGCCAATACCCTTCTTTCCTGTAATCAATAAAGTTGTGGCCATTTTCGCCCATTAACCTAAAAACTCTGTGTCCGTTGTCTTCATTTATTCCACCTGTGGGGGGGGGAGGGAATAGCCACACAATGCCCCTTCCGACCTTCAGGAGGAGGGGGGGTTGTGGGATCACGACCCCGCCCACACTTGCTCTCGCGAGGCTGGCGTCAGCCTCGCGGGAGACAGGGATTCCCTCAATTAGCATACCCTGTGGCGCCAGCCAATCGGCTGGCGGCAGGGGCGGGCCTTCGTAGGGCCACTTAAGGTCAGGGCAGCCCCTGGCTCGCCACCTTTCTTCCCTGGAGACGACGCGGTTTCCCACCCACCCGCCCTTTAGGTTTTGCCACTGACCTTGCTATGGGCTTCGGCTGGTCGCCGCAAGGGGCCTGGTAGGAGTTTTTCCATTTGGCTAATTGGCTGGTTTGGTGAGCCACTTGGTTTTTTTCGCCTACCTCGTAGCAAATCGTCACAACTCCCTCGGTTTTGGCGGTAGGCATTGGCCGGGGTATTATCATGCAGATGAGGTTGGGGGGGAGGAACGCCATCACCTCCCCCAATGCTTGAAGGGTAGTTCGTTAAAGGACTCCGAGGGGCGACGCCTCGTCCGAAACCTACGGAGGCTAGGGCCTAAAGCGCGCCCCCGAGCGGTAACCCCTCGGGGAGCGCCTAGGGATATGCATCTCGGGTGGCTCCCCCTGTTGGTGTTTAACCCTTCCCGGTCAGACCGGATAGTCGGTTAGGCCCAATGCCTAAAGCCAATACCCTTCTTTCCTGTAATCAATAAAGTTGTGGCCATTTTCGCCCATTAACCTAAAAACTCTGTGTCCGTTGTCTTCATTTATTCCACCTGTGGGGGGGGGGGAGGGAATAGCCACACAAAAAACTATATAGTCTTCCCCTCACTGGCAGATTCCTTTTGACTGGATCTTTTATTCCCTGTAGACCCAAGTGCATGAGTGTGTGGTTCTATGGCTTCAACTGAAAAGTCTCACGAGTGTTTTTGAAAAATTCATGACCTTACCATTAAATATTCCCCACTTCTGAGATTTCATAGAATGGGATTTGGGTACCATGCAATCGCATGCCCGTGCGTTGAAGAACTGGGCCTGGAGTATTGGATTTCTGCAGTGTGTGGCTCATTTAGGTGATAAAAAAGAAAGTGTGGGACACATCTTCAAGACAACTTGTCAATGTAAGGATAGTGTTCCTGGGTCAATCTCATAAAATGACCAGAACTGGATGGTGGGAGACAGGATGGAATCACACATCCTAAGAACATGAGAAGGGTGACCAATTACTTCTATTTGTTCTTTCTTCATTTGTTCTTTCTTGCAGACATCACTTGATCCAATGAATCATTTTGCTGAGACCATGGGAAGATGTACACCAAATATATGAAGTACTGTGAAAGTAGAGATGGCACCGTGATGGTGACTTACCCAAGGCATTCTTGGCCGAGCAAGATTTTGAACCCAGATCCAAATTCCACATTCTAAATTAGGGATGGAAATCCTTTGGGCCTTCAAATGTTGTGGAACTCTCATCAGCTCCAGCCAACATGGCCAATGATCAGGGATTATTGGAGTAGTAGACCAAGAGCATCTGAAGTGTTACAGGTTCTCTACTCATCCTCTAGACACTCTACAACATTGGCTGCTAGTTGCCTGTGGTGAGAAGAGGTTGTGGGTCCACTCATTTGGTACACATGGGCTATTGATTTATTAAAGGCTATACTTAAGATTTGCCAGTCCATATTTTCTATATTACCAATTTATTACATCTAATCATCTTATGTAGCTTAGGTGGACACGGGGTCCAAGGGGGAATGTTATTACATTAGTAACACTGGAATACTCAGCTCAGTAATTGTGTTAATTTTTAGTATGTGCCTTAAGTTCATTTTCAGTGAGTGCTCTCCAGTTCATGAAAAAGGCTAGAGGCTGCCTCTATTTGCAGACTGTTCATTCCTCTCATGAATGTACCTTCTTTAAACCAAGGTGTCCCAATCTCTTTAAGGGTTACAGGGAAGCCATGCATTACATCTGATCATTTGCATTACCATTTTTATATTCTTTTCCCAGTCCCATGAGAGATGTGTTTCTATGCTGCTAAAATCAGCTGTTGGAAAACCATGAATGTATAACAAATGTAATACACAAGAGGGACATGCAGAACTGATTTAAAAGTTTTATATCTGTTTAAAAACTTACTTCTGTTTTATACTTATTTTTCTCATATATATATATATATATATATATATGAGAGACTTAGTTTTAGCTTGATTTTGTCTCCTTTTTTTTGTATGCCATTTGGATGGTGGTTTCCTGTACAGGCTCCTTTTGGTCAGCCATACTCTATTCAAGGGACCTTAAGGCACTCAAACAGGTCAATGAATTCTTCTCTTTATGCACTCCCCCAACAGCTAAGAGTAGGTGGAACAATCATGAGGTCACACCTCTGTCAATCTTAACACCTGTCAATCTTAACATCTGCGGGAAAGAGGAGACCTTTCAGATATTTGAGTCCAAAGTCACTTAGGGATTTAAACAATAATGTGAGCACCTTGAATTGGGCCCAGAAACAAATTGGCAAGCAATGCGGCTGCTCTGGAACATGGGTTATGTGAGTTTTAAATAGAATCCCAGTCGATAAACTGACCGGTGCATTTTGGACCAGTCGAAGCTCCTGAATTATTTTCAAGAACAGCCCAACATGGAACATGTTTCAATAATCCAGTGTGGGATTCATGGCCAAGTCATTTCTGTCCAAGAGAGACCATAGTGGGCAAATCAACCTGAGTCTTCATTGACAATGTTGTGTCCAGGAACAACCCCAAGCTCTTCTCTTGATCACTGTAAATTACTTGATATTACTGAGTAAGTTGAAGCACAGTAAGAGAACCCAATGGAGGATGTGAGAGGCATATCTGAACCTTGAGTGTCTTTATGAATGGAGGGAGGGAAAGAGCTGTAGTGTATCCTAAGAAAAGTTGTGACACCAGAAAAAAATAATCGAGGAAGCACAGAAGGGCCAATTTCAGTTGGTAGGTGGGGAGAAGCTTTGTCTCAGCTGTTAGATTTCCAGAAAAAACAACAACATATCATTTCTATGTGCAAAGTCCCTTTCCTTCAAGTAGGTGAAGGGATCTAGCAACAGAAGATGATATGAAAGGTGAGCTTCTTATGTGGGGAGTGTTCACCCACAGATGACAGTTATGTACTGAAGTTCTCACCCTGGGCCAGCAGGGGGATACTGTATAGTTTTCACTCAGGTCTGCATATGCAAATAAGGGATTGAAAGTGACGTTCAGTGATTTGATAATTACAGAAAGTGGTTACTGTTGCATTCTAGTGGAGCTCTATATAAGCAGACAGGCTGAACCCTTCAGTTCAGTTCTGTTCTTGCCTGTGAATAAACAAGAGATGTTTGAAGAATCGCTGTGTCGTCTGATATGTTCACCCACAACTTAACAATGCCTATGCCTATGAGGACCTTTCCACATGCAGCTATTTTATTTGGGCAAAAATGGCTATACTGCCAACAGTAAGGGAAAAAATCATGGTGGCGAACAGCATAAAATCAGCAACAAAAATGAATTCTGAAAACAAGAAGAAAATACAGCACAATTGGTCCCTCATTCAGGGAAGAGTAATGCCCTCAGCAAATAAGTAACTAATGGCACAATCCTATTCATGACTACTCAAAAGTAAAGCCCATTGAGTAAAAGGCTATGACGCCTTTGTAACTATCAGTTTCAGTTCTTTAAAGTCTTCTGTAAAACAGAGAGACACTGAGTAATACAAATGGAGCATAAGTACTATTTTTTTCAGGAAACAAGTACATGTAAGGAAAGCTAATCCAATAACCCAAGATCATTCTCCAATTTGACTTTAGATGCTGCCAAGTATAATGTCATATTCACTGAGCCAGAGGGGGAGCCTTTTAATGTCTTTTAATGCCTAATTTGGAAACAATAGCATAGCAGGGCCTTTGAAATTATTGACTTCTAGGGAATGCTCAGGACCACGCTGCCATAACGTTTTCATTCTGTTTGACATCAGTGGGTACATTAACAAGAAAGTTAATTATGGATGCAAAAGAGCTGAGTTGAGTCAAGCTATGGACACTGCTGTCCATAGTTTAGGTTGCCCTGAGGAATTATGTTCCACGTCCTGCTGATGAATGAGTGAGCCAAAATTCACATTTCTGCCATTAGAAAAGAAAAGAACAAAATGCAGATATGATTCTGAAAGCCCTTTTCAGGTGTGTGAGAAAAATAGGGTTCAAACTGATTGGGATTCCTCTAGGGGAAAGTGGTCATTGACCCATTCTACCCTGCCTCCCACTGACTCTGAACAGAATACTTTTAGTTTTAATTAATGTAATGAGGAAATAAAATCTTAACTGAGAGGGCTGGATTACATTTACTTGGCTTTCATTGCCTGAATGCCTGGCGTCTTAAAAAACGTATTATTCACACGTTGCTAATGGTATGCACACTGTTAATTATCCCAACACATCTAATTGCTGTTTTCTTAAATAACTACTAGGCCATATGTAAATGATCTTAAAAGCATTAACATTTCATTGTGTGAAAAATTAGAGCAGCTAACAGATTGGGTGATAGAGCACACAGATTGTACACATTGAGGGGGGGGGATGAGGCTGAGTTGTTGACGGTGAGATTGAAATGTTAAATGCTTGAAGAGAAGCTGGCAACCTCTGACCCATCTGGGTGAAATTGAAGTTGGTTCATTAAAGCTTCATTTAGGGAAAGACTGGCTTAGCCAACAGCCTGCAATGTCCTCCCCTTTCATTTTTTAAGACCGCCACTCCACTGAGCCATGACCAAACGCTGATTGGATTGTCATTGGCCAAATGCACATTGTCCAGCAGATAATACCCTCCCCACAAACCTTATCAGATAACTGGGTTTACTCCGCAATGACAATAGCTCACCTAGAAAAGGACAATGATTCCTTCCTCAAAGAGATTTTCTTTTTGCCATGAAAGAATAATTCATCGTTCAGGATCAGACCTGTACAATTTCCATTCAACACAGTAATTTCTAGTGACGTAAAATTATTCCAGATCAATGGCTATCAAGAAGTGATCCTTTATGAGTTTGTTGGTCATCCCCAAGTTGATTCAAGGATACATTCTTACACACGTCCTATGGAACACAGAAAGAAAGCTGGGCTTAACTTAATATTGTCCACTCTGACTGGCAGGGTATCAGGCAGAGGGTCTTTCCTATTACCTGGCATCCAATCATTTTAAAAGGCAAGCAAATAATAATAAAAAACCCTACAATCTTAGAGATGTAAAGCAAGTGCTCTGCCACTGAACTGTTTTTTTTCTAATAAAAAATAAAAATGTGCATAAAAATGCACATATTGGTGAAAATAGCCTACAAAAACTTGCTGTATTCTACTAAGATTTACCCAACAAGTAGATTCACTGAAATTAACTTAGTCATGTTCGTTAATTTCTTTTTAATTTTTTTAATTAATTTTCCAAATTTATAACAAATATCACATACTAAAAAGAGAAAGAAAAAAGAAAAAAGAAAAACATACATATAAACACACAATCCTTCTAGAATCCAATTTAGTTTTCATTGTAAACTGACTTCCTCAAATCCCCCCTAACTGAATTCCACTGTATCCCCTTGCAACAGTTTTCCAATATTTTCTTTGTAACAAAATTTACTCCTTCCAATTACTATCTTTACTTCTTTTCATAATTTATAAACCCATAATGTTTTACAGTTTAATCATATTCTATTCCTTAGCCAAATTGGTACTTTCAAGTAGCTTCTACTTGTCTTATACAGTGGTACCTCGGGTTACATATGCTTCAGGTTACAGACTCCGCTAACCCTCGGGTTAAGAACTTTGCTTCAGGATTAGAACAGAAATTGTGCTCCGGTAGTGCGGCAGCAGCAGGAGGCCCCATTAGCTAAAGTGGTGCTTCAGGTTAAGAACAGTTTTAGGTTAAGAATGAACCTCCGGAATGAATTAAATACTTAACCCGGGGTACCACTGTATTACAATATTTAACTAAATAGTCTTTAAATTTCATCCATTGCTCTTGGCGTTCCTCTTCTTTCTGATCACGGATTCTTCCAGTAAGGTCGGCCAGCTCTAATAAGTCGAACATCTTCATCTGTCATTCTTCTACTGTTGTATCCATTGCGATTTCTAATTTTAACTAATAAGATTCTTGCTGCGGTGGTGGCATACAAAAAAATCTAACATCCTTTTGGGGCATTTCCAATCCTATTATTCCAAGTAGAAAGGCTTCTCGTTTCTTAATAAATTTATATTTCAACATTTTTTTCAATTCATTATAAATCTTTTCCCAGAAGTCTTTCACTTTAGGACACGTCCACCACATATGATAAAAGGTACCTTCTTTTTCTTTACATTTCCAACATAAATTATCACTTGTATGGTAGATCTTTGCTAATTTTACTGGGGTTAAGTACCATCTATACATCATTTTCATAATATTTAGTCATGTTCATTAATTTCAAAGGATCTATTCCGAGTCAAACTTAGTCAAGTCCCACCCATTATAATGGGGGAAATTGCTTTTACAAAAATAATATGCAAAATGTGTAGGTTATGTGTATATAAATCCTTTTCTTTTCTTGCAATTTAATCTTTATTGATTTTAAATATTGAATCCATTCACCACAAAAAGAACCAGAGGGGGAAAAAATCACATCAAATACAAAAAACAATTCCATACATTGAGACTTCCGTCCTTTGTTTCCTTTTTGACTGATTATTGTATTACTTTTAACTTATCATAAATTATCTATAATCTTTGTAGCATATAACATTGCAGAAGTTAATCAAAGCATGCCAAAGGTTGTGTATATAAATTCTCATGAGGACTTCTAAAAATAAAATAAAATTGCAAGCTGATGTGGAAGTCTGGAGAACTGAGCCAAAGGTTGGAAAAATTAGAAACCGAGAAACTGAAATAGATGTATCCACCCACCCCTGGTGCACACATGAAAAACTATGAAGAATGCCTACCAGCTTCCCCCATCCTGGTGACCTCCACTTGGACTGCAACACCTATCAGCCAGAGCTAGCAAGGCCAAATGCTCAGGGATATGATGGGAGCTGTTAACCCCAAACACCTGGAGGAAGCTAGGTTGGAGCAGTCCGTCTCCTAAAAACCTTTAGTTTCCCATTCGGCCAAGGGAAACACTTGGTATTTTACTTCTAGTTCAATCTTCCCTTCAGGGGAAAGGCTGGATTGACAAAAGTGTGTTTTGAACTTGCATCAAGTGTATTTCTTGATGTATTGCAACCTGACAAACTACTCCGAAGCTTTTAAAAGGCAAAGCCTATTAGGGCCTTTTGAGAAAATAATGTTGCAATGTAGTGCACTTTCTTAACTCCTGGGACACCAAATATAATGAAGCAATATGTGTGGCCCCTGGGAATGCATTACATTTGTCCCATACTCTCACCTATCCTTTTAAATATTTTCCCCCATGAATCACATAGCCCACCCTAACTTAAATAATATCCATCAATTGCTGAAATGAGTGTTCATGCTCTCTGCTTTACTGCCTTTTATGAAAAAGACTTGGTTACTGGGGCCATCACTCTAAAATGATATTATTCCAGGAGCAAATGTGATCTTGGAGACTCCAAATTCCAATGAAACCCATTTAAACTTGACAATAGAAATTAAGTTCTTAGATCTCAGACTTCCTGGATAAGAAACTGATGGGAGCTGTTAAGATTCTTGGACAGCTGCTCCGTGTGGTGAGTCAATGAACTGCATGTGACAGCTTCTTAATTATCTTCAGGTCCTGGACTGACTCCATCTACCATCGCACTGGCTGGCCATTGGATCCTCCTCAACAGGAAGGAGTATGAAACTTCCTGTTCCAATTGAGTCTTCCTAGAACAACATAGTTTTCTTGACGTGTTCCTGTATCTTTAGTTATACTTTGGCCCTGACTTCTGGCTTGCTTCTTGGCCTTGCCTCCTGATTTGTTGCTTGGTCCTGACTTTTTATTCAGTTCTGATTACTTACCTTGTCTCATAGTGCCTGATTCCTGGCTCACCTCAGACAAAGTTCCATAAACTCCAGCATTCTGCTTCTAATGGCAGGCTGCGAGATGCTTCTGGGAGGGTTTCAAACAAGTAATGAAAGTAACCGTCCACCCCTAGGTCACATTCAGGATCTGGTATGCAGAAGGAGGCTCTCTTTGAACTTGGAGGGTTTTAGTTATCATATTTAACAATAATTGAGTTCCCCAATCACAAAGGATTTCTTTTTAAAAGTCACCAAAGATGGTTTCTGTCACCAAATCCTGTGGCTATGTTTTCCTTTAGTTAATAGTACATAATGTGAAAAAGTCAAAAAAAATTGTCTGCTCGTCAGTTTCTTTGACAGATCCCAAGTTCTAAAAGAATTCTATTTGTGCATTCCTCAAACTCCTGTGCATTCCTCACAGAGAAGCAGTAATAGCTTAATCCTGAATATCCAACAGGTAAACTCAGTTTGAAATGCTATACAAGGTTACCACTGAGTAAGTCTCATGAAATGTAACATGACTTCCTTCTGACTTTATGGATGAACTCTGAACAGAGCAGCTTAAGTCTACTCCATGCAGGATTTAATGATGTGCAATCATAACTCCATTGCACTCTATTTTGCGTGGAAATAATAATAATAATAATAATAATAATAATAATAATAATAATATGCATTTTGGATACACTTGTTCAATGAAATGTGCCTTTTCCCTAATATATACATACTGTATAACCTTTGTGCACTTTTTTTGAACCAAAATGGCATCTCAAAATCTGGATTAGGGCACCATCCAGCTGTTAGTTATCCAGTGTGGAATGTCAAATCAGATTGGTCCAATGTGTAAAGTGGATGGATTCCTCTCTCCTCCCTTGCAGAAATGAAAAGGATGATACTGCTGGTCTTATTATTATGCTATTTAAATTCAGTTATCTTATGCTCAAAGCAACAGTTACCTTGGGAGATGGTGGGCTCTTCTTCCTTGAAGGTTTTCAAGCAGAAGTTGGCTAGGCATCTGTCATGTATGATGTAGCTGAGATTCCTGCATTGCAGGGGGTTAGACTACATGATCCTCCTGGTCCCTTCCAACTCTTCAGTTCTAGGATTCAAGGATTGTTACCGAATACTCAGGACAATTTCTCATGACTGACACTTTATTTTTTAGCAAGAAGGTGCATCCTAACTTATTCAGAAAACAACAAGCACACAGGAAATTGTTTCTGCTGCCTGTCACAACTTTTACCTGAAGAAACTGAATCCTATGAGAGCAAGCTTTCATTTACAATGGATACTCAGTCATAATGAATAGCAAATTACAGCTGATAGAAGTGAGGTTGGGGTGGGGGAATTTGCAGACAGGGTCATATATCATTGAAAAAGCTCCTGCAAAACATTATTACACAAGGAAAAAAAATCAATTATCCAAACGTAGGCATATGTCAAACAAACAATAAAACCATAAAGGTCATACTGAAATCAAACAATGTCATGAATAATTATGGGGGTAAGAAATCCCACAAGAATTCCTTTTGTTTCCTATAAAAGCAAATTTGTATCTCTTCTGCTTGTTCAGTGTAACAGCCAAGCCAAAATAATTGGGGAGAGCAGAAATCAAAGGATATTTCAATTTGTTTCTTTAAAAATAAAATAAACAATTTACAATACTTTTTTGCATTAAAGTATCATGTTTCATTCATCATGAGTCAAATAATCCAATTTGTTTTCCAAAATAATAAAGCAAAAGCAGAATGCTTTTTTTTTAAAAAAAAAAATCGCCCTCATTACACACTTGGGAGGTGCTGTATGGTGGATATTATAAGTGATTGCCGCCTAAGTCATGCCTAGAGTAGACACATTGAAGTCAATGGACTGAATTTTTGGATTAAAATGTGTTTCTGTGGGATATTCATATTTCCTTGAAAATAATTTAGTTTGTGAAAATACTCATTTTTTTTTTTTACACTTTTCAGTAGAGTTGTTTACTTTGGCTGTTTGCTTCCCACCCCTGTCCCATTAGTCAGGTGGGTGATCCCATGGAATAAAGGATCCATATAGTAAACAAAATGATGTCACTATTCCACATCTGATTGATAGTGTCAGCTCGCATTTGTAAATAAAAGTATGTGCTTCAATAAAACCTGCATGGTATCTCGCAAGATGCAAACAGAGGCACCTGAGAATGAGGGTGAGGGGGATTTAAATGAGTAGGTGAGTAAGGAGGGCTGAAAAATCATCCAAAAGAAGAAATTCTTTTGTTTTAATAAAATGCAAAAAAATAGTCCAAGCAATGGTTTCTAAATGTGAACCACAGGCAGAAGTAATTTTAGAGTTGTTGGAGTCCAGCTTGCAGATGACCCGGGCGACAAATCCTGCCTGTGCACATTTTATGCATTGCATCAACATTGCACAAGTGATTATCACTTCACCTAAAAATTTATTGGCACAGACACTGACTTCAAATGACAAAAAATAAAACCTCGAACCACCTTGCACATACCACCATCAGCAGTGCGTGGTGCATGTACGTTAAATGGCAGAGGTTCCTGATATTAGATATGAAAGTGAGGATGCCTCCTTTCTCACATGGTGCTTAAACATACACACAACATCTATGACTGATGCTACTATGTGTGTGTGTACATAGTCTCGCCAGAGTGGTGTATGCTCTAGTTATCTCTCGCTTGAACAACTGCAATGCGCTCTGTGTGGGGCTACCTTTGAAGGTGACCGGGAAACTACAACTAATCCAGAATGCGGCAGCTAGACTGGTGACTGGGAGCGGCTGCTGAGACCACATAACACCGGTCTTGAAAAACCAACATTGGCTCTCAGTACATTTCCGAGCACAATTCAAAGTGTTGGTGCTGACCTTTAAAGCCCTAAACAGCCTCAGTCCAGTATACCTGAAGGAGTGTCTCCACCCCCATTGTTCTGCCCAGAAACTGAGGTCCTGCGCTGAGGGCCTTCTGGCGGTTCCCTCACTGCGAGAAGCCAAGTTACAGGGAACCAGGCAGAGGGCCTTCTTGGTAGTGGCACCCACCCTGGGGAACACCCTCCCACCAGATGTCATGGAGAAAAACAACTATCTGATTTTTAGAAGACATCTGAAGGCAGCCCTGTTTAGGCAAGCTATTAATTTTTAATAGGTTATTGTATTTTAATATTCTGTTGGAAGCCGCCCAGAGTGGCTGGGGAAACCCAGCCAGATGGGTGCGGTATAAATAAATTATTGTTGTTGTTGTTGTTGTTTGTTACACACACCCAGGCCCCACTATCCACACATTCACTATCTGAAAATTCACTTATAAACACATAAATAATTATACCCAAATTTCACTATACACTCCAGATATTCCACTATTCGGACAGCCAACTTCCTGTGCTTTGCTGTTTTGTGGCAGCCATTTTAAGGCAGAAACCACAGAGAGTGAAAGGGGGAACAAGATCAGATGAATCAGGGAGCAGGAGATAACAGACAATTTTTTCTCCACTGTCTCTCTTTCGCCAGTAGTGGTTAAGAACGGTGGACTCGTAATCTGGTGAACTGGGTTCACTTCCCCACTCCTCCACATGCAGCTGTTGGGTGACCTTGGGCCAGTCACACTTCTTTGAAGTCTCTCAGCCCCACTCACCTCACAGAGTGTTTGTTGTGGGGGAGAAAGGGAAAGGAGATTGTCAGCTGCTTTGAGACTCCTTAAGGGGAGTGAAAGATGGGATATCAAGTCCAAACTCTTCCTCCTCCTCTTCCTCCTCCTCCTCCTCCTCCTCCTTCTCCTCCTCCTCCTCCTCTTCTTCTTCTTCTTCTTCTTCTTCATCTTCACAGCAATTTCAGGAAGAAACCATAGAGAGTGAGGGGAAAGAGATCAGACAAATCCCTCATTAGAAATATTCCGTAGGAAATAATGGACATTGTGGACTCATTATGCAAACGCTCACCTAATGAACGGTTTCCATGGAAGTCATTGCATTCAGTAATCAGGACCTGTGTGAATATTGCCATTTAAACTTCAGCACATATTCTGTTTCTTAAACGTAGGGTGTGAATGAGCTTGGAGCTATCACTGATTACAGTAATGGAGTGAACCTGAATTAGCTGCATCGGCAGGTCACTGCACAGTACTGTACACAGGAACAGGATGGGAGCTGGATTACTTGTGAGAGAACTGCCATCTAAAAGGGCTCAGTCAGTTATAGTGACTTTCCCCAAGGCTGAACTGAGTGTGTTCGATCAAAGGCCTTCTAGTGAATTAACCTGCATGTTCACTCCACCGGAACACTGACAGATAAGGTGAGACTTTGAGGGGCTGCTTGGCTCAGTTAAAGCCATTTGGTACAATTCCCCAGACATTCTTAAAGTCAATCAATATATTACGCCCAATGTAGAATTTTGGACTTTACCACCTCAAATGGTGGGTAGGGTCATTTCAAGTCCTCTGACATGTCAACAGAAAACATCCCTCAGTGAGGCTGGCCAACACTTCAGAAACAGAAAGGAGAACTCTCTCCCTGATGTGTGGTAGGTTACTGCATAGAAAAAGCTTTCTATTTGGGAATAACTGTAAAATATGCAACCTCTCGCATACAATCTGTAGTCCAGAATGCATTCCCCATATTTTTGAGAACAGCTGCATTCCACGCTCCCTGGGTTTATATTACAACTTGAATATAATGAAATCTATTCAACAACTTTGACAGAATGATCTGTTTTTAATCGGACCATGGAACCTTCCTTTCACAGCCCTTTACTGTATATTGCATAAATATATATGGGGAAATCCTTCTTCCCATTGAGGGTAAGCTGTGCTCCATTCGATTTCACAGATATCATCTTTTTTGAGTGGTGAAGGAGAAATCAGTAAAATCTTAGGGCGCTATTATGAACTCCAGATCTGAAGAATTCATAACAATGGGAGCAATGAAAGTGGTGATTTAGATGAGGCTCTATGGTCACAGGAAAGTCCAAAGGACTATTAAAAAATAGATATAGAGAAGCAAGATCTTGTAAAAAAAGAAGAAAAGAGCTCCGGAATAGATTAAAGGTTTCACAAAATAGCTGGCTGACCTTTAGGTACACTAACCAGTCAGTCACTCCTGTGATCTCATAGGCTTTCAGCCAATTTGGAAAGGATTGATCAAATTTGCATGACACAGTCCTATTTAAGTAAACTTTCTTGTGCTCCCCTGATCTTTCTCTTTGTGGCATCTGTTGGATAGCCTTTGAACCTCCAACATCAAAATACCACTGAATAAATGTGCAGTCCTTCAGATGAAAAATGAAAAGAAAGGCCTGCTTTAATTCTTGACACGTTAGAGCTGCCATTAAGTTTGCTAAGAGCAAGCACTCCAAACAATGGAGAAAGAGTCAAGGAACTTCATGTATACCTTCAGGGAGCTGGGTGGCGTATATGTGGTGCCAATAGCTACAAAAGCCTAAATGCTGAGTGTTATGTTATGAAACGCAAATGCTAAAAACATATTGGAGGAAAAGGTTATATATCACCAGGAGGCTGAAATTTCAATGACATCACATGTTGGTTGTGTATTAAATGTTTCAATGAAATAATTATGGGGCAGCTTTCAACACTTTCTGAGTTGTGGTGCCTTACCCTTTTTAATAGAACCTTATAATATGCTCCCCAGAAACCTAAATGACAAAGACCACCACTGTCAGAGCAGAAGGATTTATAGAGAAGGCAAAGTCTAAACTTATATATAAAAAATGTCTACTTGCTTGGGGAAGATAGACAGTGGATAGGCCTAAAAGGTACAGTATTCCTTTTATGCAAGACAGCATCTTGCATAAAATTAGGGGCTGTCATGCATGCTGGTGTATCCCCCACCATCCCTGCATTCACATCCAAGTCCACAGGGAGGAATCACATGGATGCCTTCTTGCATATAGTTGTATGCACATGAGCTTCCTGTCTGCTTGGAGACAGGCAGGCAGGTCATGTATCCATAGCAGTGACCAGAGGAGGAATGATCTCTGTGAGGAATGCAGAGAGAAGAAATGCCATGGGGCATCTGCGGCAACAAAACCAGATGCCTCCATTTGCAACCAGCTGCAACCAAATATGTTTCTACAGCCACAGCAAGTGCTTCAACCTTCCAACCGTTTATGTCAGCAGTAAGGCTTGTTGGTCCTACTTCTTGATTCAATGTGTCAGTGTTTCTTTGGAATAGAGGTAGAGTACTGTGCTCATCTAGTTGGGAGGTAGGCTGTACACTAGCTGTAGTTTCAAAGCCATCTTCAAGGGCAGTGCCACAGAGAGTGGGAGCCTAACAGTGCATAAATGAAGACCTTTGCGTGACTTTAGATTCAGGTAGGTAGCCGAGTTGGTCTGATGCAGCCAAAAGAAATTAAAAATTAAAAAAGTGTCCAGTAGCACCTCACCTTAGAGATCGACTAAGTTTGTTCTGGGTATAAGCTTTCGTGTGCATGTATCTGTAGAAGTGTGCATGCCCACGAAAGCTTATACCCAGAACAAACTTAGTTGGTTTCTAAGGTGCTACTGGACAATTTTTTTAAATTTATGTGACCTTGAATTGCTTCCCATTTATTGTGCTAGAAGAGGAAGGCGAAATCTGATATACAATGAACAGGCTGTGATCTACAATTTAGAATTCTTTTCTGGTGTGCCAATTAGCTGCAAGTGCTCCAATGCACACCCAGCGGTCCTAGATGTAAACGATAGCCTGTTCACATCTATGGAGTGGTCGGAAGCTTGCAGTGGAGCATTCAGACATGCACAAACTCCATGTGCACTATGCACGTATACTTTCCCGGTTCCCAGGGATTATGCTGAGAACAAGCTTCTCTCATGGATCATTTTCCTCATTGCACTTTTTGCTTTTAGGAAGAGTACTGTACAGGGTGGAACTCCCACATCATGTCCCTTGAGCAGATCTGCACATGTACCTTCAAAATGAATGGATGTCAGTTTTACCTATTGGATGCTACTCTCATTCCTGACAAACCCAAACCCATTGTTTCTGGCTCATAATCATTTGGTTCTCAAGTGTATTACCTCTGACTGATTCATCATAGCTAAGATTTTTGAACACCAACATGATTTCTTAATAGACAGACAACCCTGTTTTTTTGTAGAATTATAATTCTACAGAACAACATGGTAAGCATTTTCTTTACAGCAACAACTCTTTAGTTCTTTAATCTCTTTCTCTCTCTTTCTCTCCAGCACCTCCCCGCCTCCCCTGGTCTTCTGCACTGCAGATGCCAGATTGTCTCTTCTGCATACAGGTAGCTTTCCTCTGCTATTCAGATTTAATTCAAATGCAATTGACTGTGACCATGCTTACGGTAATAAGATTACTCATATATGTATCTCCAAAACACTCCAACCTCGGTAATACAGATGTATTAAAGGTTCATAAAAGTACACTACTGAGTTCACAGAAAAGATTTCAAATAATCTTTCCTTAGGAGGCAGTCAAAGGATGGAAATGAAAGGAGACTATTTTTGAGGCAGCAGCTGACTGTAAGAAAGTAAAGTTGATTCAAGGTGAAAATCTATCATTCTACTTTCCAATTTCCTCAGGGACGCCTGGCACATCTTTATTTGTCACTGGGGATGCTTATGAAATTCTCCCCATCTGAATCTCCCCCCCTAGATCTTGAGTTTCCATAGAAGCTGAATGTGTTTGTGGAGCTGCACCAATATATCAGCAATTTTCCATTGTTCCATTGCTGTTTCCTCTTCTCCTCATTTCTACTTCTGAGAACGTCTAGCTTGCCACAGCTTTTAGCTCAGTACTGTCTACACCAACTGGTATGATCTTTCCAGGATTTAAGACAGCATTCTTGCATGCTTGCAAGCAGTTCTCTATTTCTTTTGGAGTTGGGCTGTGTTTCCATTGCCTGGGCATGCAAACCATAGTCCTCCTGATGCCTTAACCAGTCACATATTGTTGAGCTGCTTTGACAACTCTAACACCAATCTCAGGACCAGTAGGAGCCTCCAGTAACTCATCTGCTGAAGCTGTGTTGCTTCATCTCTTGAAAGGACATGAGTTGTCTTGAATGGAAGCGAGGCAAATCTGGAGACCCATCAAGCTGAACTCATCTCACCAACTATGTAGGGCAGGCCATCCAAAGCATGGCAAAAGGTGTCTTTCTGCCTCTCTGGCTGCAAAAACAGTTGGGTTATTCAACACTGGGCCAGTCACCCAACATGGCCTTTGGCTTTGTAAGTCACATCTGGTGGACACCAGATGAAGAAACTCAGCTATTAGGGCTAGGAGAGATCATGAGTCTCACAAGCTGCTACAGGGAGTAGTGGGACATGTGAAGAATTGGTCTGACTTGGAAGAATAAAGTCCTTATACATTCTGTAGGTCACACACAGAAGGCCTCGGTTTGATGGGACTGTATGGATTCAACATAGATTCTTTTGTTTGTTCCAGTGGGAGTTTGGGAAGTGTGGTGAACATCTCGTTAGATCTCAGTGAGAGTATGGCTTATGCCAGCTGCTGCTTGCGTTTTACAGAACTAAATTGACAACACAAAAAGCATAATTTGCTTGCATCATTAAGAGTTACAGTTTATCTTGTTAAATTAGAAAGGGAAAAAATTCTACCTTTCTGCTCTGAGAAACCTGCCTTCCACCTCTGGAATGTAGCTGATGGAGGAAATTCTTCAAAGACAGACGGGATCATGTTAATTATTAAGGTCATTGTGATAAAAATAACTCCAGTTGTATAACAGAGCTCTTTACAGTAGTGAGATTTATGATGGGAATTATTAACTCTAGCGGCTATTTTATCTTAAAGCACTGTGCATGAAATAGGGTGACCTTTTATCTGTTACCTGTTGGGTTTACCATGTCTAAGAGTTTCAGATTGATGACTCATTCTCCCTAGCCAATTGCATTACATATTCTGCTTGTGCCCTGTTTGCTATGCTGGGGGACTTGTTTGCACAAGAAAGTGTGGCGAGGGCCTGATGATATGTGATACTTTGGAATTTTCTGAATCCTCAAATAGTTGGCAACAGGTCTTGATTTCAAAGCAGCTGCTGGAGGAAAAGGAGACGATTCAGAACATGTGACATGAAATAGAAGAGAATCACTACTGTAAATATTTCAGCATCTGGAATAACCAACTTATCTCTCACCTGGGTATGACGAGAGCACTGCGACTGAAGCTGAGTGTTTCAGTAGAAGCCTAATAGGCTTGGAGCAATTTGATTCTAATAAGATGTTCTTGGCTCATTATGATTAAGCTGTGGAAGTTTGGAGGTGGTGAGATATCAAGGCTTTCAAACAGCTGGATAGCTTTGCTAATGTATGGGGGAAAAATGTATTTTAGGGGCAAAGGCATACAATTTAAATGCATTTGGGAGATTCCCCCTCCCCTAACATATCTGAAACCACTGCAGACCAAAAATAGACTAAACAATCTCTCTCTCTCTCTCTCTCTCTCTCTCTCTCTCTCTCTCTCACACACACACACACACACACACACTTAAGTCTCCAAAAATATTAAAAAACTCTTGCCATCATTTACAGATTTTTTAAAAAAGATTATGTAATTTCTTCTTGACTTCCCACCCCTCCTTTCCTGTTTTTTTTTTGTTATTCCTTTTTAATAGCTGTTTTAGAACTGATATACTTTTATTACCAAAGCCCCAATATTATTAATTCTTTCAATAATCTGTTTCTTATATTTCAAATCCTGCCTGTGACTTCATGTATAGATGAAGTTTCACAGATAGTCCATCAGTGGTCTCCATTCTTCCTTAAACAATTCATCGTCATGCCCTCTTATTTTAGCAGTCAATTTCACAATTTCCACATAGTCCATCACTTTTATCAGCCATTCGTTTTTGGTTGATATTCCTCCTCCTGTCCACAATCAATCACTTTTGCTATGGGGAGTCACATACCCTTTGTACGTGATAGAGTTTGAATTGTGCATTTTGTCAGTTCTTGGCTTGATTAGGAACATAGGAAACTGCCTTACACTAAGTCAGCCCATTGGTCCATCTAACCCAGCATTGCCCACACTGACTGGCAGCAGCTCTCCAGAATTTCAGACAGGAGACATGCCCAGCCCTACCTGGAAACGTCAGCAATTGAACCAAGACCTTCTGTATGCAAGAAAGATGCTCTACCCTTAAACGACAGCCCTTCTTCAGTAGCAGAGCTTGGGACATACAGCACCCACCTGTGTAAAAATGTTCCTAATCCATCTGAATTTCTATTGACACTCCTTCAATGTTTTCTTGGGAGGTGCCTCCAAATTTACCTTAAATTTAACATCAGGTTTCATTTTGGGAGACCAGTGTAAGAATCTTGTGGTCACTTCACCATATTTGTATCTGCCTTAGCTGTTTGTCTGATTGCAACAAATTTGATGAGCTGATACATAAACCAAAAACAATAGACTTCTGGTTCTTCACCAAAACTTCCAAGGCACCATGGTAAATAATAAATAATAATTTTATTATTTATACCCCACCCATCTGACTGGGTTTCCCCATAATAAATTATATAAGTCACTGCAACATGTCTTCCCACAAAGCTCAGGCCACAAATCCAATTTAACCTTCATCATAACATAGCCATTAGTTAGCAAGAATGCTCTGGAGGAAAAACATCACAGACACTTTACTCTATCAGTTTCAGCACATTTTGTCTATTCTTTGCTTACTTGTTCACTTGGATCACCAACGCAGTTTCATAGTTTTTGAAGGATAAAATTGCTAAGATAAATGGCTCCAGTTTGACGGTAAAATGCCAAAGAACAAATCTTAAATCTTCCTGCTGCAAGCTACAGATACAATACAATTGGTAAAACAAATACCTTTATATAAGTTTTAAAATGATAATATCGTATATTATATTGCTGTCCAGATTTTGAATGGCTTACGGGTCTGAGCACCGGACAGTCAGGTACAAGGTCACATTCAGTGAAGAGTAATAGGTTGGTTCTGATGAACATCAAGAACACTGGATCCTTCATTCAGAGAGGCTTTTTGTACCCAGCTGATCCCTGCTAGGGTCCACACTTTGTTAGCTTGTACTGATAAGAGCTGAGAAAATCCTCAATTCTGGCAAAACCCAATAGCACATCATGCAAAAATTGGGCCTTGATTCTGATCCCCCTACATTGTCAACATCCTCACCTGGACCCATCAGTGGTTCATGGAAAACAGCACTTGAATCATTAAGGCTTAATACACACTTAAACCAGGGTACAGTGGTACCTTGGGTTACATACGCTTCAGGTTACATACGCTTCAGGTTACAGACTCCGCTAACCCAGGAAGAGTACCTCAGGTTAACAACTTTGCTTCAGGATGAGAACAGAAATTGTGCTCCGGCGGCAGGGCAGCAGCGGGAGGTCCCATTAGCTCAAGTAGTGCTTCAGGTTAAGTACAGTTTCAGGTTAAGAACGGACCTCCGGAACAAATTAAGTACTTAACCCGAGGTACCACTGTACTGAAAAATGTTAATGGAACTGGTGAGATCTTAGGAGAAGATCTTATGACATTTGTGGTAGGAGTACGTTCCAAATTTACAGTTCTAGACAGAATGAGAATCTTGTTTCATTGAGATTGCAAAATAAACTTGTGAGGGCGACATCATTTGTGAAGCCAGAAAACAGGAAATCTCTTACAGGAAGATTTAAGTTTTGTTCTTTGGCATTTTACAGCAGAATTGGAACCATTTGTCTTAGCAATGTTATTCTTCAGAAACCATGAAACTGTGCTAGTGATCCGAGTGAACAAATCCATTGCTGGAATTCTCTGGCTTCACAAATGTAATTGCCCTCACTGGTTTCTTTTGCAATTTCAACAAAACAAGTATATCATCCTATCCTAGAAGTGTTAATCTGGTTTGTACTCTTACCACACATGTCATAAGATCTCCTGCCCCCGAATGGATTGTGGAATAGGGATAACTTACATCAGCTTAGCATAAATTCTGCTGACTTCCTGTATTTACGCTCTGTTGGCTCCTGCTTTCCTACTTTTATAATGGCACAAATGAGCCCCTTGCAATCCTCTGTATGGTCAATCATGCATCTTCCATGAGTCAGGACTCTGCATGTCGTCAGACTTCTCATTAGCACCTGTAGCAAGGTCAGTGAATTAATTTAGCATCAAGTGAATGTTCAGTACAGTCAGTCTGACATCAATACCAGGGAAGATTCTGGAGCAGATCATTAAGCAAACAGTCTGTGAGCACCTAAAAAGGAATGCTGTGATCACCAATAGTCAGCATGGATTTCTGAAAAATAAGTCAGGTCAGACTAACCTGATCTCGTTTTTTGACAGAATTACAACCCTGGTAGATGAAGGGAATGCAGTGGATGTAGCCTATCTTGATCTCAGCAAGGCATTTGACAAGGTGCCCCATGATATTCTTGTAAAGAAGCTGGTAAAATGCGGTCTTGACTATGCTACCACTCAGTGGATTTGTAACTGGCTGACTGACCGAACCCAAAGGGTGCTCATCAATGGTTCCTCTTCATCCTGGAGAAGAGTGACTAGTGGGGTGCCACAGGGTTCTGTCTTGGGCCCGGTCTTATTCAACATCTTTATCAACGACTTGGATGATGGACTCGAGGGCATCCTGATCAAATTTGCAGATGACACCAAACTGGGAGGGGTGGCTAACACCCCAGAGGACAGGATCACACTTCAAAACGACCTTGACAGATTAGAGAACTGGGCCAAAACAAACAAGATGAATTTTAACAGGGAGAAATGTAAAGTATTGCACTTGGGCAAAAAAAATGAGAGGCACAAATACAAGATGGGTGATACCTGGCTTGAGAGCTGTACATGTGAAAAGGATCTAGGAGTCTTGGTTTACCACAGACTTGACATGAGCCAACAGTGTGACGCGGCAGCTAAAAAAGCCAATGCAATTCTGGGCTGCATCAATAGGAGTATAGCATCTAGATCAAGGGAAGTAATAGTGGCACTGTATTCTGCTCTGGTCAGACCTCACCTGGAGTACTGTGTCCAGTTCTGGGCACCACAGTTCAAGAAGGACACTGACAAACTGGAACGTGTCCAGAGGATGGCAACCAAAATGGTCAAAGGCCTGGAAACGATGCCTTATGAGGAACGGTTAAGGGAGCTGGGCATGTTTAGCCTGGAGAAGAGGAGGTTAAGGGGTGATATGATAGCCATGTTCAAATATATAAAAGGATGTCAGATAGAGGAGGGAGAAAGGTTGTTTTCTGCTGCTCCAGAGAAGCGGACACGGAGCAACTACAAGAAAGAAGATTCCACCTAAACATTAGGAAGAACTTCCTGACAGTAAGAGCTGTTTGACAGTGGAACTTGCTGCCAAGGAGTGTGGTGGAGTCTCCTTCTTTGGAGGTCTTTAAGCAGAGGCTTGACAACCATATGTCAGGAGTGCTCTGATGGTGTTTCCTGCTTGGCAGGGGGTTGGACTCAATGGCCCTTGTGGTCTCTTCCAACTCTATGATTCTATGAAAGAAAAGATGCGTATATCATAAAGAGTTCTAGAACTGATATCAGTCTCCACTTATTTCAGACCAACTGTGATCTTTGAAGAAGCCTTGTTCCATGCCCAATAAGAGTGGAACGCCTTTGCCTACTGTGGCCCATAGAATGAAGCAAAATACTGGGGAAGGTTTCACCTAGTATCTTGTCTGTGAGGGGCTTGTGGGGAAAAGCTGCCCTATGAACCCTTGCAAAGAGGAGGGGAAAGCACATATAAGGCTGCTTCTCCTGGAGCTCAGAGCCATTTTGCTTTGAGAACTTCCTGCCCATCCACCCTTGGGTTATGAGATTCCGAGGATGCAATTTTTGGGAGAATGTTCATATGTGATAACAGCAAATCATACAGAGGATTTGGCTGTAAGGAATTCTTGTGTTAATTGCTACTCTTTAGTGATAAATCGGAACAAATGGCAATCCGCATAAAACCCAATTGTTGTTTGCTCCTATTCAGTGCTAAACTGTGATGTATTGTGAATTATGTGTTGAGTTTGTTTGTTTGCTGTCTAGGCTGTAATGGTTTGGGAAGCTATAAAGATACATAATACCTGGGTGGAAGATGGAAAGTAGTGGATATGTTGCTGTTTTGTGATACTATATTGCCACAGATGGAGGTGGGTGAATGAGTTGGTTGTAAATTATGCTTACTGCTGCCATTGATTTTGTGTGTGGATTAAAGGTTTCAGCCTTAGTAATCCATCACCTTTCACTCTGCCTGAATGTTCCAACACAGTTGTTGACTCACAAACCATGTCAAAATACATTTAAACTGCATATTTTGAAGATTAATGCAGAAACAGGATTGGTGAGTGAATCGGAAAACATCATAGACTAGAAAAATCCAATGTTATGAGAAGGTGAGGGGGCTTCTCTTTGGCAGTTCTCTTAGGGAAATGGCTAAGTGAATGTAAGATGTCAGCGAATTCTGCTGGAAATGGAAAAGGGAGTGGAAATTCCCACAACTGGCATGTTCGTTCAAGGTCAGGATCAGAAATAATGAAAGTTAATACAAATGGCATTTGCTACTGGTTTTTATTTTTCCCTGTCTGCAAAATTATGTAAATGCTTCCTTTATTTTCTGCTTTTCTTTTTTTCCTTTTTACTTCCACTGTGATTCATTTAAATTATCTATATAATCCATTACATATGTTCTGGTCATAGCCAATAGTGAGACTAGCACCATAGGTTTAAGTGGAAGCTGAACTGCAGTGGAATGGAAACAGCAATGGTTGTGATGAGCCCAAGGCAAGGTGGAAATTTCTGCCTCCCTACAGTGACTGGGGGAGGGTGGTGTTTCACTCTACAATCCCTACAATTGTTGTGTATTTTGCTTTCCTGCCATCCTTGCCAGTAGGTTTCACTGTTTTTGTAGGATAGCCTGCCGCATATAAACAACATACTTAAATCTACTTAATGCATGAAGGGGTTAATGCCATAGAGTAAGCTATGGCTAAACCCCTCACTGGGATCCTCTTCCCCTTCCAATTCATGACTTCCTGGGTCTCAACTTCAACATCTGTCTTGCTATATGATGAAAGATTCTGTAGACCGATGAAGGGTCATTTTACTGTAAAGCTTCGGCAAGTTTCACCATGCTAATGGTGGGTTACTGATGTGCCTTTCCCCCAAAGGGTGCTGTCCAACCTTAAATTTGATCTCTTTAAAAATGTGAATTAAGCTTGAACATTTTATACGACATGCCAGCACATCCGCATAAATGCTTTGTGAGTTCTTTGTACTGCATGCCGTGGGTTGCCGGCAACTGTGTTGTGTGTTTGCGGCTGGATATTTAACAAAGCTATTATTAATTTGTGGTTGTCAATCACAGGCACCAGATGTGCTTCGGCTGTGGAATTTATTGACAAGCTAAAATAACTGACATTTAAATTGCCTGTTCTCTCAGATACAAACAGCCAAAGCTAAAGCTAAAATATGACATTTACTTCTAATCCCTCCTGGAAGCCCATGCAATCCTGCCCCCCACAATCTACTGCCTTTTAAAAAAACTTGCATTAAAGGGACACTCTCACATGGCTGTTATCATTTATTTAAAAAAATGTGAGAGTCAAGTAACTTAACTAACCATTCTGGGTAACTTTTGTTTCTATACAGGCAAATTGAGTTATAATATATTATTTACTTTGATTTGTTTTTATCCTTTATGTGGTGCTTTTCTGGGGTGCAAAGTGGTTCCAAAGACACACCTTCTGTCTTCCACATTTTATCAATTTCACATAGTTCATGCAGTGGCAGAGCTACATACCCCAGCACCCGGAGCGGCGAATATGCGGGGGCGTGGCTGGCGCACATCCAGGGGATGTGGCGCATGTCCCAGGGGCATGGTGACCACCCGTGGGGGGCGTGACATGCATCCCGGGGGTGTGGCATGCCTCCCAGGGGGCGTCGTGTGAGTCCCGGGGGTGTGACACATGTCCCAGGGGGCATGGTGTGTTACCTGGGGGGGGGGTGATGCACGTCCCAGGGAGTACATGTTGTGCATCCCTGGGGTGCTTGCTGTGCGTCCTGGGGGGCGGCTGCGATGTGTCCTCCGGGATGGCACCCGGGGCTGCCCATTCCCCCCACCCCCACCTTCGTCCGCCAGTGAGTTCATGGTTTTCTCCCCTTGAAAAATTATAGGCTTGGGCAGGCCTTCTTTTCAGCCAGAACTCACCAAAGCTCAGTTCCAGCACCTCTTAGGTGTGTGCCATTGCCACTATAAGTGGACAAGGGAAGTGTTCATGGTGAATTCTGGCACCCCTTTTTCTAGAAAAATAGAACTAGGCATGGGGTTGACTTCAACACTGGTTCTACCACATCCGGCATCTGTCAGGAGCAGCCTGTCAATAACCACATTCCACATAGTTTCCCCAAGCAGCTTCTCCCTCCTTTGTGTGCTTTCCCACATTAAAAATACCCACTGTGAGTCCATTTGAAGAAGCAATCTGAGCATCTGGTTGGCCACTGTGAGAACAGAGTGCAGGACTAGATATGTCTTGGCCTGATCTGGCAAGGATCTTCACGTGTTCTTAATTTGAAATGTGAGAAAAGCAGGGGTCCCTCCATTTTAAGTTCCTATCAGGCTACAATTACACACATTTGCATGTAACAAGAGCCCTCTTCAGGTGTTTGGAAAAGGAGTTAACATGTGAGGGGTGGGGCCATGTGAAAGAGTTTAGTATCTGTCATGGAGCCAGCTGGGACGGCTCCAGAGTTGGAGGACGGGGAGAGAGAGGGGCCAGTAGAAGAGGCAGCACTGGAAGGGGGTGGAGAGCAAGGGGAGGCGGAGGCACACCTCCATGAGGTTAGAAAGCGACAGCACGACTTCACCAGCTTCAGCACAGAGGGTGAGGGGGCACCAGTTCTGTCCACACAGGACAGGAGGGGGTTAAAGTGTAGAGAACAACGCCGACATCTGGGATTGCCCAGGCCGCTTTGCGGGAGGCAGAGCAGGAAGCCCCCACTCCCGGGATCTGTTACGGACGACTCGGATGCTTGAAGAGATGCTCTGTACTTTGTAAATATTGTACAAATAAAAGACTGTAAATACAACTCTGGTCAAGCCGAGGGATTTATTGCGAAGGGCTAACCAACCCCTCCTTACAGTATCATTGCCACCTCCCCTAGTGTTTTCATCACTAATGCGAAAGAAATGAACTGTTCTGCTAGTACAAAAACTATAACTTTTGCACATACATTGGGGGTTTTGAGTTTAACTTGCTAGAACTTTCTGGTCTAGTGATCAAATTGGAAGCTGGTAAAATCATTGAGGAAGATGCAGGATCACATGTAGACATGTCAGCTGTTGAGAGAGAAAACAATCTAGCTTGCTTGAATTTGTGGACTGGGAGTGGCACTGCTGAGAGGGAAGATTACCAACCAGATGAGTGGATGAAGGTGTGGTCTCAGGATTGTTGTTGTTTAGTCATTTCATGTCCGACTCTTTGTGACCCCATGGACCAGAGCACGCCAGGCACTCCTGTCTTCCACTGCCTCCCACAGTTTGGTCAAACTCATGCTGGTAGCTTCGAGAACACTATCCAACCATCTCGTCCTTTGTCGTCCCCTTCTCCTTGCACCCTCCATCTTTCCCAACATCAGGGGCTTTTCCCGGGAGTTTTCTCTTCTCATGAGGTGGCCAAAGCATTTGAGTCTCAGCTTCAGGATCTGTCCTTCCAGTGAGCACTCAGGGCTGATTTCCTTGAGAATGGATACGTTTGATCTTCTTGCAGTCGATGGGACTCTCAAGAGTCTCCTCCAGCACCATAATTCAAAAGCATCAATTCTTTGGCGATCAGCTTTCTTTATGATCCAGCTCTCACTTCCATACTCAGGATACAGACAAGCAAATAGCATGCCAAGTTGGAGGGTGTAAGATTCTGCAAACTGGACCTAAATTGTTAGGGTTAGGGGCAATGTCTAGATAGGGAAAGCTAGATTGTGTTTTAAGCAAAATTTATTTGGCTACATTTTTGTTCTGACTGGAGTAATGTATGCTTGTAACCCAGCCAGTTTAGCCAATGGTCAGGGATGATGGGAGCTGTAGTCCAATGACATCTGAGGAAATGGAAGAACAGTTATATCTGGTCTACCCCTCCCAAACTTGAAGAGTTCGACTCCTTAAAGGGCCAGCTCACCGAATACAATGTCCTCTCTCACAGATATATCTGAATTTTTATCCCATACAGAGAAGGATGCATCCTCCCACCTCTCACCTGGGACCATTTCCCTCTTCTCCCAGCCTCTCACTCTGGGAGATTTCCCCTTCCCTGCCTCTCACACAGGGTTCATCATCTCCATCTACATGCAGTTCTTATCAAAATATCATAAGAGAGAATATTAAAGAAAGGAATAAAGAAATAAAAAGGAAATAAGAAAGAAATAGATAAAAGGTAAAATAACTTCCAGCTAGCCACCCCTAAATTGTACATACAGTCATACCTTGGTTCCCCAATGTTTTGCAAGTTGAACGTTTTGGCTCCTGAATTTTGCAAACCCGGAAGTGAGTGTTCCAGTTTGCAAACGTTATTTGGAAGCCATATGTCCGACGCAGCTTCTGATTGAGTGCAGGAAGCCAGGAGGCCGCACCTTGGTTGTTGAACATTTTCAGAAGTCAAATGGACTTCCAGAATGGATTCCGTTCAACAACCAAGGTACGACTGTACAATAATTCTTCAAAGTGGTCAAATGTTCAATCTAAATTCATATCCAACTGTTCTGCCCTCTGCTGGGCAATATTTTTCCAATCTTCAGGAACTTTGTTCTGAGTCACTTTTTCAGCAGTCCCAGATCCATCCTCCTGACTCTCGGCTTGGCCAGGACCATGACAGTCAGTGCCTCACAGTTCCAGTTACGGTGCAAGGATTTTAAATGGGAGATGATCCGGCTGTGTACTGTAGCATTAGTAATTGTCCTTGAATTGTGCTGTTTGCTTTCTCTGGTGGGAGACCTTTAGGAGAACAAACAGTTCCCTCTTTGCATAATAATTAGATGCTGATCTTTCTCTTTCCATTCTGATATCAGAAAAATGATGTTTAGAGAGGGTGAGCTGAAAACCAAGATAACTCATAATGAGCTGGTCACATCAGAAACCGAGTCTTTTGCAGGCTTGCTTTGGAAGCATAACCTTGACTGCAACACACAACAGTAATTTCATTCCATTGACAAAGGTGCAGACATTATTAGATCTCTCTGCATCCAGGAGACGGAGCTGTAAATTCTGCTTTTTTGTTTTGTTTTCAAACAAGTGTTTCAATTATGTTTGTTGTTAAGAAAAAAGAGGCATAAAATAAGAAGAGGGAAAATCAATACCCATGCCTAATTCTCAGCACTGTTTTGACAACAAGTCATAAACAAAAGGAGTGCATTTTTTAAAAAATAAAATAAAAAAGGAGGATAAAAGAAAAATGGGCAGGAATTGATAGTTGTGGCACATAAGGGGATTCCTCCCAGACTCACACTCTAATCCAGCATTGGATGCAAATCTCATAGGGGTGTTAATATATTGGATGAGACTGTACCAAAATATATGGCTGCCTATTGCTGGGCAGGACAGAGAGAGAAGGAACGTTAAGGGGAAATAAATTGAGGAAGAGAGGTGTCTGAGATAAATGGAGCTGGCCAGAATTTGATCCCTCACAGTATGGGTTGCCAACTAGGCATCAGTTGTTTCTAATGTGGGGCTTGGAAGTAGGTAATTGAAGTTCTCACCCAGAGCTTCAGAGGCAAACCATGTTCCTGAGCTGAACTGTCACAGCAGGGTCCGTCACTCAAGCGCAGGAAGACACAGTGGGATGATTCAAACTAAAAGTCCAGAACCCAAGAGACGAGATGAAGGTGTTGAAAAAACATATTTTGATTGGTGGAAATAATGTGGAAGGGAGCAGTTGGGTTATTTAGCCTGAGGACACTGATGGTGGCGTAAATTTGGAAAGAGGAGAGGCCTGCTTTAGAGCTCTAATCCTCATTATGACCAATCTGCCAGCTAACCCAGTGAGTTGCCTTACTGTAGGTCCTACGGATGCCCCCTTAACAAGGTCAAAAAGTATACCACCCAGTTGCATCTTAAAATTTCTTGTCTCCAGTCTATGTGTGGTGACAGAAGACATCAGAAAGTACATAATAAAGGAAAGGAGTGAAAAATAGGGGGGGGGGATTCTGTGTTTCATTCAAATCTGAGAATTAAAAAAATGCAAAATGATGCTCTACAGATTAGTGCTCCTGTCCTATAAAAGTGTCCATATACTGTCCAACATACTGATGACACTGCACTCCAAATCTCCTGATGACTGCTCCCAAAAACTTTATATAAACATTAAATAACCTTGGGGATAGAATAGTGTCCCCTTCCCATGCTCTGCTAGAAGTAGGGACCTGCGGGCATAGGGCGGTATATAAATTCTAGTAGTAGTAGTAGTAATAGTAGTAGTAGTAATAGTAGTAGTAGTAGTGGATACACATCAACCTCCTTCAAGGCAATGGAGACCATTGTCACATGCAAAGATGTGATAACTGGGCCCTGGATCCACCTGACAGCCTCCCAAACTTTCACAAACAAGGCAAGAGGGACAATTGTTAAGGGAAGCAAGGGACAGACAGCTGCACCCACTTTGTCCACTAGCCGCCTGAGAAACAGTTTCTGTCCAAATGTGATTTTGGTTTTAAACGCAGAGTAAGGTAGTCTTTATGTGAGTATATTGTATTCAATTATGGGGTATCAGAGTTTTTAGGGGCTAACCAGGCTGGGATAGCTAGGATAGCAGGCTTGTGGGTTTTTGAATGGCTGGTGTAGAATTTTATCAATTTTGTTGTTCTGTATGGGACAATGACAATAAAGATTATCATATCGTATCGTATAATATTGCATCGTATCCTCAGGCCTCAAGAACTGAAATTGATACATCAAAATGGAATAAGACTGTGTAGAGGAATCATAGAATTGTAGAGTTGGAAGGAACCACCAGACTCATTTAGTCCAACCCCCTGCAATGCAACAACATTTTGCCCAACACAGGGCTCAAAACCACAACCATAAGATTTAGAGTCTCATGCGCTACCATCCGAGCTATCCAGCAGCGGGAGACAGTTCACCGCAGACTGTTTTAACAGCGCTGTCGAGGTCACCATGAAAGCAAGTGATTTTGTCCTAAAAGTGCCTAATGAACTCATCACAGCATCCTTTGCAGTACCCCATTAACTGGTGCATGTGATCATAATTTGTTTTTTGCTATGTGAAAGAGCTCTGTTGGGCTACCTGAGAACTATAATGGAAGAGTGAAGCTTTATCTCATTTACCCACTTCTAGCCCCTACTCACCTTTCCCCAACCTCCCACTTTATTTCCGTATCAAATCATCAATCCTTGTGGCATATCGTTAACATGCTTATGGGAGCGTTCTCTGAGAGCCAGTGTGGTGTAGTGGTTAAGAGCGGTAGTCCCATAATCTGGGGAACCGGGTTCGTGTCTCCGCTCCTCCACATGCAGCTGCTGGGTGACCTTGGGCCAGTCACACTTCTTTGAAGTCTCTCAGCCCCACTCACCTCACAGAGTGTTTGTTGTGGGGGAGGAAGGGAAAGGAGAATGTTAGCCGCTTTGAGACTCCTTAAAGGGAGTGAAAGGCAGGATATCAAATCCAAACTCTTCTTCTTCTTCTTCTTTGGACAATGAGTTGAGCAGGCCTCACAAAACGCAGCACTCATGCACTCCTTGTTGTTTGATAGGCCTGGTATTTGTTGGGGTATTCAGTTCCACCTTAAGAACAGACGTGTGGAATTGTTGTATGTCACAGTGTGACAGTGAGCCAGTGTGGTATAGTGGTTAAGAGCGGTAGTCTCGTAATGTGGTGATCCGGGTTCGTGTCTCTGCTCCTCCACATGCAGCTGCTGGATGACCTTGGGCTAGTCACACTTCAGAGAAGCCTCACTCACCTCACTGAGTGTTTGTTGTGGGGGAAGAAAGGAAAGGAGAATGTTAGCCACTTTGAGACTCCTTAGGGTAGTGATAAAGCGGGATATCAAATCCAAACTTCTCCTCCTCCTCCTCCTCCTCCTCCTCCTCCTCCTCCTCCTCCTCCTCCTCCTCCTCTTCTTCTTCTTCTTCTTCTTCTTCTTCTTCTTCTTCTTCTTCTTCTTCTTCTTCTTCTTCTTCTTCTTCTTCTTCTTCTTCTGCTGTCCGTTTACACTCCAGCACAGCTTGCTGGGAACTTCCATTTGTGTATAGCTTTTGATTATGTTGCCTTGCTTCGGACACAAAGGGGATTGGACATGTTTTCCTTTTGTCCTGATGTATGCTGAATGAACTGCTTGTAAATATGCTCACACATACTCTCCCGGCACTTCTGTTGCGTAGCGTTATCTCTGCTGATTTGAGCGTGCCCTAGCTTTTGAAGTTTGGGTTGCTGATTCATGTGGCACCAAGAACTGGAGTTCGTCCAGTACACTGGCCGGTGGGATGGAGCCAGCTGGGGGCCTGCTTCCTTGGTTGTATGCCAACAGTATTCACATGGGATGAAAACAGCACTACTTGTGGAGCTGGGGTGGGATGTAACTCTTGGCCGCTGCCACTGAGCAGTGACCAAAGGGAGGGTCAGTAACCAGTGTGACAGTGGCAGAGGCCACCTAGGTCAGCCTTCTGCAACCATGCAGCTGCTAGCTAAAAAGCAGTGGCCAGTTGAATGCAAGGGCATCTGCTTTGCATGCAGACAGTTCCAAATCTGACTCCCAGCATCTCCTGGTGGGGTGGCAGAGACCCCTGCCTGAAGCCCTGGACAGCTGCTACCAGTCAGTACAGACAATACTGACCAATTGTCTGACTCAGTAGAAAGCAGCTTCCTATATAGTCTATTCTGGGCATTACTAGTCAGACAACAGTCATGCACCTCTCCCCAATCTCTACCCTCCCCCATCACTGCCTCAGTTGCAGAGACTATACCTTAGCATCATGCTTTTTCAAAATAAGTTTTTATTAAAGATTGTTGTGTTACAAAGCAAAGCAAATAAACAGGGAAAGGTACACATATCTTTTCACAGTTCATTTACATTTAGGGTGGATCTACACACAGGAAAAAATGCTATAAATAAGCCAGAAATTAAATTGTTATAACAAAATAAAAAACAAAAAACGCTATGGAAAATCACTTAGATCCCCCCCCCCCTTCCAAAGCCATCTGATGTTACATGTTTACAACACATTCAGAACAATGTTTTTTGACTCATGTAGCTGAGTCCTCAGTAAGAGACACTGGTCCTAGTCACCTTACAGTTGGGAGAAGAGAGAGGGGAGAAAGAAAGGAGGGAAGAGGGGTGTGTGTTATTTTTTTTCATTCTGGTGCCTGGTGTTCATGAAGGGGCTTGTGTCCCACCTCACCTCATTGGTCACTACTGGATGTTCAAATGTGACAGGTGGTGGAAAGCGTGTTCTCATAAAAGAAAGAGCACGTGTTGCGGATGGGGCCGAACAAAACCCCATTTAGTTGCCAGGCCATTGATGGCAATGGGCCTGGAGCAGATTGGTTGATGTTGTTACTGGGGTGAATGTGATGTTGCCAAGTTAGGGGTGGGATTAACGACTATATATAAACAGGGTCCACAGCTTTCTCTTTCTCTTTCTCTTTCGCTGTGGACATCGGATCTCCCGCCCGCCCTCCCTTGTTTGGGCTTTCGCTTTGACCTTGCTCTGCCTGTCATGGGGTCGCTCGCATTGTTGCGGGGGCCTAGTAGGAATTTTCCCAATTGGCTGATTAGTGCGTGCCTTTTGGGTTTTGCCTACTGGTTAGCAAATCGTCACAACTTGTAAGGTTGGCGGTTAGGCATTGGTTAAAATTGGTTGGTGGAGGGGTATGGATTGGCTGTGCCTGCCCCTCCAATGCTGCTGCTGATGGGTATTCCGTTAAAGGAATTCTGAAGCTTACCATCCCCTTCGTCCAAACCCTGACGGCAGGGTGCGGGCCGCGTAAGCTTCAAGGAACATGCGCGGAGTAGCTGAGGGCCTGTATCGCAGCTCCAGCTGACTCTGACCTTGTTCCTCCGGGACTGACTAAGGAGTCAGTGCTGTCCCCCAAGGCGGGGGGGGGGGGACAGCTAGTCATAACCAATGCCTAAGCAACCACTCTCAATTTGTATGAAAATAAAGTTGTGGCCAAAATTATGCCAAAAACCTTAAACAAAAATTATGTGTGATGTCTGAGTTATTGGGGTGGGGTTTTGGGGGACCTCAGCACGCAACAACAGTTTGGTCAGGTTCTGAGGACAGAGAACAGGGAAACCAGAAAGTAAACTTCAAGGATATGTTTTCCCTCCCTCTCTTTTAACTAAGTCCTTGCTCGATTTCAAAGAGTGGAAAGGTCTTCCCAGAAAACAATGGCTTGTCTTCTGGAAAAGCGATAGACATCTGAGGCTTTAAGTCCTTTCCGTAATGATGAGGTGAGTGGCTGAAGTAATAAAGTGTCCTTGGCTTCCCATGAGGCCTTTTCACAGTACCAGCTGGTCACAAACTGCTCTGGTAAAAGGACCTTGGCATGGGAATGCTTGTCCACAGTATGGCTTTTGCAATTTCCTGTGCCCCGTGGCAGCATTAGCTGCGTGGCTGATTTCCCCCCTCCATCTCCCCCCGCCAGAACGCGTTCTACATTCCATGCCATGTCATGATTAGATTTTTCTTTCTCTTGAGCTAGTTTCTCTGACTTCTTCTTCTCTCTCTCTCTTTTTAATTTCCAGTTAACTTTGTAGAAAGTAATTATATTCTGCTCATTCTACACCAGCTGGTATTTACTTCATCCTCCATCAGGCATCAACAGAGCATAGTGCTGCAAGACAGAAATATTACTCTGGCAAGCATAAATATTTCATTTTTCACACCACAAATGCGTTGATGATTTATTAATTAGCCTAAAGGCCTGCTGCTTCTGCATAGCTGAGTAGCAAAATAATTCAGCTAGGAAGACCGAGAGAGCCTTACACCATGCTTTTCCACAGGGAAGGGAGAAAAAAATAGAAATACTCATGACCAATGGCATGGCTGGAGGCTAGAAAATGCTTCCAGTGGGCCAAGAATGAAATGGATCAAGGCAGACATTGGCCATCACTGTCTTTGAACCAGCTCTGGAGAAATGCCTTGCGGGTTTTCTAACATCAGAGGCTCTGCTTTGTGGACAGCTGATGTTGCACGTCCATTTCTCCCCCTCCCCGTTCACCCTTCTGCAGGTCTTGTGCTCAGAAATGATGTTGCTGGCTGATGCTCTTTTCCTGGCAAGAGACCCCATGCAGCTGGGATGTGTGTACTAAACCATAATTAAGAAAACTGAGACTAAGTATAGAATCCTTGAAGGAGCGTCCCTTCAGGCTGTTCACCGCCTTCTCGGCTCCCTCCGAGAAGCGAGCCTCTATATTTCCTCCTTTTGAGGAAGGCGTTGAGCAACCAAATGTGATCAAAAGCAGGAGAAATGAGATGCAAATGCACAGGTGGTGGGAAGAGAAAGCAGAACTGGCCTCTGGGAAGGATGAAACAGATCTGCAATGGTTTCATGGAAAATGGCTTCCATCATTGCAGATGTGCCAGGGGATAGGAAGCACAAAAATCTCCTGACTCCTTATCTATCTGCTTTCGGGGAGTTTCCAAAATATAGCTGTTGCATCTCCCTTCACAATAAGATATGCAAGATGTTTCCACTACTCTATATGCTTGAAGTTTGATTTGATACTTAGCTTCAGATTATTTATCCTTCAGTGTTATCCTTCAGAATAATCCTTCATTATTTATCCTAACATCCACTCACCAGGGATCTTCCCACGTTCAAAGTTTTGACTTCACTCAATAAGGCCTTAAAAAAAATTATTTATGATTTTCAATTTTATACATTTCAATAATTTTACAATCATTTAAACATTTGAAAACTCAACTTCCTTCCCCTCTTTCTGTGGTTCCTTCAATTTATTTTAAATATATTCTGTCTATCCAAATTAACTTAATTTGCTCATTTATTCATCTACTTGAAATATATATTCTCATTAAACTGCAGGTTATTACAATAATCCTGCCAATGCTCTTATCTGTTTACAGTTTATTTGTCAATATCCAATAAACCATTTCCATTCTTTTATTAAAAGTTTGTTATCTTGATTTCTTATTTTTTTCCCGGTAAGTTTTGCCATTTCTGCATACTCCATAAGGTTTTGTATCCATTCTTCATTTGCTGAGACTTCTCCTTCTTTCCATTTTTGGGCAAGTAACATTCTTGCCACTGTATAAATGAATAAATTTCTTTACTTTGGGTAGTTCTGTCCCTATAATTCCCAAAATGAAGGCTTCTGTTTCTTGTTATTTGTTTTTACAAATATTATTTTAAACACCCTTTTCATTTCATTATATATCATTTCCCAGTAAGCTTTAACATTATTACAAAACCACCACATATGATAAAAATAACCTTCTTTCTCTTTACAATTCCAACACTTATTTGATTTGGATTTCTACATTTTCACCAATTTACTTGGTGTTAACTACCATCAATATATCATTTTCATACGCTCAATAAAGCCTTAAATGGCTTAGAACCCTAGAGTACTTTGCTCATTAAACTCCACTCTGAGTCCTCAGAGCAGGGGTCAGCAAACCTTTTCAGCAGGGGGCCGGTCCACTGTCCCTCAGACCTTGTTGGGGGCCAGACTATATTTTGAAGAAAAAAATAATGAACGAATTCCTATGTCCCACAAATAACCCAGAGATGCATTTTAAATAAAACTGGATTCCTGGACGGTCCACAGGTCGGATTTAGAAGGCGATTGGGCCGGATCTGGCCCCCGGGTCTTAGTTTGCCTACCCATGCCTCAGAGTGTCAGGGGAAGCTTTGCTAATGGTGCCACCACTTGGCATTGCCTGGTTGGCGGTGACAAAGGACAGGACTTTCTCACCGTGGCACCTGACTGTAGAATACTTTCCTACTGGAGATGTGATTTGCATTTCCAGTGTCTTAAAAGGTGTTTATTTATTCAGGCTCTGGAGAAATTTGAGACACTGGGGTGTATTTGTTTTTTGTTTTGTTTCTGAGATTGGCCATCGTGGATGAGTTTAATGGAATATAACACACTTGCAATTTTATTAGTGTCTTCAGAATTTTTAAATTCATATTGCACATTTCATTTTGTATGCTTCCATGTGATCCCTGGACAGACAGTTTACAACAACAACAATAACAACAACAACAACAACAACAATAATGGCAATTTATTTTAAGCATTGTCATTATCAGGTTTTATTACCTTTCCATTTTTAATTGCATCTACAGTTGGCTAATTAATGGTAGAAACCATTGTGAAAATTACTCCCCCCCCCCCGCCAGTACACACAGCACTTTAAAATAAGAGAGCATAGTAGAAATACGCATCTTAAAATATCATCAGGAAATAATGATTCCATAGAAAGTTGCCACTTGGGTTTTTTTTAACTTTGGCACTAGCCAATTAACCTTTGGATATAAGGAGGGGAGGTTCAAGTCTGAAAACAAGACATGCTATTTTTACACATCTCCAGTCTTTCATATCCTAGTGCACAATTACATCTACCACTATAGAGCACAATATGCCATTTGTTTAACAATGAATATATTCATATAGGGGTATATTCATATAGGGGTAGCAGCCAACTGTGAATTCATTTCTTCATGACTCTGGTATAACTAAGGCTTACACTTACCCCAAATGGCTTGTGAGACACTTCATGCAATCCCACCCCATATGTGAAGGCATCACATGGGCAGGGCTAATTATGTGTTTTCCAGTGAAATTCTCCTCCTTCCAAAGAAAGCAACTTTTAGGCATAGCTGTCAACGTTTCCCTTTTTTTAAGGGAAATTCCCTTATTCCGAATAGGATTCCTCACAAGAAAAGGGAAAAGTTGACAGCTATGCTTTTAGGAGGGAGGGAACCTTGCCATTAGCTTATTGCTCATTACAGACTTCATACCCACAGCACCTTAAAAAATAGAGACCTCACCTTGCCGACAAAGGTCCGTATAGTTAAAGCTATGGTTTTCCCAGTAGTGATGTATGGAAGTGAGAGCTGGACCATCAAGAAGGCTGACCGCCAAAGAATTGATGCTTTTGAATTATGGTGCTGAAGGAGACTCTTGAGAGTCCTGTGGACTGCAAGAAGATAAAACCTATCCATTCTGAAGGAAATCAGCCCTGAGTGCTCACTGGAAGGACAGATCCTGAAGCTGAGGCTCCAATACTTTGGCCACCTCATAAGAAGAGAAGACTCCCTGGAAAAGACCCTGATGTTGGGAAAGATGGAGGGCACAAGGAGAAGGGGACGACAGAGGACGAGATGGTTGGATAGTGTTCTTGAAGCTACCAGCATGAGTTTGACCAAACTGCGGGAGGCAGTGGAAAACAGGAGGGCCTGGCGTGCTCTGGTCCATGGGGTCACGAAGAATTGGACACGACTAAACAACAACAACCCACAGCCTGGATCATTAAATAAGCTGTGGGCAACCCTCCCATCAGATGTCAAGGAGATTAAGACCTACACAACTTTTAGAAGACATCTGAAAGCAGCCCTGTACATAGCTGCCAACGTTTCCCCCTTTTTAGGGGAAATTTCCTTATTCCGAATAGGTTTCCTCGCAAGAAAAGGGAAAAGTTGACAGCTATGGCCCTGTATTGGGAAGTTTTTTATGTTTGACATTTTATACACACACAGACACACACACACACACACACACACACACATATATATTGCTGGAAGTCGCCCAGAGTAGCTGGGGAAACCCAGCCAGGTGGGCGGGGTATAAATGATAAAATTCTTCCTCTTATTATTATTAAGCTAAATCAGAAGAGTTGGATTTAAGATGAGGCACCAAGCACACATACTGAAATCAATGGGACTTATTTTTAGACAGGGAAGTACTCAAGGTGTGCATGTAAGGTCTGCAGGGCTTCTGTCATAATAATAAAAATACAAAACCTAACATTGTTAGTTCTCCATGGTAATTTAAATTTCTACCAGTATGACAGAGTTTATACTGAGATGATTAAAAGCAACACTTGGTGCTTTGAGAGGTGAACCTCTGTTCTGTCCATGTTAAGGTTAATTGACTGGTGCTGCTCTTGAAGACACTGACAACTTTCCACCTGATGATTGTTCGCTGCTGCTTTGGTTATGAGCCACAGTCATTTAGAATTCCAATGGACATCCTTACTGTGAATTTGTGTGGAGGGGGGAGGTCTACTGAGATGGCAAGGTGTGAAATAAAAAGGCTGAAATCGATCCTAGAGTCTGTTTTGATGCTACTCAGCTGCAAGCCATGCATTTTTGTTCCAAGTATCCTGTCATTCTGACTGACTGCAAAGATCTTAGAAGGGGACAGGGTATCAGAACTTCAGGTTTATTCCAAGTCCTGGGAGTGTACTTTGCCAGAAAACAACAGCCAGCATGTGGTGGAATTGGGACACATCAAAAATGGGGCCTACACCTGGCAATCTCCCCATTTGGGAGTTTGTCCTGAGGAGGAGGGGAAATTTCAGATGATTCTAGAGTTCAGCTGCAAACATGATTTCTGGGAAATTGCTGATGCAAAGCAGATTCCTAATGACAGCTGCAGATGTTTCTGATGAGGTTATATTTAATTGATGGCTATTTTTTTGCAGTTTCTTAGCGATCAGCATTAGTTGCCTCTAACCTTCTGCTCACATCACTTTGTCAACACAGTTCTGGCCTAGAGAGGACCTGCAGAAGATAAAACAGGCAGATAGACAATTTGGACAAAAAAGAGTTATGGTGCAAAGTTAGATTTTACATTTGGTGTGCATAAAAAGTGAATTGCCTTTATTTGGGTTTCAATGCATAGCTTTAGGTTTCTGGGCTGTAGCCCACCCTGGGATTGACGGGAGAACTTGAAACTGAATGGATATGGAACTAACTAACTAACTAACTAACTAAATGCGAAAGAAGCCATTCCTGCCCTGTATATGTATACACGTGGCAGGGGAAAAAATATATCTGGAAATATACTCTGTGATGAGCATATAGCAGCATCTCCTAAATGGCTCAATTATATTTTCTCAAAGAGCCCCCAAGGTTATCTGAACATCCCTACAGTGCTTTCATTTTGGCCATCTGGAATGCACAGCGTGGGACGGGATCCCAGAGCTGAAGATTCATCGGGATAATATCACTGCTGCATTATGAAAGGTTGCTAAGTTCACAGATATCCTTGTGGGGAAAATCAGAAAGGGGCAAACCAATCTTTCTGTCGCTGAATGTTGGCAATGGAGGCCCTCCAGAGGAGGAGGAAGAAACCACAGTGCTGTATTGCGGATTATTTTATCAATGGTTATTATGTCTTTGGCTCCTCAGTGTTAAGATCTGCTGTTACCTTCAAAAGTACAGTGCCTTTCAACCTTATGCCTTGTTTTGATGGCTTATGACATTAGAAAAGCCCTGCTGGGAGGAACTAGGATGACCTTGCCGCAGCTGTGTCTGCAGCTCAGCACCCCAGTTTACTGGTGGAGAGCAAGGTGAGGTTGGGTTCTCTCTGGGCAGTGGGGCCCAAACCAGTTCACTAGTTCAGTGGGGCTGGGGTTCTTATTTTGTGGTGGGCAGCAATGTGATAGCAGCTTTATAAAATAGTTTTAATGCTGTATCTGCAACAATCGGGGTACAAGGCATCGCTGCCGCCATATTTCTAAGTCTGGGGGGAAATGATGACACGACAGAAAGAAAGGAAAACTGCTGTTCCTTTAATTTGAAGTACTATGAATATGGGACGTGGGTGGCTCTGTGGGTTAAACCACAGAGCCTAGGACTTGCTGATCAGAAGGTCAGCGGTTTGAATCCCTGCGGCGGGGTGAGTTCCTGTTGCTCGGTCCCTGCTCCTGTCCACCTAGCAGTTCGAAAGTACTTCAAAGTACAAGCAGTTAAATAGGTGGGAAGGTAAACGGCGTTTTCGTGCGCTGCTCTGCTTCGCCAGAAGTGGCTTAGTCATGCTGGCCACATGACCCGGAAGCTTTACGCCGGCTCCCTCGGCCAATAAAGCGAGATGAGCGCCGCAACCCCAGAGTCGCCCACGAGTGGACTTAATGGTCAGCGGTCCCTTTACCTTTTACCTTACTATGGAGGGATGTAGGAGGATGAGACAATAGCAAATAGCCAGTTCCTTATGAAGTTTCCTCCTTTTTCTTTTTGATGTTTTGCTGTACATTGCTTAGATGTTTTCTATAAGAGTTAATATTATACAAATATTTTAAAAAATTAAACACTCTGGTTTAAAGGAAAAGCGTTAACATGCTGCTTCTCACTGCTGATGAAAAGACTTTCACAACCAGTTTGTTCACCAGGTTTTCTAAAAACCAAGGGAGATGACACCTCTCTGTCCTGGCAGTGAATTTAGAAGGATATCTGTCTGTGCTGAGAATAGAGATGTAGAAGAATTTCATTTGGACAGGGTTTTTTTTAATTATGTGAGCTAACATAGTTCATGCCTCCTGGATTAATACATGCTTGGAATGTAATAATCCATCAAATTTTGCACTTCTTTGAATTTTGTAATACAGTTCTCAGCTCAAAAAGGACCAAAATGTATAAAAAGAGACAGCTTACTTTAGGAATTTTACATTGAGATAAAAGAAATTTGTGGAATGGAACTCTTAGTTGTTAGGAATTAGCATATGTATGATCACTTTATTACATTTATTGTACTGTATATATTTTTTATATTTTACTTCAAAAAATCAAATATATGACAAGATATTTTAGGTGAAAACTTTCCATTAAAACAACTAGGTTTCTACATTTATCTTTAAAAGTAGTTAGTTGCCTTTGTTCTTGAAACCTGACAATATGAGTTAATTGATATAAAGACTGTTTCAAACTCTTCTAAACTGTTGTCAATAAGCAGATAATCCAGCTTTTCCCATTTTACTCTTATACTAATGGTAAGTGTAATAAAATGTCAATCACAAGGATTGTCCCTGCTTGTTAGGAACAGCGTTATCAAGCAGCTTTCATGCTGCCTGAATGGAATACTGCTTTGGCTCAAACAAGTATCAAAAGAAGTTTAGAACCCACTTTTTCAGGGGGGTGGGGGAATGAGTTAGAAATGCACTTATCAAGAGAAGATGTGTTGAGGAACACATATGCTTTAAAATATTTCAAATATTTTAAATATTTAAATATTTTAAATTTAATGGTTAATTTTGGTGTGTGGGTCTTAAGGCAGATTACTGAATTAAAGGTGAACCCAACTAAAAATGACACAACATGGGAAATAGACATTTTCACCTATCCTCACCCCCATACATGTCCCAGAGACCAGATTATTTAAAATGGGGGTGGCAAACCCATGGATTTATTCAAAGCTGCCAAGCTGTACAAAGTCACACTTCTTCTTTTTTGGCGATCACTCAGGGCAGAGTAAGATTGTCTTCCATGAATATGGTCTTAACAGTGAGTCTGTGACTGCTGAGGCGAATGCTGGATCCACACGTCCTTCCACAGTGGGGACATAGGTTTCTGGGTGAGAGTTGATCACGGTGAGGATTTGCCAAGCGTGCCTTCCTCTTAGCTCATTTCTCCCTTTCATCCTGAGTTCATGCTTCTTCAGAGGACATGACACCTTTGGTAGAGGCTGTTCTCCAATGGGAGCGCTCGCATGCCAGTGATTCCCAGTTGCCAGTGTTTATACTACCCTTTTTATATCTAGATTTGCCACACCCCAGTCCACCTACCTCCCCATCACAGCACTGTGCTTAGAGGAGAGGTTTTAAACTCACTGTGGAATGCAGAACAGTGATGGGGGGGTCTCCTGAAGGAGCGTCTCCAGCCCCATTGTTCCGCCTGGACACTGAGGTCCAGTGTTGAGGGCCTTCTGGTGGTTCCCTCACTGTGAGAAGCCAAGTTACAGGGAACCAGGCAGAGGGCCTTCTTGGTAGTGGCACCCACCCTGTAGAACACCCTTCCATCAGGTGTCTAAGAGAAAAACAACTACAGTGGTACCTTGGGTTACAGATGCTTCAGGTTACAGACGCTTCAGGTTACAGACTCCGCTAACCCAGAAATAGTACCTCGGGTTAAGAACTTTGCTTCAGGATAAGAACAGAAATCGTGCGGTGGCAGGAGGCCCCATTAGCTAAAGTGGTACCTCAGGTTAAGAACAGTTTCAGGTTAAGAATGGACCTCCAGAACGAATAAAGTTCTTAACCCGAGGTACCACTGTACCAGACTTTTAGAAGACATCTGAAGGTAGCCCTGTTTAGGGAAGCTTTTAAATGTTTAACAGACTATTGTATTTTAATATTTTGTTGGAAGCAGCCCAGAGTGGGCGGGGTATAAATAAATCATTATTATTATTATTATTATTATTGGAATGAGGATGGCCTTTTTGTGGCAGATGACAGCAGCGGGGGACCTTGGAGTCTCAAATTTCAGTGGCACCCTGTGAGACGTCAAAATTGGCAACCCTGCCTCTTGTCTTCTATTCTACATCTTTGTTGTGACATCCCCCGTGGCGTCCCTGAGGCTCTGTGCCCAGATTGGTTGCTCTGCCCTAAATCCACCTCTGCATGATAGAGAGGGCTGGAAGGGGGAAGAGAGTCTGTGCATAGTGTGCATGGATATGTGTGTGGAGGGTGGGAGAATGATGTGCATTTGAGTGAGGAAGAAAAAGAGATCGGGAGGTTGTGTGCACTCTGAGTGCCTGTGTGTGTGTGTGTGTGTCAGAGTGGGTGTTGTGTTTCTGCATATGTGTGTGTGTGTGTGTGTGGCCAGTACATATAGTAAGTAAGTGTGTGTACTGTTTGTGTGTACTGCATGTGTGGTGCACAACCAGGAATGTTCGGCACCAGTTCTTACATGGCCAGTGCTGGCATGCAGCCCTCACAAGTGCAAGTAGATAAATAGATACTGCTGTGGCGGGAAGGTCAACTGCATTCCCATGTGCTCTGGTTTCCATCACGGTGTTCTGTTGCACCAGAAGCGGTTTAGTCCTGCTGGCCACATGACCCGGAAAGCCGTCTGTGGACAAACGCTGGCTCCCTCGGCCTGAAAGCAAGATGAGCGTCGCAACCCCATAGTCGCCTTTGACTGGACTTAACTTGTCCAGGGGTCCTTTACCTTTACCTTGCAGCCCTCACAAGATTGGCCAGCTTTGAATGTGACTCTTGGGTCAAACAAATGGTTAGCTGCTCCTGATTTAAAGCATCCAGATACATTTGATTCCATCTGTAGTTGTGCAAGAATGGTGGGTCCCAAAAACAGGTTTCTTGTTGCAGCTGGTCTAGTTTGGGGCTATTAACTTTATTGAAGAGATGCCCCCGCTGTTTAAAGTAAAACCAAAATTACTTTTTCTCTCTTTCCCTTTCTGTTCTGCTCCGGCAGCACTACAAACCCTTCCAGATGCTTTTTTTCCTTCCATCACACAGGGCAAGAGAAGCTAATGAGTCTCAGGAAATTTGGAATGGTGTGCTTGAAAGAAATAAGGTAAGAGATTGAGGAGCCTGAGATATGGAAAAAGCAAGGGGGAATAGCTAGTTTCACAGACGCCCCTCGCCAGCTTTCCCTTACAGTGTTCAAACGAAGCTTCCTACATTGTGCAGAAATCAAACAGAAATCAATTGAACTTGTATTCCCTGTTCCCCTATTAAGCAAGCAGGAGGAAAACGTGCATTACAAGGGAGTTTGTAATTCAGAATGAATAATATTGCAGACAAAATCGCTTCCCCTGCCCCATCTATCGGATCCTCTCTAGCCCTGCTCCCGCCATACAATCTGGCGAGCTATCCTGAGACACAAAGAGCAATGTTCAGGTCCTACCTATCATACTATCCACATATTTAATTGACCTGCATAGGAACAACCCTGCCCAATGTTGGTTGTGGATTAATGGAGAAGGATCACAGTTCAGTTTCTTCTGAAGGAGCAAGTAATAAAAATAAGAGTTAAAAGGGTGCAACATCTTCAGCCTAAAAGATGAATTATTATTATTATTATTATTATTATTATTATTATTATTATTATTATTATTATTATTAGCCACCCATGTGGCTGGGTTGCCCCAGCCACTCTGGGCGGCTCCCAACGGAATATTAAAAAAAAAAAAATCAAATATTAAAAACTTCGCTATACAAGGCTGCCTTCAGATGTCTTCTAAAAGTCAGATAGTTGTTTATTTCCTCGACATCTGATGGGAGGGCATTCCACAGGGCGGGCGCCACTCCTGAGAAGCATGCATTACTTCATGCCAGGTATGCTAATGCTTAAATCATATGAACTCTATATTCATCTCATTGCTTCATCTTTAATAGGAGAAATCACTATTATCCAAAAGCCATACTTCAAAACATAAGGGACTAGAAGCGTGATACCTCAGGTTACAGACAGTGGTACCTTAGGTTACGGACGCTTCACGTTACAGGCTCCACTAACCCAGAAATAGTACCTTGGGTTAAGAACTTTGCTTCAGGATGAGAACAGAAAAAGCGCCACGGCGGCGCAGTGGCAGCGGGAGGCCCCATTAGCTAAAGTGGTACCTCACGTTAAGAACAGTTTCAGGTTAAGAACGGACCTCCAGAACGAATTAAGTTCTTAACCCAAGGTACCACTGTATTGTTGATCTCTGACAGCAGGGATACCCGGAGAACAATAGAAAATCTTACTATGATCCAGCCATGTTTTTCTTCTGATCCCAGTTCTTTCTGCTATGTTTTTGGTTGTCCATCTGATGTTGACGTCCTCTGCCATGCATCTTGCAGAAGCTTTCCAATGACTGGCCACGCACCACTTGATAGTGTCACTCCCGTAAGGCCATTCAAAGGGCTGGCAACCTGATTTTTCCCCTCCATAGTTCATTCTTTCACATTATCTCCCTCTCACACATTCTGAGTTCCGAGCTAGCAAATGCCGCAACATGACAGACTTTAGCTTTCTCGGTGGAAGCTGAATGGAGTGCCAGTTGAAATATCCTGAGTGGTGTTTCATCAAGCAGCTGCTATGCATCATTACCACTTAAATGACAGACTGCAGCATAGGATCTCCCAGAGGCCTCCCAATTGCACTGGCCTTGAACTCTGTGTTTCTCCCTGCTCTTAACATATTTTGCCTTAAGTGCAAATTATTGTCTAGGAAACCAAGCTCTGGAGGGCCTTGTTTTTCCTATATATAATAATCTTTGGGACTTGGGTAATCGCTCCCATACTCCCAGCTCCTCTTTTGCTACGGGATGGATTTTCGTTCATTTTCTCGGAGAACGCAAGGATGGATTCCTGCTCGGAGACTGCTCAGGGGGGAGCTGTTTGAGTGCAGCGGCTGACCATGTGGCGTCTCTGATCTTACACTATCTCTTCCTCTTGTAGGTGTATTGTGTTGTGATGATTCCAAGCAGTGAGCTGGAGCATAAAGCAGCCCCCTCTCCCCAGCTATGCATACATACAGACCTGGTATATACATCATGTTCAGCCACACTATAATTTAGTATGAATGTGGAAGCATGCAGGCTCCCAGATAGGAGACCACAATCACTTTTCTCCTTCCTGATCTTGTGCCGAGCTCAGCTGTGGTACGTAGCTGTCAACTTACAGATTTGAAAATAAGGGATCAGCAGCCAAAATAAGGGATTTTCCGAACACAGGTATGTTCAACTTCTGAGCCCCTCCGAGCCAAAGGTAGAAAGCAGCCAAACAAAGCCTCAAGTGGTGGTTCCCACAGCGCAGCAGCCTGGCAAAAGGGATGCAGCAAGGAAAATCACCATCACCTCTCCGCTGGGAAGTGCTGAGCAAAGGCGAGTCCCCAGGCAATGCAGCCGATTTGATCGGAACAAGGCATGCAAGCTCCACCCCCCAATCGTTCTTAGACTCCTTATTGGGTGAGCAACGCAGCCAAGCAACACAGTTGGAGCCTCCCTCCTCCCTGGCCAGCAGGCGGGGGGGAGAGGAGCTGCTTCCTTTGAAACCCGGGAAATTTAAGGGACATCATCAATAAGGGACAGCAGCGGGAAACGGCGCTGGGATAAAGGATTTTCCTGCCAAATAAGGGACGGTTGACAGCTATGCTGTGGTAGACTCAGGATCATGGTTCACCTCTCCAAGACAAACCATGAGCTGTACACTGCTGGGCAAACTTGGGTTACAGCTTGTGATTAGCTTGGAGAGAGGTTAATCCTGAGCCCAAGCTCAGGCCGCACGTTACGTCAAGCCATGGTTTAGCTGAGCACAGTGCAGAAGCAGAGCAACCAGGGAGGAGCAAAGCAGCACCACGCTGCTCTCCAGGAAACCACAACTTCATGGAAGCCATTGTTTGGCTTAGCGTGATATGCGAATCGTACATTATATCCTCAGCCTGTAAAAGGAGTGCTCCAGTTGAGGGCTTGGGCCACCATGAGAGAAGATGCTTGGACTGAGTATGCAGCATACTAGAGGTGGGGAGACAAGAGGCAGAGATGATTCAGGCTAGTGAAGAAGCCAAAGTGTCATCCTGTCCTGCTGTGACCCCCTCCCCTCCCCGCTGGTCTCCCAGAACTAGAAGAGGTATGAAGATGGTGGAGCAAAGGGTATGGTGGCAGAGTCTCCGATTGCTTGGGAAAGGCTTGGGAGAGGAGGAGACTTAGACAACTGTGGCAAGGTCTCCACAACTACCTCACAAGGGCAAGATCTACCAGGATGAGTTGCTGCACTGATGCTGCAAGATTTGTTCCTGCTCTGTTCCTGACTCTTGGTATAAGGCAGCTTCCCATCTTAATTATAGATAACCAGGTTTGTTTCATGGTGGCTTATGGGAAATGTGGGTTTTGATTTAGGATTTGCAGGAAGAGGCAAAGTTACGGACCTAAGGGGAAGCCACGCAAGACAAGCATGGAGGAGAGCAGATGGTTTTAGGGGTGAGACAAGGCCATGGGGTGCTTTTGAATGAAACAAACCAACTGCTTAGAGGGTAGGTGTTCTGTTCCTTGCCAATAATTTTCTTTTGTCTCTACTGCATCTGTTTGCACTGCATTATTCAAAGGCCCACAAATAAGGTTTATGTCAGGAGTTATGCTATTTATGGTGGAGTTAAGTTCTATTGCACTCAGTGGCACTTATTTCTGTGTATGTACACTTAGCCTTGCCTTTTCAAATTCCATCTCCAAGCAGCTAAGAGAGACGACTGCTTTTGGGGGGCGAGAGAGGCTACGGCTTTTGTGCGGAATGGATTTGGAAAGCATTCGACTAGTGATAAAATGGGCCCTGTCAGCTGCCAAGAGTCATATTCCTGTTCCATATTCTCACTTTACAAACAAGGGTGCTTTTTAGCTGCATAACTTGGGCAGGTTTGTTCCTCTCTGGCGCTGCCTGCACTGGGTTTTCGTCTGGAGCCAAACCCTTCCATCACTTTTGGAAGCATCTTAAGGGAGAAGTCACATTTAACATGACAAAATGTTTCCCTCAAGACACCTAGAGGGAACCATCCCACTGTTCAAGAGGTCATGTGCCAGGTTGTATGAGTAACAAAAGTTGACTCACTTTGAATAATTAACTTGTAAACCTGTTTTCTGGCAGGCAAGAAAAGGGTTTTCCTCCCTCCCTTAACCTGCTTCTGACCCAGTCAAATATGTTCAGTTCATTGGGGGGAGCTGAGGACCTGCTTGATTTTTGCTTGGGCTTAGTTCACACATGCAAATACAGCCCCTTGACTTATATTCACTAAATTAGTGCATATTTGATACTTGCTGTTCGATGTGCAAAATGTATCCATTGAAAACCATTGGATTTGAAGTCGTATGAGGCCATATGAGTGTTTTACTTTTGGTGTTCTATATGTGCGATGACCTATTCCCCACATGCAAATCATCACATAATGTTGCAGTCATCAGGTGACTCACACCTGTGTAAAGCATCCCAGTTTAGGTAGGTCATCAAGGCACACCTCTGTAACATTCAAACTGGAGGGACCATCCATCTGTCAAATGCAGCCTGGGGAGAAATATTTGAAAGTGGTGATATTAAAATATATTGCTTTTGAAATACCATTGCTTCCCACAGCTGTTTTATTTTGTGACATGTTGTGGAACAAAGTGGAAAAACTGGTTTGTCAGTATATTAATCCTATCCTGGGTAGTTCTATTCCTTCTTAGGAATCTAGGATGTGTTGCCGTAAATTTAGAACTTGACCTCCACATTCCACTATGTGGCAAGTCTACCTCTGAATGCCTGTTGCTTGTGGGCTTCCCAGAGACATCTGTCTGACCACTGTGGGGAAAAGGATGTTGGTCTAGGTGGACTTTTGAACTGACCCAGCAGAGATCTTCTGTACATTCAGTGAGGTGATGGGCTGAGGTGGCAGAAATCTTGACTCTAACATTGCAGGGTTTATATCTTGTATATATCACATCATTGGTTCCCTTCAGAGAAGAATCTGAAGCCCACTTTTTTTTTTCTTCCTTTGCTTGGATTTGACCCCTCAGGTCTATTTCATTCAAAATGGCAATCAACTGCCCTAGGCCTTTTTAAATTGCAAATTATTATTATTATTATTATTATTATTATTATTATTATTATTATTATTATTATTATTAATACCCTGCCCATCTGGCTGGGTTTCCCCAGCCACTCTGAGCAGCTTCTAACAAAAGATTAAAAATACATTAAGACATCAGTCATTAAAAACTTCCCTAAACAGGACTGCCTTCAGATGTCTTCTAAACATCAGATAGTTGCTTATTTCATTGACATCTGATGGGAGGGCGTTCCACAGGGTGGGCACCACAACCAAGAAGGCCCTCTGCTTGGTTCCCTGTAACTTCGCTTCTTGAAACGAGGGGATCGCCAGAAGGCCCTTGGCGCTGGACCTCAGTGTCCAGGTTGAATGATGGGAGTAGAGATGTTCTTTCAGATTTTTTTATGTGGTCGCAAATTGTTATGTTTTCATAGCACCACCCAAGATAGATAGAGGCAGCACAAGCAAATCTTTAGCCAAGCGGCTGCACAGTGCTCACTAAGGATGCTTTGCCTGATTGCTCTGAAACACTGAAGCTGGCATGGATCCAAAGTGTTTATTGACTCCCATTGCACCCACGTAAAAATTATTTTTCTAGCCAAAAATAAAAATGCAACAGTTTTAAAAGGTTGATATCAAGTTAAAATAAATATTCCCCTCCAATCCAAATGGGAAGGGAAATCTACATATAAAGCACCCTTGTGCTCTTCTCTTTCTTTGATTTAAAACTAATTGAAGTAAAAAGGAACAATTGCTGATTTCATCTACTGTATTATAATTATTTTACTCGTAGATGTTAATTAATTTGGAGGCAGCCTATGCCCCGTTGAAGCAAATGGCAAAACTCCATTTGACTTGAATGGATCAGAAGGGCATTCATGCATGGAGAGGGAAGAAGAGTATAAATTATTTGAGTGGCCTTTCACTTAAAGGAACATGTAGAACAAAACAAAACCTTTTGAATCACTTATCGATCACTGGCAAGATACCTACAGATGGCATGAATGGGTATTAAAAATGTGGTTTTCAGAGTGGCTGAGCCATTGCATAAGTGAGTCAGGTATTTTATTTGTTCTGCTTTCCCCAAGCCTTAAAATTTGCCTCTTTGGGTCCTGCACAATGCTAACCAGTTGTGTTTCCAGAAAGCAGCAATGCTAGATGCTGCTTACCTGTGTATGCACACGTTAATCATTGACCCTTTCCCTGCAGACTTATTAAGCATGGCCGTATTTATTTATTTATTTATTTCCATAAGGTGAGGAGTATTGTCTGCTAAGATACACCTTGCTGGGATGAGGCAGTGGTGAGTTCAGGGCTGTGCAGACACACTGGTGAGAGTGCCAGATGGACTTCTGGAGAACCTACTTAGTCCTGACCTTGCTGCCACCCTGTTCTATCCATGACAGTGGCAGGAAGGCAGCTGCATGTCTCCACCCCATCAGACACTACCTCTGCATTTGGGAGGGATCAGCTCAAAAATCGACATGGGATTTACTGCATTGCAGTAAACTTTGACGTACAGTCGTACCTTGGATCCCAAACGCCCTGGAACTCTGACATTTTGGCTCCTGAACACCGTAAACCTGGAAGTGATTGTTCTGGTTTGTGAACATTCTTCTGGAACCTGAATGTCCGACAGGGCTTCTGCAGCTTCTGATTGGCCACAGGAGCTTCCTGCAGCCAATCGGAAACCACAAGTTGGTTTTCAAATGTTTTGGAAGTCGAATGGACTTTCCGAATGGATTCCGTTCAACTTCCAAGGTACAACTGCAATCCTATCATGATGTGGTACATTGTTTCTAAACCCAGCAAATTACTGGTACCTGCAGTTCTGGGTTCTTAACTATTCAGTTTCTTGGTTCCCTTTTCTTTTATCTTACGCTTCTCTTTTTCCCCCTTGTAGTCTCAGGTTGTTTCTTTTTAAAAAATAGGTTTATTCCCAACATTGTTCTGAGCCTCCCAAGGCTAAGTGTGTACTTTTGGGAAAGTGGCAGCTCCATAGACAGAGCTTGACGTAATGTGGCTTTCCCCTCTTCCTCCCCCCACCCACCTTTTTACGTAGCATGCCAAGAAGCAAGGAGGCCTGACAGCAGATTGATGACTGAGCCGCAAGCACTCCTGCTTGTTCCTTCTGTACTCACATGTGACTTTGACACTGATCTTGAATGACCTGGGCCATTATGGAACTTGCATGCAGTATACTTTGGGATGGAACCAGAATATGCCTTCTATAAGTCCCAGGGCACAGATATCGCTGGATTCAACCTTTACAGGCCGCTGGTTTGATATCAGCCTTTCCGGCACCATCTGCCTCTGATTGCCATTTCACACATCACGTTTTAGGTGTCCCTAATACATTTTAAGGGTAGAGCTGCATATCATCTCTGCAATTGGAATATAAGGGAGGGCATTTGTGGTTCCCTTCAGCTGCTCCCCACCTCCAGCCAGGCTTATTTCTTGTCTTGAAGTTCACCTTGAGGGGGGCAAAGCAGGTAAAAATCACCTGGTGGAGACAAGGCTGTTGAAGGGACAGGATACCTGTGCTAGAAGAGGATACTGACCACCAAAGTGCTACCAAGACAGGTTTGAAGACTTGGACAACCCAGCCAGATGAGCAAGGTAAAAATATTATTGTTACTACTGTGGTACCTTGGTTCTCAAATGCCTTGGTTCCCAAACGCTGAAAACCTGGAAGCAAGTGTTCTGGTTTTCAAATGTTTTTTTCAGAAGCCGAACGTCTGCTGCAGTGGTCAGCTATTGTTTCCGGGGCGCCTGCACCAATCAGAAGCTGTGCCTTGGTTTCTGAACATTATGGAAGTCAAATGGACTTCCAGAGCGGATTAAGTTTGGTGCTTTTGTTTTTGCTATTTATTTTGCGTTTTTGTTTTTGAGGCTTTTTCGGTTAATTTGTTTTTGTGAAGTTCAGCTACTGATTGATTGATTGATTGATTGTGTGACTGTGAAAATGGATAAAAGCCCCCCATCCAAACAAGGACTATCATCAGTGCAGGTAAGAAAAAATAAATAAATTGTATTTTTATCATCTACAATACTGTCTTATTTATTTAACCACAGAGCCTAGGACTTGCCGATCAGAAGGTTGGTGGTTCGAATATCTGCAACGGGGTGAGCTCCTGTTGCTCGGTCCCTACTCCTGCCAACCTAGCAGTTCGAAAGCATGTCAAAGTGCAAGTAGATAAATAGGTACCACTCTGGTGGGAAGGTAAACAGCATTTCCGTGTGCTGCTCTGTTTCGCCAGAAGCGGCTTAGTCATGCTGGCCACATGACCCGGAAGCTGTACGCCGGCTCCCTTGGCCAATAAAGCAAGATGAGCGCCGCAACCCCAGAGTCAGCCATGACTGGACCTAATGTTCAGGGGTCCCTTTACCTTTACAGAACATTGATTATTGCTTTCATTTTATGGATCAGTGGTCTCGTTAGATAGTAAAATTCATGTTAAATTGCTGTTTTAAGCTTTGTTTTTAAAAGTTTGAAATGGATTAATCCGTTTTGCACTACTTTCTATGGGAAAGTGTGCCTTGGTTTTGGAATGGACTTCCGGAATGGATTATGTTTGAGAACCAAGGTACCACTGTATTATTATTATTATTATTAGTAGTAGTAGTAGTAGTAGTATCTAAAGCCTTGACAAACATGGAACAAGGTTTTCTGTCTTTGTGTACTTTTCCCTGGTCACTATGATCCTCAGGAGAGCAACTCCAATTGCAGGTGGTTTGTTGCGGCCCCTAGCCAGTTGCATCTCTGTTGCTTAAAGGGAGGTAGAGGGGAAGAGGCAACATTGGCAGGGAAGCTGGTATGGTTCAAATGCACCAGCAGGACTATCAGACTGGCTCATTCCAAGACTTCCCTCTCTCTCCCCACCCTCCACTCATGGACTTTATAAGTTCATCTGATGTGAGCCTAAATGTGGGCACAGAACCTTTTCAGTGTGAGCATCAAGTGAAGCTTAGATAGAAAAATGTCTCCCTTTCCATACCTCAGCACTGGCTTTCACAGGAAATGTGGAAGTTTTCTGGTCGGTTGAGATTACATAGTTGCAAAGACATAAACAAGATGTGAAAGGGGAAAGCCTGCCCGCTCTTTGAATTTAATGTCACTGTTTAGTTTTTGTGATATGACCCTACCTGGGATTGTCAATTGATGAAGGACAATTTGATTTTTAAGAACCTGAATTTTCACTTTAAAAAAAACCACATGGGAACTGGGTATTTAGGGTGGACAGAGACAATGGCCACTAGTGGTAGTGGCAGACAGAGTGGTGGCAGCATTATATAAAAAGAGCCATATTGGATCAGACCAAAGGTCTCTTGAGTCCAGCATTCTGTTCTCACTTTGCCCAACCAGATGCCTATGGGAAGCCCAAAAACAGCCCCGGAGCTGAACAGCAGTCTCCTGACTTGTGATTTGGGCAGAATTTCAAATAGATTCGCCCCCCCCCCTGCTTGGTCAAAACACCTGAGTGGATTGTGGAAATTTGAATTGTATGTGTCCCAAGGCCTTTGCAGTTGCATCTACCACCACCCCGTGTCACCCCTTTGCGATGTCATAGGCACATCGTTAGCCTACTAAACCAAGCTGTGCAAGGCCTGCCTATTTCTAGAGCACACTGTGAAATTCACCCTTCAAACTGCTCATTGAGTGTGCATTCTTCTGCCTCACTTGGGACTCTGGATTCCAGCTGGAGCAGAACTCTGCCCCCATCCCTAAAATAGAGGGTCAGTGTAACAATTTAATCCAGCACCCTTCCGACAGAAGATCTTATTTTAAACAGAGGAACTAATCAGACTTGTCCAGCATCTGCTCTGCCCCAGTCAACACAGCAGAAAAAGATTGCATTTCCCCATAAATGCAACCCCCTTTAAATGATCTCCATATAAAGTTAGATGAAGTGGGGAGGTTGCTGTTCTGCTGTAGGTAACTTTAAATGAGCAGTGTCTGATTTCAACAGAATTATGGAAATGGCCCAATAATAGCATGAAATCAAAATGAGACACACATAAATCAGCATACAGTTACTCCCTGAGGTTATGGACTTCATCCAAAACCAAGGGGGAGCAAAAGGGAAGTTTGAAATCAACTTTGGAGGAACTTTCCATGAGGCCCTGGTTGCCACGAGATAATATCAAGGCTAATAGTTCAGCACAGATTTTAATAAAGGATAAGAACCCCATTTAAATAAGAATGCCATCTGATTAGCACAAAAAGCAGCCTGTTCTTTGTTCTTAGTCTGATAAATCCCTTATCCTTCTGCAAATCTCTGCCAAGTTTGTGTGCCTTCATAATGCCTCGAAGCCAAGAGCTCTGGATGTTAAGCATGAGCTGCATAAAAAAAATTCCAATTTCAATCAGTCTCCTTTCTATTTAAATATTGCCTCCATTATTGTGACCCAGCCTACATCGGGACTGTTGTGTTAGGCCATCTCTCTCTTCTCCAGGCAACTAAATTACATCCTACTTAACGTTTCTTCTTGCCTTCTTAATAAAACCATTGATTTCTAGGGACCAAAGTTACCAGCAGTATCAACTTTTCTTTGCATAATAGAGGTCATAATGTTATTTTTGCCCTCCCTCTCAGCATGCCCTAAAACTGCAAAGGAAGATCCAATCTTCGCGGAAAGGCTGCTGGGGAATTTGCCATATTTCCATGGCAAATTGTTCTAACGATTAATTATTCTCACTTGAAGGAAGTGGGTGATGAAAGCAAGAGGGAGGGAAACCTTCCATTATATCTTACACTTTCCTCTTTTTTTTTTTTGGATTAAAGCAGAATTTACATAATCAGGTCTTCATCACAAGGTGACTTTGTGTAGTCATCTTATGCTGCAGATGTATGTGAAAACCATCCTTCTGGTTTGGTTCAGCTGAATCTGCTTTCAACCTATCCTTATCTATAGGGTGCACGGGAAGCACATGGGATCAGGCTTTCAGAAGGTCCCAGATCAATCCCTTGCAACTTCTGACAGAGCCAAGAAAGACTGCTCACTTTTGCTACATGAAACATGATGGGGGAACCACATAACACCAGTCCTGAAAGACTTACATCGGCTCCCAGTACGTTTCCGAGTACAGTTCAAAGGGTTGGTGCTGACCTTTAAAGCCCTAAATGGCCTCGGCCCAGTATACCCAAAGGAATATCTCCACCCCCATCATCCAGCCCAGACACTGAAGTCCAGCACCAAGGGCCTCCTGGCAGTTCCCTCCCTGCGAGAAGTGAGATTACAGTGAACCAGGCAGAGGCCTTCTCGGTAATAGTGCCTGCCCTGTGGAACGCCCTCCCATCAGATGTCAAGGAAATAAACAACTATCTGACTTTTAGAAGACATCTGAAGGCAGCTCTGTTTAGGGAAGCTTTTAATGTTTGATCTTTTATTGTGTTTTTAGTACTCTGTTGGGAGCTGCCCAGAGTGGCTGGGGAGACTGAGCCAGATTGGCGGGGTATAGCAGCTGCTGCTGCTTCTTCTTCTTCTTCTTCTTCTTCTTCTTCTTCTTCTTCTTCTTCTTCTTCTTCTTCTTCTCATCAGGGGCCTTTTCCGATAACACTGTCTATGAGGTGTGGGGAGAAAAGCTAAGCAAAACAGGCACTCGGCCAAGCAGATTTAACTGCGGCAAGGACGCCAGTGCAGGAGGAGGAATGCAGCCATGGACCTCAAGCAGAATGTTTGTGTGTGTGTGTGTGTGTGTGTGAGAGAGAGAGAGAGAGAGAGAGAGAGAGAGAGAGAGAGAGACTGGGAGGCTACCACCATCCTAGCATCTGCCAATTAAAGAGCTCCCCTCATGCTACCTAATGCTAGGGCCAACCCTGTGAAGATATAAAGGGACTTGAGTGCCCAAGAGTACATATAAAAGTGTCCACTGAGACCTTCCTTCATTTGGCTTCCACAAAGCACTTGGAATTATTCCCAGGGCAGAAAGATGTGTTTTAAGCAAGGGGTACAACTTCTCCAGTTCAGAGCTGAACACAAGTATGTTGCTGCTGACAAAATGCACTATTAAAATTTAGTTTAAAAGACAATATTATTTTTATTTTTTAAAAAAACACAAAACCATGCAACACATGGCCACTGAGTTTTTAGAGTAAGGGGCATGTGAAGTGAGTACTGACACTTATCCGGAACAACAAACATCAGGTATATATTTTAAGAAGTGGACAGTTTCTTGAAATATGCGGCAGGTGGTCTGCCTACATAGATCAAATAAGCTGAAAATAAAAGAAAAGGTTCCTGGGTGCCATAAAGTCTCAACAGGCATCCACCTGAGGAATTGTTTTTATTCTCCATCTGTTCAAAGTCTTTGGAGAAGGTTTATTATTTTTTACCCGAAGTAGGGAAGATTAAGATGGCCTGAGATATCCATCTTGGGGTTTTCTTTTTTTCTTAGCAGCATTGGGGACAGCAACATTTTTTTGCAAATAGTTTTCTATTCAAGACATTTACATAATCCTTGTCTTTTTATAGCACTTGAATCTCAAGTTGTCACAACCGTCGCCTACCCTGAATCCCTATTAGTGAACATTGCCTGCAGCTGGCTGGTCTTAATCATTACTGTCAACCAATGTCTGCGCTTACAAAGAGGATCATATGGTGATTTTTGAAATCACGTGACGGCATCCCAACATCAGGGCTTGTCTGATTGCAGAAGGAGTTATTTGTGGTGAATAACTTGTTTCCCTGGTTGCAACAGGACTTAGTAATGCTTAACTTGAGACGAGTTGTGGGCCCTACAACAAGTCATGCAAAGCCCCCACAAGGGGTCCCTTATACTGGTTCATTTAGTGTTGGACCCCCCCCCCCCCCCGAATAGTCTACTCTTACTGAAATCATGGAGAGCAAACATCTGACAGGGAATCCTTCTCCTCCCTACCTGGAGATGTTAGGAATTGGACTGGGGTGTTCTGCATGTAATGCATTAAACTATGATGAATAAGTCCTTTTCTCAGGTATTAATGGCAGCGTAGTGTGTGAATTCCTCAAGTCCTTGCGCCTGTGGCATTTTCTTGACCAAAATGGGGCCTCATAATTCTTCTTGCGCCTACCTCTATGGCTGCAGAATAAAATGTAGATAATACTTCACGCACACATACCCACACACCTTTGAAATTGTCTGAAGGTGGCCTTCTCTTTTGTCCTAGCCCAAAATGTCATTCCCACAGCAACTTTGAACAGTGGTGATTGATTTCTTTGGCTTTTCAAGTTGGCAACATGAAACTTGAGCTTTTAGCTTCATAGACCTTCACGTTCCATATCTGGATATCTCTTCTGTGAGCCAGCTATTTCTCAGTAGTACCTGCTTCCAGCTACCAATTTCTATTGCCCCGGAATATGTGCACATTTTCCACATCCAATCACATTTTCTCATGCGCCAGTCCTTGCTTTGTAAATATCCATGCAGAGAAATAACTGTATTGAGAAGTTGTGCTTGAGCTTGCTTCCCCCCTCCCTCCCCTGCATTCTTTTTTCCCTTGTGTGTCATTTCTTTTTAGATTGTGAACCTGAGGACAGGGACCGTTTCAGTACTGATTTTTGTAAGCTGCTCAGAGAGTTGTTGTTGTTGTTTCGGCTTTTTTTGCGAAAAGGCATGGTATAGATGCTCTAAGTGTAGAAGGGAGGAGATGGGGAAAGGGAAAGTTTGTAAAGTTTTCCCAAAAACGATCGAGACACAAATGGGTAATTGACAATCGACTCATTGAACAGGTATCATCCTTTAAATATCTGGGCATAACCTTTCAGGAAAAGGGTTCATGGAACGGTCACGTTCAAAACACTATTGCCAATGCTCAAAGATCCTCTAAAGCTATCATAAGGTTTGTTTTTTTTTAATGGAAAAGGCGGCAAATATATTCCGTCAGCCTCGCGGGTCTTTGCTGCAAAGGTACTATCACAACTGACTTATGGTTCCTAGATCTGCAGCTCTCAAAAGCTTGATCCCTTAGAAACCTTTCAAACCAAGTTTTATCTTTCCCTTCTAGGGATCCTGTCTTGCGTGTCTAATATAGCTGTCCGCTTGGAGGTCAGCCAAATCCCTGTTAGCGCTTGGATATGGATCCTAGAGATCCATTGCTGGTTAAACTCATCTTCTTTCCTGTTGGGTTGGCACCCTTAACCCTACTGGATCCTTATCAATCAAAATGGAAAACTACATTATACAAAAAGCTGAAAGGCATGGGATTTTCACCACAGGCACTGATAGCCGTAGGTTATGAGAAAGCCAGAGCAACAATTTGTCAACGAATCTGGGACGTAGAATTTCAGTGTCATGTGAGTGAGATGAATAAGCATCCAGCAATCAAAAATAATGGGAGAGGTTTTACCCCAGCAATATATCTGTCAAAATTACAAATATCTAAATATAGACGGTTGTTCACCCTCACTAGATTCAACGTGCTGCCATCTGCCTTATTGCAGGGCAGATATGTGGGTAAACCATATGTGGAGCGAGTCTGCCCCAGCAGCCTGATAGAGGTGGAAACCGTCTCTCATGTCTTGCTATGATGTCGGTTTTATGATATATGCTCGGTCTTTATCACCCCTGTTATACAGAAAATTCCAGGTGGATCTGAACCTCAATGCTTAGAATCCCTGATAGAGGATAAGGATACAGAGATCATGCTAAGGGTGGCCAAATTTTGCGCTGCTGCCATAAAACTCAGGGAACAAGCCTAGCATTACAAAGACTAAGGCCTCAGATGCAAACCCTAGATAATATTTTAAGAGCTAAACCACATTTCTAATGGCTGTCATAGTCGTATTGTTTATGTGGGAGATGTATTGAGGATTAAAATTTAAACATCTTACCCCACATGTATGGAGAAAATATAAAAAGCAAGTGGGTTGTGAAGCTTTTTAGCACAATAAAACACATACTTTTTTGCAGATGATTAAAACTTAGAAATTAGGCAATTACACTTTTTATCTTCCATTTGCCATCTGCTGACCTCCTCTTTATCCCTATTGCAGAGAATGAACCAACCTCTTGTAGTAAGATAAACAAAAAAGGTTTACTTATATTTCAATGCAGGCAGCAAATACAATACAGGCGATAAAACTTTTCAGGTGCAAAAATACAAAAGCTGGCTTCAAAATAGGTTATGTGTGTCTCAAGCTCTCAGACACATGCCTGCTCAGTTTGGAAGCATGGTGGAAAGAGAATCTCCTCAGAGGCAGGAGGAAATATAAAAGATTATCTCCTTTGTCACAGAATTCCCACCTGGAAGTGGCAGGGGAAGTGAGCTCACAGAGTGTCCTCTCTAGGAAGTACTCTCTGTGTACTAGCCCTGTACTTGTCTAGCAAAACATGCATTTGTGATTTGGCTGCAAACCCAACAAGGCCTGCTCCTGAGTTCATTCAGGGCTAGATCTTAGGTGGTGGTCTCCAGGTCAGCATGGGTTGAGTTGGCCTGATCTGAAGCACCAGGTTGGGGGCCTAAGACCTATTAGCAGGCTGTGCACAGCTGTAATAAGTACACAGGAACATATTTGTAGCTACCTTCTACTGAGTCAGACCACCAGTTCATCTAGCTAACTATTGCCTGTGCTGGCTGGCTGCTGAGTGTTTCAGAGGCAAGATGTCTCTCCCAGCCTTACTGGACTTGCCAAGGACTAAAGCTAGGACCTTCTGAATGGAAAGCAGATGATCTGCCCCTGAGCTGCAGCCCTTCCCCAAATATTCTCTAATAAGAAACGTCTTCCATCTACTGCTGCAGCAAAAGTGCTGCCCACTACAGTGGAAATGCTGCTTCTGCATGGTTTTGCAAGGCTAAACCTTCCAAAAAGGTAGGAAGAGAAAGCATAAGACTTTTTATTTGTTGAACAGCTTGCTCTTACTCATTAATCTTTATATGAACAATGGAGCATTCCCCATGATATTTATATATAAAAAAAATATTTGAGCAAATTAAGTGTGGAATTTACCTCCTGATGAAATTAAATTCTTGTTCTTGAAGCAGCCCGGTGTGTATGGATTTACACTGTGTGATCTTTCACAAAAAAATAAGATATTGATTTTATTTAGCATGAATCTGAAAAAGGGCACCAGGCAGGAGAAGCAGAGAAAGAGATGAAATTAATAATGTAAGTTAATCCAACCATGATGCATGGATATTTACAGCAGGACAAAACCAGTCTAGCGCCACCGCTTCCTCCTACAAAAGGATATAAAGCTCTGAAATTAAATAACACTTTCCGTAAAGAATGAAATGGTAAGTGCTTTTGCCAGTGATAAGAATTGACCGGCTGAGTAGAACCTCTTCATTGAAAAAGAGACTGGATCCGAGAGAGAGAGAGAGAGAGAGAGAGAGAGAGAGAGAGAGAGAGAGAGATTTAAATTTGGTCTTGGTTGATTGCATAAGAAATACAGGCAAGATTGTGTTTAAATTTCGTTTTGGTTGACTGAAGAAAGAATACATCAGAACCATGCCATTTTAAAATATAAGCCCCACTTTTCTCTCTTTTTTTGATGTGTGATGAATAGTATGTTAGTAATTCAACTCCAACAGAATGCTTAATCTAGGAATATTTTATATCAGGGGAAAAGCAAATCCTCCGTGTCAGGAAGATTTGGGCTGAAACAATCTCAGACGCTCCATCTCCGCGTGAAAACAAAACAAAATGGAGCTTCAGAAGCTGCAGAAGCTGCAATCTGCCTAGGAAAACCCTCGTGCTGGGAAGAATGACTTGAACCTTTCCACTCTGACTATTTTTCTGCTGGGATTAATGATGATAATAATAATTTATACCCCGCCCATCTGCCTGGGTTTCCCCAGCCACTCTGGGCAGCTTCCAACAAAATATTAAAAATACATTAAAACATCAGTCATTAAAACCTTCCCTAAACAGAGCTGCCCCCAGATATCTTCTAAAAGTCAGATAGTTGTTTATTTCCTTGACATCTGATGGGAGGGTGTTCCACAGGGCGGGCGCCACTACAGAGAAGGCCCTCTGCCTGGTTCCCTGTAACCTCACTTCTCACAGGGAGGGAACCACCAGAAGGCCCTCAGAGCTGGACCTCAGTGTCTGGGCTGAACAATGGGGGTGGAGACGTTCCTTCATGTATACTCTCCTCTAGCTCCTTTTCCCTCCTGTATAGTGGATAAAGTCACTATATTTCAGCCCAAAGCCCAAGGGTCAGTAGCTGGCAACAGTAGCGTCTGATGTCATGGGGCAGAGCCTCAGAGTCACCCTCCTGAAATCACTACATCTTACCTGGATAAGGCTGAAACACAGTGACAGTGAGGTGGAGGCTGTCAAGACGTACCAATGGAGCTGTTCCAATCCTCTTGTCCGCATGTCCATCCAGCCCCAGCCTTGCTGCTGCCTCACCTCACCACACTCTTCCCCTTCAAGTAAGCTATTGCCAGCGGTGGTACCAGTGTCAGGAAGGCAACTCTGTGACTCTGCCCCACCACACTAACTACAGTTTCCCAGCATCTTACACCAGCTGCTTCCAGGTGCCCTGCTCCACTCCTGCCATGCCAACTCATGTCCAGCTTCTGTCCAAAACACTGAGAGAGGCAGGCAGATTTAGGGGAGCATGACTGGTTGGGTTGCACTGGGTGTGGAGCCTCAAGGGATGTTGCAACTTTGATTTAGAATGGATCGTGAGGGGTGGAGGGCTGGAGGGCACCGAATTTTTGTGTCACGCAGGGCACCGCTGAAATCTGAGACCCCAAGTCCACCATGGGCAGAGGCTTTTACGTGCAAGAAAGAGTTCTTTATTTGGGCTAGTAACACTACAAAGTATAAGAGCAAGGGAAGAGATTCAGAACCGAATGAAAGCAACAAAGATGTCCCAACAGTTTGTGTGCCTCTCTCACCCAGCTTTTGAAGTCGAGGTGTGGCAAGCTCACTCATGAGACTACCTCATTTTGGGGGAATGCCACCCATGGTTCATCTGGGTGGATGCGTCTGAACACATCTATGGAGACAGGCCCTGGTTCTCAATTACTGTGTCCTGCTTTCTGACTTTGGTTCTGCTCACACTGCCTCCTGTGCACCTGTCCCCACGAGCTGGTCAAGGTCCTCCCTCCCTCTCAAGGAAGCTCTGTGCTCTTAAGGAGGTGTGGCAGAGAGAGCCAGCAGATGGACTTCCCATTCTCTGGCACTTGGGAGTCAAAAGTGGAGAACCTCCGCACCCCCATCCCTGGGTACAGCCTTTAACTTTCCCCTCTGCTCCATTTCCTTCCTCCTCATCCTCATGCTCAATGTCTTGGGGCTGCCAAACCGAGGGGCCCATGACAAAGCCGAGGGGCCCATGACAGTTGGCCAGAATGAAGCCACCATTTTAAACCTTCCACCATTACCAAGAGCATGCTTGAGGTATCGTGTGAAATTTAAAGTGGTAGCTTGTGGTTAGGTACCTGCTGCCAGGGCTCTTTTTCATCACTGCAATTAAATAGGAAGAATTTTACTCATTAAATACGCACATCACCCACATATCCTCCTCCTTCCTATCATAACGCAATACTAACGTATGGTGGTCCAGTGTGGGAGATGTTTTCAAGACTCATAATGGAGTCTGTTATATACCCCCAGAAGCCCAAATCCATGGGAATGGACCCAAGATTTTGCCCATAGATTCTAATTAAGTTCTGGAATTTGGCTGCAGATGCTATTGCATGAAGTAACTATTAAAATAAATAAAATGTTGTTCCTCTAATATAAATCATTGCAGTTCTTTTGATGGCTTCTGATGACCTTGTAGAGAATGTAGGAAGGCTGGGAATTTTATTCTGAAAGGAGAAGAAAGGAAATGATTTAGATTACTATGCAAATATGATCACCAAACAACTTATTTAAATGTGACTGTTTCCAACTTTCACCCAAGAGGCTACTCTGGAAAGCCTAACAAGTGGCTCATCTTGGAACAATGGATTTAATTTACTCTGCAAATGAAACACGGAAACCCTGGAGGAATACTTTGGAGGGCAAGATTTGATGTAATTGGTTCCGCTCAATGTAAATTCAAATCCAATGTAGGGTGCATTTTTTTTCTTCAATTCACCTTAAAAAAAAAGAAAAAGAAATATATAAACGGACAGTATTTAAGTGTCACTGACATGTTCTGGAGCTCGGTTAGTATATTTTTTTATCACTGAAAGCCCAGCTCCACCTTTATACAAACCTAATGCAAATGCACTTAATTTGTAAATTTGTACAATTATGGATCTTAATGAGCTCAGATGAATGTGAATTCTCTATCACCTAGTGGCATCATCGCTTCTCACACCACCCATTTCTTAATTATCTCTAAATGTTTAATTTCAGGAGGTTTATCCTGTGCCACTTAACTTCAGAACCTGAGAGATACCTGAGCAGAGGTGGGAGCCAATGACATGTGCTAAGGCGACCAAACTCTTGGCAAAATCAAAACCATGGTGCCTTATTGAAGGGAATAAGGATAAGCGGATTGGTCTATTTCTGACCCATCTCAGATTCTCATGTGCTTCTTCATAAGTCCATTTCATTTGGTTTTGGCGTTAATTTGGTTTTTCTTTAATAAAAAAAATATGCAAACCATGTTTAAATGCGGATTACAATATACAAATACTATATCACTAAATACTTATTTGATATATTATCCCAATGTATGCATTTCTAAATGTATTTTAACTGCATTTTGGTACAGTGCTGCAAAATATTGAGATATGCTCTGATCCAGTGCTTTTTTCCTGAGGGGACGCAGGGGGACGCATACATCTAAACATTTTGTGAATCTAAGTTTGGTCTCAGTGAGGGGCAGTATTTCAATACGAGTAGGAAAATGTGAGTACCCCTAAATGTTGGGGGTTTTTTTAGGAAAAAAAGCACTGCTCTGATCTATGTACTTTGTTTGGGGGCTGTGAATTAGCTCAGTTTGTTTAAATAACAAAACTCTCCTCCATCCCTATGGTGGCATTGGGGATGTACACGACTAAGTTTTAGTCTGTATTGGATCAATTGAATTAAACAGACCCAAGTTAGTAATTTCATTAAGTTAGTAATTTCAATGGGTCTACTCTGAATAAAACTAACAGTGACTACAATTCATGAAGCATAGACATTTGGGCAATAAAGTGGCTTCAGACCAGAGCCCTCCTATATCATCAGCTCTTGCTGGACTGTACAACTTCAGACTGCAGGGTAAAGAGATGGAAGAGAGAAACCATAGGAAAAGAAAAGCACTAGATTAGAACTCCTTTTAATGTACCTTCTTACTCAGCAACTACATGTCAATTTCTGTCTTTTCATTTTCAAGTTTATTTCTCAGTAGTGAACTTTGGAATTCTAGTAAGCATCTATGGGGTAAAACAATGTGAATCTGAGGCTCAGACTCAGTAATGAATTGTAGGTAGTTAATCCAGTCCATATTTTTATTTACAGGTTGAAGTTGATAGGTTCACACTTTCAAGATGCTTCCCATATATACCCTGGCTTAAAATAGCCATTTTTATTGTCCTGTGGGCCAATATTTTTGAAAGGTACTCCATTAGGTGAGCCTCTACCCCACCATCCTTGGAGAACCCTACCCCTGGCCTGCGAGTGCTCCATTCGGAGAACAGCCTTTACCAAAGGTGTCATGGGCTTTGAAGACACTCAAATTCAGGATGTAAGGGAGAAACGTGCTAAGAGGAAGGCACGCTTGGCAAATCCACACTGTGCTCAACTCCTGCCCAGAAACCAATGTCCCCACTGTGGAAGTATGCATGGATCCAGAATTGGCCTCCACAGTCACTTACTGACTCATTGTTAAAACCGTGTTTATGGAAGACAATCTTACTCGGCTATGAGTGATCGAAGAAGAAGAAGAAGAAGAAGCAGAAGCAGAAGCAGAAGAAGAAGAAGAAGATTATTACCCACAATTGCACATCATGTTCCCCATTCATGAGGAGAAGCAACCACCAATACAAATCTGTAAGACTGTTTTTTCATCACATGCTAATTGGCTGAATAGCTTGCTCATTCCCTAGTCTAAAGCAGAGAAAGCAGTATACATGAATCTAGATTTGGCTCATTGTTGCACAAGACAGACACAACAAGCTTAAGTATACAGCAGCTTGTGCTATTAAGCCACTCCCCTTTCCCTCTACAGGTTCAATGGTAGTGTTCACAAACCTTCAGCCTGTTTTGAATGCTTATCCACAAAAGAGCAAATATATGGCTTTCATTTTGGGGAGTGGGAAAACCATAGATGTCCAGAGTCTCCCTAGCTGAGCTGTCATTCAAAGTTTCTTGGAGAAAAGAAATCCACTTCAGGAAAAGTCAGAAAATGTTCTACTGTAGAAGTACATATCCCTTTTAAAAAATCATAGGTATTATAAGCAGGGTTTCATCATGCAGCCATGTATTTATTAATGGAAGCATTGTTACCAGGGCTTTCATTGTAACGTGGTTGCCAAGTAAAGTGTTATGTGCACAATTGCTGCGCCTGTTTTAAAGACTTCGACAGAGCACAGGGATTATAACAACTGAGATCCCTTGCTTCCTCAGGAAAAAGCCAATATTTTACATACTCCTGTAAACTGCAGTGTAGCCTGTGCTTCATGACTGAATACAAAGATGCTTGCAAACAGAGAACACTTGTTTTAAAGTTGGATGAACTAGGTTTTAGTGAGAGGAAAGTGACCACAAAGAAAACCTTGATACCCTTTTGCAGAGATGAACGGGTTAAAAGGTATAAGCGCATAATAGTATAATAAGTTTCCATGAGAGAATAGAAAATGTCAAGCAGATTTCAGATACAAGAAGGTGAAGGCAGTTTCGTGCATTGTTCTGTAACCAGTCTATTAAATGCTTTTAGGGTTTCTAGAATTGCCACTGAACTTCAAATAACATGTATTTGAAAGGTCCAGTTCAGGTGAAACACTTGTAAGGATTCGGAAGAAAGTTTAAAGATTCACAAGGTCAGTTTCAGGTGAGCATTCAGTCTGATGGGTCTGTGGAGAGATTAGACAATGTTGGTTCTTGAATCAGCATTCACACCGATCTGTTTGTTAGGAGATGAGACGAAGTTGCACCCAAGCAACTTTCCAATGCATTTTCTGGTCACTTTCCTCATAGGAAAAAGGACAATTTTTTTTTGGGGGGGGACTCCAAATCAGCTTTAATCATGCAAGCTGCATTTGCCAAGATGTGATTAAATCCCACCTCCAAAATAGTGACAACCTCAAAGCACCCTAAGTTTCTCTCTGCATTTTTTACAGGACAAAAGCAGGTGAAGGGGAGAGTTTTAGGAAGAACGTAGTGAGATACGAAGGGTTAAGTTTCTTCTTCCCTGCCAACCACATCTCCCCTCCAAAATAATGTCCTCCCCCCCCCCACCGCCATCACTTTGCAAGTGGCCTCTGGAGACTGAAGAGCCTATCTGCTGCAGAATGTCTGGTTCAGCTATAAAAAATGGAACCAAGAGATTAATATATCTTCAGCTTGCTGTTTGTGATTAGGCTCAGAGACAGAAGAGTAACATAGCCAGGGAGATTTTAATATACACGGAGTCCCATGGCAATTCATATGCTGAGCCAGAACGGGAGCAGAGCTTAGCACAGTATTACAATGCAAAGGCCGTATCACGGGGAAAACAGCAACAAACCAACATGCAACTAGCTTCCTGCGGAAGATTGTGATTCCAACACATTTCTTAATAGACAAGCACAATGTGGAATGCTCATTTTAGGAAGTGAGATTAGTGTGTGTGCTTCTCCTCTTAAAGGAGAAACTTGTAGCCAAGTGGTTCTGCTAACATTTTGTAGTTTCTGTCTGTCTGTCAAGGGAACACACAGGGTATCTTCACTGATTCAAAGCTTCTGGCAAATTCCATAGCATAATTTGAGCGTGTGGTCTCCCCCCTGAATTTTACAGGCTCTCCTTCAGATGTTTTGTTGTGATCTGTGTCCATCTCACACTGTGGATTTTGGTAATTTTGCATCATTTTGCTTGGCCTTTCTGCTTCCGCACAGCTGATGGTGTACACCAACTAAGACACCCCACAGAGATTCTCAGCGGGAAACATCTGCTGTTTTGCTCTTGTCACATTCCAGCTTGAGAATTCCCTCCCCCCCCCCTTTGCAGGCATTATTTCTCTTTCTAAGCTGCTGTCCAGCGTGCTGCAGCAATAAGAGAACTCCATTTCCTATTTACAACCAAACAATCCTCCAACCTGCCTCCGCTTTGTAAAGTGTTAGATTGCTTTTCCTCCATCTTCTTATGTTTCTTAGATAAATTGTTTTCAGGTTCCCAATTTATTTGTATGTTACACTTCTATCCCAGCTTCCTAGCTTTGGGGAAGGGCCATTACATCGTGGAAGACAATGTGTATTACGGCTCCTTTGCATGTAAAAGGTCCCAGTTCAATCACCGGAATACACAGGTATGGCTGGAAAAGGCTCCTGGGTAGTATTCCAATGCTGATGTCCTGCTTGTGCATCAGATTTCCACTTGTACAATGGAATTTCCCTCTCCTCTCCACTGCAGCCTCCACCATGTACCCTCAAAAACTGTTCCAGGGGGTTGGGGGACTCTCCAGAGCAGACTGGGGTGGTGGCGTGCAGGGAGAGCAGAGGAGGGCCAAGTGGGGTTACACGAATGGAACTTCAATGGGTGCAACCCTGTCTAAAACCCCAAAGAGCCACTTAGTGTAGACATTACTGAGTGAGATGGATCAATTATCCGACTTGATTTAATGTAGTTTCTTATGTTCACCCTTCATCCAAGTAATTAAAAATAAAATGAAGGGTCTTGTAGGACCATAATGAGGGTGCAGCAGGAGGAAGCATCCTATTTTCAAAAGAGCCCAACCAGCTGCTTTCAGGAAGACTTCATGTAGGTCTTGAAAATGACATCCCATTCCCATTGTATGTCCCCAGTATTTGGTTCTCAACCATATTGTTGTATGCCATCCACAGTTTCTGAGCGGAGATTCCATGGGTTCCTGGTGGCTTACCCAGCATCTGTGTTTCCTTTTGGAAAATGAGGCACAGTGGGGACTGTGGTGTCTTTATGCCATATAGTTTATTTACACATATATCCTACCTGAGCCTAGGAGGGAGGGGTTCACCGCATAATCACAGCCTAGGATCCAAGCAGAGATTCAACTTCATGCTCTGCCAGTTGCCTTTGCTTCTCTGCCACATAACTCCTACCCAATGCTTCTTTTCTAAAAATATATATAATGTTTAGGGGTACTCTCAAACTTAGATTCACAAAATGGTTAGGGGAATGCATCACCCTGTGTCCCCCCCCCCGAAAAAAGCACTGTTCCTACCTCTAGTTCACATCACAGCAACTCTAAATCTAATCTGTTTTAGTTTTGGCTTTATTTGTTGAGGGAGCGACTGGCCGCATCAATTTGCCATCTCTAACAGAGTCCCTTGAAGCTTTGTTCTTCTTAATGGTCCATCCCTCAGGTTATACCCTCACCAGGAATTTAGCCTGGCTTCATTAGCTTTTAACACTATCTGAAGGAGGGTCTCCACCCGCATCATTCTACCCAGACACCAAAGTCCAGCCCTGAGGGCCTTCTGGTGGTTCCCTCACTGCGAGAAGCCAAGTTACAGGGAACCAGGCAGAGGGCCTTCTCAGTAGTGGCACCCACCCTGTGGAACACCCTCCCACCAGATGTCAAAGAGAACAACAACTACCAGACTTTTAGAAGACATCTGAAGGAAGCCCTGTTTAGGGAAGCTTTTAACGTTTGATGCATTACTGTATTTTAATATTTTGTTGGAAGCCACCCAGAAGCCCAGCCAGATGGGCGGGGTATAAATAATAATAATAATAATAATAATAATAATAATAATAATAATAATAATAATAATTACACTTGCTGAAATTTGAGCGCCCCAGGTCTGCCAATGATCCAGCTCAGCTCTCTCTATGTTCCGAGCAGAACTGAGCTGAGCTCACTTTCTTTCCATATACAAATCTATACCTACTTATTACCACAGGCTTTCTTCATTTCAGCAGACTAGTTTCAGAGGGAGCATCACTTTATTGTTGTTCTTCTGCAACAATCAGGAGTCAGAAATCCTTGCCATTCTTCAGCAAATCACCCAGAGGTTTACAAGTAGATGCTAATCTACCTTCTCTCTTCATCCCTGCCCTATAAAACCAAAGCTCTATTAAAAAGGAGCAGCAAGCCAAGATTGTAGCAGAGGCGTAAATTGCACAAAACCCTTTTCATACATTTCCATTCAGAAATCAACCTGCATATCTCCCCAAAGGGGGGGGGGCACATCAATCCCTTTCCTGCAGATGTTTCTGTGGAAGAAAACTTTAACTGTAATGAAGTACACAATAACAATGGAACATTTTGCTGTATCAGAAGATCACTCAGTCATCTGTTTGTTTGTTTTTTCACCTGTGTGACCAAAACTATAACTTCCTATTCCAAATTCCATCACAGAACCTGCCCACAGCTAGGTACTAATTGTAGGGTACATAAGCCAGAAAATTAACGTGCTGGATAGCTCAGTTGGTAGAGCACGAGACTCTTGATGTCAGGACTGTGGGTTTGAGCCCCACATTGGGCAAAAGATTCCTGCATTACAGGACTAGATGACCCTTGTGATCCCGTTCAACTACTAGAAGCAAAGCTATTTAGTGCATTGGTGTGTTTATAAGATGCTGTACTTTTCTTCCTACACAAAAGACCCTGATATATGCATTAAAGTGGACCTATCACATTAAAGCTCTGCCATCTCATTCCATATTCAAATATGTGCACACTGCACAGCACACCATCTGCAGAAAAGGTTCAAGAGAAAAATCAAGGGTCCTGAATCAATATAACCCATCCCAGCAAAACAGAATGAAAGTATCTTCTGGTTATCTTATAAATAGTGGCCCTGAGCCAGAGGTAGGCATAGGCAACTGATCACAAATAATAACTGGTGACTCAAGAAGTGCATCATTATCCCTATTATTTATCAAAAGACACATCCAAATAGTTCAGTAGGGCTTGGTAGAACATCACAATCTTTATGTGGGTATTTTGCAAAACTCACAGAAGCCCACTTATTTGTATGCACCTCTCTTGCTGGACCAATTCCTGGAATAATTTCAGATTTTGTTTTGCTTTTTTTTTTAAAAAAAAGAAACTTGTCATCTGGTTCTTCAGTTGTGAAGAGCTGTATCTCAGTGGTAGAGAACTGACTGTTCATGGATAAGGTCTCATGGAGTCCCTGTTATCTCCAGCTAAAGTTATGAGAAACTTGAGTTTATAATGCTGGAGAGCCACTCCATTCAGTGTGGACCTATGGATGGGACCTGTTGTTCAACTCCCATCAGCATCAGCCAGAAAGACCAGTGGTCATGGATGATGGGAGTTGCTGTTGAAGAGCATAGGAGACCCACAGGTTCCACATCTCTCGTGTAGACAGAAAGTGATCTAGACGGACCAATGGTCTGCCTCAGTTTAAATCAGTTTCCTAAATTCCTAAAACATGTGTCTCCCATATCTAGTCCAAGCTCAATTGCTTATATAATGCATCTAGGACCTTTGTCTTTCTGTACTTGGTAAGATATGGTGGCTTCAGAAATAAAACTATAAAGTGCATTGAAATATGATGAAGGTTGAAAACCTTCTATACTCCTCTGCCTTCTGGGAAATTGGCTGACGCCAAAGGCTATTAAATCGTTTGGAGAAAACCAGATTGATTTCATGTTGAGTCTCTTCCATTGTGCGACATTTCCCCCCTCTTCCAACTTACTTTAGCACTTTGGATTGGCTCTCTGTGTCGGAGATTTTATGACCTGTACTGGCAGTGCCTAATGAAGTTAGAAGCCATTAGGATTAGAACAGTTAAGTAATGCCTCCTGTTTTGTCAATTCCCTCAATTATTGCAGCAAAGGATATTGATCCAATCCCGGTTCAAAATGCAAAGGTGAAGGGAGACCTTAGAAAGGCAATTGAGTTTAAGCAACAACAACACCCCCCACAGGGATCTCTCTGTACAAGAACATAATTGCTCAATTTTGAGATCTATGGCCCTAGTTCTACACATACCCAGAGATGAGGGTCTGTGGAAATTCTCTGAGAAACACTGATTATTTAAACACCATTCCCACTTCCCCTTCCCTTTGAATATACAAAGAAGTTGTATGCAAGGTGCTTCTTGAAGGGCATTTGTCGTGCGACAAATGCTCCTTATACATTCAATTTTTTCCCTAGCACCCACATGATCCCAGCTTGTAGTTTCTCCTTTATAATATTAAACCAATTTTGGGAAGCCTTTGTAGGAATATTTATGAAGGCAGGAGATGATATTTTAGTTAGATATTGTCCTTCCTTAATCACGTTAGTGAGCATAGAGCACTCAACATGGGCCTACATCCATTGTTATGGATGAGAAGGCAGGAGACAAGAGAATCAAAGTGCAAAGAGATCAAGAGAGAGATAGCTAGATGACCAGCCCTTTCATGTGGGCCATGCCCATCTACCTGGTCACATGCAGAGGGAGGTGGCTTCCAAAGGTTTGACAGGAAGTCCTTCCTGTCTGGAGCCTCATTCCTCTGTGCGTTCTAGCAAACAGGAGATGTTGGACTTGACTGCTCTTCCTCCCTACAGGACTTCACATGTGGTAACAGACTCCCATTTCTAGTCAAAGACAGTTTGGCCCTGGCATGAGCAAACCATTCGTGGTAAACAATGCCAAGAAATGTACCATCTGGACTCATGCAATATCCTTTAGACCAGGGGTCATCAACCTTTTTCAGCCATGGGCCAGTCCACCGTCCCTCAGACCATGTGGTGGACCGGACTATATTTTGGAAAAAAATAATGAACAAATTCCTATGCCCCACAAATAACCCAGAGATGCATTTTAAATAAAAACACATATTCTACTCATGTAAAAGTACCAGGCAGGCCCCACAAATAACTGAGAGATGCATTTTAAATAAAGGGACACATTCTACTCATGTAAAACACACTGATTCCCGGACCGTCCATGGGCCGGATTGAGAAGGCAATTGGGCCGCATCCGGCCCATGGGCGTTAAGTTGCCTACCCCTGCTTTAGACAATATTTCAGTTTCAATCTCGAAAACCCTGAAAGAATGTCTTCATTTCATTGATCTACTACATTGTTAAGAAAAACGGAAGGAGGAGGAAGGTGGTTGAAAGTTCAGGTCTGCAGGGCAAATGTTTTCATGGCATAAACATGCGCTTGTCCACAACAGAGATTGGGCTTTTTGCTATGATATCATATTCAGTAAATGCCTTTGAATCTATATGTGTACCTGAAGGCTTCTAAAGAGACAAGGAACACAACAGCCTTTCAGCACTGGGAAAGCGGGGAGGGGAAACACACGCCATAGCTAAATAAAGCCCTTTCTGAATTCATCTTGCACTCTGAATATCCTGGGGGAATTAAGTTGTCTGTGCTCTTGTCTGTCTTGATTCCCTGACTGTCTGCCTATGACTCTTTCGAATAGAAATTTATAAACATGTGAGCTGCCTTGCAGTAGGCTGATGAGACCTTTTAGGGCTCAAAGAGAGAGAGGGGAGGTCAATCCCCCTTGTTTGTAGCAAAGAAGATTGAAGCAAAGCAGGGTGAAGATCATATTTTTGTCTGCTGTCTGGTCAACAAATAAATTGGTGCATTAAGAAAAAATCAGAACAGAGCTGGATCTCTTCCATACTTTTTCTGCCTGTAATAAACACAGTTTAGTCACCACGGAGACAAGTGGACAAGTGCAGGATTCATTTACATATTGCCATGGAAGGCTTAGAGGACACACCAGTCAAAAAAGCAGATAAGGACTCCATGATCTCGCCTGAAGAAAACCAGGATGGTAATATGACATTCCGGACTCCACCCAGATAAGTTTAGCACCATCTAGTTACTAAACTTTATGGTGACAGTATCTCTCCCCCTCTGATTTAAAGAAACAAAAATTAAATCGGTACTGTTGGAAAATATGGCAGTTCGAGTATTGAGTCTCTCATCTCTAAATCTTGAAGGGTTTCAAATTACTCAACCAGAGTGAGCGAGACAATCCAACTTACATGATAGCCTGAGCAGACTCCGAAGATGAAGCTGGGTTTTTAGATACTACTTCTAGATTTTGTGATTATACCTTTTGAGAGATATGAAGAAGATATTGCCAGTTTTTGCTAAGTCTCAACAGAATATGATCTGGGTGTTTCATTTTAACTTGTGCAGTAGCTGAAGTTTGCCCTGCATTTTCTTCAACAAGTTTGATATAAAATATCTCTCCTGCCTCGAACTGAGGTAGTTCTTCCCAGGAACCATGCCAGTTATAAATGTTCAGAATCCTTTCTCAGTTTGGTAATCTGATCAATAAATTTCTTCGGGTTCAACCACTTGGGAATGAAAATTCTCCTCTAGGCCTGGGTTTCTTCTCCCAATTCTGTTAACATAAACAGGCCTGGGTTTCTTCTCACAATTCTATAAACGTAGCCTCCTGGTCAAGATTCCAAGACTGTGAAGATTTTGCAGTAATAGATTTACGGGCTCTGCTTCCATTGAGATGTCTTGCAAATATTGATTCAGATAGTTCAACCTGCTCCAGAAAGCATCTCAGTTGGTGTTTTAGCTCTCCAATGACATTTACTTTCTCTGGGAATGGCTTTGTTCCATGCTGTATGATTCTTTGTCCCAAGCACTATATTTCATTTTGGCAGCTGAGAGAAGGTGTGGCTGAGGGAGGGGTGTGGTCTAGATTGAGTCCTGAGAGGCCATTGCAGAGGCTTGCAGTTCCCCACCTCTGTTTCAAAGGCAAGTGGTTTTATTTCCACACACCTGTTTCTTCCTTAAGCAAATGTTCCTGTCGTTCATTACCAAGATACATGAAGAAAGTGGTTTTTTAAAATTATTTATTTACAGCAGGGATGGCCAACTTTTGTGTTCTTGCAGACCAGGCTGTTTCCCAAAAAGCAGTCTATGGGTCAAAGTTGCATTTGGCTGCACAAACCATCCCCCTTGTGAATGGTCGAGTATAATAATAATAATAATAATAATAATAATAATAATTTTATTATTTATACCCCACCCATCTGGCTGGGCTTCCCCAGCCACTCTGGGTGGCTCCCAACAAAATATTCAAATACAATAATGCATCAAACTTTAAAGGTTTCCCTAAACAGGGCTGCCTTCAGATAATAATACTGATGTCATCTAGCAGCAATTACTTCTCCATTACCTCTGATCTCACTCGTGCAGTCAGACATAATGTTACATACAAATATGCACATTTTTATCTCATTCATTCATTTGTATGCCACTTTGCCAAAGCAATACACAATATATCAAATAAGCAGCAGTAAATATTTTAATACATAGCATGAACCATTGCAAATAGCTGTAGAATTACTAAGTAAATGTATGATTTAAATGTGAATAAACTGATGCACAATATTTCAGGCATTTTATACAGAAAATTCAAAAGAGAGGTATCACATTCAAGGCCTAAATATGTTGTTGTTGTTGTTGTTGTTGTTGTTGTTAATAATAATAATAATAATAATAATAATAATAATATTTCAGATGCCCTGTTAACAGTTGCCTGGTGGCTGAGCTGCTTGTGCGCCACGTCTCTTTTACCAAATTATTGATGGGAAGGGAAGAGCACGGTTACACTTTCACCTATTGGCGAGAGGCAGCAGTGTGCTCCAGCACAAAACCATCTTCCTCCTTAAATAAAGCAATCTCCTCCTTGTCATTTCCTGGGGAAGAAAAAAGACATTTGCCTCTTTGTCCATTTATGTACAGAATGTCCTCTGCAAGGCATTGGCCATTAAGTAAGAAAGGCCCAGAATGCTGCAGTACTCAATTGATTTCACGCTTCACAGTGGCTTTTTATCCAGGGTAATTTACAGCTGTTTCCCCATGACAGGTAACTGTCTTGTGTCTAAAGGTGAGGCTCTTATCAGGACTTCGGATTGGCGATGTGCTAAATATTCCCCTATCATAAACTTTTTATAAGTTTATAACTGGGCAGTAAATCTTGAGGCCGAGAAAAGCTTCCATACATTACCCTGTTTTTTTGCCACTATCTCTTCCATTATTTTTTAATGCAATTCCTGTCGGGGAAACGAAAGATGAATGATGTGGATCACCTAAGCACATTCCTCCTTGTCAGCAGTACAAAGGGGATAACTAGGACAAAGCCTCTGCTCCAAATGGGCTTCATTATGCTAATTGACATCTAAGCTGAGGGAAGACCTTTCCCAAAGCATTTGATATTGACGGGAAAGTCAACTGGTGGGGCACTGCTGCCGTGGGGCAGAGACCTTAGCCCAGTCTCAAAATATCAAATTCCTTACCCCAAGGAGCCTCCAAGCCTACTCCCCCTACACTCGCCATCTTGAATTGATTTTTTTCCCTGAAGATGATTAAACTAAACTAGTTGTATGCCTTTTTGCAGACATTCAGACACTGATGAAGTAAGCACTCACATTTCATAATGTGGGTGCCCTTTGCGGGATCGCACGTGGGACTACAGTTCCCAGGGAACATAATAGTAGTAGGGGGCTGGCTAGCTTCTCAGTGTTGTTATTTATAGCAGCAGTTCTCAACCTGTGGGTCCCCAGATGTTGTTGGACTACAACTCTCATCATCCCTGAGTTCTGGCCTTGCTAGCTAGGGGTGATGGGAGTTGTAGTTCAACAACATCTGAGGACCCACAGGTTGAGAAAGGCTGATTTAGAGGTTCACGTCCAGCCTCAGTAATTAGGCTTCTTGCTGGGAGGTGGGGCCAGCCCCATTTATAAATAGGGGGTGGAGCTGACAACAGCCAGGCAGTGGCTCTGGAGATTCACCCTCCCTACCCTCCCTTTGTTTAATGTTTTCTTGTTTGCAGGTTAACTTTTCCTTCCTGTTTAGCAGGTGCTGCTGCGGTCTTTGACTGGTCGCTGTTGAAGAACCGGGAAGAAATTTTCCTGCATTGGCAGGTTTTGTCTTCCCTACAGCAATTCATCACAACTGTTATGGCCTTGGGTGGAATCCTTTAGTCTTTTCTTCCCTATAATGGTGTGTGTGTGTGTGTATGAAGTGGTGATTCATATCCCCTGCGGTGGCAATTCCACGGTACCCTCTTAAAGGGGTTATATAATGGGTGTCACTGGCCATGCACTGAAAGGTTGTCAGTGAACTACTCTGTGTGTGGAGATATGGGCTGGGCTGCCTGCCTACACTTACGTCTCTCAGAGCACCCCCATATCCCATTTACCCTGATGTGCCCCAGTTCCCCCAGCTGGGGGGCTGGTAGGGATACATGCCCAAGGCCTAAGCCTAGGTCTTCCTACATTTGGAAGTTTAATAAAGTTGTGGCCTAATTTTAAATCCATAACGTTGTCAGAGTCCTTATTCCTTTCTTATGATACCTGGGGGCTGGGACTGTCGTGCCTGGTCACACAATAAGCAGAAATAGAGGAGAACTGATCAGGAAAAACCCTTCTCACTGGCACACTTCCTTCTAATTTCTCCCGAGACATTTGTGTGTCTTTTTGGTTGACATTTGTGTGTCTTTTTTATTTAAAAAGTTGCATCTTCATTCGAGGAGATACTTCATCTTTCTGCTCTGTCCACAATAGTGCCCCCTAATAAACCCTTTGCAGAGAGGTTTCTAATATGTGGTTTTTTATTAGGCTAACTCCAGCTAATGCACAGGGGAAATGTGACTTACCAACAATTTGGCTGGGTTTAGTAGCCATGCTGATATTTATGACATGAAATGCATTAGCCTACACCTGGTGCAGCAGTCATACTGTATCATTGGGATCCACTGAATGCAACAAAACAAAATAAAAAATTATATGGCTCAGCTCCTTTACAGTAACAAAAACCCAGAAAACACAACCTGACATTTGAAGCCTAGACTGTCTGTCTGTGTTAAAACTTCCAAGACCAATAATGACATGATAAAGTTAAACGGACCCCTGACTGTTAGGTCCAGTCACGGATGACTCTGGGGTTGCGGCGCTCATCTCACTTTACTGGCCGAGGGAACCAGCATACAGCTTCCGGGTGATGCAGCCAGCATGACTAAGCCGCTTTTGGCAAACCAGAGCACTGCACGAAAATGTCGTTTACCTTCCCCCTGGAGCAGTACCTATTTATCTACTTGCACTGCATGCTTTCGAACTGCTAGGTTGGCAGGAGCTAGGACCAAGCAACGGGAGCTCACCCCTTCATGGGGATTTGAACTGCCAACCTTCTGATCGGCAAGCCCTAGGCTCAGTGGTTTAATCCACAGCACCACATGATATATCCCCCTTATTAGAATGTATATTTGAATGAAGATCTTAACCCTTCTCTTTGCCAATTTGATGTCGGTTAACGAAACCAATCTTCCTTTGGATCCTCTTGTACATTCTATGTGATGAACTGGTTCAAAGAAAATCTTGTTTGAACTAGGGTGGTTTTTCTTTTTTGCTTTTTGACTGAACCCTTTCATAAATAATGACATCAGTTTGCGATTCATCCCTGAATATTTCATGGAGTTCTCCCCTTTTCCAACTCCCCGTGATTCCTCCCTCCCACCTGAAAAAGTCTGCTCTGTTTGTTTTGCTAAATTGACATCCTGACAAATCAATCTCTCTGGTGCTGCAGGTATCTGTTCCTGTGGAGCCTGCTCTCTCCAACCTAAAAGAGCGCAGAGAGAGAAAGCGCCTGATTTAATTAATGTTATTTGATTCTTTTTTTTTCTGACAATGCAATTAAAACCCAGGGAGACGTTCAGCATGGCAGTCGCTCCAAATGGGGTGAAGAAATGTCAGTCTTAAATGGCTACCTGCACTGCTAAGACACAAGCAGAGACGTGGCAATCAAGGGTATTCTGGGAGACAGCACGTAGGTTGCACCCAGACAGAAGCTGCTTATAGTGGCCTCAGTTCCAGGAAGATGGAAGTGTAGGCTTTGAACAACACAGCTTGGGGGGGAAGCACATAGCGTTTTTCATGAGTGGATTGTGCAAGAGCACACAGCTGCTGTTGCTATCTCTAGAAATCAGACAAAAAGAAGAGGAGGAATTAAAGGGGGAGTATTCAGGTGGGGTTAAACTAGGAGATGATTTGGGGTAAGTGTGTAGGAGCAAATTTTCTTTAAAAGCTTCAGGGGTGGGGGGTTATCATTGTCAAGTGTTGTAGCATTACTGGAGCTCCATTCAGCGGCTGGGCAACCAGCTGACATTTTCTGTCCCCTCAGCTATATCCCAGGACATTCTAGGGACTCAGCTACATCTTTAAAGAAAAGCGCTTTATATGCTTTATAACACTGTTATAACACAGATGGTGCTGTCGAGTCTAGATCCAATCTACGGCAGCTAAGTGGCTGCCTCAGAACATGGTGGTAGCTGCAAGTGGCCCACCCCTTTCCTGCAAGAGTGAGGCGAGAGGTTGTGGAGAAGATTGTGTGAGAGAATCCTTTTGATTTCCTTGGAGCATTAGAAATATCTACTTTGTGGCAGAAACACTGCTCTGGGGTCTTCAGAGTGAAATCAGACTTCAGAATTATTCCCCGCTTAATGCATATGTATATAATGGGGTGTTTTTGAAAGGAATGCATGTGAGAAAATAACCACAGAAGCATCACAGCCTCATTTTGAGGCAGAACACATATTTCAACCTCCAGTATTATGAATGATTATCCAAACTGTGTAGATTTGCCCTGTCCAAGCATTGCACTTGGTTGATAGGACCCTCTGAGTTGTGCTGCAATCTCAGTTAAGGATTTTTAATTTATTTTTTGTGGGGGAACATTCTGCATCAGAGTTCAGTTTTTATGGAACCAGCTCACCAGCTCTCTTCTGGGCTCTGACAAACACCCACACTGATGATATTGTGACATTTGCTAAAAATATGTTTGCTCAGACTTTTGCCACCTTCTAACAGGAATGGTGCCCTTATACATTGCATTGTGATGTTCTTGTTTTGATCACTTCACTGATTGAATGTGTTTTTTTTCATTTACGTACAGTACCTCGAAAGACATTGTAATAGACAGTATATAATAGTAATTTTCAGTAACCTAGGGAAAGTCTGTGTCAATTGGACTTAGAAGCAGTCCACTGGAAATGTTGCCATTAGATTCAGGGCAGATTTGATGGGTTTCTGAAAATGTTTACTCATTGCAACTTGGAGGGTTCATCCTACACATCAAAGGGGGGAAAGATCAAGTTGGTTCTCACAGTGTTTGATGTAGCTATGTTTGGTCCAAGAAGAGACAAAATTCTTCAGGTACAAACTTTAGGGCTAAAGTAAAATAAGAACTAGGGACCACAGAGCCTAGGACTTGCCGATCAGAAGGTCAGCGGTTCGAATCCCCGTGATGGGGTGAGCTCCCGTTGCTTGGTCCCTGCTCCTGCCAACCTAGCAGTTCGAAAGCATGTCAAACTGCAAGTAGATAAATAGGTATCTACCAGCAGGAAGGTAAACAGCGTTTCCTTGCGTTGCTCTGGTTTGCCAGAAGCGGCTTAGTCATGCTGGCCACATGACCTGGAAGCTGTACGCCGGCTCCCTCGGCAAATAAAGTGAGATGAGCGCCGCAACCCCAGAGTTGGTCACGTCTGGACCTAATGGTCAAGGGTCCCTTTACCTTTACCTTTACCTAAAATAACAACTGGGTGGGGATTCCTTCTGATATTGAGGCAGGGTCACCTTCCTCTCCCCGCAACCTGCCCTCAGCCACCTGCACTGTCACAGTCTAGGTGCTCAGCAATGCTCACTGATCAGACATTACCAATCAAATATTTCACACCACCCAGACCTATGCAGTAGTTTACTATCCTCCAGGCCCCTAGTGTACAAACAACCCATCCAGTTTTGGGGAGTGGGTTGAACTCCACAGTCTGCCTAAGAAGATTGCATGCATGAGGTGGATTGTGCTGCTTCGGATTAGGTTGGGTGCCTTATAAAACAGCTTCTGACTCCAGTCATTATTTTTGAGACTCACCATGGCTTTGATAAATGAACATATCTTCCACAGTTATATTTAGCATTTCACACGCACGGATGTTCTATTCAAGGAAGGCATTTAAAATAGTACAGTTCGCCCACCAGAATATTAGCATGAAATGCGCAATTCCTCCTTCCACCCCACCATCCCATAGTATGAAGCTTAACTCATTTTGTTACGGTTATGTTACATTTGGCAAGGCAGGTCTTTGAACCCACCCATCTGACTTCTTCAAGATACCTTGGGTTGTATCCAATTTACTGTGCAATCCAAACGTCCTTTGTGCTGGGCTGTGAGGTGTGTGTTATGATTTGGTGGAGGTATCCCTCCACCCAGCCTTGCCGGCTTCTGCTTGCAGAATGACGCCGGTGACACTCAGCTGGTGTGCCCCCCCTTCCCTCCACTGAATGCCTAAAATGGTGCATTCTGGGAGTCAGGAGGGAAATGGTGTGACCCAGCCCCAGAGCCATAGGATTCCATGTCAGCCCCAATGCTGTTATGTGATGGCATTGAGCCCAATCATTGCACCTGCTGCAGGCTGCTGCAGAGATCTGCCTACCCCCACCTCTGCCCCAGGCAGTTTGCACAGCAGGGCAGTTCCATTTAGCATTCCTGGCAGTGGCCAAGGTTAGGATTGTACCCCTACTTACTGAAGTCCATTGGTTTTAATGGTTCTCCTCTGAGTATGACTTTATTGGATACAACAGATATTACTTAAAAGAGAACATTCTAGTTTTATAGGACATCCTTTCTGTATAAGATTTTAAAGTTCTAGAACACTACAAGTCAACGCCCCTGCAGTCTGCATAAAAATATGTACATATTAAAATGCATGTTGTCTAAAGCAAGAAGTCTACTGATATAACAATAGAACTGCTCTTCAGCAGACACAAATATGGATAGCTGGAATCTAAGATTCTATTAATCACATGGGATTTTGCTATTTGTTCAATCGATGAAAAAAAAATTGTTTGAACAACTTTGTGAAATGACCAAAACTAGAATTAGATGATATTATGTGATTGTTATCTATTGTTATTTCCTAGGCAATTAAACCAAATGGGAGATGTGAAATGGACAATACAAGAAGTTTGTGTTTGTGTTGTTATTGTTTTTCAAAAAGGATTCTGCTGTCAACCAAATTTCAAATTGAGGATGTGGAAAATCAACATCACCCAGCACAACACAAGCCTAATTAAAGTGAGGATGGGCAACAGCTTTGGAACATTTGCATACCCTCCAACATATCTCCAATGAAAATAGGGAAGTCCCATTCCATAGCAGTAATTCTACTATGGGTTGCCACAGCCGCTCTGGGCAGCTTCCAATATATATAGAAACATAATAAAATATTAAACATTTAATAAACCTTTTCTATACAGGATTGGCTTCAGACAGCTCGGGAGTCAGATAACTCCTTACCCTCAAACATTTCTCCATGGAAAACAGGGACAGCCTAAGGAAAAGTGGTACACTCCAGGATCAAATCAGAAACCGGGACGGCATCTCTAAATTAGGGACATCCCTGGAAAATAGGGACACTTGGAGGGTCTGCATTGCACACCAGCCTTAGTAATGGCAACTCACGTCCTGCATGACTAGGCTGACTGCATAGTCAATTTGCTGGAGAATGCCCTGTGATGTGGCATTTGACTGTCCTGCCAAATCATAATGCTTGTCAACCATCCATAAGGCATATTTGGGTCCAAATAGCTTCACACACTTTGGGTCAATAATCTTTACAATAGGCCTGTAAAATACGGTAGTTCCCATACTGCAAATGGAAATCTGAGGCTGAGAGGCTGTTGTTTTCCTTGTGAGGCGGTAGCTAAGATTATATTTCAACTGGATATTTCCTGGCTCATAGTTCAGACTGTTAGCTTCTACATCCCAACAGCTTTAGTGTGAAAATCTCAAAAGGCCGAGAGTCCAGCTTCACAGCAACTTGGAGAACCCAAGATGCGTAAAAATACTGTGGGGTTTGTCTTTGTTGAGCAGAAGTGTATTTTGCACGCTCTCTCTCTATACATATATCTGTAAGCATTTCCAAAATGCAGATATTATTTATGAGCTAGAAAGCCCTGATACTTTTGAGCTCTAGTAGAAGACCATTCTGATGTCTGAAAATTACATTAAATCACTGCAAGGAATCTATCTAGCACGAGTCATCAGAATTACATTTAAAGCAAGCCTTCGCAAAACTAAGTTACAATGTGCCCTGAAACTGATATTTTCAGACTTACGCCACACTCTGGAGACAAGAACCTCCACTGTATTAGTTCATCATTACTTTCAAGAAATCTGTGTGGGAGCAGGAGCTGGAATGAGCATCAGGCCTATGCATTTTTTCTCTTCCTCCCCCATGTAATCAGTACCAAGGAAGGGCTTCAAGCAGAGCAGTCTCAGAGGAAAAGAGAGAATAATCAAGGGGGAGACAAAAGAACTAGTGTAACTCAGAGTCTGAAGCTTCTACAGAAGCTTTACATTGGGGCAAGAAGCTGCAAGGTTGTGATGGAGAAAAAATTCTGTCTGTCATCTACCATCACATTGGGCCAGGATAGCGACTCTCCCTGTGTTTCCTAACCATTACAATTATTCTGTAGGTATACAATAATAACTGTCTTAAGAACCATGCCTGCTTAAGTTCCATTCAGTCTCCTGCCTTGATCTAACCAATCGCTGAAGTGGTTAACTATGTCAGGACTATACCACCTGAGATTGCAGAGGGAGGCTCTCATTTGATTTGATTGCTCCTCCATACAAAACATCCCCTCACCATAGGAAAAGAACTGGACCTTAAGGGGAAGGGATTTTGCAGGAGAATTCAGGTATATGGGTCTTCACCAATGGTCTGAAGTGGTACAGACCGGACACAGGTTTATCATTCCTGTGAGAGAGCAAAAGCCCTTGCTTTGGTGGTGGAGAAGGTGGTGGCCACTTCTTGGTTTGACTGACTGACATGCAACAGTGTGAATGATGGATTCACTTCACTGCGGATGAATATTTGAGTGGCTCGGTAAACTTTATATTGGTGCTGCGGAATTAGCAATTTGTTAATAAAATGAAGACACAAAAAGGCCACCTATTTTAGCAGTGGCAGATGTTGCCACAAATCCCTTATTTCAAAATGCTGGCTCTAATATCCAAGTATTACATACCCCTCATTTTCTCAATACGTCCTCTGTGTTTTTCTCAACACTCTGCTGTTGATCACAACTTTCTCTATCCAAATGTTTCATGCATCCCACAGGCCATTTGGCTAAAAAGACCATACTGAGTGTGGCTATTACACACACACACACTCCTGGCCTGTGTGTAGGTCTTGCATCAGAATTACAAGAAAGAGCAAATGTTCATCAAGAGCATTTTCCTGCATATGGTACTTAACAGGCTCAGTTAATGAACAACTCTCCACAGGCAACAGCTTTGGATTTTCTTGGCCAGCTGCAGGGATGGTTCTTCTGACCTTTTGTCTTTCCTTGTTACATTACAAGGCTTACTCAGCAGGGCATTAGAGTATCAAAAGAATAATGCTGCCTCATACCCGCAATTGCTTTCTAACTGTTTCCAATTTGGCCAATAGTAAAACTGTCCATATGTCCCTCTGACCATCCTCAGAATTTAGAACATTATTGCAGGAAGCTCTGACTAGGGCTTCTTTTGTGGGGCTTTAAGGCACCCACATAAATAGCTTCCTGGAAAAATGGTGTGTTTGTTTACCAAGCCTCCCTGCTTGTGAATTTCCAGGATATATTTTCTGACTGATACAATTGCCCTCTGATACAGAATAAGTACATCATTAAGTGAGCAGTCTGAGCAGAAAATTGACTGCATGTTTTAGAAATGCCGATGTATACATTTCGGAGGCATTATCTTCTCAGCAAACAGATGTGAAAACATAATGGTCACAGCAGCGCCTTTGCCCTGCAAGTAAGAATCCCAAACACTTCCTCTTCTTTGTGTGTTCAGTAGCGATGGGTGGATCTGTCAACTTTGGTTTCTCATTTTCCCAGGCTTAAGTTGAGTCCTTCACATTCCCAAATCTGTTCGTGTGTTAAAAAAAACAAACCACCTCATGAAAATTCACAGGCATTTTAGTGCTGTTTCTGTTTTGTGTTTGCATGTAGCAAGTTTGTGTTTTTCTTTGCAACATGTTACAATACATGTTTGTATGTAATTTTGCCCATCATACACAATTCTGCAAAGCAATTTACCCGGGTTTAATTATTTTGTATCTTGTTTTATTAGAAAACAGACATGCATATTCATAAAAATATATGTTTTAATGCAAAATTGTACACTACTTGCTGTGCACTTTATGTGGCTGCAAAATTCAGAGAGGTATGAATTTAGGGAGGCTGTATTTCATTTTGCCTCTCATTATGGAAAATGCCTTCAAATGCAAGCTGAATCAAAACTCTCCCCCTTGCCTAGTATTCAGCAGTGGGAACAGTGGAGGGTGTCAGAAAAAAGCCTTGTGAAGACACAGAAGGTGAGTCTTATATATTGATTTGAAATAGTCAGGGAAGAAAGGGGGGAAACCCAGTCTGTACCAATACAAATGAACGGGAACTGGCCACTTTCCTGCCTTCTCCCTCTGGAAGGCTGTACCTGCTCTTTGCTCTTTGAGTTGTGTACGAGGAAGGTTTTGGCCTAGCATGGACACCCAGACGAAGTGATCAAGCAAAAGGAGGCAGTGGCTGCTCTGTGGGTAGAAACCTGCAGTCTTTGACTGCTCACCTTGCAAAAGCAGAAATCTACACCTGGCAGCCTTTATTGGCTCTGCTGCTGAACCCACACTATGCCAACCTCTCTGCCACCTCATTCCTCTCCATTCCAGTGACTGAGTGTAAGCAACTTTATGCCAGCCATGTCTGCATTTAGGAAGCTCCCTGCTTCACACATGAACCGGAGAGTGATGGGAACAACCACAAGAGGTGAAGCTAGTCCAAATATGTGTTTTATCTTTGCTTAAAGGTAACACCTAAAGAAGGGTAGCATCTATCTACAAGGAATGCTAGGAAAGTTGGGCAAACTGTACAGAGAACATTAAATATATATATATATTTTCAGCCTCAGACAGAGTCTTCTACTGAATGGGATTTGGGACTAGATAGCTCCTAATGCAGCCTTAACCTGCAACTTGCCATAATTGAGGAGGGGGAATGAACTGTCTGCACATTCATGCTGAGAGTGCTGTTATCATGACAGATTTCATAAGCAACACACACAGCTATATGTCAGCTTCTTGCTGAGGGATAAAATCGGTCCAGGGTACGCACACAAAATTAGAGTTTTTGGACACTCATCTCTAAAAGGAGGACAAAGGAGGGCTTTGGCTACCAGCATGCAACTTATCTAAAGATATAGAAGTAGGTCTCATTTCTTCTTCACATATCTCCTTTGCTCTTTGCTGACAGCTGCAGAATCACTGAATACTAGCACTTGCCTGTTAATTAGGGATGTGGAAAGTGGAACAAAAATTGGCGATGTTCACTTATCTGTCCTGTGCCTGGAACAGAAATTAATCTAGCAAATATGATTGGTATCCATTGTTGTTGTTCTTTTCAGCCCAGTTGCATGACATTTCTTTTGCATTAAAATAAATGGGGTGCAATTTATGTAATTTGATACCTAGCATATTTAATTTATGTAATATTGCTACAGTGGACAGCAAGATGAATAATTTAGTTTTTGGCTGAAGATGATGGTCCTCAAAAAGTCATCACAAAGTGGTGGTTTCCAGAATGCTGCCTGTGGCACACTAAAGAACTCTGTAAGATTATTTAAGAAGTAAAAGAAAAAAGCAGAGCAATGTTGAATTAAAAACAAATAAACAAAACAGTTAAAGGAAACTTCTAACTTTTTTAAAAAAAATCTGTTTTGCGCTTTCTCTCTGTATTCTGGAGTTCTTCAGCACTCTGTAAGCAGCATCCTGGAGAGCATTACTTCCTGTGAAGCCCATAGACTCAGAGAAACATACAGAAAAAGTCAGTACAGAACATAGAGAGTTTCTATGTCTCTATGTTTAAGTCTGTGAGCTTCACAATAAGTGAGATGGCCTAGGAGGCTACTTGCAGAGTGCTGAAGAACTCCAGAACAACCACCACCAGATCAACGGAATATAAGGGGTTGTTTTAAGTTAAAATATCAATTTAACTTTTTTTAAAAAAAAACCAACAAAAAAACAAATCCTATGTTCCTTAGCATGTGTGCATATATGTGTGTCTCCAGAGGTCTCCTACACTCCATAGGCATCCTCATTTTTGATGCATATAGCATAATGTTTTGATTCATCTTCCTTCTATACACAGACAAGCACTGGTAAGCTAAGAAGTCAGCTTGTGAGAAACTGCTGTGTAAAATAATGTACAAGAAAGGACACCCACCACTCTCCTACCTCTTAATCACTTTGAAGTAAGAAAACACAGTAGGCAAACCCTTCCTCCCCTTGCTCAAAAATTCTTTGAAGTTATTGCATTAATCTCTCTCTCTCTCTTTGCAGTCAGTTTCTTTTTGCCCATCCTTCATACAAACAGTCCAAACACCTGGTTGAAGATATTGGCACATCACTAGTGCACAAGGTAACGATTGACAACAGCAGTGGCCTAGCAAAGGGATTTTGGCAGGCAAGATCTGGATATTGGTAGAGAATGGTAGTAAGTATTTTTAGAAGTTAGCAACTGGGTCTTCCACTGACTCCCCCACCCACGAATCCAAGAAATCTTTTAGCAATAAGCTACAGGTGTGATCCTTTGGCATCTACTGGGTGGAGAATTTCTCCTCCGGCTCATTTGATTTTGACAGCCCTGCTTTAGCCCATGGGCACTTTTACATGGACTGTAAAGACATCGACCCTGTCAGAATTTTATGATCAAACTATGTGAAACAGATACGACAGTAAATCATGATTAGGCCACCTGGCCTCCGTGCCCTTCTCTGTGAGCAACCTGTCTTTTAAAAGTCCTTCAGATTCTTCTCTCCTAACAACAAGAAAGTTCTAAAAGTTTATGATGCATTCGAGTGGGGGGGGGGGTTATTAATATTTTGAGCTTGTCAACTCCAAACTGACATGGTGTGTGTGTAGGACATCCAATTAGCATCAGGTGTAAACGCTACTCCCTGGTAGTATACTGTACCCTCAGTTAGCCTCTAAAGCAGGGGTCAGCAAACTTTTCAGCAGGGGGCTGGTCCACTGTCCCTCGGACCGTGTGCTGATATTTTCCCCACTCTTTCTGTTATATTTGCAATATTTTTTTAGAGGAGGGGGATATAAGAACTGTTACCAGCAGAAGGCACCACAAAGTAGTGTAGTATTTCATATTGTCCTGAGTAGCTTTTATCAATTTCGTTTCAGTTTCTGTGGATCTGAGCCTGCAGTTTGCTTGCTTCAGAAGTAACTCTTCTTGGTAAATGTAGCAGTATTTTAATATTAAAAAATGTAAAAAAAGTAAAAAAAAAAGTATATATATGGAGAGGCAGCATCAAGCTCCCATTTAGCAAATTCAGCTGTGCAAATTGTATCAGGCAGATACGTTGAGGGGAGAAACTCACTCACTCACACACACACACACAGAGAGAGAGAGAGAGAGAGAGAGAGAGAGAGAGAGAGAGAGAGAGAGAGAGATTTGCTGACATCTAACTAATATTGCAGCCTATACTGTTTGGATGGTAAAGACAATCCTGCTTTTTACATAAAATAAAAACTTATTTAATATTCAATACATATAATCAATAAAGAGCAACAACAATTGACTATGTCGACCAAAATACATTAATATATACAGTAGAGAGAGATGTACATGCCTTGCTCCCTCCCCAAATCTGCTCCAGAAGATTGGAGAAACCCATCCCAGAATAGATTTAGGGAGCAGATAGGAAGGAAGTTACCCTGTGTAAGCAGAAATCCTTGCTTTAATGGAATGAGTGACTTAGAACTACTTTGAATACAAGTAACAAGTAAACATTTTCATATTTTTCTAGACCACTGAAAGTTCCATTCAACCAAGCATTACGTGACAGAAAAGAGGTTAATATCAATCATGAGCCTTCCAGAAATCAATACAGGGTCAGCAATATTTCTGCAAATCTTGGTTTGAGGCATAATGTTGCTTTACAGTAGTTTATTTGCCTCATGATGTTAAGATCTGGTGTTGTCGACAGCTATTCTTTTGGGAATCCCTCTCAACTTTTCTTTGAGTTCCTTGAAATTAGCTTTCCTAAAGTCCAGTGTACATGTCTGGCTCTGCTTAGCTTTCATATCTCTTGCTACCACAACTTTGAAGATGACATGGTCACTTTCCCTCAAGGTTCCTGCCACTTTCACTTCATCAGTCCCTTCTCCCCTGTTGGTCAGGATTAAGTTCAGGTTGGGAGATCCCTTTGTTCCTTACTCCATCTTCTGAAATATAAAGTTGTCAACAGGCCAAGACAAAAAATGTGTTGTTCCTTCCATATTTAGTAGAGTTCAACTTTCAGGAGATGTGAGAATAGTGGAAACCCCCCATTACTACTACTACTGGGTAAAAAGGTAAAGGTAAAGGGGTTGCGGTGCTTATCTCGCTTTCAGGCTGAGGGAGCCGGCGTTTGTCCACAGGCAGCTTTCTGGGTCATGTGACCAGCATGACTAAACTGCTTCTGGTGCAGTGGAACACCATGATGGAAACCAGAATGCATGGGAATGCTATTTACCTTCCTGCCTCAGCAGAACCTATTTACTTGCACTGGCATGCTTTTGAACTGATAGGACATAGCAATGGGAGCTCACCCCATTGTGAGGATTCGCACCGCCAACCTTCTGATCGGGAAGCCCAAGGGGCTCAGTGGTTTAGACCACAGCGCCTCCCGCATCCCTAATTCTACTATTACTACTACTACCACAACCACAATAAATAATAATACCCTGTTTATTTTTCTGCGTTGCCCCAGCCACTCTGGTCAGCTCACTTCTATGAAAGTTTTGGAATGTATTTCATAGAATCATAGATTTAGGGAAAACATAACCCATGACCCATGTATTCAACTTGGCTGAGTGCCCTGTGATATACTGCCATAACATTGTCACATTTGTTTTCTCTCTCCTTCTATCCTAACCCAGATGTTTTCAACATAAGTTTTATGCCCATATTCTGTTTCCCACTCAGCCGTTTCCTGCAAATGTTTTGCTACCTCTTGGAAGCCACTTTGCCATGTCAGCAATTGCTACTTCCATGGGTATCAAAGTGATTCCCAGTCCCCTCTAAATAGGATCTACAAACAGCTGTCTGACACCCTTTAATGTCCATCTTGTCATTTGCTGTAAAAATGAGAAGGAGACAACACAAAACTTCCATATCTTCCGCTCCTTCTTACCAGGAGTAATTATTACAGCTTGACCTTTCTCATTTTTTTTCTCCCTGTGTATATCTTGACTAAGTGCCAGACCTGGCATTATTCAACATGGAATTGAATAACTGTGTTGGATAAAGTGTCTAAATTACGATATGGGGAGCTACGTGCAAGAATCTGTTTTCCTTCCTGAAACTCATGACTAGACTTTAATTACTTTGCAGGTAAAACTAGAGAAATGAATATTCAAATTTCAATGCAATATATTAATTTCCAAGTGGAAAATGCAATGAGAATTGATTTGCACATGTTTTACAGACATGCAATATGTTATGTTCAAAACTGTGAATGTTTTCAGATAATTTTAAAATTAATCACATGCCAGCAAGTTGGTGAGAGCCAGTCCCAAAACACAACAGCTGCTATTCAGACAAATAGGCCCAGCTGACTTATAAGCTTTAAAATTAGGAACAAATTCAATTTCACACAAGAAAACAGTTAAATCAAAGCCTATCATTTCTCAAAGCAATATGAGCTGCAACATATACATTAAATGCACTGCCAAATAAAACATAAGTAACAATGTAATAAACCACTTTAGGCTGCAAAAACGAAACTCTTCAAAATTACCAGATATCATGTCCTAATACAGTGCCATACAGAATCAGTTTACACATTATTAAGCTTTGATCACAGTTAATAATAAAGAATGTAGCTAGTGGGGGCAGTTAAATATACATTTGGGGGAAAATGAGGACCAATATTTTCTGAGGGGAAGGGGATATCGGGCACAGAAGGGAGAAGGAGAGAAAGATACTGAACACCTGGTGATATGCAAACCCCCATTAATCTCAACAAGGCTGATGGAGAATCTTCTGCTTGTATATCTCTACTGGGAGAGGTTTGATGCACACAAAATTTCAAAGACCCCATATTCAGAACCGAGGGTTGCACATGCCCTGCTGCTGGATTTGGCTTGCATAGGTGTAGGTATCCTCTAAGATGGTTATCACAGTAAGCTTTCTCAGCCCTGACAACCTGGGGAGGAGCTGATAATAGAATCAGCCCCCCTCCCTCTCCTCCTAGATAGAAAACTGATATTTGATCCCAGTCCATTCGGCAGTAATGCACAGGGTAATATATCCCACTGCTATGTGTCAGGATCTTTGGACCAGAAGACATGTTAAGTGGATGCAATTGGACTCTGCCACTTGATCACATGCCAGATTGCTTTCCTGCACCTTGGGTTCACCATTAGCTTGTTAGATGGAGGAAGGAACTGAATCTGAAATGCTAAAGCTGATCGTTTTTAACCGAAGATGAATCAACACAGACCTAAATACATTTTGAGTTGACTTGACCAACTATATGGTCTACCAACCACACATGGATTGACATTATGTGTTCAATAAGCATCCTGGGCTCCTCCTCCTCCTCTTCTTCTTCTTCTTCTTCTTCTTCTTCTTCTTCTTCTTCTTCCTACCTAGAACTACTGATTATGCATTGGCTGCATGCCAGTTTAGGAACTGGCACATGCAGTCACAGCAGCAGGATTTAACCCCTGCTCTTCAGTTTCCTATTGGGAAGAGGCCGCTGAACAGCACAGCACAGGGCTATTTGAAAACCCATATTCAAGCAGCTCTGCAGTGCTCTTTAAATCTCTGGTTTTCAGAGGTTCAAAGAGTAGCATGGGGCTGTTTGCAAAAGGCCTTTCAAACAGCCCAGCTCTGCTTTCTGAAGTCCTGACCATCAGGGCATCACCTGAAAAATCAGCTTGATTGGATTTATTTTTTGCTCCCCTCCCTCAATTCCTTCCAAAAGTAAGAACTTCCAGATTTGTTTTAGAATTTCCTATTTCTGTGAAATTTTGTAGCAACCCAATACTCCCAACCCCTATGGCTTTTCAGTTAATAGACACAGTGACAGAAATTAGGTCTGCGTGTGTTAAACGGATGAAACCAAATGTTGCTGTTTCATAGTACAAGCTTTTTCCTAGTCCACTGGCAGAGGCAAAATGAAAATTAGGAGACAAAGAATGGCTTATTGTCATGCTAATGGAATTTCTTTAAGGATTCTTTTATGAAAAGACATTAAATTATGGTAACAGCTGATGGAAGAAAAGGAAGAGACCTTTCAGTCACAGTTACCTCAATGTGGTACGTATGTGTTTCATTTTCCCTGGTTTCTTCTTTTCTTTCAATATAGCAGGAATCCCTCAAATTATAGACCTATCTCTGTGGCCTGGTGCTGCCATTGTCTGAAAACCACTCCTGCCTCCCCAGAGCCATTTTATTTAGAACTGCTGTTCTTTTGATTGATGGTTCGTGTTGAAAGCAATCTCTCCTCCAAAAGCTGAGCTGAGCTCATAGCCTGGCTTGATGCAGCTTCTGTATGCCAGCTGCTGTATTTCCATCCATTAAAAAGTGCTATGAATTGAGGGGATTGGCTCTGGGTTAGGGAACAGGGAGACATTTCATTTAGTTTGCATTTAAAGGCTAACGTACCCAATTTGCACTTTCTGAGATAATATGTGAAGTGGAACAGCCAACCTTCCAAATTCACAACACTTTGAATTTTGCAATGCGACCCATAATGTGTACAAAATTGCATATACTAAGGTGAAACATGCATATGAATGCATACATTGGTGAAAATGACATACACAAGTGCATTATAAATATATATATATATTAGGAGAAATCGTTTTGCCAAAATGTGTATATTGTGGGAAATTGCATACAAAGTTGTATATTAGCAGAGATGCTGATGAATTTTTAGGAGACTAGTGTGCAAATGTTCCTTTGCTTCTTTGCTAGAACCCCGAGATCCACCAATTGGTACTGCAGTTCCCAGAATTCCCTGGGAAGAGCGACTGATTGTTAAACCACTCCAGGAATTATAACTCTCTGATAGGAATAGGGGTCTCCTAACAATTCCCAGCACCCTTAGCAAACTACCGTTCCCAGGTTTTTTGGGAGAAGTCATGACTGTTTACAGTGGTATGATACTGCTTTAAATATATAGTGTAGATGAGGTCTAAGCATATAATCAGTTTGGCTCCCAGTCCAATAGTAAATATGTATGGGACATTGTGATGGAGAGGGAAGGGACAAACCTGCCCCTCACATCTGATACTGGTACACACTTTGCAGAAAGAAAGACCGTATGAGGATGCAATGTGTGGATAGCTGTGTTGGTCTCTCACCTGCATTATCAGAACCCTGGACTTTCCCCTAACACAAGCAATTGCTGCTGTTCCAAGCTGAGTTCTTAACGACGCTTTTGAGTAGCAGCTTGGCTGTGGTTGCTACCAATCAGGCTCACTAGGGCTAATGCATCTTCCCAAAGAGAACTCATTCCTAAGGGACCCTTTCAAAAATGAGCCTTGTGCAAAAATAGGTATCCAAATTTCAGTAAACAACATTGTGATTTCTGAGCATAATTCCCACAGCGATGCTCTGAAACCAGTGTGCCTACCAGTTCAGCAAGGCACATGAAATAATATATTACTGCTTTATTATTTGTGGTAGCAGGCAGTTATTATTTTCGGGTGGATCTCATCTTACCAGAGGCCTTCCCAAACAGCCGTAGTAGAAATTATGAACCCAGCAAGCATCCAAACCTGAGACAGATTGCTGTTAGCCTCCCCCTCTTCGTGAAAATGCTCCAACTCAAATAAAGCTGATCTATGGGCCTCACAGCTCAGGGAGTTTTACAGTGCAGTCAGCAATTTCTCCTGTTTCTTGATAGAGAAGTCATAGATTTAAAAATGAGAGATTTAACTAGACAGCATAGGAGGGAATATAAAACAGATCATTTACGTATGCAGTGTTGTGTGATCAGTGGGTTGAGGAAGGGCAAGCCGTATGGAGGCAGGCTCTGTCAGCGAAGGAAGGGCACATCTCTCTTAGCAGCAAAGCAAAAAATGAAAAGGGAAAATGTTAACAACAGAGCCTTGAGGAAATTTCATTGCTTTAAAAAAATATTCCCATACCTTTCGAGTCTGAAAACAATTGCACCAATTCAGCAACAGAAAGTTGCATATGGAATCAGTCTGCCAAATTGATGGCCAATGTCATTGTGGTATTATTATTACAGTATTATTATTATTATTATTACTAGAGCTGTGTCTGGTTAGTTGTTCGCAACAAGAATTTGAACGGACCCCTTATTGTAGGGACTGTGTGGGGAATCTTTTTTCCTCTGAAGAGAAATGTCAATTGGGCAAAGCCTGAGCCAGGACCAACCCAAGACATTTTGGCCTGTGAGGTGAATCACAGAATGGTACTCCCAATCCTACCAGGGAAAGGGTGGGAGACCAGCAGCAGCACCTATTTCCAAAGAGGCTACTGTATAAGTGGCATGGGGAGTGCTGATGATGAGGAAATGACAGATCTAGTCTCCAAGGAGCATGCCACAGGGGTGTGTCGCCATGGCAGTGGCAGTAGTAGTAGCAGCAGGCAATGCATTCCTTGGAGACTGGATCTGCTGTCCCTGTGGATCCTGTTGCCTGGGGAGGTCACCTCGCCTCCCCCCATGTGTAGCCAGAGCCCCAAATGGCTGGTGTAGCTTACATCATTGTATGATTGTATATGGTGCTCCTCATGTATGTAACATTTTTCTTCCCTACACCCACATATATATAGTTCACATCAAAATGCCAAACTGTTTTCTAAAACACCATTTAGCCTGATTTCACCTTTTAAGGAAAACATTGGTCATTAAAAATAAAAATAGAATATCAACTGTTTCCAGCTACCCATTTCTGGTTGCTGAATGACCCTTTTTTAATATTAAGCTCACTGTGACTCCTTGAATTTGTGAAAGCAAAATAAATATAACTCCAAAGTCACCAATATGCCCATATAGATGGCCTAGCTCTTTTGGCTGAATATTTTTCATTCCCCATTTCATTTCAGTGCTTCAACTGTCATTCCTTTTCTCTTTTGGGTAAAAATACGAAGTAAAGTATCAGACTGAGTACACGAGAGACTCCAAGGTAACATTTGCAGAGGGCTTTCTGAAGCACTAGAGGTGTTATCTAGGTAGCCTAGTTTAACCCCACACACATCCAAGTGTTGTTGTTTTATGATTTATATATATTTTAGGGATATATTTCACCCTCTGGTAAAGCTCCCCAGGATGGCTTTTAACCACAATAGCTAACTGGGACCCGGGGCTGGGGCTCATTGGCCTGCTGTGGTTTGTGATATGTATAATCTCCAGTATTTGCCAGAAGGTGGTGTTGCAAATAAGCATTCAGCAATGATCAGGGGACAAAAGGGGACAATGGCTGCTCCAGAGAAGAATTTCATTCAAACCTCAGTCCTTCAAGCCACCTTCCCTTCAAACCTTGTTGGTTGTGTGGTCCCAAGAAGTCGCTGGGGCAAAATTCACTTATGTACAAGAGTCAAATAATCCAACCCTTTCAAACAAAAGAAAACAGACTTCTCCAAATATATCAGAGCCATCCATTGTGTTGTCAGTAATAAAGCTTAACTTTTGGGAGATGAGTGAGGGTACCATGTTTTATTTATTAGCCAGGACCTGTCATGCATTGCAGCTTTTCGAAATAACTTACTACGAATGCCCTTTTCCTACCTCATTCCTCATAAACTCTTCCCGGTGCTTTCTGATACATTAGATGCCAGGCACATGAAGTGCATTAATGTCCTTGCCAGTTTCTCAAAGGTACACAAATCATGGGGATGCGCCAATGCTTTAAAAAATGTTGGGAGTCTTTTGATATTCTGCTTATGTTAGCATATGTGGGGAGATGTCAAACCACATCCTTTTTGGATGTGTTGAACTTGAACTGGTTCCTTTTTCAAATGATGTTTCTAAGCTCTGGTCTGTTGTGGACATTCACTGGAAAGCTCATGTTGTTAATAACACTGACCCTCCACCTGATCTAGGCTTATATTTTAAGTTTGTCTTTGATTGTGTCTTACCAATGAGGAGCTGTAATCCCCACAATGTTCTTCATTACCATGTGCTTCCAATTTGACAAAAGGCAATATTTGGAGAAGCAATTTTCATTTGGGGTGGGATTTGATTGCTTAATAGGTTAGGCTCATGTCAGAAATGCCATTTCCTTCCCCCACCTCTCCTTGCCCTCAACTTTGCAGCTTTCTGTTACTTCTGGCTCAGTCCCTTTCATGCATATGTTGACCCAATGCTATCCCTACATGTGAAGAAGCAAGGCCAGTCAAATGAGCTATTACCAGAGGAATATCCTCCTTCAATGCAACTGACCCTTGTGAAAAGGGGGGGTGTCACTTGGAATCACACAGAAAAACCATTATTTAGCCGCATACAATTTTTAAAAAATAGCTGTGAGGCATTGCATGGAATGGGAGTGGGGAAAAGAAAGACATTGATCTCTGTGTTTGATTTGATTTCTATATTTACCAAGACATGAAAAAGCCTTGCAACAGCCTTTGTGCTAGCATATATCCCTTCCTATTATCAGCCTCTAAGACAGCCTTCATCAACCTTGATGGGGTTGATGGGAGTTGTAGTCCCAACCACCTGATAGATCTGCTGCCAATCACAGGGAATTGAGGAGAGGAGATCGGGTTGAGACTGCAGACCCTCCAAATCTCCCTATTTTCTAGGGAGAGTTCTCCTCACAGAGCTACGGTGCCCAGGGTGGTATAAATGTGCTTTAAATGTATGGTGTGGATCCAGCCTTTGTGAAAGTGCACTTCAGGTAGTCAGTAGGTGAGGGTGACAGTGAGGTGACAGCGACAGCACAGGGACACTGGCAGAAACACTGGATTGGCTCCACTAATGCAATCATACAGCCCTGACCTCACTGCTGCCTTGCTCAGATAAACTACAGTTTTGTTGGTGCCAGAAGGATGGTTCAATGGCTCCACCCCACCAAAGGGTTGGCTACCACCAGAACTATATAGGAGAGCCAGGGAAGTCACCGATATTTCTGAAGAATCATTTTTTCAGTTGCCATCAATTGCAGGGAAGACTTAGATGTTGCTTCTTGGGCCAGAATGCCTGAGGAATTTTACAGGGATTTTGATAAAAACCTTTGAAATTTCCATGGGGATTCTGGTCAACCCACAATGCTATTGCTGAATTTTGCCTAAAGTGCAGTTCTGAGGTGAATTTGGCGGTTTTGTCTTGGGTAAAACATCTGAAGAATACCAAGGAAGCGGGGGGAGTTTTGATACCGCTATCATGATTTCTCAGCAGTATTTTATACATCCCTCATTTTTATTCTATTTTGTCTGTCAAAATTAGTAGAAAGTGATTGCCAAAGCTGTTATAGCAGCCGTATTTTCCCTATCAGTCTGCTCTTCTGGTAAACACACACATTTATCTATCTGTTCTTTCCCTTTTTAATGAAAAAAGAGGGGAATTAGGAACTGCATTATTAATGAGTAATTAAAGACAGATTAAAGATCTATTAACCCACAGTTTGGTTACGGATTTTTTTTGATTATTTTTTTTAAGCTGGCAGATGAAATAAGAACTGTCTCTCTTTTGGAAAGGGTCTGATGAATGCAAGTTCATGTGAGGTTGTCAAGCAGAGCTGGGCTTAATAGATTTATCCATCTCTTCTTGGCAGACTATAATAGGGTGTGGAGTCAGCCTGCAGATCAGCGGATAGCTACAGAAAGCTCATCACACAAAAGCTGTTGTTAGGGTAGAAACAGTTTTGGAATACCCAGATATGATTAAAAAATAATCTGGACAACTGCATTTAGGGCTGCTGTGTGAAATAGTTAATCTGTCTGTCCATAAGGAGGGATAGTGACAAATGGAGTATGCACTAAGGGATATAGATAAGCTGTTTCTTGAGAAATATACCCCCTCCCACTGTCCATTGCACACTTACGGTCAGATATCTTATTCTGTGACCGAGATCCTTTGGACCAAGGCTTAACGCTGTCCATTTCTGCAGTTGCTCACCACATACTCCTTTACTCTTCAGTGAGAGGTTTATTACAAAATATTATTTGCTCGTTGGCTGATCACAAGCAACCAGTTGCTCTAACCTCTTTATTTAGTATTAACATGTGCCAGTCATGCCATTCTCCTCTTGTCAGGGACTGGCACATTCAGACAACAACTGGGACATCCCAGAAGACATGCAAGGCACTGAGTAGCATGGATTCTTTCAGTGACTTGGAAGGACTTTACAATCCAGAAAGGATGGACTGAAATGCCACGGATGACGGAGTTTGGCGCTTGTCCATCAGCTTGGAAAGTGGCGACAAAGACCATTCTCTGGAAGCATGGCCTGGGGGGGGGGGGAGGGAATCTGAATTTGCAGCGTTAAGCCTTGGTCCAGAAGTCACCTTGAGACCTGCTTACTTACATCAAAGTTCAAATGTTGGGAGACGTGCTTCAGCAGGAAGCTAGTGCTCCTCATAGCTCTTTCACGCTCATACATATTTTGGGAGTCAATGCAGAAAGGCAAGATTGGAATGCCACAGATGATGGAGTTTGGCTCTTGTACATCAGCTTGGGAAACAACATCGGAGACCATTCTCTTGAAGCGTGGCCCTGTGAAGGAAGAAGGACTTGGTATCCTCCTGGCAGATGTGGGGAATGGATGCCCAATGCCCCAGCCCTGACATTGCTCCCAAAGAAAGCTTGGCCCACCCACTTCAGGACAAGAGCATCTCCTTTCCACTCTCATGCATAGGACTTGCAGGGGAAACATGTGGAGGAAATACCAAGATTGCATAAAATAGCCTATGTCCCACAGAAGCACGGCAGGCATTGTAGGCAAACTCAGCCAGCAGTAGCAGATCCACACAATCGTGCTGGGGATAACTAAGGAAGCAGCAGAGATACACTTCCAGGACTGCTCTGTCTGCCTGTCTCCTCTTTCCATGGCCTTCCCCCCTTTGGCAGCAGCCACAGCGGTGCATACAGCAGTTCCTCTGAGACAAGAGGCCTTTGTCTGGGCTCCAGTCCCACCCAGGATGCAGTGGCTCCCAGGCTGAATCTTTCCCTCGCACAACTTCCAATATGTCCTTTTTATACATGGCAGCCTCCCCTTCTTCACAGCACCACAGCAGCCTCTGTGCCCTGCCTATCTTAGGACCAGTGGCTTCAGAAACTGACTCCTGGAGAAGCATGCGAGCTGCTTGTAAGGCAAGGGCAGCTGCTGCCTCTGGTACTCAGCGGCGAAGCGAAAGCAGCCCTCGCAGATCACGAAGCCATGGGAAACCACAGACACCGAGGCGGTGGTGGAACCCGGAGCCACGGCTTCAGTCAGAAGATGCGTTCGAGTTGGAAAAGGGATTGCTGCCCCAACCAACCGATTATCCCACTCTTTTTCCTCCTCAATGAGAGGTTGTGACCATGTGTTTCTGCTTCAGCATATATCTCTGTGTGAGAGAGAAACAGGGTTATGCCCCAGTGCCAACTGGTGATGATGATTAACCTGCTGGAAGGAGAGGGAGTGTGTGTCAGGTACAGGGCAGAGGAGGAATGCTGGAGACAGCCTCCCCATCTTGACCCTTCCAGGGAGGAGGAAGAAGAAGACAGTATAGATTTACAACAGGGGTTTGAGGGAGGTCACAGCTCAGAGGCAGATGGGGGGTGGAGTTGGGAAATAATGGGAGAGGAGGAGGCAGAACCAGAGCGGTCCTGGCTTACACAATGTATTAGAAAGCATCCCAGACATTCCATTTCCCAGAACCCTTAAAAATAGGAGAGCCTTAAAAATAGGAGAGCAAAGAGCTCAAAGACAGAGGGCACATAGCAGCACCCATAGAAGTGACAAATGAGGAAGTGGGAGAGATGGGGAGAGGAGATTCACTTGCCATTATCCAAGAGGTTGGGTTCTATAGCCTGTCTTTGTAAATACTGAAATAAAAAAAAAGGATGGCAAGAAACCTTTCCTTGTCTTTATACTTCCTGGGCAACCAGCTGGGAGCCGCTGACAGTTGTGTCAGTTGTGACCTCATTCTGATGCTGTCCACTTGAAGAATAGGCAAGGCCATTGTGACCTCATGTTGATGCTGCCTGCCTAAAGGAGGGAGACTGGCCATTGTGACCTCAGTTGTTGCTGCTAACTGAAGGAGAGACTTCCATTATTACCTCATGTTGCTGATGCCCAACTGAAGGACAAAGACTGGCCATTGTGAACTCATGTTGATGCTGCTCAGCTGACTTTTGTGGACTTCTTGATCATGAAGCCCACCTAAAGAAACTGGCCAGGGAGCCTTTCAGTAGCTACTGCCCATCCAAAACCGAGAAAGATAACATTCCGAGTGTCCACAGTGTGTCAGCCAAGGCTCACTGACTGTATATACTGGTGACTCATTATATTTGTAGGATTCCCAAAGCTAATTTCTCATGGAATCAGCTGCATGAGTGAAGCTACGGTTATGGGAAAGGAAGGTCATCCAAGTGGTATGAGCTGATCGTGTTTTGAGAAATGGCTCCTCTCCTTTTGCAAATTATGCTGTACCAGTCAGATGAGATGTTATTTGGAAGATGGGCCAACAGTCTTGACTCAGTATCATATGTTCCTTACAAAGAAACATAGGAAGCTGCCTTATGGTGAGTCATTAGTCCATCTACTGTAAGTCAGGATTGTCAGCACTGACTCTTCAGACTTTCAGAGAGAGGATCTTTCCAAGCCTTACCTGGAGGTGCCAGGGATTGATCCCAAGACCTTCTGCATGCAAAGCAGCTGTTCTGCCACTGAGCTATGGCCCTTCCCCATCTCTAAATACTGTTGACAACAACAGTGTTGGTTTCCTATTCTCCCCATGGTGATAATAATCATGTGAGAGTTAAATGAAATGTATTTTCCCTGCCAGCTATTTTCAGCAAGTGAAACTGAATTATTCCTGGTTTCTTCACATAAGAGCAAAATAGAATAATTTGAAATCCAATGTCCGAGGCGGTGTCTGTCAGATGAAAAATGAGACCAATGTGACCTTTTCTAGTGAATTTCAAGGTAGAAGGTTAGGATGCTCCAGCTTTTTAAAATGACTGAATCAAACACTACAAAATGGTAGGAGGATACCTATTTATTGAAAAAGGAGAATAGAATAGAATTTTCACCACAAAGACTGTTGCATGTTGCTAATTTGAATGGGTTGGGTAAAGAGAAGGAGCTTTCATTTTCAAGAAATGAGTATCACAAGGAAAAGGTCTTACTGTAATAACTCATTATCAATACTGTTCAGTGGAGACAAGCCACGGATTCAGCTGTAGACCACTGAGAGCTTGTTCAAACTTATTGGTAGGGAGATCTCACAGGGAGAGAAGGAAGGTAAGAGGGGAAAGGGTTAGGGGAAGATGCAAAGGATAGAAGGAGCAGAGGCCAAGGGAGGAAAGGGAACCTACAATTTATCAGGTTTGATGCTCTGTGTGTGTATGTGTGTGTGTGTGTAAAATTTTCATTACAACAATACTTCAACAATCATTCTAACATTTTGAACCTTGACTTCCTCCCCCCTCTTTCTTTGGTTCCTTATATTTACTTTCACATTCTCTGCATACTCCAAATTATCTTAACTTATTCTTTTAATCATCTGTTCTTATATTTATTTTTCAAACGGCAGGTTTTAACAATAATCCTGCCAATGTCTTGATCTGTTTTCAGCTTCTTTGTAAATATTCAATAAACCATTTCCATTCCTTTATATAAAAAAAGAGATTTCTTATTCTTCCGCTAAACTTCACCATTTCTGCATAGTCCATTAGTTTCAGTATCCATTCTTCTTTTGTCGGAACATCTTCGTCTTTCCATTTTGGGGCAAATAATGTTCTTGCAGCTTTAGTTGCATACAGACACATGCCCTCCTTACCTGGAATGGGCCAGGACAGAAGGATACTATGTAGAGCCACATTCCACCTAATTCCATTCTATGTTTGTTTTGCAATTAAAGCAAGTTCAGATAGTTGCTTCTATGGTACTTTGCTTGAGATCCTCATAGGAAAAGTGATTGCTGACACATGTTTCCCCCCTCTTCTAAGTTACCACTGATGCTAATTAATAGTGGAGTTTGTTCATGAGCAACCCCCTCCCCCATTTCAATCTCACTATGACTCAAAAGTGCAATTAGAAATTGCTTTTGTAAATTCCCAACTTCCCCTTTCAGTGAATCTAATGAAGTGGTGATTAATATTCCACAGGGCTAGGCGGAAATAAGCTTCAAGGTAATTTAAAAGAGTTGTAAGGGAAGAGGACGGTGTCAGTCAATTACCGACATTGCCACAATAGATTTTAACTATGCATAGCATAGTTGAGAAGCAAGTTGATCATTGGTCCATTCTGAAGTATTTTGGGCTATTGTTGTCCTTACATGCATAGCTTTGATGAATAAACTCAGTGAGTGTGGGTGTAGTTTGGGGAAAATGGCCTGGCAGGATAAGATGGGCCCATGGACCAGAGAGCCTCATCCTGTAGTGTAGACAATAATGAGCTAGATAGACCAATGGCTTAATTCAGTATAAGGCAGCTTCCTATATTCTTGTATTTTTGTTCTTAAAAGAAAGGATGAGGGCTCATGCCATCTTGCATTTGAAGTAAAGCAAAAATTCTTCAAATTTGATGAATCCTGATGATTAATCCAATATTTATCCCAAAAATAGTGGGATGAATGCTCTGGGCCAGAACTACTATGAGTTCAGATGATGTAACCTTAAAGGTAAAGGGACCCCTGACCATTAGGTCCAGTCGTGACCGACTCTGGGGTTGCGGCACTCATGTCGCTTTATTGGCCGAGGGAGCTGGCGTACAGCTTCCGGGTCATGTGGCCAGCATGACTAAGCCGCTTCTGGCAAACCAGAGCAGTGCACGGAAATGCCGTTTACCTTCCCGCTGGAGCGGTACCTATAGATCTACTTGCACTTTGACGTGCTTTCAAACTGCTAGGTTGGCAGGAGCAGGGACCGAGCAATGGGAGCTCACCCCGTCGTGGGGATTCGAACCGCCAACCTTCTGATTGGCAAGTCCTAGGCTCTGTGGTTTAACCCACAGTGCCACCCGTGTCCCGATGTAACCTTAAGGTAAAGGTAAAGGTACCCCTGTCCGTACGGGCCAGTCTTGACAGACTCTGGGGTTGTGCGCCCATCTCACTTAAGAGGCCAGGGGCCAGCGCTGTCCGGAGACACTTCCGGGTCACGTGGCCAGCGTGACAAAGCTGCATCTGGTGAGCCAGCGCAGCACACGGAAACGCCGTTTACCTTCCCGCTAGTAAGCGGTCCCTATTTATCTACTTGCACCTGGGGGTGCTTTCGAACTGCTAGGTTGGCAGGCGCTGGGACCGAGCAATGGGAGCGCACCCCGCCGCGGGGATTCGAACCACTGACCTTTTGATTGGCAAGCCCTAGGCGCTGAGGCTTTAACCCACAGTGCCACCCGCGTCCCTCTATGTAACCTTAGCTGGATATTAAACCATGTATGGAAATTGGATGTTACGTAGCAAAGCACAAATCAGTCTTCTTTCCATTCCATATCACTTTTGTATGCATTCACTTATAAGCTGATTCAGTTTCCACAATAATATGCTTTTTTAAAAAGAGAGAGAGAGAGATCTGCATGAAGATTTGCACTCAAATGTCTATTTGTGGTTTCTCTCAAAATTGCATATCTAAACAGATCTCTCTCTCTGAAAATATGTACTTGTGACTTACATTCTGATACATATTTGATCTGAAAACTGGAAGTGCAAAAGCCAGGGATAGTGTGGACCAGGTCAGTTTCTACTGGAATTCACAAAGCTTAAAATTCCACAAGCATCCCTACTGCCATGTCCATGGCTCACCTTTCTGGTCCAGCTGTCAGTGCTATGGTTCATGATGTAGCCCTCTTCAAAGAAGCAATAATTGTGCCCATCTGCTATTCAGGAGAGGCACGCAGGTTGGATTGACTCTGTGTTTTTCTTTTGTTTAATTAGTGTATTTAATTTGGGGGGGTTGTCAAATAATTAGATCATGTTGGTTGATCAATCACCTGACTCTAACTCAGTAATTTATTAATTAATCAATTAAACTCACATGTTAAAAACTTGCATATTTATAAAGCCACAATTTGGTGCAACTTTCAGATTCTGGATACAGTATATATGGAGCAAGCCCAACCCTTCAGAACTGCTAGCTGGAGGGAGCTAGGATTGAATAGGGCGCCTCTCCACCTACCAAGAAGTGTCCTGCTGGCAGGGATGCCCTGTCCACCACAGAAGGTCCCACAACGCTTACAGAAAACTCCATCAACAGTGATGGTGATGTTTCTGTAGGTGGTAGCTGTCATTTGGCCATGTAATGATGGCATTCACTCCCTCAAGAAGTAGTGATGTCCACCAACTTAGATGTCCTTAAAAGAGGACTAGACAAAATCATGGAGGGCAAGGCCATCAACGCCTCCTGGCCATGATGCCTATGTTCCCCGTCTAGTATAAGAGGTATTATATAACCATTAGGGCTAGGAGCTACGAGGTCTATGCTGCTGCAATTCACCACAGTGCCCCACCACAAAAGCATATGTTGCAAATGGTAGATGGTTGTGTCAAAACATATGCTGGATTGGATATTGGCCAGAGCTGCAGCCAACCCATATGGTGGCCCCATATTTTGAGAAAAATACGCACACCCCTCAGACTTTATATGTTTCCCGTGGGAACATTTAGAGCATCACTGCTGTGGCTGCAGAAAATGTGGTCATCATGGCAAGATGGGATATATCAAATGGCTTGTAGCATGAACCACCCACCCCACAGAGGCCAGTCCACAAGGAGGCTATGGGGTGATTCATATATTACTGGAATGACATGGGGGCTACATTTGCATATCTGAATCCCATGCCACTCACTTTAGTAACATCTGTCAAGAAGAACAGTGTGGTTCAAATGAACTTCTCTGGGTAATACATTTCTGAGCCCTGATTCAAATCGAGCCCTTTAGCTGTGTAAAGTCATCCATTAGGGTGGAAATATTGGGCCTCTGGAGTTCATACACACACACACACACGATTTAGAGTTAATGGGAATTCTTTTCATTGGAGGTTTTGTTGCATATCAATTTCACTTTATGCTTTAAAGCGTGTGCATAGCAACTAGCAAGGTTGATGTTCGCCTTCTAGCTCTCATCTCTGGCATTCGATTTGACTTTTCTGAAGTACAGCCATTGCCCAAGGTGTCGCCGCCTCCTTGCTGCAGCAATATTTCCCCACAGCTGGTCCAACAGGCTGGAATCAAGCAAACGAATGTGGCATCACTATTGAACCATTAGCAGAGGAAGCTGTGTTTTCTTGGCACAATTGTACGAGGGGTGAAAATGGGTGAGTAGTTCCCTTAAATGATGTGGCACTGTGAAGCTGTTTTATTATAGGGAGAACAGTCTCTAATATTTTCCCTGCGGCAGGTGTCTGCAGTGATTTAGAAAGCTGTTGGACCCCAAGAAGTGTTGCCAAGTTTAATTTTTAGAGTGCTGTGCTTGTTAACTAGGTAAAAGGTGCGCCGCTGTGGCAGTGCTGAGGGAGTGGGGCAAAGAAACTTAAGTGTCACCTGGGAACATAAAAATGTTCATTGATGCAGTGGAGGGTGGGGAGAAACAAAGGCAGAAAATGCTAACGATATTGTAGAATAAATAGATTAGAGTCAACAGTGAAAATGGAAGGGACAAGCTCATGAAAAATTCATGGGGCGGTTGCCAAGGGATTGATGGGTTATTTATGATGAAAACCTTTGTTATTTTAACATGAATTGCAGGTCATTACTACTGCTAAAAGCAACTAATGTGTGTGCTCTCCTTAAAACATTGTGGGGAGGGAGTTGGCGAGGAAACCTGTTCCTTAAAAACACACAAAAAATATTATACTCTTAACACACACCTTTGCATTTAATCACATTTAAGGGTTTTTTATGTTTGCTGCAATAGACTAACACATCAGGAAGCAGTGTTATCAGTGTGAAGCCCCACCAAAGAAGGATATGAGAAAACTGTTTAAATGACAATGGATGTGATGTAAGTAAAGGCATTACTACAACACATTTTTTTGTTTTTGTTTTTTGTGTGGACAGAGGCTGTGAGGAGATCTGGGGTAGTTCCAATTGTGAAGTTGTGGCATCATTCTCCACAGTCACAACATGACTCTCTCTCTACACACACACACACACAGAGAGAGAGAGAGAGAGAGAGAGAGCTTTCTACTCAGTCAGCTCATTGGTTTCCTCCTGACCTGGTGGGCAGGCTGTAACCAGATTCTGATTTTGAGAGGGCTGCCCAGTTACACTCGAAATATCCTCAGCCTGTTGGCCTGTGTATTCCTCTAGTATTCCTCTTTCTGAATCTATGCTCCAGCTCCTCTGGACCCCTGATTTGGCATTTTTATTGATCCTCTTAAGGATTAAAAAGTAAAGGTAAAGGTACCCCTGCCCGTACGGGCCAGTCTTGACAGACTCTGGGGTTGTGCGCCCATCTCACTTAAGAGGCCAGGGGCCAGCGCTGTCCGGAGACACTTCCGGGTCACGTGGCCAGCGTGACATCGCTGCTCTGGCGAGCCAGAGCCGCACACGGAAACGCCGTTTACCTTCCCGCTGGTAAGCGGTCCCTATTTATCTACTTGCACCCGGAGGTGCTTTCGAACTGCTAGGTTGGCAGGCGCTGGGACCGAGCAGCGGGAGCGCACCCCGCCGCAGGGATTCGAACCGCCGACCTTTCGATCGGCAAGTCCTAGGCGCTGAGGCTTTAACCCACAGCGCCACCTGCGTCCCTTCTTAAGGATTAGGCAGCAGCAAAGAATAGCTAGTACAGTATTAAAACAGTGGACTGAAGAAATATAACGTGTGACATTATTTTGTCTGCTTACTCAGAAATTGTTGTGTTGGCCCCAGTGACTTGTTTTCTAACTGTATATTTAAATGGTTGGTTTTTTAAAGTTACAAGATTATCTTGATACATGGCTGCCGGAAGTTTTCATTCTTTTCTTACTGATGCAAAAAGTTTCTGAATTGCCGATGATCGGCCAAGTGAAAGGTGGCAGCCATATGGCTAGGAATGCTTATTTATTTTAAATAATTACATCTCTCAATCAAATGATCTCTAAGGTAGCTTGCAACTTATTATTAAAATACAAGAATAAAATGCAATTAAACACCGTAGTGGGGCAGCTAAGGGATACTGTGGGGTGTGTGTGTGTGTGTGTGTGTGTGAGAGAGAGAGAGAGAGAGAGAGAGAGAGAGAGAGAGAGAGAGAGAGAGAGAGGTGTTAATCTAAGGTTACCAGATTTTTTTCAATGAATCAGGGGACACTTTTCAACTTCAATGGATTTTGTATGGGGGCTGATTTGTAAATCCGGGGACTGTACCCGGGGAAACAGGGACATCTGGTAACCTTATGTTAATCTTCCCTCTTGCCACTGCTCCTGCTGCTGCCTTTGTAGGACACCTGTGGGTATCAGTTGAGGCTGCTGTAGACTTGTCTCCTTTCTGAAGCCATCCATGCATTTATTTGCGTGAACTTCATGGAGGAAGTTTCACAGTAAAGTTGAAAGAGCTGTTCTTTGACGTATTCATCACTAAATCACAAAGCTCAAAATCTTTGCAAAAACTGCCATTGTTTGGAGGCTTGGAGCCACTGCTCCCTGGTTACAGTTTTGAAATATACAGTACAGTTTCAGTATTTCCTATTGAGCAAAATCGATCTTCCCCTGCATTTCATGCCTTGCAACAGTCAGCCCCGAGTGGTTTCTCTGTCTTTCCCTCTGTCTGACAGATAAAACGTTTACCTGTATGAGATTTTGTGGTATTCAAACATATATTTTGTGCTAAATAGTCGTTGGATGTTAATTGCAAGGGGAAAAATAGCCTTCCTGGGTAGATTTCACATCTGTTTGCCATATGCAAAATTTAATAATGCAAGCCAACCAACACATGCTAAGGTGTCTTCTTTTTTAAAACACATTGTTATTTGACAGGTAGGTTGTTTTCAGGTGGTTAAATGATAGAGCAAGAAGCCAAGGGAAGAAAAAGGAAGTGCTAATGATCAAGGGTGTGTGAGGAATGGCTCAGAAGACAGGGATTTAAAAAGTAAAATAAAACCCACTTCAAATGAATATAGGCACCCCCAATTCAGCCCAGAAGATCCATCCACAGAGTTTTCACTCACTGAATGTTACATTTCAATAACTCTGGGAGTGCACATCTCCACTAGATAGTTTACAGATTGTATTCTCATTGAATTTAACATGTGAATGCCCCTACTATGTATGAAAATGAGATGATGGTGAACATGTCTCAGGGTCAAAAGGAACTTGGGAAGAGGTCCAGAAGAGTTGACAGAATCCTGGAAACATGAACTTTCTCCTGGTTTTTCTGTGTACATTAGCATTCAAGGGAGAGTAGCAGTAGGGATAGGTGGAGAAATTCAGTTCAGTTCTCATTTAAAGGTGAATCTGTTTAATTCAAACTTTACAAGACAATACACAAACTGAAAGACACAATTCGCACATCTCCAAATTTGCAGCGCACTTCTCCAACCACATCCTGTGTTCAGAAATGCTTATATTAGGGGAAAGAGTGCATTGAAATGCACATCTTAGTGAAAATATCATGCAAAAATGCATTCTATTAATGAACATTAATTTGCAAAAACATGCATACTAGGGGAAATAGCATACAAAAATGTGTACATTAGGAGAACTTTGAGCTGCAATGCTGAGGGATTTCATCATTTTCATTTCCAAATTGAGATGGAGAACAAGAAGACAAAGTGGACAGATTTGGGACGGCAGAGACCAGTGCTAGCACTGCCCCTGCCCCAGTCACCTTCCACAGTTGGAGGGCAATTGCGTGGCCAGGCATCCTCCCCTACTCTTCGATCCACCCCAATACCAAGAAAAAGAGACTTGACAACCAATATTTGGGTGAAATCAAGCTGCAACTCTATTGACAACAAATGCAATATATAAAGGGTGGGAGTGTGGGAGATCCAACAAAAAAAATGGCTGCAGAGCAAGTCACATGCCTATGCATATTTAATATGTGTAGGCAAAGCACTGATGCCTAATTTGATTGATAGAATACCTGACCTCTAGTGGGCGGGGCTTTTATGCTGTACTCTAGAATTGGCCCCTCCCTTCAGCTTGTCAGTTAAGAGGCTAACTGTCACCTGCCTCAAGATGTTTCATTTCTCTCTGTCAGTATGTAACCATGTTACATTTTTCTACTATTAAAGCTTTGTTTCAAAGATATACGCAAGCTGCTTACTTCACTGCATGAGAAGACAAACTCTGCTAAAGAAGGAGAAGGTGGAATATCTTACACTGGGTGAGTGAGGAGGTAGTTCCCTGACAGGAGGATTGATTTTTAGTCACTCCCCTCTGCAACAATATATACAGTATATGTAATATACTGGAGGGGCGGGCTAAGCACACACACACCTGGTGGCCCATGCTTGTTCACGATTCGCTGATTAGCCAATTATCCAGAAAGCAAGCTCAGCCCAAAGGCTTTCTTTGCTACTTGGGAAACAGTCCCTGGGCCTTCCATGTCAGATCACGGCGCATGAGGTAATACCAGCCCGCAATCGCACGCACCAGAGAGGGTGAGTGGACTTGTGTGAAGTGGGGAGTCTTCTATACTCGAGGAGACCTCCCTCACATTTCAGAACCCTGAAAGACTCCCCACATCACACCATCATTTTCCAACTTGTACAGAGCAACAGGAACAAAAGTGTGAAGGGCAAAGCTGATGTAGTTACTGTGCTCCATTACAGAATGGCTGAGGAAGCATTTTGGGTGATGAAACATGGGATGAGGAAAAGGTATTGTTGAAGCAGTTTGCCCTCACACAATTCAATCCACCCCCTGCCTCTTCCAAGGTCCTCTTGATTTCATTTCTCCCAGAGAGGAAATTTGAGCCCAGAACTTTTACAAGATCCGTAGTGCCATAAATTCTCCCCTTGCTGGGGTCGTTGTATAACCAAATGGCATAAATCCCTCACACCTTCCGTATAATTTTGTGGGAATTTCTGAGTCAGTGAGATTTCATGTTTATGTTTTAATTCATTTTATGTTGCCGTCTCCTTTTTACACGCTTGTATGCTGTTATAAAAGTGATTTAAAGAAATTGGCTGAATAAAGTGAAAGATAAAAAGAATCAAGCATTAAAAAACAAACAAACAGGAAGAAGCAAAGGTGAGTGGAAGAGATGCTGGCCCAGTACTGAATGCGAATGAATCATTTCTACAATGGAGGCAATATTCTGAAGGACTGCACAATGTGACATTAGAGAATTACTCTAACAAGAGTATCCCTCCTACTCCAATTGATCTTTCCATCAATTGCTGTTCATTTGCTATGGATGAATTCACTAAGGTGGACAAGCAAAGCTAAGAAAAAGCACCTGGCATAGATCCCTGAATGACTGCTGAAGTGCTTTTTGGCAGAAGGTATGAAACCAATTGGCAAACATAATTTGCTTGGGTGGTTTCTTCATGGAAGGATGGAAAGGGCAGGCACTGAATTAAATTCATCCTTAACAAAATCCACTGGAGGACCTCCGGGTAGATATGGAGGAGTTAGGATCAGTCACATTTAAAGTCAAATATACCTAAATAGCACTTTCTGAAACAATACGTACACAAAGGACAGCTATCCATCGAAATGCACATTTCTTCAAATTTCGTAATACAATTCTCCAGCCAAGCAATATGTAAAAGAAAAAAAGGCACATTCTAGGCTTAAGGTGCATAAAAATGTATATATCGGTTAAAACAAACAAACATTGACATGCATTATATTAGGGAAAGTCCTTTGCAAGATGTGCATATTAGGCAAAATCACATACAAACATGAATATGAGGATGATGGATTTTCATGCAGATGTAATTCCTCCCTCCCCCCCCCCAACTGATGTAGAAATGTGGAGAACCAAATTTAAGGTTGCAAAAATGAAAAACCAAAGCTTAGAGATTTCTTTACCCCTACAGGTAGAAGATTGATCCGAGTGAAAGGGGCCTTCCTCTCATGCCCTCACGATTTCTCTAAGCCAGTCCATCACCCATCTCTTGCCTTTGTTTTTGACTCAGTCCTCCACCAATCATCAGATGGGATGCTGTCCACTTGCCAACTTCCATTTCCCCAGCGAAGGCATCATCTCAGCAAACTGTGCAAACCAAAGGAGAGAGATGGATAAGCTCCTTACACCCCTCTCAAGGAACATTGCTTCTTGCGTTTATAACTTATTAAAAAGCGTTGACTTTTTTATTATTAGAAATCCTCTCCAGCAAAAACTGGGGCAGTTTAATATAACCTCTAAGCCTGCCAAAGCCACATGCAATAAGTAAAAAGCAAGTTATCCCCGGATCTCCAGCTTGCTCACTTTACTTGCACTGATTACTTATTAAGTATTCATAGTGAGCTTGGCACTTGAAAGCTGGGGAAAGACAACACAACTCTTGCTTCCCCTAATACAATTTCATCATCCAAAGAGACAAGAAACCCAAACTGTACTGCGCAACCCTGAGGAGGACTGTAACCGGGCAGATTTTCATAAATATCACTCTTCTCTTGACTGTTATGGCAACCACATGTCTAGGGTTCTACAGTGAGAAGGGAGCCTCCATGAGAAGAAGCAGGCTCCCTGCTGCAGATAACCACCCAGGGTAAGGAGAATAGCGGGCAGAGCTAGCACACTCAATTCTATCCATCCCCACCATACATGTGTTGTTTCACTTCATTTCCAGCACATCTAAACAAAGACTATGAAGGCATCAGAGACAGATTCAGGGCATTGTGACAGGCCCACTCACCTTCCCCAGTGGGCGGTGTTGCGGCGGGGCATCTGGGACCTCCCAGTGACTCGGATAGAGGGCAGAGGTATGCCAGCCACGTCATAGGAATTCCGGGCTGCGTCACATCCCTGGCTGACTAATTGGTGCAGCCGGGGGCGTGGCCACTTGCTGTTTAAACAGTGGCGTGGCTGGAGGACACCCTCCTTTCACCTCCTCGCCGGATCTCCCAGCCCACCCTCCCTCTTTTTATGTGTTCCTATGATTTTGGCCTTGCTAAGGACTAATGTCGGCCGCCATATTGTTGGGAATTTTTCCACTTGGTAAATAGGCACCAGCCATTTGGTTTTTGCCTAAGGTAAAGAAAGGGCCCCTGACCATTAGGTCCAGTCGTGCCCGACTGGGGTTGCAGCGCTCATCTCGCTTTAGAGGCCGAGGAAGCCGACGTACAACTTCCAGGTCATGTGGCCAGCATGACTAAGCCACTTCTGGTAAACCAGAGCAGCGCACGGAAATGCCGTTTACCTTCCCACCGGAGCGGTGCCTATTTAACTACTTGTACTTTGATGTGCTTTCAAACTGCTAGGTTGGCAGGAACAGGGACCGAGCAACGGGAGCTCACCCCGTTGCAGGGATTCGAACCGTCGACCTTCATAGGGCTCCCCTACCCTTAGTGAGACTCCCTGCAGATGGGCAGGAGTCAGGATATAGTCTGGTTTCACCCAATGCCTAAGCCAAACCACTCACATCTGTAACCAATAAAGTTGTGGCCTATTTTATCCCATTGACCTAATATATTTGTGTCCATGTGTTTATTATCTAAGGCAACTGCGGGGCCCAGGGCGTCATCACGGAAGTTCCACTGCACTGGGCATCAAGCCTAGGGAGTGTCACAGGACTTCATCAAAGCAATGATATAGTGACTTGAGCAGAACAGAAGATGACAAGTTGGGGGCACCAAATTTTGGCCTTGCACAGGGTGCCACTGAGATTTGAAAGACCAAAGTCTGCCCCTAGAGGCATGCGAGAGAGAAGACAAAGAGCAGGGAGATGAAAGCAACATGAGGGGGTCATTGTAGGACTTGCCATTAGAGTGGAGTTGAGAATTAGGACAACTGTGTGGTGAGAGAGGTGTATGAGACCTATGGCAGACAGGGACGAAAGAGGGGGGTTGGGCAATGTGATTGTGGAGAGCATGGGGTCAGGAGTTATGAGGCCTTCACTTAGAGCATGGTGCTGATAACACCAAGGTGGCAGGTTTGATCCCCATATAGGACAGGTGCAGATCCTGAATTGCAGGGTGTTGGCAAGATGATCCTTAGGGTGCCTTGCAACTCAACAATTCTATGATTATATGTGCTTGGAATTATGCTACATATTTTTGAAGGAGTCAAAATACATAAGTCAGCCTTTATATCTGCCACACAGGACAGCGTGCAGAAAAATACTAGATATTCCAAGTTTCCTTTTCTGTAGCCTGTTGGCCATGTGGAAAATGTTAGGCATGCTTGTACTTAGCCTTTATACAGTCCCTGTGAAAATCACACTGTGCTGTTCGGATTGCAATGCATGGAAGATGTTGGGCATTTCTCATCAAGCCCTAGAAACCGTTTGCATTGTTTGCCAAAGGGTATTGTGGTCGGAGAGTGAAATGTACTGTTTCACACTCCCTTGAGCAGTGGAAGTCCCTGGGCAGCTTTAAATAGTCAGCTTCCTTTCTACCAAGGACTTGTGGGTGTTCTGTAATATTATGCTTGCAGATGGAGAGAAGGCAATATGCAAAGAAGCCCTGGATGCAAAGTAATGTCACTTTCAAAGCAACATTAGCCGTGGAAGCCCTCTAGCTTTCGCCAGCAAGCTCTAAACAAATAATATAAAATCCCTCTAGAGCTGCTTCTCTCTCTCTGATCTTGTGCACCCCATAACTTTTGTGTACATTAATGTATGACAGTCATTCACTCCTTTAGGATACAGTAAAGGACAGGATTTTTGAATACCGTTGTGGTGGAGGCAAGTTCTTCGTCCCTATGGTGTTTGCCCGTTCTTTCGAAAATGTCTGTACAGGGGGAGAGAAAGGGTTAATACGAAGACCAATAGAAAAGCCAGAGGTGGAGCCTACCTGTTTATAAAAGGGCTTAGCCCAAGTTTGAGAGAGCCAGTGTGGTGTGGTGGTTAAGAGTGGTAGTCTCGTAATCTGGGGAACCGGGTTCGCGTCTCCGCTCCTCCACATGCAGCTGCTGGGTGACCTTGGGCCAGTCACACTTCTCTGAAGTCTCTCAGCCCCACTCACCTCACAGAGTGTTTGTTGTGGGGGAGGAAGGGAAAGGAGAATGTTAGCCGCTTTGAGACTCCTTAAAGGGAATGAAAGGCGGGATATCAAATCCAAACTCTTCTTCTTCTTCTGAGTTAGCTAGTTAGTGGGTAGTTTGTTGGTTTTAGTTGGTTGGTTGGTTGGTTGGTTGGTTGGGAAAGGCAGTTGTGAAAGCAGTTGGCAGACAGTTGGAAATAGAGAGACAGTTAGTGCAGTGGGTTCTTGTGTAGGGGAGGTAGAAGAGTTAGAGATAGGATAAAATAAGACTAAAAAGGTAAAGAGTAACAACGTTTTGAATGCAGTTAAAGTTTATTTGTATTTGCAATAAACTACACTCTTCTTTAACTTAAGAACCTGACTGAGACTAAGTGATTTACCGGGGAGGACCTGGTTGGTGGCAGCGGATTAGTGGTGTATGGGTCAATAGTCCGTGAGACGACCAGGGGCTCCGTACAAACGCCACAGTCCCCTTCTCTGAAAATGGGCTGCCTATAACTGAGTCGTCACACAATTCATATCAAGGGACAATGCCAGTGAACTGGAAGGTTCTTTCTGAGGTATAAGATCTGAGGAATTATCAGTAGCATTTCATCATCATCATCATCATCATAATTATTATTATTATTATTATTATTATTATTATTATTATTATTATTATTTTGTTTATGATTTTCAGTTGCATACATTTCACTAGTTTTACAATCATTCTAACATTTCAAAACTTGACTTCCTTCCTCCTCTTTCTGCAGTTCCTTCAATTTATTTTTTACATTTCCTTCATATTCAAATTAACTTAACTTATTCTTTTATTCATCTACTTTAAATATATTCTCTTATAAAACCTCAGGTTATTACAATAATCCTGCCAATGTCCTTTTTACAATTTGTTTGTAAATATTTGTAAACCATTTCCATTATCAGTAGCGTTTCAATAAGGCTGGTGAAATTCCTCTGGGTGGTTCCTCTCTCCCTAGTGGTTTTGCTGAGCCATTACAGGCTCAAGTGTATTCTTACCTCCATGGCTGGACAAGGGAACATGGACATGCCTTGTGGGGAAAGTCGTGGGGGGCTTGGAAATGCTGCTAAGAGTGAACTGGGGTCAGGGTGTCAGCACCCCATGCAGCCCTGCAGGCCCTGCTCAGCCCCAGTGGTGAGACCCTATGGTGAGAGTTGCAGTGAAGACAGCCAATGAGATGCCATCTTCAGGCTTGCAGGGCAATGAGAGCAGTGAGGGGGTGGGATGTGAGAGAATGATTCTCCTCTATGTTAGTCATGTTCTTGTTAGTTTTGCAACCCCAAAGCTGGTGTCTTAATTGGCTAAGCTCGCTGTCACTCTTGCCTTGGGGCCAGAACTGGTAAAAGTTGAAATAATGGGTAGCTGAGGCTGTAATTAGCATGGTGCCGCAACATACCTGACTTTTTGGAGACATGAAGCACGATCCTATGTATGGTTGCAGGGCCAGCTAAATACCAGTACATTTTGACACCTGAGGTGGACCACAAAATGGTGCCCTCTCTCTGCCAGCAAAGGAGGGGTGAGGGAAGACCTACCTCAGAAACAAGGGGGAAAAGAAAGATCAACATCAGGATCTGATCTACTACTAATCATCCAGATATCCCTCAGTAGATCCCAAACCACCTGGATGTAGATATTCAGCCTACTACTTATTTATTTGAGCCTTGCTTCTAACATTGAGTTGTGAGGGGCTGATCAGTTGGGTGTGACAGACAAGATTACTGCCTCGTTGAGAGATTGAGCTCTCCTGGCCTCTTTGAAGGACATATTTGTGTGACCGCTGCTAAAGGAACTCTCTCCGGACCACCCTTCCCTAGCTTGGTGACCTTCAAATGTTTTCAGCTGCAATGTCCAGCAGCCCCAGCTAGCACAGAGTCAGAGATTATGGGAGCTGCAGCACAGGGCATCTGGAGGGCACCAGGATGAGGAAGCGAGGTGTAGATCTTGTGGAGTTGTAGCCACCTTGCTCCCTGGCATGCTCTGCTTCTGTGTATATGATTTTTTGTTTGTTTGTTTTCAGTGTGGACCTCAGTCACAGGACCTCATGCATGCAGTCTAAGGTAATACAACCCAGGCACATGTTTACAACCTTGCTGGGAATGAGGCTTCTGTCTCTCCTTTTGATAGGTTTCTGAGCATATAGAATTTCAGAAGCAGAGAGAGTTCAAACATGGTGTGTTACTTTGATTTTAATGTCTTGTTTGATGTCTTTAAGCTTCCAGATGTTATGGGTTGTTGCTGAATCTTGTATAAGGGAAAATATTTCCCGGTGGACTTTGTCAGTTCTCTCATAGTCTATGTTCAGCTCAGTACAGGGAGGGAGGGAGGGAAGAGGAATTCTATCCATTTTTTCCTGTTATATAAATTATTCCTTATTGACCTCATGAACAACTGCACTATGATTATAAACCAAACAGGGCAAACTGGATAGGTGAGAGTGGGGCAGAAACAATTATTTTTGCATGAAAGTTCTCGTTGGGTTTGTACTGATAATATTAATGTTCTGCCTATCTCCCACGTATGCAGATTTGCAAATCGTGACTTTAGGTCGGAAATGAAATCCCTCCTCTTGCTTTCTTGTCTTCTAGTTTTTGCAATGTGCTGCTTCTCCTGTTACTCGTTTTTGATTGTTATCTTCTGTGTGTGCATAATTTGTTAAATAACTATAATCCGCAATGAAAGCCTACATTTCCTCTCTCTTTATGTATGCGATTGCAAATCAGCACAGGACTAAACTAGTTGTTATGCTCAGTGCAAAGCTGACCCCTACAAAACAGAAGCTGTAGGTCTGGCTCAGCAACATCTAGGTCAGGGCTTGGGGGCCTTTTTCAGACCAAAGGTCTCTTGGCCTTGCTAAATCACTATCCCCATCACTAAATCATTGCCTTCCTGGACAAGCTTTGGGAAGGCTTTTTAGACATTATATATGGACCAGACTTGCAATTCTTTAGATTTCAACTCTTCACCCCAAATCTTAAAAAGTTAATGCAATGGTGGAGGAGCAGGACGGTGGGCTTTTGTCAGAGGGTTCACCTCTGGTGACTTCACTTCCCAGCCTTTGATTTCAGTTCTGAATTCTCACCCTAGATATACCACTATCTTCCCCCCACTCTCTTTCCCCCCACTCCATCTGGCCTAACATTGCAGAGTTGCTGTTAAGTATTAGTAAGCAGGTAGAAGCAAAGAGTTCTTAGCAAAAAAAAATGTGACATGAGGATTTTGATTCTGCAAACCTCTCACCTGAGCAAAAGACTGTGGTGAACACAACTAAGAATACATAGGTTGGGCATCATCTATGGTAGGGATGGTGAAGTTGTGGACTGCATATGCTTTGAGATTCCAGCTCTCCCATCTGGCACAGCTAGTGGGGGGGGGAGAGGAGGAGTTTTGGATTTGATATCCCACTTTATGACTACCCTAAGGAGTCTCAAAGCGGCTAACAATCTCCTTTCCCTTTCTCCCCCACAACAAACACTCTGTGAGGTGAGTGAGGCTGAGAGACTTCAGAGAGTTGTGACTAGCCCAAGGTCACCCAGCAGCTGCATGTGGAGAAGCGGGGAAGTGAACCCGGTTCACCAGATTATGAGTGCACCACTCTTAACCACTATACCACGCTGGCTCTCCTAGTGCTCAGGGATGGTGGGAATTGTAGTCATACAAAATCCAGAGGATTTCATGGTCCCAGTCTCTGACCTAAGAGGATGTTGAAGTGTAGGAATGAAAAAGAATCAGAGTTGTTCTTGCTGGATCACGTCCAGCTTCCCAGTTTTGTTTACCATTTTGAAAAACCAATTAGTTAATAGCTATCCTAGAAGATGACAGCCGAATGTTCATGTTGGAATCATAAATCAGCCTGAATTCTTTCTAGGATGATGCTTTTCGCATGTAAACCACCTTGGGATTTTTCATGACAGATGACATGAATGGTAACAAATAAACAAATAAACAAAGACACGCATCACAATCAAAACACTGGGATAACAGAATCCATCATGCTGTTGTTTTATGCAAGGATCCTCAAATGCAAAATCAAAGCTGGAAAATATTTCCTTTCTTGTGCCACTAGAAACTATCAAAAGCTTGTCTGTAGCAGCAGCTAAATTATACGCAGCAAAGAATTGGAAATCTCTAGATATCCCACCAGTTGGATCCATAATGAATGAGATCTGTCAGTCAAGCAAAAATTAACTGAATAATTCCCAACATGAAAGAAACCCCCCTCAATTGTATTTTTTAGATATATTGAGCCCATATAGAAAACAAGCTTTCTGGGAACACACTAGAATCATGCAAATGTGTGTGTATATTGTAAGGTAAGATTAGAAACAGTGAGAAGTAGACATCTTTGGCAGTACCAAGTTCGTATTTTGTTTGCTGAGTTTAAGCGAGGGAGGGAGGTCATCGATCAGCATTGGCCATTCATTAGCAAAGCGAATGCAAGGAGGTGTGTACCGCTTGCCATACTGAGTCTATAAACTTTACAAAATAGTCCCTATTTCCCCAACATTGGCAGAAAATTGGTCAAATCAACCTCAAACCTGTTTGGAAGTAGCTTAGAACCAACTCTGAACAACATACAAATTACTTACTAGATAACAGAACATGCTTGTAGCATTGAAGGTTCCAGGTCATCCCAAGGGTTAATTTGTCTTTAACTAATTCAGACATCATTGATTCAGGATAACATCAGTTATCCTACATCATTTTTTTGAGTGGGGGTGGGAAGATCATAGTCGATAGCAAACTTCTATTCATACTGCATTAGAAAATTTGACCCCCCCCCCAAAAAAAATTATGTAGTGTATTTCAAGATCTGAGGGAACATTGGACTCAGCTACATTAGTCAAAAAATAACGCTTTGAATGCACTATAAACAAGCAACACCAGATGGCACCAAAGAGCAAAATTAATTTCTATGTGATTTTTACATAGTGTTTTTTTCCGTTATAACGATTTTATTTCTGACATATTCATAGCAGCATCCCCCCCCCCCATGTGTGGATCCACCCCTTGTCAAAAATTAACAATTTTACAATCCAGATAGTTTCTCATATTTTCTGGTGGCTAAACGCTGCCCTATTTACTTCAGCGATTTCCAAGCAATAATCATTTCACTTCAGAAGCTCGTGTCATATTCCAGTTTAAACAATATAATATAAGTGATAAAAATGGCATGTGTCAGATCAAGCAGAACAGGGGGTGGCTCTTGTTATAATAGGACCTGACTGAATAGGTTGGAATTTGGTAAGTAATAGCTCCTATGGATGAAATCTATTTTCCAGTGACAATGAAATGACCAGAAAACAGTATAAGAACTTCTTATACAGTATTTTTAGAGGTTCTCAAAGTGCGTTGGACTGAGAAACACTATGTTGGATGTCTTGTTCTTTTGCAAACCACCACATTTTCTTATTTTACATACAGTTAACCACTTAGGAGAATATGTGAAAAGCCTATGATTAAAACTCAGTCACTACAGTTGTTATTTTGTTATTATCCCCAAAAGCAGTAAGTGGACTGCTGCAGCATGTCACATACTAGAAAACGGGGAAATCAATTCATTTAGTTCGTATTGTGATGCAAACCTACCTAATCTCCCCTTCCCAAGCCAATATACTTCAAAATTCAATTGTCTCCAAATTTTGCTATGAGGTTCTCCAACCCAAAAAACATACACGTGTGTGTGTGGAAATAGGTTACAAACATGCATTATACTAGGGGAAAATTGTTCACATATGGTAAAGGTAAAGGACCCCTGGATGGTTTAGGGGTCATTCCACGTCAAATCAACGCAAAAAACAAGGGTTTTACCACCAACCATCTCAGATTTTGATGAAATTTGGTGTACATCCTTCCCTTATGGTGGGAAGACAGGAGTGGAAGACAGGAGTGCCTGGCGTGCTCTAGTCCATGGGGTCTCGAAGAATCGGACATGACTAAATGGCTAAACAACAACAAGAAATCCTTGGTTCTGGCCTAAGATCCTCCCTCTATTGTGTGGGCAGGTAGTCCCTCCCCTACCTGGCCTGGTCTCCTTGGCAACGCTTCCCCCAGGCGGGATTGGACAACTGACTGAGGTAAGTGGAGACCTCCAGGTATCCCACCTGAGGGAAGGCGAAGCCAAGCCTATGCTGATGGAGCCACTCCAGATCCAGGGGCTGCGTGCGTCCATGCAAAGGGCACCCCCCCATTTTATGCGGGGAGTGGTCATTATTTACAGTGTTTTCTGTCATAGCATTTTCAGTACAGTTGTTCCTCGGAAGTCGAACGAAATCTGTTCCAGAAGTCCGTTCGACTTCCAAAACGTTCAGAAACCAAGGTGTGGCTTCCGATTGGCTTCAGGAAGCTGCATTATATGTTCAGGTTCCTAAAAATATTCGCAAACTGGAACACTCACTTCCGGGTTTGCGTCATTCTGGAGCCAAAAAGTTCAACTCACAAGGCATTCGACTTCCAAGGTATGATTGCATTTGCACTTGCAAATATTATTTGTTGCATAGATTTGAGTGTCTTTGGCCCCAAGCAATCAAAGTTTGATCTGGCTCACTCCAGGGTTGCATCTTTCCATCCTCTTAAATTGGTTCCTGAGGCAAGGGTTTTTTTTAAGGCAAGAAACTTCCCCTACCCCAAAATGATTTTCCCATATTGATTACCTGGTGGTTTTCGTGTGTGTGGAAACACACAAAAATTCAGCTCAGCCTTAGATTAATGTAAGAACTCTGAATTCCGGCGATCTGCTTCCCCCATACTCAAGCTGATCTGTTATTTTGATCTATACAAAAGCATCATTCTTCTCTCTTGTGCTTATGAATATGTTATAAGTTGGGGCTAAATGTAATTATGTAAATGGTAGTCATTCGTTTGCTATACAGATTAATGTTCTGCCTCATCGGGATCCCAACAGGAAGAGGCAGAAGTTTGAGCTCCGCAGCTGCGCCTCTGTGTGGTGCTGCCTTTCAGCTAAAATCTAAAAAGAATGAAAGAAATTAGTCTTCTTGCTTATTGTGATGGATTCACCACCCCCTCCACACATACAGTAGGTGGTTCGCTACAGATCACATGCATTGGGAAATATTCACAAGTAATAATCAGTCTATTGTGAAAGAGTTTATTCTTCCTGAATATTGTGCTTCAGCTCTCAAGTTTTTGTTTTTATTTATTTTTCTCTTGTTTGTTTTGTTTTTTGAAAAATGATGTGTCCTTGATGACCTACTGAAAGTGTATCAGGGACCACCAATCCTTCCCAGGTCACAGTTTGGGAACCACTGTAATTGCTGAATAAAATGTACCATAATCTATTTGTTCTTGTTGACAAATTGTGCATTGACAGCGATAAATCTTACTAATGATATCCAATGCCCTTTTTAAATGTGGCAGATTACTGAGTTGTTCTTGTTTTTGTTTTTGTTACTTTGTGGCTTTCTGTTGTGAACCGCCCTGAGACCTGCGGGTATAGGGTGGTATACAAATTTAATTAATTAACAATGCACTGATGCTACCATTAATGTGCTATTAATGCAGGAAGATCTCTATTGGCACATATGGGTCTATATATCTATATCCACCCTTTTTTCCTCTTAGCACTGCAAGATGCACCTACCTGTTGTCGTAAATATGTATATTCTATTTTACAGTGGAGAAAGCATGATATAAGCAGATGAATTCTACCATAACAAGAGCCAGATGCCCCAATGAGTGGTCAACATTTATTCTTATACCCTCATCCAACAGAAGGGCCTGTTATGGACCTACTGCAATGAGAAACTTGATATGAAACAATATGCTAATAATTACCTGCCCCAAGGTACATAGAGAAGCAGTTTCCTGAGTTTCACCCTGACCTGTGTATGTGAGGTCATAATTTTATCTGGGGTTGTCTTCACGCATCTGGGAATTTTTTTCAAGAATCAACTACTTGCTTTTCTCTGTTGAAAGTTCCTACCCCATTTAGCTTTCTTGGGCTGGTCAATACTTTGGGTTATATCTGACAGCATCCCTTTGCTGATGGAAGGACCTTTCATCCATTGAAGGTTTCTGTCAATGGAATGGGAGGGCAGAGCTTTTGACCAGTTCCTCCTGCAGCCACACCACTACCTTCCAAAGGGTCCCACAAGTCTCTGGAGCACTTTGTAGGGTATGGATAGGAGGCCAAAAATTAGTTCCCTCCCGATTACACTAATAGAAGCCTCAGATGGATCAAAATTACTTTCATCATTGGAGGGACACCATTAGATACAAAATGTTTTCATGTAGGAATAGTAAAAAATGGAAGATACCTGAGGCCCAGGTTATGATCCAGGAGCAGCTATAGCCTCAGCTTTGCTAAAGCAAAATAGGTATAAACTCGATCCATCACCTAGAAAGGAAAACACTGAGGGAGACATGATAAAGACATATATAATGACAAAAAATGGGTAGGGTTCACCTAACAACCCTATCTGCGGACATCCTGTGCAAGGGCTTCATTTTGCACCACTGTGCTCTCCCCCTTCCTTTCCCTGTGCACCTTCTGTGCTCCCTGAAATTGGGTGGTTTTTTTGGGGGGGGTCAGAGGAACCCCCAGAATAGCACAGGAGGGGAGGGGGATCACTCTGACAAGTGGATATGCTTGCACAGACTTTTGTAATAGTGTGGCATTGAATTCCACCCATTTTAAAAAATAAATATATCTAAACAAACAAACAAAATAATTGAAAAGGTTAAACTTAAAAAAGTGAGAACATGGAGCTTTCCTTTTCCTTTTTAGATTTTAAACACAGTAACAAGAGTGATATATTTATTAAAAGTGATTCAGCTACCTCATTGATTAATAGCAGAAAAAATAAACATGACATTTAACAAATGCCTCATAAAGAACTTCACTTAGTAAATACTTTTAATGAGTGTAATTAATTTTGCAAAAGTGAAATTTGTTTTAAAAATTTACAAGTCATTATAGAGTAAGAAATCGGCAGCAACTCATCACTCATTCACTTAGTAATTAATTGGATACTGGAGAGAGACAAGTGTTTTACATGCAACAGGTACAGAAAAGTCTCATTTCACTTCCCACTCTAAAATAACATTTCATGAAATCCCTGCAACTGTGCCCTGCATTGCAGAAGTGGTATGGAAGTACCTTTAAATCTACACATACCTCTTCCAAGAGGACATTTGCCTAGAGAAAGATGGCAGGAATACATTAGTAGGGTAATGAATATTTGAGACGGCTGCTCTCATGGAGCACCCTACTGGGTCAATTCAGCTGTCAGTATCATGTAGACTAAAAAATGATGCTGTCATATGAGACAGGAGAGCCAATGAGAAATGGATCAAGCTATTTGAAGCATACTGGCTTGCATATAACATTTGTACTAAGGTGTAAAAGAGAAGACAAAGTGGAAATAATGTGCCCAATCCAGTAATCACAACTTTTCTCAAGAGCTCTCCTGAAAATCATTTCATTGGCACGCAACAGGGTCAGAATCTGTTGCAGCAGGGATGAGCAGCCTGTGACATTGGTGGCACAGAGATGAGCAGGAGCTATGAGATGCCCAGACAGGCGCAGGGATATATCTAGGTCTGGCTCTGCCTGGTCCATACCTTGTTTTATTGTTGTCCATTGTTCGAAAGAGGCAAAACCGCACTAAAGTACAGTGATACATCTGGTTATGAACTTAATTCATTCCAGAGGTCCGTTCTTAACCTGAAACCGTTCTTAACCTGAGGTACCACTTTAGCTAATGGGGCCTCCCGCTGCCACTGCGCCACCGGTGTGCGATTTCTGTTCTCATCCTGAGGTAAAGTTCTGTTCTCATCCTGAGGTACTACTTCCGAGTTAGCAGAGTCTGTAACCCAAAGTGTTTGTAACCCAAGGTGTTTGTAAAACCACTGTACTATGTACTACATACTAGAATCTGCACAGGCTGGCACTGATTCATAACTTGAACTTGACAGGGCACACTAAACAGCTTGGGATTCTTCATGTGCAGAGGCTGCATATCTACCTCTTCATACCAGTTGCAACCTGAAGGCATAAAGAAAGAGCTGGACACCGTGTGTAGGTTGAACTATGGGCCACTTAATTTAAACATAAACCAGCCACAGAGGGAAAACTTTTAGTGGGGTAACTAACTATGACACACCAGGCAAAATGGTGAAAAGGCCATACTTTGACCTTATGTCTATGTGGCATTTTTTCATGTGTCAACAGCAGAAATGTGTCGAAGCTAATTCTCCCCTCACAGACCTTCCAAGTGTCCCTATTTACAGTCCTAAATTTACAGAAGCCATCCCAGTTTCTAATTTGATCCTGGAATGTCCTGCTTTACCTTAGGACATCCCTATTTTATCAGAGAAATGTTGGAGGGTATGGAGTTATGCAAACCCCAAGACAAAGAGATAAGTAACTATATAACCTTTATAAGACATCTGAAGGCAGCCCTGTACATGTTTTTTTTGTTGTTGTTATTGTTGCTATTATTGACATCCATATTTTCACTGGAGAAATGTTGGGCAGGCCCCTTCTTTACTATGCTGATCTTGCCCAGCCTACAGTTGTGGCAAAATACTGCCAAAAAGTAAATGAGTAAGCGATATTTTATTGAGTGAAAGGCAAACAACTGTAGCAGCAATGACCAGAAGCCAATGAATGTTGGAAGGAAAAATTCATTTCTGGCCTTGTCAACCAGTGACCTAAATAGCTCTAACCCAAAGGTGGGTAGGAAACTCACAGGACCCCAAACTTTGTGGGTGAGGCCTTTTAAAGACCTTGACCACTCCTTCCCCTTGCGAGATCCCACAGAATGATCCCATCCCATGAGGTTTCACAAGAAACCAATAAGGAGGAAAAACTCTGTCTCCTTCACTGCTATCTGGGCAACATACTATCGGATGAAGTTACCCAGTGTTCAGTTGCACCTGGAACAAGGCTTCTTGCGCAGCTGAAAATGTTTGCAAAAAAAACACCTGTGACTAATTTTTCCTCAGCTTTATGTGCAGTAAAATATTTCAGAGGTGGCCCTAGTCCAAAGTTAATATCCCCGGCTCTCTCATTTCCCCCCCACACCCCTCGCTCTCACACAGACAATAAATGTCTTCTGATTGTGTAAAACCTCAGGCAATACGGATTATAGAACATGAGGCCAGGCTTCAGCCCATGACATGTAAAGCCTGCCTGAATGACAGGCCAACATTCTTCACATTCTGCTGCCAACCAATATACTGAGGCTATGGTCTGGACAGCAGTGCTACCTATTGCTCCTTTTTGTCCTTGGCTGTTCCACAAAGAGCACCGATTTATTTCAATCAAGAGCTCGTTTGGACCTAGCAAAACCCACATCCTATTGTTTAAAAAGTCCAGATTTAGCAGTTGGTACATGGGCAGAGCTGCCAGTTATATCAGAGTGCAGCTGATAGCTACTGGCTTAAATATCACATTTGGCATCCAAGGACTCAGGATTAGAAGACAAATGGCTGAACAGAGAGCTGGGAAGAAGTGGACTGCGGGGGAGCTAATCGGATACAGAAACAATTAGGCCTAAAGGGTGGGAAAATGACTGATGCAATCCAGGAATGGAAGGGTGCATTTTAGGTAATTTAGAAATATCGATTGATTTGCATCCACGAAGACCTACTCTTAGGTTCTCTTTGTAATTATTATAATAATTGCAAAGTGCAAATTTTCTTTAGTATTAGTTGGATTCATACCACCACACACATGTCAGATTTATATACGCAGCCATACAGGCAACCAAGAACTCTCTGGAAAAATGCCTGAAAGCTAGTATTTGATTTAAAATGCTTATGAACATTTGAAAATAAACGAATGATATTGGTTAACAGAGGACCAAGCAGCCTTGCACTAGTTCTCTGCTCTCTGCCAGTGCCAGATTTATGTATAGGCTGAGTAAGCTGAAGCCTAGGGCCTCTAAATTTAGGGGGCCTCACCAGCAGGCCCGCTCCCCAGTGCTGCAGTCTCCCCTCTCCCAAAATTGCAAACCCAAGACTTCATACAAGGGCAGGGCAACTCAGGCCCAGCAACTATGAGACTCAGGGCTAGCCAGGGAACCAGGCAGAGGGCCTTCTCGGTAGAAGAAGCAACATCCTCCCATCGGATGTCAAGGAAATAAGTGACTATACAACCATTAGAAGAAGGCTGCCCTGTATGGGGAAGTTTTTAATGTTTAATGTTTTATTATGTTTGTGTATAGGCTGGAAGCCACACAGAGTGCCTGGGACAATCCAGTCAGATGGGCAAGCTACTACCTCTACTACTGCTAATACTGCCCTTGGATCTCTTGATGAAGGGCAGTATATAAATTTAATAAATAAATAAATAATAAAATAAAATAAATAAATTCTGTGTCTCTTCTATTTAAATTTTCATCAATTTTATCATATTTCTTCCCTCTGAAAGCTGATGTGTCATGTGCCTGTGAGAGGAATGCACCACAATAGGAGATAAACAGTTGAAGAGACTCTCACATTGACTTAGCTCCAACTTCCAACTTAGCCCATCCATCTATCACACCCACAAGACGCTTCCAGTATCAGCTAGCATGTAGCTTCCATGGTGCTTTAAAGACAACCCTGGACCCTCCTGCTGTGGTTGGCAGGTGTGAGCAAACCTGGAGGAAGAAGAAAACTGATACAAGAAGCTCCCGCTGCTAACTCTTTAAACACAGTTTCTTCTTTGGGCTTTTAAAACAGTTAAAGAGATGAGACCAGAAGCCCCTTATTTATTTATTTAGCAGGTTTTACAGCTATAGATAAATAGAAGCCTGTGGAGAGAAAAAGAAGCATCTTGCTAACAAAATTTGTCCATGGCGAAGCAACTAAATTTTCGTTTTATCTGTCTGACTATTGATAAATATTCATAGGTCTATTAACTCAATCCCTGTGAGTTTGGGAATATCTGACTCCTCATAATTCAAGGTTCTTATCTCCTCTTCACCCCCCACATCATGAATCTATCCCTAATCAAAGCTCCGGCTTTCCCAAACACTATCACTTAGAAAACATCATTACAGCCCTGATACATGCTGATATATGCTTCCTTGCAGCTTGCCAGTGGGCTTTCTTCCCCGCTTTCGTGATACAGTATTGAGAAGGATTGCTCACCTAATCTTTATAAAGCTCTGTGCCTCTATTTGAAGTTCCCATGCTCTCTTCCCTTGCATTAGAGTTCAGTTTATGCAAAGTTATAATATGAGCTTGTTGCAAATATTTTAATGTTGCATCAACAACAAAAAAATGTAGTAGTAGCAGCAGTTGCTGCTGTCAAACTGTGCTCTTGGAAATCAAATTATTCCAGAAGGAAGAACTGGGGTCTTTGGCCTTGGTTCCAGGACTATCCCAGGAGACTAAATGTTCCATCTTCTGCCACTCCTCAGGAGGTGAGAATAAATGGAGAGAATTGATGATATCTGAAAACGCTAGCTTTTCTTTGGTTTCTCTATGTTTTCACTAGTATTTTCAGGCCTTTACTTATAGTCTCTATGATATAACATGCTCTAAAAGCAGGGTGGGGGGACTCTCAGAATTTTTTGTTTCTATTGATGTGGTTGTTCTGGTAGTGCTTCAAAGAGCAGATTCATCTAGATAGGACCAAAACGTGGAAACTTCCAAGGTGAGCACAATGCCCTGAGCTTGGCAACACTGGATTAAAGGGACCCCTGTTAGGTCCAGTTGCGGACGACTCTGGGGTTGCGGCGCTCATCTCGCTTTATTGGCTGAGGTCCTGCGGCCAGCATGACTAAGCCACTTCTGGTGAACCAGAGCAGTGCACGGAAACTCCGTTAACCTTCCCACTGGAGTGGTTCCTATTTATCTACTTGCAGTGGTGTGCTTTTGAACTGCTAGGATGGCAGGAACAGGGACCGAGAAATGGGAGCTCACCTCGTTGCAGGGATTCGAACTGCTGACCTTCTGATCGGCAAGCCCAAAAGGCTCAGTGGTTTAGACCACAGCGCCACCCGCGTCCCTAACACTGGATTGGTAAGGAACTAAAATTCGAAGTCAGGATATTACTGTCCCTGCCCTCTCACCAGCAGGGACTGTGGATATGATCCCAAAAAAATGTGTGTACTTCCTGAACATTTTTGCCTAGGGTTCAAAATAATTAGGGAAAACCTTTAGGCCAGGCATGTCCAACAGGTCGATCGTGATCGACTTGGGGAACGCTGACTGATTTTTGTCGATTGCAGGCAGAGAAAGAAAAGAAAAGCCTTTCTCTCCAGCCTGGAACGCAGCAGCAACTGCTGGTGCCACCAGTCTCATGCAAGCCTGAGTCCCTCCTCCAGCTGATGAAGCCGGCTTGCCTTCCTTCCCTGATGCCCAATCTTCGGGGTAGGGGTGATAACATGATACGACTCGAAATGAAAAGCTCCAGAAGCAGAAAGACTGAGGTGGAGGGAGAGAGTGAGGATGCCGTGGGGGGGGGGGAGGAGGGAAGGAGAATCACAGAGCAAAGAGGAAAGAAACTCGGAAGGGAAAGAGTTAACACCCACACCCACACACCCACACAGAAGCTGGCTCCTCAGATCTGTGCAAACTAATATAAAAATATACTTTGACTTTTCTCACTTGTTTAGTTACTTGTCCATCTAGTCACTTTTTGGATCTGTCACAATGATATCCAAACATAACTACTGTATTTGTGAAACAAATATTTCTTTCTTTCTTTCTTTCTTTCTTTCTTTCTTTAATAAACTTAAATGCCTTCAGAGTTTTGATACTGCCAAGTTTTGATACTTGTTGGTAGATCGCAGCCAACCTGAGGTTGGACGTGCCTGTTTTAGGCCAATAATTGACACAAACTGATGCAATGCTGACTATATTAGTATTTACTGCTAGGATTCATTACAGTGGTGCCTCGCAAGACAAAAAGAATCCGTTCTGCGAGTCTCTTCGTCTAGCGGTTTTTTCGTCTTGCGAAGCAAGCCCATTAGCGGCTTAGCGGATTAGCGCTATTAGCGCTATTAGCGGCTTTTAGCGGCTTTTAGCGGCTTATCAGCTTAGCGGATAAGCGGCTTAGCGGCTTAGAAAAGGGGGGGGGAACCCCGCAGGAACTCGCAAGACATTTTCGTCTTGCGAAGCAAGCCCATAGGAAATTCGTTTTGCGAAGCACCTCCAAAACGGAAAACTCTTTCGTCTAGCGGGTTTTCCGTCTTGCGAGGCATTTGTCTTGCGGGGCACCACTGTATTTACCATTTTTACTTTGACACTCCTCCAAGGAACTCAGGATGCCACACATGGCTATGCCCTGGTTATTCTCACAAGAACCCTCTCAAGTAAGCCAAGTTGAAAGATAGTGACTGGTCCAAGCTTAGTGGGTTCTATGGCTGGGTGGAAATGTGAACTCCGGTTCCCCTGATCCCAATCTATCACTCTGGCCACCTCACCCCACTGGCTCTTCATGTCCATAAGTTTTATCTAAGTGTGCTGATGGAGATTCCACTGTGATGTAGCAAATGAATGTCTTCTGATCAGGGCTCAAATCCTCCCCACTTGAACCATGGCATCCACTGGGTGACTTTGGACCTGTCGCCATCTTGCACCCAAACCTCCCTTGCTGGTTGTTGAAGGTTAAAATAGGACAGTCTTATTTACATCACCCTGAATTTCTTGGAGGAAGGGTGACATACTAATGAACTTAACACTAACTCTGTCATTTAACATTGTGCATTATAACTGTGGTGCTTTATTTTTAATGTGAGTTAATTGGATTCTGTTAGTTTACTCTAAGCCACCTGGAGTTCATATAAAACACTGGGGACACAACTTTATTTTCCAGATGAATACATAAAATAAACAAAGGCACAATAGGAATGCTTCTTGAGCAAGCCTCTTGCTGCAGAACAGATAAATATGGTATCTTCCTCATATACAAAGAATCCCTAATAGGGAATCTTTAGGGTTCAATTAGTCTCCTTGCCTAGGCATGTGTGTTATTAGAAACTATGCTGCTAAAACCTTACAGAAAAGCAGTTCAAAAGAACAAAAAAACAAGTCAGACTTTCTTGTGTTAAAGCCCTAGGATAGTTTGAAGGAGAGAGATTCATTAGGGGAAGCTTTGTCTCTAAGTTCTCCAAAGTCATCTTCACTTCTGTTGCTTTTCCAGCTGCTGTCTGCCAGCTGGCATCAGGGAGTCTTCTAAAGGATTCATTCTCCAAGTCATTCCCCCAAATTCCGTGTGAGGTTCTTAAGGAAAGGTTATCACAAGTCTGAGGAATTAAAGTGCTTCACAAGGCATTATTGCCAGCCATGCAGAGCAGCAGTGAGTCGTGTGTGTGTGTGTGTGTATTCTCTCTTTCACTGAATCAATCAAACTTGCAAAAAGCATTGAAAAGCAGGGGGAGGTTTTAAGGCTGAGTTCAGCTAGAGCTGGGCTCGGAATGCATATCCTGCTCACCAAAGGCATCCCCTCTAACATTTATCCAGTGAAGATGAGGAGGAGGAGTTTGGATTTGATATCCCGCTTTATCACTACCCTAGATAGTCTCAAAATGGCTAACATTCTCCTTTCCCTTCCTCACCCACAGCAAACACTCTGTGAGGTGAGTAGGGCTGAGAGAATTCAAAGAAGTGTTACTAGCCCAAGGTCACCCAGCAGATGCATGTGGAGGAGCGGAGACGCGAACCCGGTCCCCCAGATTACGAGTCTATTGCTCTTAACCACTACACCACACTGGCTGTCCTGTTCCACAACAACAACAACAACAGTTTTATTTTTTATACCCCACCCATCTGATTGGGTTGCACCAGTCACTCTGGGTGGCTTCCAACATATATAAAAACACAATAAAACATTAAACATTAAAAAGCTTGCCCATGCAGGGCTGCCTCCATATGCATTCTAAATGTTGAATACTATATTGGCCTGAATATAACCATTACCTTCCCCCCATGCCCAAATTCTGTCCGTGAAAAGTTAGAGTGGGGCTTAAATTCACAACCTTACAAAAATTGGCTGTTACGATATCTCTGCTGAAGCAGACATACGGTAAAACGGAATGGGTGTGAGTGCCTGCGGAATTTTAAGGGAGTGGCTTTTATTCAGGTATTGTCTCTCCCCCACCCCCGGATTTTAAAGGTGTGCCTTATATTCAGGCCAATATGGTATTTACTTATCTCCTTGGCTCAGGGATCGTATTAAGCCTATGGTATTGGAGCATCCACATCCCGGGGAAAGGCTTGCTGTTTCTTCAAGGGATTCTTCTTGTTCACATCCAATCTTCCAATCCAGATAGAGATGAATCAATATTTTTAAAAGCTCCCATTTAACCATATCCTGAGCAGGAATGTTTTGGCTCACATATTTCTCACAGAGGCCCATGATCCACTTAGGTACTGCTTTCTGCAAACTTGCCACAAACACAATGAGCTATATTTAAGACACTTATTCATAATACACCAGCACAGTTGTCTAGGGGCTGGTCCCTGCTTGTTTCCAAAAGCAAACAAGTCTGGTTTGCATTGTGCCTTAGGGGCTCACAGCGCTTTGCATGTCTGTCCTTACTTTTGCTCCTTCTCTTTCTCTCTCTCTCCTTTTCATAAATGTCGTTCCTTACCAGTCAAGCATATCCTTCTACAGCCCTCTTTGCAGGTGATGCAAAATCATTTTGTGCTGTACAAGTGTTTTACATCAGACTACTCTCTGGGTTAGCTGGATTTCCATTAGCCCCGTTCTCCTGAGAGTGGAGCACAGCCTCTCAGTCACAGTTACAACAGAATCATGCGTGAAAGCCCAGGTTCACTTAAGCTTGGAGAACTCTGGCGTCCACTCACCCAGAGAATTCAAGTGCTGTTGGTGGTAGCAAAGGCTGGCCTCAGATACATCAATGCCCCTAGGAAGCATGCGAAAAGCAATGAAGGAGGGTGTGGCATACATACATGTTCATAAGTTGGTTACAGGAACCTCAAGTAATGCCATGTGCATGCATGTGTCAATGGCTCCAGTGCTGGGGGTGTAGCTAGCTGCTCCAGCACTCGGTGTGGCAGGAGCGGGGCGAGCCACAACGATCTGCGCAAGGGGGTGCCACACAGGGGCGCTGTGTTGATCCTGCTAGGGTGTCGGTGCGGCAAGCTGCCCACAGAGTCCGCCTGGCGGACACAAGCCCCACGCTGCCATTTCGGGCAGCGTGAGGCCCCGAGCCACTGTGTCACTCCCAGGAGAGACACGTGGCTCAGGTGCTGCAGGTCAGGCCCTGCAGTAAGTGCTGTTAGAATTCCTGCTCCATGATTGCAGTCATGGGATCTTTGTCTTTCACATGACGGTGTATGTTTTGATTTCACAGAGTGGGATGTGATGGAAACAGGATGTTTGTGTTACTGTGTTCCGTGAAGTAGGACTATTGCCCTTTGTTCTTTTTCTCTTTGCTGTCTGATGCTAGAGAGAGAGGGAGCCATGTTGCAGTGCTCTGTTTGTGTTTATATGTAAATAAAGTAGATTAGCCAAAATGCTGAGTTGCTGAGGTCTGTTATGCAACTGTGTAAACTCTGTGGATCCCTAAGTGTGCTGGTGTCGGTTGGCATTGGTAGCTGTGATGTTTGGGCAGAAAAAAGCTTTTGAAGCTCCTGAACGATTGACCAGGAGGGAGAGAACATGTCAGTCGGGCATCTGTCTCTGCCAGGGTCCTACTCGAGTGTAGGCTCAAATCCTGACAAATGCCGCCCTCCACGGTGTGCCATTTTGTCACCCCCTCAGGGATGACACCCGGGGCAGACTGCACCCCCTTCCTATGCCCCTGTCCTTTGCTTAAACTGGAGATCTGATAGTCTGGGCTTGGTTCACAATAGGAATTGGCCCAGCATGAAATATTCCAATGCATTACAAATTTCATGCAATTTGCCTTAAAGTTCCACTACAGCACAGAGTGCAAAACATGATTCCGCACATGCCCAGTATGTGTCTTTAATTAAATCCATTTTCATCTCACTCTTGGACACTAACCATAGCTCACTCTGATCTAAGCAAACAGCCAGGGAAGCTGATTATGCCAAACTCTTGTCTGCATTTGCCACCATTTTGTGACAGGCTCTGCCGCTGCACCAACATTTTGTGACTGGTGGACCTCAGCGATTTTCAGCCATCTCAAACGAACCTGGGGTATTAGAAATTTAGAGAACCCCTGCTTTAGAGTATGCAACAGAGGGACTCTTTTTGAAGTGCTTATATGTATTACATTGAGAATAGCAAAAGACCAATGCTCTAAGTTTCTGTTTTGTTGCTTGGTCTTCCCCATATCTGCTCCCCTGAATTGAACCACTCTTGAAACACAGGTTCCTACTTTGAGTCACAATTATTATAGTGACCCAGTAGCAGCTGGGTGTATAGTGCTGAGGATTCTGTATCGTGTGCGTGCAGTGAATTTCAACGGTTCTGAAGGACAGTGTGCTTTCATAAACTTTGTGAAATATCATTTTAGAGAGGTGCAGGTATATAACAGTTAAACATGCAAGAAGTGGCACAAAATAGAAAGTCACAGCAGGAGGGTAGAGATTATTTGAAGATGTTGCAGTCCTCTTTGCTTTTATTTGCATTGCTTACCATAAGTGGGGAGGGGGATTATTGTTATTTTATTATTATTAAAGGGCATTTTATAAGCAGAAAGGGATGTGTGGCCTTGGAAGTTGGTGGGTCTTATCAGATTAAAAGATCAAGGGCTAACGGTTTTGCAGGAATTATTAGAGCTCTACTTTGCTTCCAACACATTGGTGGTTGGCTTATAGCCCTGATCAATGATATTTTGCAAGCCTTGTATTTTAAACCGAGCAAAGACTGAAGGGCTAACCATTGTGGCTCTGCCCACTGGTTCATTTCCAAAAATCTTGAGGCACATTCAAGGGCCCCCTGGACCACTAATTGCCTATACCTAGGTCTCAAAAGGTATCTCCACTGATGTATTGTGAGCTTTATATGGTCCATTGGATGTGACCTGGCTATCTCTTCATAGCTCTCTGTGCAGCTCAGTTGACAAATCACTGGAAATGGAAAGTTAATGACTACTGTTCCCATCAGCAGGTCAAACCAGTAGTGGCACTAGCCATAGGTGGCCCTACCACTGGGCTCATGTCAGAGATGCTGGAGGACAGGGAGTGGTGGCAAGGTATTGGAGTTGTGCTGGCCACACTGCCTACCCAGCAGCCCATTAGCTAATGTGCTGCATTCAGGTATAGTGAAAGCATCCATTGTTGAAGCAGGATTAAATTGCCAGTAGTGGGGGGTGCCATTTTGTCCTTTGCCTCAGGCAGCAAATTGCCTTGGGCTGGCCCTATTCTCCTGGGGAACAATTCTCCTGAGGCTTAGTCTTGATCTGAGGGCATTGCATAATCCTAGAGCCACAATAAAGGCCTAGAAGAGAGACTGTGCAGGTGGACTACAGATGAGTGATTACTTCACCCTGACATTCGTGTGTTATTTTTTCAGCCTGTGTACAAATAGGCACAGCTGGGGAAGATGGCTGAAAAAATAATTGTACACTATTGCAAATAATAACCAGATGTTGCCTCTGATCTACTTCAGCTTTCTATGAGTAAATAAATTAATATCTGTGCTGTCTAATAAAATATGGACAAGAAGAAATGAGAATTGAGTTCATTGAAGGCACTGCGTTAAAAAATTAATTAGGGCTGTGCAGGTTGTAAATCACAGATCATTCTGCAGTGCTTTGCATGAAAAGGGAGATATGCTTAGAAAGGTCTGTAGGGACGTGGTGAAATACTACCAATACCAGAAGACAAAATGTGGCCTCTGGAATAGAACACTGGTAACTCTGGGGATTTTTTTTTAAAAAAATAATTATTATTTTCAATTAAGAGCCGGTTCCTTGGTCTCAAAGATGTTTGCAGAACCTGAAAGCATGTGAGCATATTTAAAGTAAGCAATAGAGCTGGAAGAAAACACTGCAGAAATCTGAAATTTCCCCAAAATGTCTCCTGTATTTTGGACACTTGTAAATCTTGCTTTTAACAACTTAGTTTCCAGGGAAGCTTAAAAACAACAACCGCAAAACAATGCATTGGCAGATATAATTATGTGCCAGCTTATAAAGTCTAATACTTTTACATATAGACTAAAAAATGTTCAACCATATCTAAAATTGGGAATCGGGTTTATTTGTTTTGTGTGTTTGTGTGTGTGCCAGGGAATATATAAATTCAAATTGTAGTTGCATTTCAGGGAAAGTATTGCTTTACTTCACAGCAGAATATCATGTTTGAAAGTGGTTGGTTATGCACAGGACTCCCTTTGATGAGGATGATGAATGGAACCATGTGAGCAGACAGGCCTTTAAGGTATTCCATAGCTGC